>NC_134314.1:32494201-33101176 GCF_964195595.1 Calonectris borealis | reverse complement strand
CACTAGAAAACCACACCTCTCAGTGGGTAACGTTTACCCAAATGCCTGAGGAAGGGAGAATGCCTGAGTGCTTGCAACAAAAGATGTCTAAAATAGAAGTAGAGGGAGAGGAGAAAGAGAAAAGAAAATTGTGCGGAGCTGCAATTACTGTAAGTCTTTCTACTGATGTGGTTGGATGATATACGTCTGAATCAGAGAGCCTTCACAGTTACAGGTGTGTAAAGCCACCTACGCAGAGTAACTCGGATTTTTTATGTCCTTTACAAATGCTATCAAGCTGCACCGTGGTTTGAACAACACTTACGTTTACCTTTAGAAAAATGGTGTGAAGAAGAAGTATTGCTACCACATTTACATTTTTATAGTATGGTTTGCTCTGAAAGTGTTAGAGGAGATTGCCTGGCTTAAAGCCTGGCTCAATGATTCCTGGAGGATATTTTTTCCTGCAGTATCCAACTACCATATGGAGTGCCAAGTAGCATAAAAGAGATTTCAGAAGCAATTCCATGATTACAGTTACTATACATTAAAGACACGGAAGAACTATTGTAAATTATCTGTATGGTTCTTGCATAATAAATTACTTTGCTCAGATCACAGGTGACAGGCTTCCATTACAGATCATTTTATTTAAATGCATGGCAATCTTTTTAAACAAATGACTCCTAGCAGCAGAACTCCTGTGATTTTAACAGTATCTCATTTCAGCACTGCCATTAAACGCCTCCTGAGTGACCTTGAGCAAATCATTCTCCACCCCACCGCCCTGGTTGCCTTTCCTCCTGTGGTCTGCCTGTCTTAGATATTTAGACAGTGACAATCTCTCTTTGGAATAGAGAGATAATTTTATCACTTTTAAAATTCTTAATGCAATAGAGCCTATACTAGTCTCTAGGAACTTCTGTAACAAATACTTATTAATAATTATAATTAATCATACTAATAGGATGAGTTTTGGAACACATGACTAGCAAGCAAAAGTAAGAGTCAATTATTTCAAAGATTTGGACCTGAGGATGAGTTGCAATGAGCAATGGTTGAGGACCATACAAGTAACACCACCATACAAGTAACACCACCTGTGAAGACTTTGATTGAAATGACTCAGCACAGGGAGGACAGAGGGAGGATAAGAATTCAGTTCTCCATAGCAACCTTCAGCTCCCTTAGATATGAAGCTATTCTTTCCTCTGGTGAAATCGTGTGATATTTTCTATGATCACTTCCTTCTCCATGCAAAGTATTTCTGTCCACATCCACTACCCAGCTCCTGGGCAGCGCTTGCTGCTCCTCTTGGCAATCAGCAGCACTCTGTTCTATATTCCCCTCACAGCCCCTTGCATTTTTTTTTCTTTGCTCTTTGTCACCCTTTGGACCCTTTCGTTAATTGGACTTCTAGCTCTGTAAGCTCATGAAATCTATGAGAAGGATTTCAGTTCTTTCCCAGGAAAGCCCCAGTAGATTTACACCTTCCAATTCCTGGAATAAGTGAAGTGATGTTCTAAAACTCTTGATTGATTTTCAGAGGACACGTACTCTACGCATTGAGTGAAGTAAGTGTCTTGTAGTAAACAAGAAGTACAAGATTATGTAATTTAAAACTGCACCAAAGCATGTATGTGCAAAATGACTGAATTAAGATTACACAGACAACTTCAGTCCTGGCATTTTCCAACTTTCTAGAACTCAAGTGAGCAAATGAAGTACTACCGTTCTTTTACCCTAGGGCTTTTTGGGTTTATGGAGCTTCTTAGGTTTAAAAGATAAACAAGCAAGAGTCCTTCCCAACCTCCCAGTTTGAAATCCCACTATATTTTACTGACAACCCTCTAAAATTCAGGAATCGTGTTTTTTTCCCTCAGGTTCCGAGGGGAGTGTATTCCAGTAATCACAGCCTTTTCCTTTTACATTGTTTTATTTTCACTGCACTTGTTTTTCCCCTCTTTTTTCTCCCCATTTCTGTTGCAGTCTCCCTCCCTTAAACACCTTGTACTCCCTCCCCCTCTACTGCTTCAAATCTGCCCACTTGGTTTCTCTTGCCAGCATCTCTCTTTCTCCCACTCATCATGCCAATATTCCCTCTTTACAACTCCCCCAAGTCTTCCTCTTCACTCTCAGGCTTTGCAACAGAGCTGCTTTTTTCCTTAGGCATCAAGACACAGGAGTTTTCCTGATTTGATTTCCTACAGCAAAGCTCCACACCGATGTTTTGGTGCTATTGGAAATAATTTCAAGGACACCTGAAATGCCTAGGACAGAGGCAGTCTCCAAAAAGTTTAGCAACCAACCGCTAATAAAACTCAACATAATATACAGAATCTGAGATTTTTCAGAAATTCTTATCTTGGCTGCATATGGATAATTTTTTCACAGAGGTGCCTACATGCATGTATTTGACAGTGACGTCACTGCATATCCTGTGCCATAGCGTGAGAGACCTAAATCTTTTCAAAGAGGCAACGTTAGATACCAGGAAAAAAAACCCCGTAAATTCTACACTAAGAAATGACTGCTAATTTAGCTGAAATTTTACCCCCTTTACATTTCAGGCAGAAACCAATACCTGATGCACCTACAATAATCGGTCCAGTCATATTTAGACAAAGTTGTAAACAAATTAAAACTTGATTTTATAACAGAAATTAGAAGATAATTTTAAAATCAGATTTTTGCTACCTGTGCCCTATAATGCGTGGATGTTCATCCCTTCCCACAGGGTGTTAACTTCTGCAGGTTTCTGTACGACTTTTCCCTCCTGCCCCTACACAAACACCCAAAAACTTCTAGGGAGCTGGAGGCTGAATCGGAGGTCAGCAGTGCTAAAAATGTTTTTCTCCTGAGTCCCTTCCAGGTACTGCAGAAAAGTGCCAGTTTGTTGAGATACAAATTCCCATCTCTGAAGGACTAGCTTCTCTCCTTACTGGAAAGAAAAAAGATCTGGGGAGAAACCATATCTGAGGCAAAGAGTGGTGAGAGCCAGGGCCCTGAGGGCACTGCTAGGACATCAGCTCTGTCCTGCTCCCTGCCCTGGGGCTCCCCCCACCTACCCACGGCCCAGGACCCCATGTCAGCCCCCCGGGGCCATCAGTCCCTGCCCAGTGATGCCACAGCAGGGCTGGTCTGCAGCTCCCCACAGCCCTGCCCTGCCCAGCCACGGGCCATGATGAGCCAGGCCCACATCTGAGCCTGCCCTCAGCCCGTCCTTGTTCCCATGGACGTGCCTGATGCCCGGGGCTGGGGCTGCCCTAGTGCCCCCCAGCTGCCCTGCTCCTGTCTGTGGTTGTGGGACGGGCCCTGGCTGCCAGGCCCTTCCCGGATGGACCCCTGGGGAGCCTCCGCCGCTCCTGGCCCCCAACCTCAGGGAGCCACCAGCCCGCACTGTGCCCTGTGCACCATGTGCAGAAGCACTGCCTGCACCTTTCGCCTCCTCGATGCAAGTCTGAAACTTCAGGGAGCAGCGAGGCCAATCTTATTTTATTCTGTTGGAAACAAATCAGAGTTTGTAAGAGTTGTTTCTTTTACAGCCTTAAAGTTCTCAGAAAGGTAAGAAAAGCAAGAGCAAAAGGCACAGTCCGCCTGATGCATTTCATGCACTGAGGAATGGTATGGATGATGCAGAAATGATGAGTTTACTAGGCTTCAGTGATAAAAGGAAAATATTAGAAACTCATAAGTGCAAGAAGTCATTGGAAAGCTTCTTACAGTCAATTACCATGATGTTCTTGGACACGATGTTTATTTTCCTGTTCCTGACATAAATAGAACATAATAAATAACAAGGAGAAGGTCAATGCAATGCATCATTTATGTTGTTTTTAATATCTGGATTTCAGGAAAAAAATAGAAAGTTGTTTTAAAGCACTCTGAATATATGTGTATTTTATGGATCTCAGTCAAATGTGTAAAATACACCCACACATTCACACATAACACAAACACACTTTTTTTCCAGCTTGACTTTTAAAGTAATTTTATTTAATATGTAATGTAAAAGTTATTTTTTTGTGATTTCTCTGGTATTCATAAATAAATCTAATTTACCTGGTTTTTCTTCTAGATACACAGCAGCATTTTCTAAATGGTAACGCAGAGTATTTGTTGCTTGCTGGACAGGGAGGGTAATCATGCTGCTAGGGACCCCTCAGAAGGGAAGTTGGCAATGGGCTGATGAATATACAGTAAATTATTTCCTCAAAAGTCCTGATAGCTGAAAAAAATGTTAGTTATCAAGACTTTATGCTTAATACAAGAAATAGAAATAATCTAAGCTGACCGTAGTCTGAATCACTGCAAAGAGTTTGTGTCTACTTCTTGTAGCAAGGAAGATGGATTTTGTATTTTCCTGTCAGCAGTAGCTCATACAGTTATTATGGCAGAGAAAAAGAAAAGAGAAATGGAGAGGGAAGAATAGCTGTTTTATTCAGCTTTCTGGTTCTGTTGTCTCAGTGCTAACTGGTGTAAGCAACTGGGACAAAGCTGTGAACAGCATTTATAGACACAGAGGATCTTGAATCTATAGTGAGCATTTCTCAGAGAAGGAGGACCAAATTAGAACCGCAGCTTGAAATATTATTTCCAAACAAGCTTTTAGAATCACAGAATATGTCTGCCTTGCAACTATGAAGTAGCAGTACATGACAGTCTTTATCTTAGCCTAAAAAATGAATATAACATGGCTGCCAGTATGGTCCAGCTGCTCAGGAATAACTCCAGCTGGTTAGAACGGCTCACACTGACGCCTGCTATCACAGCCAGGTTATTACTCATTTACCCAGGGCCACGGGCAAGTGAGATATTTGATCCTGCCTCTCAGCACAGCCTATATTTGTTACGAGTGGCCCATGTCACACTTTCAGGTTCCTGATTGCAGTGGAAAGATGCCCTTAATAAAGTAAGATTGACAAGAAAAATAGAAATGCCACTTCCCCTTCAGAGAAATTAGAAGGGGAGAGCAGAGTTTTAAACCTTACCAGGATTGATTATTACTGACTTTTCTGAGCTAATGATGAAGGAGAAAGAATTAAATCTGTAGTAATTCAGATAGCTTTCACCTGACAACCGAGAACTTTAGGACAATGTAGGCAAACATACCGCATAGCTGTGAGCTGAAGAAGTACACCGTAAGAGCCTGTAACAACACGCTGTAGTTAATAACACTCCTGATTTCAGAAAAAAAACTTAGGGACTTTTTCTTTCTACTCCCACTCCTATTCTCCACCTCCCACACCTGACATATTATGAGAAAAATCTCAGACACATGATGGAACAGTTGATTTTTTTCCTATGACCCACTCAATCAGAAATTAAAGAAGCAATGCAGTGCATAAGCAGCAGAAAAAGCCTGAGTGCCTTTAGCACACTTGAGAGAGACACTATAAATGAGTCTGTACAATTCTCCTTGTCGTGTTGTAGATGTTACAAAAAATTCTGCACCAAAGATTTGTTTTCTTGGATTTTGTGGGAAGCAAATACTAAAAAAAATAGGAGAAATGGCCAGCAAGTGAATTTCACTTCCATGAAAAATGTTGACATGTGGGAAAATAAATGTATCTTATAAAGAAGACAAAGTTAAGCCATCTTGTTTTCTGTCCCTTTCTCACACAAACTATGCAATAGAAAAAGATCATAAAAATCTCTCTTGTAGACAACTATGCAGCAATACTAAATAATTCACTAGGTTCCTCCTGCAGACCATGGCAAAAGTAGCAGTATCTTTGCCTTTTCCGAGTGTGATCACAAATAAAAAAATAATACACTAACTCTGGAGATAGTTGAGTTTATTTCTAAACAGAGTGATGGAAATGAGGAACAATAATAACAATTATTCTTAGTAACTCTCAAATATTTAGAGTATAGCTTATTACTTTGTATATGTTAAAAGGTATCTGTCTGTAACACTAGTATTTGCCAGACCCATCCCACAGGGAAGTCTGCTGCCTCCCTGAGGCCCGGGTGAAGGACATTACTAGGAAGCTCCCTAGTCTCGTGCAGGCCTCCGATTACTACCCGCTACTGGTTATACAGGCTGGCAGTGAGGAGGTTGCAGAGAGAAGTCCCGAAGCGATCAAAAGGGACTTCAGGGCGCTGGGGCGACTGGTGGGAGGATCGGGAGCACAGGTAGTGTTTTCCTCGATCCCTTTAGTGGCAGGGCGGAACACCGAAAGGAACAGGAAAACTCATCGGATCAACACGTGGCTCAGGGGCTGGTGCCATCGGCAGAATTTTGGCTTCTTTGACCATGGGGAGATTTACACGGCACCGGGCCTGCTGGCGATGGACGGAGTTCAGCTGTCTCACAGGGGGAAAAGGATTCTCGTGTATGAGTTGGCCGGGCTCATCGAGAGGGCTTTAAACTAGGTTCGAAGGGGGAAGGGGATAAAACCAGGCTCACTAGAGAAGAGCCTAGGGACTGCAAGCCATTGTCGGGGGAGAAATCGGCAGCCCAGCTCAAGTGCATCTACACGAATACACGCAGCATGGGCAGCAAACAGGAGGCGCTGGAAGCCATTGTGCAGCGGGGTAGCTATGACTTAGTCGCCATCACGGAAATGTGGTGGATGAGTCTCACGATTGGAGTGCTGCAATGGATGGCTATAAGCTCTTCAGAAGGGACAGGCGAGGAAGGAGAGGCGGTGGGGTAGCCCTGTATGTTAGGGAGTGCTTCGACTGTCTAGAGCTCAATGATAGTGATGATGAGGTCGAGTGCTTATGGGTAAGGATGAGGGGGAAGGCCAACAAGGCAGATATCCTGCTGGGAGTCTGTTATAGACCACCTAACCAGGACGAGGAGGCAGATGAAATATTCTACCAGAGGCTTGCAGAAGTCTCACAGTCGCTAGCCCTTGTTCTCGTGGGGGACTTCAACTTTCCGGACGTCTGCTGGAAATACCACACGGCAGAGAGGAAACAGTCGAGGAGGTTCCTGGAGTGTGTGGAGGGTAACTTCCTGACGCAGCTGGTAAGCGAGCCCACCAGGGGAGATGCCTCGCTTGACCTGCTGTTCACGAACAGAGAAGGACTGGTCGGAGATGTGGTGGTCGGAGGCCGGCTTGGGCTTAGTGACCATGAAATGACAGAATTCTCGATACTTGGTGAAGTAAGGAGGGGGCCAGCAAAACTGCTACCATGGACTTCCGGAGAGCAGACTTTGGCCTGCTCAGGACACTGGTTGAGAGGGTCCCTTGGGAGACAATCCTGAAGGGCAAAGGGGTCCAGGAAGGCTGGACGTTCTTCAAAAAGTAAGTCTTAAAGGCGCAGGAGCGGGCTGTCCCCATATGCCGCAAGAAGAACGGGCGGGGAAGGCGACCGGCCTGGCTGAACGGGGAGCTCTGGCTGGGACTCAGGGAAAAAAGGAGAGTTTATCACTTGTGGAGGAAGGGTCAGGCAATTCAGGAAGAGTACGGGGATCGCGTTAGGTCGTGCAGAGAGGAAATTAGAAAGGCAAAAGCCCGGCTAGAACTCAACCTGGCCACTGTCGTGAGAGACAACAAAAAATGCTTTTATAAGTATGTTAATGACAAAAGGAGAGCCAAGGAGAATCTCCATCCTTTATTGGATGCGGGGGGGAACATTGCCACCAAGGATGAGGAAAAGGCTGAGGTACTCAACGCCTTCGTTGCCTCAGTCTTTAGTAGTCAGAGTGGTTATCCCCAGGGTACTCAGCCCCCTTGAGCTGGAAGACAAGGACGACGAGCAGGATAAACCCCCCATAATTCAAGAGGATGAAGTTAATGACCTGCTACGCCACCTGGACATTCACAAGTCTATGGGGCCGGATGGGATCCACCCAAGGGTACTGAGGGAGCTGGCGGAGGAGCTTGCCGAGCCGCTCTCCATCATTTACCAGCAGTCCTGGTTAACTGGGGAGGTCCCGGACGACTGGAGGCTCGCCAATGTGACGCCGATCTATGAGAAGGGCCGGAAGGAGGATCCGGGGAACTACAGGCCGGTCAGACTGACCTCGGTGCCGGGGAGGATCATGGAGCGGTTGGTTTTGAGGGTGCTCACGAGCCATGTCCGGGGCAACCAGGGGACCAGGCCCAGCCAGCACGGGTTCATGGAAGGCAGGTCCTGCTTGACCAACCTGATCTCCTTCTATGACGAGGTGACCCGCCTAGTGGATGAGGGAAAGGCTGTGGATGTGGTCTACCTGGACTTCAGTAAGGCCTTTGACACTGTCTCCCACAACATTCTCCTAGAGAAGCTGGCGGCTCACGGCTTAGACAGGTACACTCTTTGCTGGGTAAAAAACTGGCTGGACAGCCGAGCCCAGAGAGTTGTGGTGAACGGAGTTAAATCCAGTTGGCGGCCGGTCACGAGCGGTGTTCCCCAGGGCTCAGTACTGGGGCCGGTCTTGTTCAATATCTTTATCAACGATCTGGAGGAGGGGATCGAGTGCTCCCTCAGTAAGTTTGCAGATGACACCAAGTTGGGCGGGAGTGTTGATCTGCTGGAGGGTAGGAAGGCTCTGCAGAGGGACCTCGACAGGCTGGATCGATAGGCCGAGGCCAACTGTATGAGGTTCAACAAGGCCAAGTGCAGGTCCTGCACTTCGGCCACAACAACCCCAGGCAACGCTACAGGCTTGGGGAGGAGTGGCTGGAAAGCTGCCCAGAGGAAAAGGACCTGGGGGTGCTGATTGACAGCCGGCTGAACATGAGCCGACAGTGTGCTCAGGTGGCCAAGAAGGCCCACGGCATCCTGGCCTGTATCAGAAATAGTGTGGCCAGCAGGAGTAGGGAGGTGATTGTGCCCCTGTACTCGGCACTGGTGAGGCCGCACCTCAAATACTGTGTTCAGTTTTGGGCCCCTCACTACAAGAAGGACATGGAGGTGCTGGAGCGTGTCCAGAGGAGGACAATGAAGCTGGTGAAGGGCCTGGAGCACAAGCCTTATGAGGAGCAGCTGAGGGAACTGGGGTTGTTTAGCCTGGAGAAGAGGAGGCTGAGGGGAGACCTCATCGCGCTCTACAACTACCTGAAAGGAGGTTGTAGTGAGGTGGGTGTTGGTCTCTTCTGCCAAGTAACTAGCGATAGGACGAGAGGAAATGGCCTCAAGTTGCACCAAGGGAGGTTTAGATTGGATATTAGGAGAAATTTCTTTACTGAAAGAGTGGTCAGGCCTTGGAACAGGCTGCCCAGGGCAGTGGTGGAGTCACCATCCTTGGAAGTATTTAAAAGACGTGTAGATGAGGCCCTTAGGGACATGGTTTAGTGGACATGGTGTGTTGGGTTGACGGTTGGACTCGATGATCTTAGAGGTCTTTTCCAACCTTAATGATTCTATGATTCTATGATTCTATGATTCTATTTCTAAATGAGTTTTAAATCCTCATTGAATAGGAAAAAACTGACAAAGATAAAATGTCATGGTCAGTCCACATACTTTAAAATTATTGTCCATTCTCCTGTAATTTATTTAAAAGTGTGGTTACCAGCTCTAAATCGTGGAAACCAGGCAGAAAACAAAACCTATTTAATTTAACTACTGAAAATTTTTGCATATATACTGAGGGTTTAACAGGACTTCGGTTTAAGAGAAATAAGTGCTAGAAAGTGATACAAAACAGTGCCATCATTTTCAGGAGCAGCTGCTGGTGGTGGATACTGAAGAAGTGAGTCAACGATCACTTAATGAATACACCTTGAGGTCTGCATAAATCCCTGCTTTTCTACTCAGAGCAAGCCATTTGACTTATTGGCTTGTTTCTCTTTCAAGAATATATCTTGGCTGTTTAGACAGAAACGCTTCAAGGCAGAGATTATCCTAATTGTGAAACACTGGATGTGTGTTTGTAGAGGTCCTACCAAAAAGTCTTCTCAATCCCTTCAGTTCCATCTAGAGGCACAAGCGCACAACAGCAGCAGGAATACCCAAAATGTACATAAGGCCTATGAGGGGGCAGAGGAGATGTCGCTGCTCTTCGAGTCACAGGGAAAAAAATATGAAAATTGTGGAACTAAAAAAGTATGAATTTCATGGATTTGTGTGTTGGTGGCTGATTCTCAGATCCAGCTGAAGCTTTTTCTGTGTTAAATACATTTATAAGTCTGTTCCTGGGCAGATCCCCTTGTGTCTGTAACATCCGAACTGAGCTGCAGCCTTTCTTGCAGTTGCACCACTCTTATTACCCGGTCACTTATTTACATGAAGTTTGTAGGAAGTGACCCAACTAGTTCAGGATGGGGACACATCCAGATACATATATACTTGAACAGAGAGAAAAACACAGTGTGATAGCGGGTCTCATTTCCTGAGGTAAGTTTGGTCAAACTGAAAGGTCAGTTTGTCACAGGAGGCAAAGATGAGTATCTGAAAAGGTCTGCCAAAATATACCTTCAGTTTGATTGGTTGAGGGTTTCTTTTCTCCTATATCTACAGAGAACTCTGGATTCTGTGATTAAGCTACTGGAAAGGAAAATGTTACAATGATAAAGCATTTCTGTGACTAATTTTTTAAGCCTGTGAAAAACACTAATCTTATTTTATGACTCCTGGTTTTCCAGTATTTTCCATACACATACCATGACCACTATAATACTCTTTTAAATGTTACCTTAACGATATACAACCATGTTATGAGATGCCAAATGTACTTGGAAATGAATACTCAAAATACACAGTGCTGAAGTTTGCACATATGTGATTACACTTCAGACATATTCAGGTTATAGTTCACATTCTCATATGATATGGTCTGGTGTTGTTTGACAGATTTCAGGCTACATTTAATTATAGCAGATGAAAATTCTCCTGTATGTGTATTAAACTCATTAAGCCAAGCATCATTATTGAAGACTAGTCAATAAATACAAATAAAGACATTTCTGCATGAAAACACATGGGTTGCTTATGTTTGTATTATTTCATATCTCTTTCATGAGATATTAGTCTTCTGTAGAGCTATTTCCTATGGAAAGTGGAGAGACAAGAGGTAATTCAATACTTTTAAGACTTGACTCTTCACGTTTTAGTGTTTGTACCCTCAGCAGAGCAGCTGTTCCAGAAGCTTCTGATGCAAGTTTTCTTCCAGAGAAAACCTTTCACTCAAATCCGACTATTTGCTCAGATGAATAATCTTTTGGATCAGGTAACAATCTTTCATACCTTCAACTTCAACAGGAAAAACTTTAAGGAAATAATAGAACTCGTCTCTCAATTTAGTTTGATTTTATTGAGTTAATTTATGATCACTAAATCCGAGGTTATTTCATGCAAGTAGCTCTTTTGCAATCAGTGTGTTTATTGCTTACCAAAACCAGCTTTTGAAATGACAATATATAGCATTTAGTTCATGAAAATAAAAATTTCTATCAGCTCTGGTATATTGAAATAATGAGGTCCTACCATTTGTGCAGTACAGTTTTAAGTCTTATTTATCTCCCTAGTAACTTTAAAATAGTCTCATCGAAGGTCAAGTCTGACATTTGTATTTAAGAAGGATATCTAATTCTGTTTCATTCGAAGCTACTTTACCAGCTTTTCCCAAATCAATTTTGACTCAAATAGATTACCACTTCCTTCTTTGTCCTCCTCCACATCATTAATGTGCAATATTACATCTATGTGCCCTACTTTTGTCACTCATGCTCAAGAATGGTGAATTAAGATTGAAAGTGGTGCAAAAAAAGGGTTACTAAATTTTCTATCCATTCTGAAAGAAAAGTCTGAAAGACCTTACATTGTTAAATCTAGCAAAACAAAGACTGAGAGATATTTGCGAACAGCAGTTATATTCACCAGGAAAATAATGAGGAAAAAGAGCGGTTTAACCTGGACAACATTGGCACATGGACAAGTCACAGTCTTACAGATTTTGTGAGAGAGTTTTAACAAGAGAATCTTATGATGTGATTGCCTGCCAGAGCTGGTTGCTGTATGCAGTGACCCAGGAGGCCCTGTCTAATGCTGCTTGACACAAAGTAAGAAAACACCGTGATAATGTTTTTTTGCAATTAGAGTCTTTTACTTCTCACTGGTACTTTGAATTTCCAGTACAACTTTCTCCTGCATTATTTTGGAAAAACATCTGTAGTATACAATAATTCTTTTCTGGGTTTCATTTCTTCAAAGGTTAAAAAATCTTAATTAATGAACCATGTACGTAGGAAACTTATTAGCAACTTACTTTAGTAAAACAAAAGTTAGGTGGTTCAAAGATGTATCTGAATTTCTGAGGAACAGTTATCTGAAAGTAAACCATATTATGCTGTTGCATATGACCTTAAAATCCAAATCAGACTATCCTGAAGTCTCCATGGGGCAGGTGAAAATTTGTTATATCCACTGCACACACTTTATGTAATAAATAAATTAAGTTTTAATTGCAGTGAAGTTTAAAACTTATTTCAAATTTCTTACATTTAAGTTAAATCTATGAAAAAATATTGGACAATTTTAAAATAGTTTATCATAGGGAAAGTCCACTATTAAAGAGACTAAGAACATCTGGATTCAAAATGATTCAAAATTCATTTCACTGGCACCCTTGCAACAGAAATATATATGTTACAATTTAATGTTAGGACTTTGTTCTGACACCTGAAGGTAGTTGACCGTTAGCACACATATTTGCATAAAAATGGATGAGGAAAATGAAAAGTGAAAGCCGCATATTTGTCCGGGTGAAAATGTCTTTGGCTTCCATTTGGAATAGATATATGTTTAATTACAAGATATTGTAATCACCTGTAAAGTTCGAACGGTGAATTAAAAGAAAGTGGTACACGGAAGTGTAACACTGCCTGAGCAGTTCTGTAGCAGACTGATCCTGAAACGGTGGCAGAGGCAGTGTCGCAAGTACCAGCACATCCATCAAAGGAGGAGATAGCCACAGAACCGGATGCTTTTACAATAGCTAGAAGAGACATATTTTGAATCATTGCCTTTGGGTCATGATTTTCAATCATGTTCTGCATGTGACTTTGCACACATGGGAAAAGTTTTGGGGGAAGGAGGCAGCACGAAGGTTCGCTGCTCAAATGTGCTACAGCATATGATACAAGCAGACAAATCTTGATTCTGCCTTCACTTGCCTGAAGTATAGAAAAGATGTTTATGTGTTTGGAAATTGTTTTAAATGCACTTAGATAGTAATGGAGAAGGGATGGCCCACACGGAGACATTATCTGATCTTGCCAGCATGCACATGTAATGTACAGGTTTTCTACAATGTAGACGAAACCCACCCAAATCCTACCTTACGATGTTCACAGGAATATTACTTTAGCCAAGTTTTTTTAGTTCTCTTGTAAGCAGACTTACTTAGAATTAAAAATAAATAAGGGAGGGGGGGGGCAGGTAGGGGAGAAGAAAACTTAACAGTAGTCTAATTTCCCTGATTTTTTCTGTTAACTATTATCACTTTGGTAGTAAAAGTCCAGATAATGATCTTTCACTTTCAAGCATGGAGAGCAGAAAATTGTTTGGAATAGATAATGGAAAAGAAATAAAGGAAAATGGCTTCCACCCATTTTTTTACCCAGCTTTACCTCCTGTTACATAATAGATATGCCTACATCTCATCTCTATATATCTGAAAGTTTGGCATTTGGGGAGGATGGCTAGGTGGGAAGATAGAATATTAGGAGAAAAACGGTGCTATGGCTATATAGCTGTCTGATCTAATCTCTGTCTCCTTCATTTCTAAATGGTGAATCTTCCCTGACTCAAAAATATACACTGGGTACCTTATATAGTCCATCACTTATGGAAATAGTTATATTTACTTAACTCTACCCTGCTCAGTTGGGAACTATGCACTTTCTCTCCTGATGTTCTATGTCTACTTAAGACCTTGTAAGTCACAGTGACATTTCTGCAGTTGGTTTTCTTCCTGCAACTCTCTCTTTCAATAACAAACCCCAAGCCCACCAGCAGGTTGCCTGAGGAAGTGTTTTGCCTGGTTGTTTTCAATTATTATACTAAGATTGCATATGGCATAATAATTATAAAAAAAAAAAAATCCAGTAGGATTGATAATCCCAAAAGTCCTAGCTAGGAGAATACACTCAGCTATTGGAATCACTCAGAACTATAAGTAACTCTTAGCCCAATATTTCCACTGGGGTGTCTTGTACCCACCACAACAAAAAGGCATCATGTGACCATGCAATAAGGAACAGTGTATTTCTTTTAAATATTTACATATTTTAGAGACATTGATGTTCTGATTAAATATATTGTTCATCAACATGAAAACCTGATAGATGAATAGTATGCCTTGCTCAGATAATAAAAGAGACAGCATTTACAGTAGCTTCAGGAATATTTAAGAAGTCAAATAAGTTTAACTTCTTTTTTTAGGTAGTATAGAATATTTGTTCTGATCACCAGGGCACTGATGTTTAGCACTGTCTGGTTGACATTAATGCATGCTTAAACTAGATCAGAAACTATAGTTCAAATATTTGAATTCTCAAAGCATTACCATAAAAAGACAAAGATAAAAAAGAAGTATTCATGTGCTGTGGAGGAATATAAGGAAGACATAACCTAAAAAAATGCTACAGAAAAACTAAGAAAATGAGAAATATGAGCTTTCCTCAGAGAAAGAAAATTATATGTAGTTACTTGCATCACAGTCTGTGCTCAGATTTTTTCATGACCCTTTCGAGAATGTAACAGCAAACAGGAAAATATTAGTATTTTCATAATCTATTAGAAAATACAGTAACACAAATGTTTTATATTCCTGATAAATGAACCAGATTTAGTCTATTCATATACAATATAGGGGATAGAAGTGGCCTATAACAATGTTCCGAATTATATATATATAGCTATAATTCTTTTTTTGTAAGGTCTGACTTTCAGTCAAACTGTGAAATTCAATCGTATAAATTGTTGGAGTATGAGAGACAAAAATATACATCTAGAGAGATAAGAAGATCTGTGTATTTTATAGCAGAGAGATAACATCATTTTCTTGAAATTATGTAGGAAGATTTAAAAAACGCAACATGAACTGAAATATCAGGAAAAAATATTGCTTACAGGAACTTTTGCTGACCAGAAAAAGCAGATATATATTTTGTACTAGCAATGGACTGAAACAGATGACTTTTTAAAGAACTGCTGAGTCAAGAAGTTTTCTATGTTTTCTTGCCTGAAAATCTCCCTATATAAAATCTAATCTGTCCAACTCCACCTAAGGTTTACTCTTAGAGATTTTTTGAATGCCCACAATATGAGCTTAAAAATAAACAGTAATGTTAAAGTAACTTTTTTACTCCCAAATTTCTCACTGAAATCACTGTTGATTGTCTGGAAAATGTTTGCTCAATGCTCCTACTGATTTTAAGTGGAAGACAGGCAAGTCTTATGGCATAACACATTTCTAACTTCTGGGTCTTAATTCCTATTAGCATTTTATACAGTGTTTCCACTTCTACTACTCTGGATCAAGGACTAAGGGAAGGCAGGCAATTTCTTTGTCCACATGCAGCATCTTCAGTCAGATTCTTCCTTTAGCGTGTCCCACTTCTGCATTTAAACACTGACCAGGACCACAGCTTTCTGACTGGGAGCCCTCCCCCCACAAGAAACAAAAAAGCAAGTAGTCAGATACCAGATGTCTAATACAAGGGTGAAGTGTGTGCACATATATGCAGACAGTAAATTATTTGACCAGTACTCAGCAAGGCAAAAGTTGCTACTATTTCAGTCTTTAATATTGAATGAAATGAATTTATATGATTGTGCACTTAAAGATATCAGTCTTAATCATACATGCCATAAGCAGGTATAGTTAAAAATTATGCCCCCCAAAAGTATTTTTATTTTAGTCTGAGAAAGATTGTTCCTTTGCCATGATATAGGAGTGATTTGTCTCAGATCCTGAAATAATTTGCTCCAGTTTACAGAATCAGAGAAAACTATCCTGCCTGTGCTGAGCTGTTTCTACCATAGCTAGGCTGCTACCAGTATCCAAACCAGGTAGATGAAGGTAGTGTAGATATATTGACTTTACACTGCAGTACACTGCAGTGACTAGGTGTAGAAACAGTCTGTGAATGTTATTTTTCCCTTTGTATCTAGATGTCTTTGGAGATAGCTGGCATCTGCAGCGATACTTAAAATATTGTGATCAACATTACAGAGCACTGGATAGGAAAATCAAGGAAACTAGAAATAGCAAAATGTGGGATGCTTCTTGGTAGGTGTTATTTTGCAGTTCATCACAAGTACAACACTGAAATGTTGCCATTAGTCACATATACTTGTTGCTGTTTTTATGCACACAAGAAAGACTTAGAAACGAGGAGAAAACCATTTTCCAAACTAAACATCATCATCATCATCATCATCTTGATATTAGTATTTTCCCCTTTCAAAAGGGAGGGTTTTCCTCCTTACTTTCAAAACCACACAGAATGGGAAAACAACACAATATATACAAGCAAATATACTCAGAAAGTTTGCATCTCTCTGTACACATATGGGAGGATCTGGAAGGTTTGAGGATATATGATGGACGATTTTAAATAATCTTTTGGAAATTCTTCTAACTTAATTTTTAAGAAAGCATCTCAAAATTTCTAGTCCTAAATTGAAGAAGATTTCAACTGTGCAAACTTACAGATGTTCTTGAATATTGCCCCCCTGTAGATTAAGTTAGACTATTCACAGGATGTCTGCTTAAGCAATTTTAATCTAATACTTTGGTGAGATGTGGGTCTCAGGAGAAATTGTGAAACAGGAAAAGCACATATGAGAATTATTTCTTGGTGAACTAAAACATCAGAATCCTTCTGAGTTCCATCTGATTTTTAAAAGGCACCAAATGACTAGCAGGAAAAGGCCTGATTCGGTTCAGATTTGCACTGGGACAAAGCCCAGGGACCAAAGAAACTGTTGCTGGGGGGTAGGTATAAAAAAAGCCATGTGTTTAAATAACATGGTAATCATGGCATTGGGAATAAAATTCACAAGCCTGAGAGTTAGGTGTTTAAGGTTCTTTGAACAGTGAATAGGAAGAGTTAGGTGCTTGAGGACAGTATTCACAGCAGCCTTGAGTAAAGGACACATAAAACAATCAATAGAAAACTGGTAAATGAAATGTTTAAAGTTACGCTTCGTTGGCATCTACAGGGATTGACACCTGAAACCACTTTCCATACACAGATAACTCTGTCATACAGGTGACTGGTTGATTCCCTTTTGAATGAAACTGCCAGAAAGATGGAAGCAGTACTGTCCCAAACACCTTTTACCTCAAAGAAGGAGACCTGGATTTTAGGTCCTTATCAGCCAGAAGGAGTTCAGAAGCATCTTATCTCTGGGACTGGCAACTCTAGGTTGACAGTCACTCTCTTTACAACCTCTTGAATTGTGCCACAGTCTGTGTATAAAGATATAATTCACAAGGCCAGAAAATGATGAACAGGGAGACTGATCCTAATCAAATGATGATGCCTCTTCCCTGGAAGGTGTGGGAATCCTTTCAGGGATTTCTGATATATTCGGCACGAAAAAATTTCTGGGAGTTCACATGGGCTCAGTTGTGGGTTCAACATCCACCTCTGCCCTCTCCTTACTTTTTGACCTCTGTGGAAGTCAAACAAGCACATCTGTGCTTCAGATTTCTGGTAATTATGGGTAATTATTTTCCTTTTTAAAACTAAACTGACAAGGGTGAGGATACCAGTGTCATCTTAGTAGCAGCAGTACTTCTTTTAGCATCACAGACCTCTTATAACTAGGGAGAGTGAGTTAGACAAAATGTGCAAATTCAGTACACGAGGAATCATCTCATGGTGCACAGCTCTGGTGCATCTTTACCAGTACTGGCAGTTCACTCCAACGGGAACAATTACTGACAGGCAGAAAGGACACCGCTTGACTTTCGGGTCTCTGACTGAGCTTTCACAGCGAGAATAGGCTGTTTGTCTGTTGTTTGTTTGTTTTTACTCACAAACCCATCCAGAGTTAAATGGAAGTCACTGAAAGAAAATATGACACTCCATAATGCCATTCTGATGCGGTCTCTTTTCAGAAAAGTGCTGTACTTCTATTGCCCTTATTTGAGCAGAGGGTTTCAGTGTATTAAATTCTCCACTGTGTCTGTTGATGAATTAAGGTTTTGTTCAAAGGCTTCTAGATGACCCTTCTGTAGTTTTACTGAGGAAGGAAGTGTACAAGTAAAACAGCAAATGAAGTCTTTGATGGTCAGTAAGACTATTAGAAATATTTTTTCCCTGCAAAAGCAGATCTCAGTTATAACAATATCCAAAATTAAACTATTTCTTTATAACCATAAACAGGACTGGTTGTGTCTGCTTAGATTCCCAAGCTTTTGCATGGCATCGTTGTTCTCTGTCCTTACTTGAGACATGCTTTTTAAGACAGGAGTACACTTGGTGTTAAATATGTCTATTTTTTCTTTTAAACTTAGCTACAGTTACATTGTGATCTTTTTAACCACCTACTGAAGTTTTCTTTCAGCAGATAAATAATAGAGACTTTCAGTTCAGCAAAGCAAGAGCTTAAATTTAGGGAGACAAACAGTGCCAATAATTTGACTGACATGCTCATTTAATGTGCAGATATCAAACTAAACTCACATAAATTGAAGATAATGAACCTAGTTATATAACCAAGTTGAACACATGCTATATAGAATTTTGCTATATTATGGTTTTGTTTTATATTTTTCCACTAAAAATTAACAATAAGGGCTAATCTGTACTTCTCATAAGTGATTAAAAAAATTACAAGTGTCATTGACATGATATTTTGTAAAAATTCTAGCATTTTCACTCACTTGGAGAGCAAGGTGAAAACACAAGGTATATTAACTCTGCTATTTAAAAATTACTTTATATGTAAATACCCCAAAAGATTGAGAAAAAAGCACATAGGCTGAAGTAAAATTAACTTTAGATGGATATTTCTAAGTTAACTGATTGTTTACACAAGAGCAAAATAAGTAAACATTGAATTATTTCATAACCAGAACATTTTTTTCTGGAAATAAATACGATCCTTATGTTATTCATTGCCTTTTTACCACTCAAATAACTGCTTGGGAGTTTCCACACGTTTCACTGATTACATTATTGCAAAGGGCAAAATATCCCTCAAACTAAAATTTCATTATTTTTACACATCCTTCTGGAAAGACTGCATAAAATGTAATAAAAAAAATGTGATTTAACGATGATCTGAATTTATGTCCTGTACAGCATACTGAAGAAGAGGCTAAAATATGAGGTTTAAGGGAGAACTGAGAGCAAACAAAACCCAAACTTGATAGCATGTGAAATTATTCAGTGCACGGTATAGAAAAACAGTTTTTGAATATTTATAAGACACAATCCATGAAAGTCTTGCTATAATGCTTCAGATAATGTTTTATTGTTAATTAGTTTTCTTGCTATGTAGGCTTGTCTGCTGACACAGGTGATCCCTGCAACCAGAATGTTTGCACCTAAATGGGTTCTACTTTGTATGTGTGAGTGCTATCTGTCTTGTTAAATTAATTTCAATACATGAGAAAATAAAGGTGTCAGAGCAGTGGGTAGGGGAAAGGGGAGTGTGATGTAAGCCATTCGGTTCTAGCTTTTAAGTTTTAGAGTACGTCAGCCACTTCAATTAAGAAAAATAATGAAAAGGTTATTTCTGGGTTTTTAACCTTTAGGAACTGATTTAAGAGGCAATCAAAAATACTGAGATACAATTGATATTAATAAATCACAGGAGGTTTGTGTTCTTTATTTGTGTCACCACGTAGAATGAGACTAGATTTTCTGCTTCACAAATTTCATTATTAAGAAAATATGGCAGAGGAACCATATAGCCAGAAGTGTTAGCCTGCTTGATTCTTTGCCTTTGTAAACTGTTAAATGGTACGTGCACTTTATGACAGGGATTGAAAGCTAAAAACCAGAACTGATTAAAACAACACAAAATCTTGTGCTGCAGGGAAAAAAAAAAAAAGAGTTGTCACAATATATGAAATCCTGGGCCTGTTTGCACATTGGTAATATAAAATATAGGATCTATGTTGCTTTTAAACACATACTGAAAAGTCTGTTAATACCGACTACGCATTCACAAAGATTATGGTTTTCAAAATGCCACAAAAGCTAAATATTTTGTGTTTTCATTACAACTGTTGTCATTAGAATGGATTGACCGTGTACCACTCACTACCTTCATTATAATCTCTGCTTGGTAACTATGATAAAATAATGGAAGACTGATAATATATTAAAGTTCTTTTACTTCATAAGTAAGCTTGTAAAGAGGGCACAAAATACCTCAAAAGTACTTTTGGGAACATAATCAACCTTGTAGGATCACAAATACCCATTTTTTATTATCTTACCCAAAAGTGGAGATAAGGTAAAACATTATTTTGTTAACCCCTGATTTGCACTGCAAACTTTTTTTTAGAAACTAAATATTCTGTCTCAAAGCATGTCTTAGTCCCAATGAGGGCTTTTTTTATTTCATTTTAAAATGTCTATCAATTTTATTTCATATTTCCAATATTAACTTTATTGAATGCATTGCCTGTCCTCTGACAAGATGCCAATACCTTGTATGTTGCCATTGGAGGATGTTTTTTCCATAGAGTCACTGATTGTCACGATGAACTTAACGATGAATTTACAAAGTTGGAAAATGTCCATCTCCAAAAACTACTCCAAAAGACTTGATATCTTAATTTACTTCTGAACTTTATTCTTCTATATCCAGTTCTGTGAGTTCAATGTCAATAGCATATTTTCAATGTTTTTAATTATGCTTATTATTTTTACATTTGCTTGCAAAGAAAGCAGCTCTACGAGATCATTGCTTATAGTCTGATGGTCAAGGCTATCTCCTGGAAAGGAAAAGCTGTGAGTTTGGACCCCCTCAGACTGAAGAAGGCTTAGAACGCCTAGTACTCCACAAAGACTTTAACCTTAGGTTATTTTACAAAAGGTCATCCTCATGTCTTTATTAAGTATGTGTTTACCCCAAGGACATAATTTGGCAATCCATATCCTGAGGTAGAAATTGATACATAGGGCAGGATTCTGTTTCGTATTAAAACTTCTAAATTTAGGTACCTATGCAAGGTGTCTATGCTTCCATTATAGTCAATGGAGATCTTGTCAGTACAGTCTATAGAGCCTAGAGGACAGTTCACCTGTCGTAGGTACCTGATGACTGTGGCACTGGCAGACATACACATTTGAATGTTTTCATTTTCTTAATTTTGCAGTTGATTATGCTGTTAGCAATTGATTTAATTTCCTACATTCAGTACTACTAGGGATGTCTTACGGTGTCTTTGCCTTCACCTGCTTTGAAAGGCATAGGTTTCTCCTATCTCCTGTAGATATATCCTGAAATTGTTCTACACGCCTGTATTAAGGTATCTAAATTGAGCCTTTAATATTAACCCTTAATTCTAGGGCCTATTCAAACACATTTACATAACAATTATTTCCAATTTCCTAGCTCTACACAGATTTCTGGCTCAGTCTGGTTAACAGAAAAGGGCAGGTGTCTTGTTTAGTAGCTGTGAGTCACTTGTAGTTCTTACCTCTCATTTGGCTGTCCAGGACATTTTGACACCAAGTTTAAGGAAAATAAATCATCCTGCTGCATTCAATGACCTATGTTTTAGACTTCTACACTTAATTCTGATACTTGAAATGCAGTAAATTTGGCAAAAAAAGTGCTTGAATCTCTTCTTATGTTAACAAGGTACCATTCTCACATTTGTATCAGCTTGCATTTGTAAAATGCCTCCTCTTAAACAAAACTAAACAAAAAAAAATCCAGAAGGGAAAGTATTAAAAACAACAGCTATAAATGGCTTCTGATGATCTACACTTCAAAATAAAATACAAATAATATCAAAAACTTATTCACATCCCCAAAACACTGACCTGGGTGTTCCTTGGGTTTTTTGATGTATGTTTTCTCAGAAACAATTGCATTAATCAAAATAAACTGAAAATGTAAAGGTCTAGACAAACCAAAAGGAAAAACAGTTGTATAGGTTATAAAATGACATTTCAGTAACAGTCTGAGCTGGCAGCAGCACAGAGGGGTTGTAAAAGAAGAGTATCTCTAAAACAGCATGCTCAGTATATATAGAAACTCCATACACACAGAATGTGTTAGAAAATACCTTCTCACCTCACTCCCAGTCCTCCCCGTTTCTTCCCCACAACTGTCTGAACAAGCAGCTTCTTTGTTCTCCTGAAATTAAGATGCTTTTTGTCTGGGATTTCAACTTGTATCATCACTGTTAGTTGTGCACCTACACACTAGTCTTTCGTGGTTCCTTAAAATGACACACAAGAGATGTTGCTATTTTTGCAGGAAGGTGAGACTGAAGCCAGGACCACATAGGTTCTTTTACAAGTGCTAGACATTTTCTAGACTAAAGAAAGATGGGTAATTCTAGTGGCTGGGTCATGGGGTTGTGGACCTAAAAGCACCTTGTTCTCTAATTTTGGCTGAAACACTGACTCACTATGATATTTGGACATCTGTAGATTTCCTTGACTCTGATAAAAATTTTTCTGTTTACTGGAAAAACCTCAGAAGAAAAGAAGGTTGTGTCTGATCAGAATTTTCTTGTGTAAATCAATTACAAAAATACGAGCACAGAATGGTCTGCTTCACATGAAAAACAAAAATAAAATATATTCCCAGCAGTCAATTGTACAAGGAAAGTAAGTAAGGAGAGATATATAGACAGAGAGAGATGGATGGATAGGTAGGTAGATATATAAAAATGTGGTTTTGGTAAATTTAGCATAGTTTTTCTCCTGCATTTACAATGAAGACTATGCAATGTAATTCACATTAAGGTGAATGTTCTCTAAGTTAAGATTGGTATATTTTATCTAATATAAATAACGTTAAGAGCATGCAGAATCTGACATCAGATAATATATATTGCCCTATGCAGAGCATGTCTTGCTGTGTAGTACAATAAAGAAAGTGATGTTTCATATTTTCAATTGTACTTCTTGGGGGGGTAGTAAATATGTTTTACATGCTTTATTCCTCCAAGATTTTAATCTGTGTGTGTACATGAAATGATGAAGTATGTGTGTGAGTACACACACAATTTGTGTACCTAAACCATCAGATGTTTGACTGTCCACTTACAAGAAAAAGGAGAAGGGAGGGGAAGAATGGGCTGAAGATGAGTGATGTGCATAGAAAAATATACTATTGACTTTTTTCTGTACATGCTACAACTTTTAAAGTATAATCTGCTTAAAAAGAGATTAGACTATCTCCTGAATATTGCTGACTCTCTCTCCCTCATTTTAGAATTCCTGTACTAGCTGCATGGCACTATGTTGGTTAAATGCAGTCAGAAGTTGTTCAAATTAAATCCTTCTTTTTTGTTTTAAATAAATGTTTTTGTTTTGTGTTATTATCTGATATTTGACATCTTTACATTTTAAGGTATTTTGATATTATATTAAAACCATAGCTTCCTTTTGTGAATAACCATTTAAAACTGAGCAGATATCAAAGAACGTACTCACTGACATTTTAAAAAGACATTGAATAGATCTATATTACAGTCAAATTGTAAACATGAAGTAGTATAAACCTAAAGGATTTAGTTTTAAGTCTGGTCAAAATAATGTACTCTTTACAGGCTAAGCACACAAATATATCAAATTCATTGTAAGGAGTGATTCTGTTTTTCTGGTTCTGTATTGCTCTATATGTCAGTATATGCAATCCCTTAATTATTGCCATTCAAGTTGATGGAATAACTAACTCCTGAATTTGTGCCAATACCTGTGGAGTGATTCTCATTCTGTGGTCCCTATCCGACATGCTGTTTAAGCCTGGGCCTTCAGTGGATCTATTGGTAAACTTGACATCAGGAACATACTTATGTTAAGTGATGAACTGATAGTAATGTGATGGCATTTTAATTCATGCTTTTGATATATGCAAAGAAATTTCTGTAATTTAAAAGACAAATATTTTGCTCTGCTTTCATGGAGTTATGGGGAGATGGAACAGAGAAGACAACCACTAGAAATTGCATCATTAGGATAACATGTAGCATTGGGAATCATAACCATAGCCTGTGAAATTTAGAATTATATTATATTCTCCATTGCTTAGAATAATAACATGGATTGCAGGATGTTATCCCCAGCACACGCACTTGAATGCATATGTATATTACATTTAGTTAACTAGCTATGCAAGAAATCTCTCTTACTCAACATTATAAGAGAAGATGATGATAACATTAAAAAATCATCATGTAAAAAATACACCATGCTTTCAGCTAAAAATCTATTCAGCCATAATCTAGCAGCTATTCAACACAACAGTTTTTTTCATGAAATTGCTTTGCTTGGAGCTGTTCATCTAGCATATTACCTTCCATTTAAACTTGTTTAAATCCTGATATACATTTGTATTGTTCTCATTAAGGTCTGGACATCCTGCATAGCTTAAGCTTAATAAAAGATCTTCTATTCAAATTAAGTAGTATGTAGGATAAATATTGTCCTTACAATCTTTAAAATATTTAGAATTTTAACTAATAAAAACCAAAACATTATTTTCAATATTTTATCCTTGTTTCTGGACATTTCAATTTTATGAAATTGAACAATTCTGGACAATTCAAGTTCAATTCATACCAGGTATATTCCTTTAATCAAATGCCAGAAAATCTAATGTTGACCTCTAATGTTTCTATTTTAAAGGACTTCAACCAGCCTAGCTCATAGGAGAGAATGGTAAGTTGAGGTGTACTCTCAGGAAGCAGAACAGGGCTGAATTAAATACAGTAAAACCATAATATATGGTAAACCTGCTCCACATATAACCCCTCATAAACTGGAAGATAAATGTAAGTGCATATACACTTTATACTTTCTCTGTCCTGAAATGGAGTGCATGATGAACTAGTCCTCATTTAATGACTTTATGTTCTCTTGATCTGTTTACCTGGTATACACCAAAGAACTGTTTATGCGGGATGAGGTTCTGAGTACCACAGACAAAAACACCATGGAATGGAAGCATGGATAACTAAGGGAGGATCAGCAAAAAGATATCAAAAAACTGCTATATTTTATCCTAGGTTTTGCCATACATAAAGGATGCAAGTGCATAGCTACTATGCTACCAACATTTCAATGCATTTTTCTGAATATTGGAATGCTTCAGAGAATGAAAGTCTTAAACCCATATTCTTTATCCACTCTTCACTGAGCTTCCTGTCTAGATTCAAATTCTCAAAACATCATTTATGAAAATAGCTCTATTTTTTAATGACAATGGCCTCTGGAAGTCAACCATAAAGAAATACATTTTTGTCTTTTTTTTCCAAAGGGTAGCTTTTTACCAATAGGCCTTTTCCAAAATTTTAGATTGAATACTGACCAGATTTTGTCAGGACATAAAGGCATCGATTGACGTCATGGATAGGCACGTGAAGGTCTTTGCTTCCCTCTAGTGACTGGTCCAGGAAGAGATTTAACTGAATCTGCTTATGTTGCTCAACTATGGCACAGAGATTCAGCAAAAGATTAATTACGTGTAAAGATAGCTGTGAGGTCAGTGAGATGCTGATACATCATTAAAGATGTATATTTGTGACAGCACTTGGTAAAATATGGCAGATTTAAACTGGACATGTGTTTGACTGTTTCTGATGGAGTTTTACAGTTTTATCAGGCAGAGATACGATTTCAGTGTTGACAATTCAAGAACAACTGAATAGAATAGAATAGAATAGAATAGAATAGAATAGAATAGAATAGAATAGAATAGACTATTTCAGTTGGAAGGGACATACAATGATCATCTAGTCCAACTGCCTGACTAATTCAGGGCTGACGAAGTTAAAACATGTTATTAAGGGCATTGTCCAAATTAAACACTGACAGGCTTGGGGCACCGACCACCTCTCTAGGAAGCCTGTTCCAGTGTTTGACCACCCTCTCGGTAAAGAAATATTTCCTAATGTCCAGTGTAAACCTACCCCAGCGCAGCTTTGCACCATTCCCATGCGTTCTATCACTGGATACCAAGGAGAAAAGATCAGCGTGTCCGTCTCCACTTCCCCTCCTCAAGAAGCTGTAGAGAGCAATGAGGTCGCTTCTCAGCCTCCTTTTCTCCAAAGTAGACAAGCCCAAAGTCCTTAGCCGCTCCTCATAGGACATTCCTTCCAGCCCTTTCACCAGCTTTGTTGCTCTCGTCTGGATGCATTCAAGTACCTTCACATCCTTCTTAAATTATGGGGCCCACAACTGCACACCGTACTCAAGATGAGGCTGCACCAATGCTGAATACAGCAGGATAATCATCTCATTTGACCAGCTGGTTATACTGTGTTTGATGCACCTGTGCACAATTTTATCACAACTGGGGGTCACCCTCTAAGATGCATTTCAAAACACTATTCCAAACATTTATTTTAAGGTCATTTTGCCATACAAACACTGTTCTTGTAGAAAAACAGACCAGACTTTGATGAATTACATGATGTTTGATTTATCACAGAGAACAGTTATTCATTCAGGACACTTAGATTAGATTTAGATACATGCATTTGGAAGTAAAGAAAAACAAGTAATCCTATACTCTGCAAATGCTCAAAAATGCCCTGTATTATATACTCCTCATCATATTACTAAAAGTAGGTGTATATATACCAGTTGTAGTTCTGTCTTTTTTGTACTGACTGCAAATAAGTTTAAAAGTAACAAACACATGTCTGCGCAAAACTACACAACATGATTTACTTATAAGTAATTTATGCACGTGATCTGTGCTCCTGTTGTCAAAGTAATAGAAGAGAATGGCGGAAGGGTACTTCCCACAGCTCCTTCTCACATGAATAAGCAATATTCCCCAGATTTTCCACCTTCTTGGGTGATGTAAGTACATTGCTTTTTTGTTTAAGGATAGCATAATACAAGGACCTTTAGTGCTGCTGCACTGCTTCTGTTGGATAAACAGAGCTAAATTCTCTAGGTCTGGCAACAGTCATGAGCTCATCAGAATGAATGAGAAAAAACCCAGAAATATCATTATAAACTTATTTAACCTTTAGAGTTCTGCATCATGGCAGGGAAATGATATTGGCTTTGAGAACAGCTAGAGAGCATTCTCAGTTAGGACTCAGGAATTTGGAACTCTAACTTTACCTGGGTTAAATGAATGACCTTGGCCAAACGACTTTGCTTTCGTTATGCCCTAGTTTCCCCTATCTGTAAACCAGGGAGGATGATACCAACCTCTGTGTTAAATTGCTCTTAAATCTACAGGTGTAACACACTGTAAGAGTTACATGATATAAATGAGAAAGGTTGATAAACTTTCGCAGTTGTAATTGTGCTATACTGTACTTTTGGAAGCTGTATTGGATTTGGCGAACCCTGTTTTTCCCTACAAGAGTCAGTCCAAGTCCAGCACCATGCTGGATTCACAGATCCCATCTGCTGCATTTTTTGGTGAGGTGTTACTAGGGAAAACAATGATCAATTTTATTTGACTTGGTAACATCCATGAATTTTTCTGCAAACATAGATACAAAACCAAGTTATGACCAATTTGTTTTCTGTTCTAAAGTTTATTCAAACTGCTTAATTATCTTCTGCTCTCATTATACACAAAAAATCTGTCAAAAGTCCAATTTAAATCTTTAAATTTGATTATGAAGATACAACCACTGGTTCTTTTTATTCACATTTCAGAGTTATAATTGCCTGATATTACAAGAAACCACTATTTTTAGTTTCTGAAAATCTACATTTACATAAAGGCAATAAATAGCAATTGAGTTCTCAACAAATGGAGTTGATTAATCACCCAGTAAAAACTGAAAAGAAAGTGAACTTATTAGCAAGAATTAATTTTATTTCCTTTTTTTGTAAATCTCAGCAGGCCATGTAAGCTCTGTTCATGGCCATGTAGGTGTAAGTGAAGAGCAGTGTTATAAAAAAGAACTAAATTATAAATTCCTCCCATATATACTGATTCATTTTGTGTATGACTTAAGCAAAGAAAATTTTGGTCTGACTCTTTTTCAACATAAAGACACTCCATTTTATATTGTACAATACCTACATATTTCAGAACTAAGTACTCCTGCATTAGAGTATAATCTTAGCAGTTAAAAATTTTTAAATTTAGGTCTTGTATGGTTTGAGCAGTGGTTTGCCACTTGATCTGATCTGATTCAAATCAGTCAAAGCCTTTTGGTTGCCTGCAAGGGAGTTTGGATGAGGTTTTTCATTCCATACTGTTTTAATGAAAAAGGATATGATTCTGTGGAGTCTTTCAATTCTTTATGCAAAGAACAGGAACAGAAGATTATGTAGTGTGCTATTACACAGGTTCCATTATGGAAGTTCTTCATAAAAGTAGGTACTGCGGGAGGCATTTATCTTTTGAATTAGTTCATTAATGTTAACTCTTCCATTACATTCACAAACATAAGCATAGAACCTAACATGGAAAGCAAATTTTCTGCCTTGAAAAATACGAAAGAAGCAAAAACTGACTGAAAAGCTGGACCAACAAGTCTGACTGAAGTCAATGGAACAAGCAAAGCTTCAGCTGGCATATGTTGCCAAACTATACTTACATGAATTACTCTCATTCAATTTTTATTCTACTTATAGAAATATATATTTCCTCCATATCTTCCTGGTGACAAAAATAATATGACTGCAAAGTAATATAAAGTAAGGAGAGCTTACTATTCGTATTTCCACAGGCAAATTCTGATGTAGGATATTCTAATTATTTGATGATTAGATTGATACATTTAGACGTGAGTTATAAAAAGTCTGTTTGAACTTATCTTCAAAGACTTGCAAGGCTAGGCCAAACAAGGAATAACTGTAATAGTCCATCATGGTAGTTTTAAAAAACAAAGTGGAGAGGAGAGGGACAAAGCAGGTCGGTGTTCCCTGTCAATTTTATCACAAGGCAATGAAATGCAAAAGTTGTTTTGCTAGTATGCGTTCAAACTTATATCCTAAAGCTGAGTAGCATTCTGCCCTATAGGCAAATCTGTGAGAAAATCACAATTAACTGGTTAACTCTTCTTTATTTGCATTGAACAAATTCCTTTATGGACTATTTCTCCACAATTGTATCCAGGGACAATGGGAGAAAAATAATTAAAAGTTCCTCTTTTTGTGGAGGATGTTATAATATGTCTGGAGTGAAATCCTGAAGTTACATAAATGTATACAACTTCTCATTTCTCATATGTAGATATTCATAGTTTCACATAGCTTCAGGATAGAAAACCTAAACCACTGTCAATGTAAATTTGTATGGCAATGGAAAAAAAATAGAGCAGACCTACCACTTGCCCTGAACTAAAACTGAACCAGGTCAAAATCCTTGCAGTATTAAAAATTTCAGCTAATTGCATTGTACTTCTGCCAACTGTATATTCAACAGGCACAAGCCGCTATGAGCACACATATGGACAAGTAAAAGGCTGCCATACTGTTATAACATCCTTCTGCAGCAACTGGCAGAAAAGAGTCCCAGAATGCTAAAGCTTTTTCCTTACCCAGTGCTGTGAGATGTCATGTTGCACCATATACAGCTGTGGAGCACGCCAGCAAAAAATGACACTGTCCTGTGGAGAGCATATGTGCCCACATTATGTCCAACACATTTCTAAAAGGACGAACACCAGCTGCATTGTTTTGCTAATCAGCTGGTGACTATTGAAACTCTCATGTGAGATGTCAGTGACCCACCGTGTCCGCCCCATCTTCCACGCCCTTATTGTGATGGTGTTAGCCGAGGGTTGCATGTGGGAGTGGTACTCGCGATGCTCAATACCGTGGCACCTAGCTTCCAGCCTCTTACTGTGTTTTGAATTCTGCACCCTGGTTCAAGAATCCAGGGGCTGGGTCCACTAAGACAACTGACTAACTAACTGGCCAAACTTTCATGGATCCTAGAGCTCCATACAGACTGTCTGTTATGGCGCCTATCACAGATATAAGCATCAGAGAAGGCAACAAAGTTCAAGAGAACTGTTCAGACAGCCTACAAAACTGCCACAGTAAATGGCATTTTGAAAATAGAAATGTATGCATGCATATGAGGATTCTTTGATTCCCCAGGCTTATACAGCCTGGCCCAGACTTACATAAAACAAAACAGTGCTAGGAAAAAAACACTGACAGTGTTATGGCTAAGATTTAGGTGTGGCATAGTGACAAACACATGGAAAGAATGGTAAAATTAAATATAGAGGTGCTGGGAATCAGCTTCCCAACCCATGAATATTTTCCTAAATAATATGGCAGAGTTTCAGCAGGACACATTGTGAGTAACACACTCCAGAGGAGCCGTCAGCTCAGTGGGCATGGGCTGCTCCTGTGAGGCTGAAAAGTGTGTTTCAAAGTCCACAAGTAACTTCTGTAAAGAAAAAATTGAAGGGCTGGTCCCTGAGGTCCCCAAGTAAATGCTCTAACCATTGGATTACCTGCTGGTTAAGACTGTCTCTGCTGTCTCCCTCTCCCTTCTTCTTTTTCTTTCCAGAAAGGTAGGAGGGACAGGAGAAAAACTTTCAGAAGTTTGGTTTCATCTTAAAATCTTTAAAATCACTTCTGTGGGGTGGGAAAATCAGTCCTAGTACCTGTCCAACTTATTTTCTTTCTCTTTGTGGAGTGAGACACTGGAATTAATGTATCACAAACAGTTCCTGACAGCAGGGATATTTTGTTCATGCCAGACAATGCAAAGCAGAAAAGATAAAACTCTTTTTTGAGTTTTTGTTTGGTTGGTTTAAGGAGCTAAATTGTTTCTCCTCAGAACGTCAATTACAAATATTCCACACATTTTCCCATGCATTGAAAGGAGAAGCATTCAGTATCCTAAGACTTTACTGAAGGCAATATTTAGAATACATTTTCTGAAATGAAAGGACGAAGATATCAGTCAGATTTCTGAGAGGGAAAAAAATCACCACTTTCATACCATTGATGCTACCAGCTTCGTGTAGGGAAGCCTGAAATATCAAAGGAAACACCAGAACTCATAAACAGCTTGGTTTCAATCAACACAGACAGATGTGCTCCGTATTTTGGGAGAATCAACTGAAATAAAACGCTGAATTATTGGATTTGAGTTTGCTCTTTATAATACATGACATAATATTTTATTCTTTAGTTGCACTGTCTCAATATTGTACACACATTTGACTAGCTGCCTATGGAGAGGGCACAAGCCTTCCAGCTTGATAAATGGAAAACCTTATAAAATAACATCACAGGGAAGAATCACCAAATCACATAGAAAGAATGGATTAAAACTGCTTTTGCCAAAGTTAGGATGACCAAATTGTCACAGATAGAAATGGCAGTAGGATAGGTTTGTTGATCTGGTGTGATTAAACAGCTCACAGATCCAGAACTTTCTTCAGGGGTGGATGGCACGGAACTGTTAATCACTGATCAATCTCCTGAGAAGCATGCCCAAAACCCAGATAGACAAAGCTTCTCCTGCTGTTGGAGAAGTATTAAACTGACAAGATCAGTGGAGGAAGTATCATTTACCAAATGTGAACTTGCAATGCATGCAGATAAAGATGCGGGAGAAGTGGCTAAAAACGTCGCAAAACCCATTAGAAGTTACTGCTGGCTGTATGCTGATGATAACAGCAAACACAGTTTTCATCTGAAAAGCACTGAATTTAAAACACCCGTCTCAGCATAGACTACTGATTAGTTAAGCACCTTCAACTAAAAGCAGACTACTTTTTGTTAGGTTTATTCCAAAATGCTTGCCAAATCCTGGTTATGCAAAAATTACCCAGTTTGGAAGGACATGAGCACAGCACAGCTCTGTAGGATTTGCAATGTGGATGAGCCTATTAATCCATCAAATCCAGTTGCCTGCTGCTGAGAGTGGTTAATTCCTGAGACTTAGAACAAAGTGGGAAAAATAAAAGAAAAACAAGACACCAAGAACCCAACATCATCATGGGCACCTAACCAATTTTATAGTCCCCTATGTATTTATTTATTAAGATTTAAAATGATAGGAACCGATTCAGCATTATAGAGCTTTCATGATAATTTAAAACTCACAGTGTCAGAATACAAATCCTGAAGTATTCCTGAGTAAATATAAATAAAATGCTTCAACCCAAAAAGAAACAGCATTACAAAAACAAAATTATGAATCAACTAATGCTCCCACAGCTAACATTAGGGACCTTTTCCTAAGGGATGGGGGAAAAAAGTAGAATTTTGCTCTTGCTATTACACACTCAGGTAAGAGATAATGTAACATTCTCATAAAATAATACACATACAAAAACCAAATTTGTGTAAAACAAATGATAATGGTGTCCATGCAGAACTTACTGATACATCATATCTTATTGTGAATATTTGATAGCGCAAAACACTTTTCAAAACTTATAAATCTCCAAGAATACCACTAATCTTCAAATAATTTAACATCTTCAATAGCTACTATTAAATAATATGACTAGAAAAGATATCCTTCAGAATACAAAAGCATGTGCTTCTCCCTCAAAACTTCAGACTATTTTATGTAAGTTTTATGTAAATTTTAGTTGTTTCGAAAGTTCACTTTTCCACCGAGATTCTGAAGCATACTGAAACCAGTACTTATATGTAGCACTAAAAAATGCATGCAAAACAAGTGGCAAGCACAAAATAAATTTGTTTGTGATGGCTTCACACATTCATCCCGAATACTTTCATGAAATCTTTTAATCATATTGTTAAATCCACAGCATGCTTTTTTTTTTTGGTGGTCTAATTCCATGCAAATATGCCTTTGATATTCTGGACTGGAGCCGTGAAATCAGAGTATGTGCTCTAAATACACAGTGCTTAAAGTAATGCATGTGAAAAATGGTAAATAAAGCTCTGTGCTGCTACTGTGTAAGCAAAACATTGTGAAGAGGAAGCAAAGAACATGTTCCAAATATTTTGCATTCCATGTGTACATAATAATACATAATATCAAGTCTTTCACTTTATTCCACACATTTTACAGAAATGGAACATTATAATGTTGCTGGCAAATAACTGCATTATGATTCTTTCGTAGAGGCATAGGCCATGGTACTACTTGTATTTGGAATGATTTCTAGTATCATATCCAAAGTTTCTCATTTCTATACTCTAATGTTGTTTCTCAGCCATCAGTGTACTGATGTAAACCCAGGCTCAAGGACAAAAGCACTCACAAAATCACAGGCATACAATTTCTAACACTGTAGATGAGTCTGTAGCATAAGACATACATAATATATCTGGACAAGAAGTATAACATCATCTTTACAAAAATTAATATGGCAACCACATAGGGATCCTTCTTGAAACACTTAATCTGTATTTAGGCAAAGTTCACCTTGACTTTAGTGGGAGATTTACTGTGAAAGATTAATGCAGCAAATCACAACTGCATAAACTTGGAATTCTTTTTAAACCACACTGATTTTACTGCTCTACTTCTTTACAGTGACATTTTCTGTTTTGCTACAGAAGGGACACACACTGAAAAAAGTAGCAGAAGACTGCTAGCAAGCTTTCATTACTTAATTTAGTACACAGCTGTCATTTTACTAAACTAAAATGAAAATTTGCACCAACTAAAATGAAGATTGCTGTGGGTATCACACTTGAAAATGATATTTCTCCCTGCAGTAACAGAAATGGGAGCCTTCCTTAGTTATCTGTCTGATCGTTTACCCACTCGCTTGTTGCCCAGCAACTACCATCAAGGAACTACAGTTCTTAGACATCTTCATTTTAATCTTGAAAAAGCAGATTAAAATTACTATGTGAGTAATCTTTTCCTGGTGAGATGTTGTATTATGTCAATTTACATAGCTGCAGAAAGGAAGCCAAGTGACTGGAGAATCCAGTACTTTCACTCTTGTGAAACGTTCATTTTCCCCACCCTCATACTAACCCGTTTACTGACCAACTACTTAAATATTGTTAGGTACTTTGTAATATTTGAGCCATAGCAATAGAAACAAACATCTGTCACTTACGTTCTTGAATCATCCCACAGCACACAGTAGGGATTCAATGTGCCCTGAGAAGAAAACAAACCAACCTATTAGTTACTGGTATACAAAAAAATATGACCATGGGTCTCCTCCTACAAGATCACACTTATACTCTGATGAATTGATGCCACTGAAATTGCAAAAGCTTAAGGTTAATTCTTATGGAGTATTTAAAAAGCACTTGAACCTCAAAGAAGAGTATTTGCTGTATTCTCTCTCTTAGATAAGGTAAGCATAAAGTTGTCTTTTTGATATATCTTAGTAGAATTGAAATATGAGATGAGAGTTAATCTGTTAAGAGACTCGACTGAACATTTCTGGGTGTGTTTAGAAACAGAACTTTAGGTCCCTTGGGAACTTGGATGTCAAAACCAGTAATGACTTTAAAAATTATAAGCATATGTTGGGCAAAATGTCTGGAGGCTGGGATTTCAGATGACCCCATATTCAATACCCAAGTCATTTTGTCAATTAGGTCCTAAACCAGCAGAGATTTTTGCTCAAAATATTTTTTTTCTTGAGCTTTACAATCCCAGCTCCAACCTCTTCGAAGTCAGTGGAAGATTTCTGATTTGATTTAGAACAGGATGGGAATCTAGGTTTATTACACATCATTAAACTGTGGGTAACGTTTTGGGAAATTGAAATGTCTTTATTATTACTCATGTTTATTTTGCTGCCTAGGAAGAGTTGAGACAAAATTAAAATCCAAGATTTGTCCCTAATCTTGTAAATCTTCCTTTATCAAAACTCAGATTGGCTTAGAAATACTTAACTGGCTAAAGACTGCAAGACTGCAAAACTGCAAAACTGTTCATCATAAACCTTGGATATTCCCAGAAGTCAGAACTATATAAATAAATTAGATACAAAATACAGAATAAAAATATATTTTTAACAAGATCACAAGTGGTTTGAAGAAACAGGCGGAATACACTATTTTCTTATGTCAATGTTAGTGTAGTTCTCTCATGAAGAGTGTGGTGCAGTAGATATGAAGATAGTTTCATATAGACAAAACACACCTTGATATTTCATGCTGAAATGTGTTTTATTTATAGAAAAAACATGGCAGACTGTGAAGTAAAAATCTATTAAATATTTAAATTCTTCCATCCACCTCTTTGTCAAAGATAAAAAAGTTCTTTCTGAAGATGCTTGTAGAGAGGCATTTAGGGAAATTTTGATCCTCTATTTCAGTATTTTGCTGACTGCATTGAATTGTATGAGTAGAGTATAAATATTTAAAACCAACATATACTTATGGCACTTTATATTAACATAGCATTGTACAAACATAAATAAAGTATGTTCCATTCCCTGAAGTATTTATAAGATAAAGAATAGGAGAGGGAAGAGGGCACAGGACAAAGCACTAGATAATAGGCCCATGGAGATTCAGAGACCATGTCCTGCATCACTAGCCAAAAGCTTTCAGAGACATTGATAGAAGAGGATATAGAAGAGTAAGAATTAAGAACAACGGAATGATGGTGCAGAATTAACCTTTTTAAAAAAATTCATTTTATAAAGAGTATTAATTTGTATCCTAAGACTGGGTGAAGAAATTCTACTTGCAATTTGATATAGCTACATGCATATTAAAAAAGTACTCCTATAGCTGAATAGTAATCAGACATTGCATATTGAGATCTGAGACCTGTCTTTCCTAACAGCAGATATCATACAGTTTATGCCCACTATTCCCACAGAATACAAAAACACTTTCAGAAAAAATGTCCATTGTAAAAAAATCTATAAAATAGAGGGAAATAAAAGCCTGTGCAGAAAGCTGAAACACAATAAAACTGCTGCTGTTAGATCACACGCTTCACTCTCTTTGAAATGTATCAAAATAAAAAAAAAAGAGTATGTTTGGCCATTGCAGTCACTAATGAGAGATTAATCAGAAACATAGAAAACAGAATAAATATTACTCCTGTTCCTTAAGAAGGTCTTGTGTGAGGGTTTGCTCTGCCAGGCATGGCAGTTCGCAAGGGCAGAGCAGCATTTCAGAACTTCTTTCTCTTTTGATATCCTGATCAAACACCCTTCAAGCGCTGCAAGGACTACAAAAAGCCCATCTTCCTATTTTCTTCTTCACCCTTAACCTGTTGCTCCCTTTTTCGCAGTCCTTCTGGGTCTGGCCTCCTGGCAATGTCTCCTCACACTGCTGTCATTGAGCTCCCTCCAACAGCCGTCGCTCTCTGAGGGTAGCTCGTGAGGGCAGCGATCTTTCATCGCAGCTCTTGCCAGTTAATTAGTTAGCTGCAGCTAAGGAAGCAGCTACTGTGTCCATTAATGTTTACAACTTGCAGTGTTGATTTATACACTACAGTACAGGACTTGGATATCTCAAAAATAGACATATGTGTGTGAGTGTATATGTATATATATATCTCTGCCTGGCATATAAAACGGAACTTTCGAGATGTGATTGGCAACTTTGACAGCTATGCAGCACAAGGCCAACTGTCTTTTGTAGCCAGGGTTTTCAGCTTCATTGAAAGCTTGATGTCCTGTGCTACTGCTGGCTTGTTACTTTAGTGTCCCTGGAGTAAACTTCTGTGCTGTCAGAAGGTGAGAGTTCATATTCTTTCTGGAGCAAATAGGATTTTGTTTGAATTATGTAGTTTTTAAAAGATTACTTTGGTGTCTCTTTATCAAACTACTGGAAAAATGTGATCGCATTCATCAACATGTTCACAGGGCATAAGACCAAATGTCATGTTCTCTAAAAAATGCATTGCAACCCACATTCTCACTGTGGTCAACTGTCTATAATATTTTAATTTACCTGCAAATCCAAATACGATGCTATATTCCGAACAGCACATGTAATTGTGATTTACACTTCCTCCACAAAATAATCCTCTGGTTTTATTAATAAACTTGTTAATTTTGATATAAAATGAAGCAATGATGATAAATTTTGAATAAATGAATATTTAAAGGCTAATTTGAATTAAACATATTAACTCATTAAATTATCACATTTACCCATCTTTTTTCATAATCTTTTATCTACTTAATTTAGTCAGTGGATGGGGAAGTAAAAGAACAAATGTGTGGGTATACTCCTATATATTAGTAGGCATGCTATAGAGGTTGCATAAAAATTAGTCATTAAATCAATTTGGAAACAAACTGTTCTGAATAATGAACAACATTTCAAGAACAAAAGTTTGAAAAGAACAAAAATAACAACATGAAGAACCATTCAAAAAAAATCAGGTGAAAGAGAATGCCTGTATTTTATTTTCTGTTTAATAATTAATCTATTTAATTAACATCATGATTAGTTGCGAGTCATTAATATATAATGTTCAAAAGTTAAAGATACATTAATACTAGTTTTATGTTTCTGTTTGTGACATACCAAGCTTGTTCTATAGTAATATTTGTAATTAAATAAATTCTTGTTTTCAGCTAAGAGAATTAAAGCAAAGGAGATTAGAATTAGATTCAGTCTGAAGGCAAGAAACACCCAAACCTACAAAATAATATTTCTATGCATCCACAGCCTTAGTTCTTTAAACAAAAGTCCCATTATGGAGGCTAAGCTTCGAACATAAAAATCACCAACCATTTAAAAATACTGAAATTGTAAAACTGGTTTCCATTCCCAGACTTTCTAGAGCAATATTTTGTCATTGTATCTGTCCATCCAACTCTTATATCCAGGTGGATCGATATCCTATATAAATGTACTATGTATGTAAGTCCATTTTAAGGACTGGAAATTTGTTCCGAGCACTTGATGCTTCTCTGGATTAAATTATAGGACAAAAACTGGGCCAAAGGAAAAAAATAAATCGTCTCTGATATCTACTGGCAAGGTTATTGTCTTTTCGCCTTCTCAAGACATGAGCTAATACAATAGTTATTAATATTCTCTTACTGAAAGGTTGACAAAGCAAGGTGACTATCAGTGCCTCTAAACTGACTTTTTGTAACAATGAAGTTTCATTTCATTTCCAAGATTTTGAAACTTGGCAAAAACTTGCTCTGTAAATTACTCAAGGAGAAGGATTAAAAAAAAAAAAAAAGATGAAAACAGTCCCTCTCTAAGAATTTTCTAGAATTTCAGCTTGTGGGAACAGCAGTTCAACCTTTCGTTATTCTAGCCTTGTTTATGTTGTGCTGGTTTTAATAGCTTGTGTTTGGCTTATAAGTATTTTCAATGCCGACACGTTGCTTACTAGTATTAATTTTTTTAAATTTTTTTAGTTTTCTAGCATAAGTGACAAAAATAATTACAGTGGGTTTTTTCCTACCTTCTACCCCACATTTTTGCAAGTAGTAATTCCAATTTAAAAATATAGAAGTCATATTCCAATATTCCTTATCTACAATTCATGTAAGTAGCCCCACAATAATTGTTAAAATAATGGAAATTAAAATCTAGCATTGAGAAGTATTATAAACTCTTCTTAATAATGATCTCAGTAAGATCAAAACAAGTATTTTATTTCAAAGGTTCTTTTTTTCCTGATATATAGGATTAATTTGCAGTTTACTTCAGCAAATACTCTATTACATTTTTAGTTAAATTTCTGACAGGAACAAAAGTCATGTTAAAGACTGATATTTTCTCTTAATACATATGATGTAACTTAGATTGGAAAAAAAAACCAAACCAAACCAAAAAACCTACCCACCCTGAAACATCTTAAAATTAAATAGAAACAGAGAACCATAAAACCCCAAATCTCCACAATTCTTCATCAATAAACTTCTAATCTTACTGAAAAGTAATGAGTCAGCTCAGTTTATGCTCCTCTATTCCTTTCTTTTTTTTCTGCTTGACTTTGCAGTAATCTCATTGAGATGTTCTTTGTAATATCATTTTTCTGGGAACTGAATGGTGGGTCATAACGACCATTGATGGCAGAATAGTCAGTTTCTTCTAACCTTGAGTAAAATGTAAATCAAAGATCTGGAGTTCAAAGAGGTTTTTTCATACCTTTGCCCAGAGACACTAATCCAAATTTGCTACTGACTGAAATATTTGGAATTCCTCCAGCTGAATTGTACCTATATGACCACCTGGGCAACTGTTTATAACAAAAAATCACATCTTAACAGTCTTTTGCATAACAATATTATTTACTAAAGCTCTAGTAACTATGTCTCTTCTAATTGTCTCTTTATGACTTTATTTAAAATAAACTCTAACTCTTAGTAACATAAACAGAGTTTATATGCCATACCTTCAAATAAATTACTCCCATTCTTGTTATTTAACATTATTTCCCCAATATTGTACATGACAAAAATTTCCCTCAAAAGATATATTTTATTCTTCCTGTGACTGCTGGGAGATTACTGACAACAGAAAGAAAAACTGTTAATATTTTTTATATAGTTAGACACAGAATCCCTTTTTTCAGATTTGAAATATTTTTAATGTAAGACTAAAGGCTGAAAAGTACAGAATTAAAAATAATAGCACAAAAAATCTCAAACATTTTTTAGAATTGTAAGCTAAATTGGAACCAGAGCATTTTTTTCAAAGTCTGCTACAACATGTTAAGTAAAAACTGGCTTTTGAGTATAAAATAATGAAAGAAAAGAAGAAAAGGCCTGAAAAACTATGCAGCTTTATAACCTATGCAGGGAACAAAAGGTTAAACATTCAGCACAATACAACATTTTCAACTGTATCCATCAAAGCAGTTAATGGAGAGTTTTCCGTAGAAATTGCTGTTTAAATGAAAACCTCAAAACTCACGCAACAACAGTTAATTCTGTTTTGCTTATACACATGCATGAAACAAGTACACATTCAGTTCAAAGTATGTTAGACTGTTCCTGGACTTAAGTTTTAGCAGTTAAAAGGGTTTTGTTACCTGATATTTAAAACAACCCCACTTCTTTCTTTCATGTGATCTAATAAATACTCTTGGAAGAGCATATCAGCTATCCTTGTACTTACATTAGACAGATGGGCCAGTTCTATCTCCAGGAAAGAATCCGTAGTTTTGGGCTCAGGTCGTATAGTAACAACGATGATTTTTGAATTAACAACCGTAAAATTCCTGGAAAAAAAACATGTAAAAATGAAAGATTTAACTTTTTAACTAGTATGAGGTTAAATGAGGCTTCTGATATTACATTTAAAGAAGTCTCTAATGAGTATTTTCCATGACTTTAGTCAACAAATATTCAGGGAGAAAATCTATTTGTTTGGAAGTGGTGAAAACATTCACTCGTTACCGACCATACCTGACACATTAAAGACTGAAGAGCAACAATGGTGGCAGAAGTGGTATTCCTTAAAGTACGATTTACTAATTAGAAGGGTGTATAGAGGACACAAACATTCTGTCAATGTTTGAATGCATATCATTCACTTCTCTCAATGTAGACCCACTAGCTATGTTTTATGAGAGACAGTCATTTTTCTTCCAAAGTGCTGTGTTCGACTTTCTGACTGTTAACTGTAAAATTGTGAAGATGGATGAGTGCAGTGGGAGATTCTTCAGTTCTGTTGATTTTGTACTCGTGAAAAAACAACCCTACCTGTTTCCAATTTTTGAAATATCATTGTATTTGGCATAAGAGTGGGCAACTTCATCATCATCTAAATACTTTAAAAAATATAATCCATAGTTGTGCCCTGACTGAAATCCCACCAAAAGCAGTAAATTTTTTCTCATATATGTGAGATTAGATTTGGTCTTATGTTATTGTACAAAGTTACTCAAAATAATAATTTTCTGTGAATTTCTCTAATTCATCATCAATCTCTCTTTTCATGTAAAACGTGGAACACTATGTTTTGTAGCTACCTTTCTAGGATAGACTTAGTATTGCCAAGCTTATGCTCGTACAAGCATAAAATCATGTTGGTATGATGTTCATGTCTGAGATCCTTGCTTCTTATGACCCCGTCAGGCTTAGAACAACCATCAGTTTTCAGCCTGACTGTTTCTGATGATCATTAAGGTATTTCCTTTGTATGTAATGCTGCTTTCAACATCTTCTGCTGATCGCACATAAACAAACATGAAACCTCACAGAAAGACATATTCACAGGTAGATGTTATCAAAGAAGAAACTAGGCACTTTAGGTGTATTTATAATAGACAGTATAAATGTTCTTCTGTTGTCGTTGTTATTTAATTACTTATTTTCTCTAGGGAAATGGTATTTAGGGGAGGATTCCACTTTGTTGGATCACTGAAACAGGAATTGCCATGGCTACAGGAATAGAAACTTAACTCAGCGGGTACTTTACTCAGCACAAGGAAGGAAATTCTTCTGGGGCAAGGTGTGAATTCTAGTCCAATTTTACTCAACCAAATCATATAATGGAAGTGGCTTTCTATTTTACTTAATTCCTATTTCTTCCCTTTGGTTGCACTTTAAAGTCTCACACATTGTTGACGAAAATATATCTTTCTATCAGCCTAACATTTAATGTTCGGTGAACTGTAGAGGGGGAGTAATGACGGTACCTTACTGTACATACAGTAGCTGAATATCTATAAATGTTCCCAATTAAGGCATAATTAAAAAAAAAAAAAAAACAAAACTCCAGATAAATACAAAACTGATTTCTCTAACAGATCACGACAGGTGGAAATAGAGCTTACTAGCTATTAAAAGATTTTTTCCATTTTGGAAATTCACAGAAGCTAATGTACATACTGATACTTAAGTACTTGATAAATCAGTCAATCTTTGTGATTGAGAAATGTTTCCTTGCTGTATCTAATTTTGGTACAGTTCTGATGGTTCTAGGGTGAGATCCAAAAGAGCACTTAAGATGCCTAGACTGTAACCTCAGTACATAAATTTTGCCTCAGACTCATTAAAACCCTACCAATCCACTTACGTTCTCAAGAGCCCTTAGTAGACACTTTCACCAGAAAATAAATGTAACTGGCTATATCGCTGTGAAATGAAATCTGAATCACTCATTGCTGTCCTATCTGGGCTGAGTTGCATATCTCATATTTAACTATTCAGAGAGTCCCTGGAAGAAAGCAATCTGGCAAGTATATTCTAAACTCACATAACACGTTAAGATGCCACTGAATTAAAGCTTAAAGCATTGTAGTCACAAGAATTTCCCTCAAAACCACTGGTGCAACGCCATTGATATCTTTGTTGAAGATAATTTTTTAAACAACAGCTTAGTGCTGAGAACATTTATTCAGGAATTTAAGTAATCAGCTTTTTCAAAACGTCCCGGGAAATGGAGTATGTGGGTTTCAGTCCCTGTTCATACTGGGAATGACATAGAATGGGAATGACCTATCTCACACTTCTTGGGCAAGTACATTATCTTACAGATTTTTTATGACAGGTGGAGAATGACTTCACCATTACCTCTTTCTCCTTCATCAAAAAAAAAATCTAAAATTCATCTTTAATGAGAAATGAACTTGTACAGGATGGTGCTCCGCTGACTGTCCAGAAAAATGCACATCAAGGTCAAATTTTGAAATCAATTACTCAAAAAATATATTAAATTCCTTGGGAACTATGGTTGAATAAATCCTTGAAGATTTAAGATAACAAAGTTTGATTTAGTAAAGGCTCAAAAAGAGCTTCCAGAGCTGCTGTCTTAGTGTTTCTTCTGATCTGAATTAATAAAAATATTAACAAAATAGAGTTAGAATCATAGAATCATAGAATCATAGAATCATTAAGGTTGGAAAAGACCTCTAAGATCATCGTGTCCAACCATCAACCCAACACACCATGCCCACTACACCATGTCCCTAAGGGCCTCATCTACACGTCTTTTAAATATTATTTTATTAAGCTCTTTTTCTATCTGTATATACATTTTGAGGGTATTCTTTTATGTAAGGATATGCATATTGATTCTATGTGCTATGAAATTCAGGTTTTCTTTTCTTTTTAGAATGACTCTATGTTGCTCAAGAAAAATGAACTTATGAATAAGGCATGTTGCTACCTCAAGACAGGATGAAAGAAGTTATAGTTCAGTGTGTAAATGTTGTATACATTACAGAAAAATTACGGATGCTATAGCAGTAATGCTGTGCAGTAAAAGCCTGCCTGAGGTACTCTGTCCTCAGTCTAACAAAGCTGACCTTAGGAAATTTAAAGGCCTTTTTGGCTGTACAGCACCCGAAGGAGGGAGTTAGGAATGATGTTTCAAATGGGGAAAGAGAACATTTCAGTGCAGGAAATTATAGCAGGAAAAGTATAGTGGTTGTTTTAAGTGACGGGAAAAAAAGCTTGCTACAGCAAAAACATTGATTTTTTATTTGTTCTTATTTATTAAAGGAAAAGTTAAAAACTATCTTAGAGTATGCAATGTATTCCTTTGAAGTGCCCAGGAGAGGAGTTATATATAATATCTTTTAGATGAGTATTATACTGAGAATCAATTTTCTGTGAACCTAACAATTATATAAATGTGTTCAGGGATGCAAGAGCTGTGGAAATAATATTCAGTCTATAGTGCTCAAAATATTCAATATTTCAATATATGATTTAAAAAAATCCATATGACATTACAAGAACAGTGCGGTGCAGCAAAGCATATTAGGAAATAGAATCAGATGAAGTTTATTTTCTTGTGTATGGAAAAAAAAAATTCTATTTTTATTAGGAAGAATAAAGTACTTTTCTTTTCTTTTCCCTAATCTCTTGTTTAAAAAGTCCTGCCAAAATTCATTGAATAATATACATGTACCACTAGGATTAAACACATTGTCCAAAAAGTTCTATATTAATGTAATTGCCAAGTTCTCATCTCACACGGTGTTTACAAGACTTACTTTTAACAGACTCTATGCCAGTAAAAATATATTGTATAGGCTGTCTTAGATAATGAAATCCTCATTTTACCCAAGAACACCTGTGATGTACCAGATGGGGATTCTGCGATTAGGTGCTTTGAAAGATTTTTCCTAAAGATATACTGAGTTATTTTTTATTTATTTGTTTGTTTATTTTAAACAAAGAAGTTCCTTGTGATGATGCAGAAGCTTGCATACCTTTTAGTGCTGATATTAAGGAATGTATGGGAATGTGTGTCACCTTTGTTCTTCTGAAAACTACAAAAAACAGGTGTCATACAATCAAATATTTACTTTACTCTCACCCTAACTCCTGTAAAGCCAAGGACTGAAATCACATAGAAAGTGGTAAAGCTTTCTGGATATTTAACTGAAGCCAGTAGAAATCACCTCTTTTATCAGGTTGTCAAGGTATAAATGATGTGGCCTTTGAACTTAAACATGAGCCCATTTTACTTATTTTACCTTGGTTTATTGTTTTGTGTATCTTTATACCCACCATTAACATATTTTGTCAACTGTCATTTTATTTAGAACAGCATCACATAAGATGCTTATCCAGAATGTTTTTTTAATTCATACGTTGTGCGTAGCTACCACACTTCTAGGTATCATATAAAAACTAGATGATGTTATCTCCCTTCACATTTTACAGTGTTTGCTCCATACACAATACTATTGCGGTGAAGCATTTCACTATGTTCAGCACTAAAATGGTTATCACGATATGCTTAAAATAAGATTAGTACAAATAGTAATTAATATAAACCAATGTAAGATGATAGTTTTTCATTGCAAAATGTAAGCAAACAAAAATAAACCTTTTCCAAATGCAGTGGGATGTACAGAAATCTTCACTTCATTCATGTACCTGAACAAGTGTAAAATGGTAAACCACCCCATAATAAATATTCCTTTAAAACCTGCATTGCAGTTCTAATTTTTTCAAAGAGTATAATAGCTCAACAAATTCAGCACTAACCACAGTTGCAGCTTTTTTTCCCATTCAGAATTTCATCTGAATGAACATTAAAATGGTTTGAATGCATCAAATGCATTCAAAAGTATTTAATATCTTCATCAATTACGTAGATAGACAGTGGGATTGAGTGCACCCTCAGCAAGTTTGCAGATGACACCAAGCTGAGTGGTGCAGCTGATATGCTACAGGGAAAGGATGCCATCCACAGGGACCTTGACAGGTTCAACATGAGGTTCATGAGGTTCAACAAGGCCAAGTGTAAGGTCCTGCATCTGGGTTGAAGCAATCGCCAATATCAATACAGGCTGGGGGATGAAGGGATTGAGAGCAGCACTGCGGAGAAGGACTTGGGGATACTGGTGGATGAAAAATTGGACATGAGCCGGCAATATGCGCTTGCAGTCCAGAAGGCCAACCGTATCCTGGGCTGCATCAAAAGAAATGTGGCCAGCAGGTTGAGGGAGGCAATTCTCCCCCTCTACTCTGCTCCTAGAGTGGGGTGAGACCCCACCTGGAGTACTGCATCCAAATGTAGGGTCCCCAGAACAAGAAAGACATGGACCTCTTAAAAGACATCCAGAGGAGAGCCACGAAAGTGATCAGAGGGCTGGAACGCCTCTCCTATGAAGAAAGGCTGAGAGAGTTGGGATTGTTCAGCCTGGAGAAGAGAAGGCTCCAGAGAGACTTTATTGCAGCCTTTCAATCCTTAAAGGGGCCTTATAAGAAAGACAGAGACCAAGGCCGTTAGTGACAGGACAAGGCACAATGGTTTAAACTGAAAGAGGGTAGATTTAGATTAGACATAAGGAAGAAATTTTTTATGGTGAGACACTGGAAGAGGTTGTCCAGAGAAGCTGTGGATGTCCTATCATTGGAAGTGTTCAAGATCAGGTTGCACGGGGCTTTGAGCAACCTGATCTAGTGGAAGATGTCCCTGCCCATGGCAGGGGGGGTGGGCTAGATGATCTTTGAAGGTCCATTACAACCCAAACTGTTCAATGATTCTATGATTCTATGAAAACAGTTTGAAATTGTGCTACCTTTGAGGGACTATTTTAAGCGCATGAGAACAAATTTTGAATATGACTGCCATGGGCAAAGAAATTCAGTGTGAAAGACTTCCTGATGAGGTAAGAGATGTAAGCGTAAAAGTTTCAGTATAACTTCATTATAAATATTAAAGAAGTGCAGAGAAGTACTGAGGCACTGTACTCTGAACAAAGAAGAGACTAGAAGTACTGGGGAATATGTGTTATATTTTTATATCACAGATTAATAATGACTTTTACTCGTTATTCACATACATAAGAGAAAGTAATAGTGCTCGTTTCCTTTTCTTGGGCAGCTGAGAATTGGATTCAAATAATACTGAACATATTCAGAGGCAAAGTGGCATATCTTCATATTTCAATTTCTAAAGACTTCATTCATGAATAGATATACATGGATTATTAGACCATTTGGCTTTAGAAGCTCACAAAATCTCTCTATGAACTGAATTGTATAGAGAAATGGTCAAATTTGCTGTGTAAATCAGTAATTAGCTGAAAGTAGAACAGATAAAAGCAAAAAATTTGGGAACTGAGATGCACTTTCTCATGGTCCATAGTACTTAAGTTGCTGTACTTTTATGTCCCTATTCTGCCCGTATTCCTACTACCTGGGATGCTATTGATTCTAGCGAAAATCTAGTAAGACTTATAAATCTCAATTTTCTAATGGATGAAAAGCCCTGAAAGGCTTTTCTTATAAGCAAATATACAGCATTCAAGGTTCACACTTGTTTTCTGTAAATTAAAACTATTGACCTATGAGAGCTGAAAAGGCATGATCAGAGATTGTGGTTTACAATATAAGGCTCTGAAACGTACATGGCCACCTCGATGCTTTCCTAGGATTGGCAGATTGCCTCTAAGTTCTGCCAAAAAGGACTGACTATAGTAGACATTTGTCTCTGTTTCTTTGAATACGGGAGAAGAGAAGAAAAAATATCTCTCACAAACATCTCTCCCTTCCTGGCTAATTTCAGGAACTGGCACAAGAAATGGAAAGTGCTTAGTGACATTTCAGAAGTGGATGAGTTTTCATTTATACCACGCCTTAAGCATAGACGGCTCTCACCAGCACTCCCCAGGCTTCCAGGTGTCCTGCCAGGACATCACTGTTCAAATTGCACTCTACATCAGAGAGATTTCTGTCCCCTATATTGCAGCTACTCATTGCATAGCGCACTGCAACTTCACTGGGAAGTGTTGTGTTTTTTTTTTTCTTAGAACTGCATCTTTTTTGTTTTCAAATGGATTTTGGCAAAAACCTGTTGTTTCAAATCCTGAAGTTTTGGTTAAATACAGTAGGGAAAGTTATCTGGTGTCTTCCTAATTACTATCCTTTCTAATTATTGTGAATTCATTAGCAGCTATTATGACACAATCTGCACCCATTTCTTTTACTGTAAAAGGACGTTAGTAGACCAATGGTGCACAGGATCATGTGAAATAAGATAGTATTAATGGACCATTAAATGATCTTAACCAGTAATTTGAGAACGGGGGGCGGGGGGGGAAATGCTTATTTCCAAATTGTCTGTTACTGAGTACAGAAAGGAAAAGTGAAACAAGAAACCCTCCTATTTCTTTATGAATGTGTATGGCCCTTGTAACTGACATACCACAGCTGTTCAGGCACATGCATGTCTTGTTTCTAAAATGGATCTTCTCTATAGCTCTGCTGTCCCTTCTGAATACAGCTTGCACTGAAAAAGTACTTGGAAAACTACTACTAAAGACTTCTGTAGAAGTAGAGCAGACAACCTTAGTACATCAGGTTATGATGTAATCACTAGATCACTTGTACTAACTGGACAAACAGCAGTCTGAAGCACAAGTGTAAGTGGCCTGAGCATTAATATACATCAGTGTGCATACTTCTGGTAGAACATTTCTGTAATTAAGCTTATTATAGATTACATAAAATATAAATTAAGTCAATTTGATAAAAAGGCTATTTCCATCATACAAATGACTAAGCACGAAGGAAAGACAAATATACACACATATATTTTAAATAACAGGAAAAAAAATCCAACAATACCAATACGCAAGCAGTCTTGGTTGTCTGCTTTTATCCTGACATGTAGTGTAGTTACTATCTCAAAATAGTTTAATTCATATTGTATTTATGAAATTTCTTACCTCAAAGTGGGCAAAATGAGTTCTAAATTTTTGTATAGAACTGCTCCAAGTACAAATACAGTTGATTCATCTAGTTCTGAAAAAAGTAATGAAAAAAAGATTTTAAAACTCTCTTTCCCAAGCCTTCATCAGCATAAAAAACTGTGAATACCATTTATATTTCTAGTAGAAATTTTATTTTAAATAAAACATCATAATTTTGAATTATATGCTGGAAGTCTCTCATAAAGATGTAGCACTGTCAGGAATATATCAAAAGATTTAAACCACTGAAAATCACATGTTCAAAAAATCCATCATTGTGTACTGACATCCATGCTAGGTCATTTACCTTTATAATTAAGTATCCTGAAAGATTGTCTTCAGAGTTTAATGCTTAGCAACTAAATTCTCTAATGTCAGAGATCTGCACTGCAACGGTATTTGTAACTTGTATCTAAAGCCAGGGTAATTTGGCTGCTGAGCAACCTTTGGTAAAAGTTAGGTGACCTGTTGGAATGGCCCAGTCTGTTCGAGTAGAGCAGCTTCAGGGGGTTCAGCAGAGCTGCACTTCAGGTCATGTCATACCACCACAGGTACAATCCCGTGCACAATAACTAAGCATTAGCTCTTCAACATAGAAAATAATGCCTAGAACTTCTGTAGCGCTTTTTGTTCAAGATGCTGAAATTAAGCCCCATCGTTTCCCTCTGGGATAAGCTGTGGGTACTGGATTTCTTTTGAAGATGGATAAAATAATCACTTCTATATCGTACAGTGGTCCTATGAGACAAAGATTCTGAGTTCCCTTGTTAAAGCTAACACAAAATTAACATGCTGATATGCTTCTTTACCTGTTGACATAGGGGTGAAGATATTTTTTGGAATGACAACCCTGTCTTCTGAGTTTCGTGCCCAATCAACCATTCCTTTTCTTCCTTTCATGGGGAAATTGATGTCAGTTAAAACAGATGCAGCAGGAAGCTTCTGAATGCTAGCCACTAGTAAGAGAAATCACAAAATCAAATAAAATTGTGTTTCATACTTTAAAGCATCATACCATGATAACATACAACAATAACAAAAATGTTTAATAATACATTTCAAGTAAAGCAGGAATTTATAGGACATTAACCGGCACAGAAAATGTAATCTTCTGTATATTATGCAGGTCTACTATGGATTAATTTTGTTGCATTGATCGTATCATTTATCAGCCAGATTCTGATTAAGTTTCTTACAGAGATTATTGAAGGTACTGGCTTATACCCTGAAATTCACACATAAGGACATTGTTGTGTCTTCAGAGCAAATTCTAAAATGATCAAATGTGACAATGAAAGGAAGAGGATGCTGCAAATTGCTTTGGGAAACGTAACTGCTAGATGCAGGCTAATGAAGCAATAACAGAGCTTTTATCCCCTATACAGGCACAATTTCAAGATAGAACCATTAAGGAGATTCACATATTAAAAGACCTCATTGTTTCCACACAAATGAGAATAATGCGGTATAGCACTTGATTTCTTTTCCTTGAAAGAATAATCCCCATTCTGAATTCTTAATTATATTTTTTCCCTCTAAAAAAACCCAAACCCCCAAACAACATCACTATTACATCTGTAACAGATATAGAAAGACAGAAGAAATAGGTGTTAAATCTAATGACAGGCAGTTTGGAATTTTGTTTACTCATCCTCATTTTCTCTCTGTTTTCTAACTCAACTATTATCTGGAAATCAGTTTCAGCTTTGCTGTGAAATCTAAGTATGACTCCATGGCAACACTGTCAGTGTCTAGTAAGACTCAAACTACTTTTAAGGAACTCACAGGGCTGCAAGTGTTTACGTACACTCAGAGAGATGACAAACAACACATTGTAATGTAAGCCATGTTGATAGTCATTTCCTGTGCAATGCTCTTCCTAATCAATTTATGAAGAGGCTAATATAGTTGGAAGAGTTCGGACATCAGGACTATACTTTGATCTGCATAATGATTTCACTGCAAGGACTCTGCAAGCGGGCTAAATATCAAGACAATGGGGGACAGCTGTAAAGGAATCAGAACAGCAAAATTAAAGTAGAAAACCATTAGGTGTCTCATCAGTGGATTTTATTTGAAAGGAAACTAATTCAAATCCAAGAGAGGAGGAAAATTAAGAGGTTAACGATATTAACTCTACAAATGTATTCCTTGATAACTGACTCTTAGTTTCAAATTAGACTGGTTATGTATTATAGAATCACATTAGTGAGGTGGTACTTGAGGTTATTTCAGGCTTTCCATTACAAAACTATCATCAGGGCTTTACAATGCTAGTTACAATCCCCTCTGGGCTGAAACTGGCAAATACATTCCCAGCCCTAAAGGGATGCTTAGTCTTGCAAATTTTCAGGTGGTGTGTGGAGGGAGAAGAGTTCAGGTGTTTCAGAATTACTGGGGCATAAAATGGATTTCGTGTTTTCACACGCAATGAATGGTTATACAGAATATATTAACATAGTAAAAATAGATTTTTTCCATGGTTCTTAAAATCTAAAAAGAATTTTATTTTATTTTCCACATATATAAGATTAAACTGAGAATTATTTAGTTTTCAAAATTAAATACAGCCTGTATAAGACAATATTGGGTTTTTTATTTCCACAATATTTATCTGTGTATCTACCTATCTATCTATCTAATTAGCTAGTAGAGCCTTAATATTTCATCCACCTTTTGGATGACAGTTCCCTTTATTGAAATAGGAAATCAATGTTATTCAATGGAATTCACTCTGCAAAACAGAAAACCACTTTAGGACTGGATAAATGGTGAGGGTCTAGGGTAGTACCTCTCCGGACTCTGTCTATCCCTGTATTTTAAATAGGGCCATTCATCATGGTACCTAAGCACTACTTAGAACCAAAGATTCCAAAATATTTGTTAATATTTAGGTGATGAATAACACAAAACCTAAACATAAAACCTAAACTTTTGGCTTATGGCTTATATGCGATAAGCATAATTTAATTTCACAGAAGATGAAACTTTAACATCTCAAGATTTTGGATCTCTGCATAGACAGAGAGACAGCACACCAATAAACCAATAATTGAAACAGATTTGCCAAAATGCTTGTTCCATGCCCTGCAAAGTCTGCCTCTTACAGATCCACACAGATTATTAGGTCATTCTTTAACCACTTCGCTGAATGATTCTAAGAGGATGTGCCTACTGATTTCCAACATGGCACTGATGTTTGAAGGTATAAAATAATTTAATGGAATCTGACTGGAGGCAACTATTCAGTCCGTCAACATGGCCAGATGGATACATGAAACAGTTCACACCTCTTCAGTGCCTGACTGTGAACTGTATTTTATTTTTTAAAAAAGCTAATATTCTTATTAAATATTAGTCTACATCTCATTTCAATGAGACCTTGGAGCATGACCAGCTGTATTTCCATTGTGAAATGTGGCTTTGCTGCTCTCTAATTAATTTTTAATCTGCAGCATGAAATAATTATTTACTTTATTGTGAACATGAAAATCAACAGACCTTTTAGAGGAGAGTGTGTATAGTTCATGTACTGGATCATTCACATGTCAGAAACTCAAATATCTGTTTCTTATACAATTGTTATACATAGGTAATAATCCAGAATGATATGTAATTCACTTTGTACTTTATTCTGTTCTTTTTATGTTAGGTTTGTATTACAAAATGATGCTTCAAATACTGGAACCCAAATGATTCAGTTCTGCAATTGCCACACAAGCACTTTGCCTTCTCATTTGGAAAAAGCAAAAGTTGTTGTTTTTTTTTTTTTTTAAATTACCATACCGAAACATCTTGTCCTGAATTTGTGAGAACAGTAGCCGATGAAGACAATTACAGCACTGTGGCAGAAGTATTTTTGCTTGTTTATACACACACAGAAGTTGTATAATACTGGAAAAACAGTCAATGAGAATATTAATAAGAATGAGATTGTAAAATGGGAAAAAAAGGATGAAAAAAGAGAAGAAAAACTAAAATGAAAATAATCTAAGCAGAAGTTGAAGAAAATCTACATGTGTCATTTTAAATTAAGGAACTTTAAAATATAAAATTTCCCATATACACCATATAGAGCATGTCTTATTCTCTCAGATAAAACCATAGTTGTGTTATTGCTGTAATACTTTCTTGTGTTCTAATCTGACTACATCTTCTTGGATTGTTTATGCTGAAGACATAATACTGATAAGTAACCAGCCTGGTCACTCCTCAGATCATTCTTACAGTTTGCATAAACCCTGCTGTAGACATAATCAAAACTTTTCCAATATGGAAAACTCTCATTTTTATTTATTTGTATTATTGCAATTCCTATGATATACCAGGCATTGCTAAAAAAAAAAAAAAAAGATGTAGAGCTTGCGTTAATTTGGAAAAATTCTTTGGTTTTGACTTAACCAGCATGAACCAGAAATGAAAAAGCCACTCAGAAGGCTTTTGGTGGGCAAAAACTTAGAGACAGAAAGTTTGAAGGTACAGAAACATGCTTAGGATGCAGAATACGTTGCATTCTTTCATTCTCTGTACAGCTTCTCTTGTTGTGGCTCCTATATACCTTCAATTACAATTTTAATATGATTCCCAAAGGTTAAAAAAAAAAAGTAGAAAAAGGAATCTCTTCCATGGTACTTGACTGTATTCAACATTTGAAGAATGCAGGAAGTAAAGTATAATTTTTATTTCTTCAAAAAATGGCACCATCATGCTTCTGAATCTTGCAGGTAAAATTTATGTGCCCTACATGGAAGAAAACCTCACCTAGCCATAAGCTGGAACACAGAGGAAAAAAAACTTTCCTTTTGGAATTCTTTGAGCATTCTTTTGATGCACATTGGTATAAATTACAAGACAATGGTTCAATTACTCGTAAGAACGCATACATATTTGATGATTCCATAATAATTATTGATTCAGAAAAATCTCTTTAAGTACTCTATTCTAATCAATTTAGTGATTGCTTTGACCCCTAATGGATTCATTTTAATATCCTTTACAAATACATCTCCATTTACCTTTATTTCATTTTCATGCTGCTGTTGCAGACCATACTGTTCTACTGAAAATTTCAGAATTGGCAACTACTAACTGTTCTTACTTACTGAATAAAATAAAATCTCTTTTCAATTGATTAACTCCAAACTCGTAGGAATGGAGAATTTTCCGTGACTATCCAAATGAGCTGATTACACACAGTAATATGTGAACGATGTTTAAGCAGTTTATTTAGAGCAGAACAAAAGTGGTTAATTAATGTGTCAAGAAAATTCTGAGTGAAACAAAAATTGTGTAGTTCTTGTATGCTAGCCCTTGTAGATCATGGCCTAGAATAGAAAAGCTGAAATGTATTGCTATGATTCCTATACCCCTGAATGAGTTATAAGCTGCCTAGTGCAACTTCCAGTAGCTCTCTGACTGATCTGGGTTGCTAAATAATAAAAGATACAGCAACCAAATAAGTGACATGAATCATCTTCCCTTTCTCTTTACTATCCACCCATTAGCCTCCCGTATTGAACAAAAACTGATAACACTTCAGAATCAGCCCCTTGAATAATATTAATTGTGGAGAAGAATTGTGGAATCAGGAGTTTTGGCCAAGATCAGGTAGGACTTTGGCCTGTGCGCTGAGAACTAGCAGGCGTGTACATACGCCTGAGAAAAGACCTGAACACCTGGCTTAGTTGTCCCTTCTGTAAGGAAACTGTAAACATCAAAATGTAAAAGCTCTCAGTTAGGAATGCTGCTTGTGGTTACCCTGAGGTGTGGCCTAATGAGTACCAGCTGATTCAAGAGCCAATGAGTACTAGCTGATTCAAGAGCCAAAACAGGTGAAGGGAATTGTGAGCAGACATGTGATCGTTGCCGGAAGGAAGATTTAAGAGAGGCAACGGAGAGCAACAGGAGGGTGAAGCAATGGAGAGAGAGAGAGACTGTGGGACTGCCCTGTTATGATAAAGGCTCCAGTATTGTATTGTAACAATAAAGGATTCTGTGCATGTATATGTGAGGGTCTGTGCAATCATACACCACAATTAATCACTTGAGAACAGGAAATCAGATTCACTGAAAGATATGACAGAAAAACAACTGGATGTTTGCTCATGGACTAAACACAACTTCATCTCTCACAGTAGAGATTTAGGTTTTAAAATTGCAACACAAGCCAAATTAAACAGTTGATCCCTATCCTTATCAAAGACTGAACCAAAACCTTTAGAAAAGATGCTCAAAATCTGAGTCTGAATTCTGTAGCATTCATGTTTTTACAAAAGACGATAAAACTCCTTTCTCATGAGTGATAACATTCTGGGTTTGTTGTGCTTTACAACACAGTAACTATGTTGATCCCCAATTTACAATCACTTAAGATACAGAGGAATGGGAATTAATTGTTTTAAAAGGCATCAGTACCTTGCCTGAATTGGAAAACCAGATACAAAAATCTAAGGGATTAGCATAAGATGTCAACTTCCGCTTAACCCTCCCTGTCAGAGCAAGAAAGTAAAACTCTGAATTTGATTGAATTTCAGTCACAGACAACAGAGAATGGCTATGCATATTAGCAGCATCATTTGCCCTTGTCCTCTCCTATTTTGACTTGTCCATTGACAGCATACTAGACATATATTATTCAGCATTTAGTAAACTTGAGTTCATCACACAACAGGTTTTGATTTTTCAGACAGAATATTATACTGCCCTTCTGGGACAGCAATTGCTAAATTTATTTCTGGGTAAAGTAGTCATGAATAGAACTGTCATAGATGTTTAGAATAAAGAATATGAAATGATTTTTGTGTTAACATTCAGAATACTGAGTATTTCTGCAAACATCTCTGTTAAGAAGACCCAATTAGAATCATATTTATACATTTTAGAATTATTCTGTTGACCCTAAATGTAAAACCTTTGGCTTTTTATAGAATAAATAAGCTTATTTAAGTCAGCTCATGTTGGATACACGCGGAACAAAGTTTTGCCTGGCTCATCATCAAAGAGCCAGACGGACATATTGAAGATGATATTCGTAACAGATTTGTTCTATCCACTTAAACCCCATCATTTTAAAGACAATCTGCAACACAAATGGTGAAACCCCCTTTTCAAGGAGACCAATTTGTGGATCTCCAGATTTGCTATGGAACTCTGCATCTGATGATCTCCTTTAAAAGGATACAAGGATAAATCCACCTCTTACCACTCGCAAGATGGTGTATAACAGGACTGTGGTGAAGTGACATCCTCTTATATGAACATAAGAACAATCAGGTAATTTTCCCTCTGCAAATAATACTCATGAAATCTCCCTGCAGTGAACCAACATCAAACAACGGCCAGAAAAATGGTCCTAAAAAAATTTAACTTAACAGAACTACTACTTCTTATGACTATCAAGAGAGAAATTATGTCTTCTTAAATTAGAACCTTATAATGCCCTACTGGTCCATGGGCAGACAAGAGAGGGATGTCCCTAGAAGCCTGCCGTGCACTTGCATCCCTGCAGCTCATCAGCCCATAGCAGCTACCCTCTGACTATTCAAGCTTTGTGCAGTAAGACACACTACTGGTACAGGCAGAAGTAGAAGTAGAAGTAGACATTTCATAGATAAGTAAAGCATAAGATTACAATTCTTCTTTTTCCAAACCTTTCCTTGTTCCAGGTATGGAAATAAAAATGGAAAATAAAAACTTAAAAGCTGAAACAGTAATTAGAACATTAAGAATTGTTGTTATGGACAATAAAAGCTTTTTTAAAAAAAAAAAAAATTATGCAAACTATTAAAGTTTACTCCCTGAGAAAGAGTTAGTGTATAGAAATGGCCATAGCATCATAGAATTTGTTCCAGATGCTACTTCTGATGTCCCCCTAGGGGAAAAAATAATAATCTTAGCATTTTTATAATTTTTAATCATTGTTATATTTACTTACTGTTAATGCATACTGTAATGAATATGGCTATTTGCAGCTGGCCAATGTGGAACGTAAAGAACAAAATCACTTTTAAATTTGCAAATCTGAATCACAAGTTTGAAGAAAGCCCAACTGAACTAGTGAAAATGTAAGCAATTTTTTTAGGAACAGTCAGAAGAAATGTGTTCTCATGATAAATGGAATGCTTCCTGAAATAAGTGGTTATTCAGACAAAAGCTTTAAACGAAACATGGTAGGAGGCTGTACTTCATGATGGAGAGGACAACTCCATCTTCTGGGAGTTATATTGAAGAAGATGAAGACATGAACAGCCAAAGACACCCAGAGCCACATCCAAGGTACGCTGTGTTTCTGAAAGCTTTATTTTTTTCCATTCCTCTTAAAATTACTGTGCATTCATGCTACTAAGACTAAGGTCTCCCTTAGCAACTCTTACCTTGTCATAAAGCACTTCTCAAGGAAAAGAAAGACTCAGCATAAAGCAAGACAGAAGATGGAGGCTGATGCAGGAGATGATAGAATGAGTTGGCATTTAAGTGCATGAGTTTTAATGTTACAGACATAAAGGTGAAAACCATGGTGATACTGAGGGGTCAAGGCCACCTGCAACATTATTTTAGATTGACTGCACAGGGAAGGTGCAGAAATCAAGCATTCTTCAGTCACTAAGGTGACTGGAAAAAGTGTCTGTTCTGGTGATTCTAGCTGATAACGAGAGAAAAAGAGAGAGAGACTGAAGGTAATATTAAGGTAGTGAGCTCAGAAGATGGAAATGATGATGAAGCTGTCATCAGAGAAAGGGAGAAAGAAGAAAAGCTGAGAGAGAGAGATCATTTATGTTTATTTATCAGGTTTACTGATGATTAGATATCCACTAAGAACGATTAAAAAGATAGACAGAGAGGACTTGACAGAGGACAAGAGATCAATAAGGGGGCAAACAGATATGAAAATCATTAGCAGGGAATTGATAAAAATATTCCCTCAACATTACATTGCTTGGGGAGATGAAGAGCAGAGGTAGAATGACTGCTTCCCAGAGGTAGTAAATTGAAGCAAAGGAAAGATGGCTGTTGTCTTATGTCTAGGGAAATGACAACTAAATCCTATCACTCAGAAATCTAGAAAGATGTGAACTAAGTTATGCAGGATATTGAAGTGAATTCTCAGGCATGGAGATAGAAGAAATTATGTATAAAAACCACACACAGAGGAAACAAAATAAAGCATGTGAATCAATACATGTTTCTAATCACAGCTTTTTGTAGCAGACTAGGAACAGATCTCTATTACATTTTATTATTGAACAGCTTTTTTAATCACATAAAATGGCATCTTGAAGAACTTTCAGATACACCTATGAGCAAATTAAAACTCAGAGAACCGTAAATTACTCTGGCATAGAATCTCAGAGCATTAATAGTATGGAAGTGGCTAGTGAATCCTAAAAAGTAGAGCCTGATTGTATTGGGTTTGTGTGGCAAGGTTTTGGTAGCGGGGAGGCTATAGGGGTGGCTTCTGTGAGGAGCTGTTAGAAGCTTCCCCTATGTCCAATAGAGCCAATGCCAGCCAGCTCCAAGATGGACCCACTGCTGGCCAAGGCCGAGCCCATCAGTGACAATGGTAGTGCCTCTGGGATAATGTATTAAGAAGGGGGAAAAAAGGAACTGCACAGCTGCAGCTGGAGAGAGGAGTGAGAATATGTGAGGGTAACAACTCTGCAGACACCAAGATCAGTGAAGAAGCAGGGGGAGGAGGTGCTCCAGGCACAAGAGCAGAGATTCCCCTGCAGCTCATGGCGTAGACCGTGGTGAGGCAGGCTGTCCCCCTGCAGCCCATGGAGATTAATGGTGGAGCAGATATCCACCCGCAGCCTGTGGAGGACCCCACGCCAGAGCAGGTGGATGCCTAAAGGAGGCTGTGACCCCGTGGGAAGCCCGTGCTGGAGCAGGCTCCTGGTAGGACCTGTGGACCTATGGAGAGCGGAGACACGCTGGAGCAGATTTGCTGGCAGGACTTGTGACCCCATGGGGGACCTACACTGGAGCAGTTTGTTCCTGAAGGACAGCACCCCGTGGAAGGAACCCACATTGGAGCAGTTCGTGAAGAACTGCAGCCTGTGGGAAGGACTCATGTTGGAGAAGTTCACGGAGGACTGTCGTCCGTGGAGGGACCCCACGCTGGAGCTGGGGAAGAGTGTGAGGAATCCTCCCCCTGAGGAAAAAGGAGAGGCAGAAGCAACGTGTGATGAACTGACCGCAACCCCCATTCCCCGTCCCCCTGTGCGGCTCAGGGGGAGGAGGTAGAGAACTCGGGAGTGAAGTTGAGCCGGGGAAGAAGGGAGGGGTGGGGGGAAGGTGTTTTAAGATTTGTTTTTATTTCTCATTATCCTACTCTGATTTGATTGGTAATAAATTAAATTAATTTTCCCCAAGTCGAGTCTGTTTTGCAAGTGATGGTAATTGGTGAGTGATCTCCCTGTCTTTATCTCGACCCACAAGTCTTTCGTTATATTTTCTCTCCCCTGTCCAGCTGAGGAGGGGAGTGATAGAGCGGCTTTGGTGGGCACCTGGCATCCAGCCAGGGTCAACCCACCACACTGGTTAAAAGCCATTTCCTGCAAAACAGTAGATATGGAGGAAATGCTTGCAGGTGGCCCTCATTTTTACAGCAATTCACCAGGCATGTAGAAATTTCTCCATGTGCCTTCCCAGAAGTGTTCCAGTCAGAGCATCTCAGTGTTTTCTTTATACTTCGGCTCCATGAAGATTGAGAAATTAGACAGAGCAGCAGGTAAGATCCTCAAAAAGCTCAAGCCTGTAGTTATTGACTGGTCCCCTGATCAAATGCATCTGCAGTTGCTTTCTTTTTTAAAACCTGTTGAAGTCAGAGAAAGCATTGCTGGTCTAACACTGCCTGTTAGACTACTGATCTAATGTTTTGAGTACTTCAATTAGGAAGAACTGTGTGCAATCAGGTCCCCCTCTGAAGAGGGGATCCCCATCTGAAGGAATTATAAACCATACCTTCCTTATAAACCAACCACCTTGGATGAGAATATAGAATCATAGAATCACTAAGGTTGGAAAAGACCCTCTAAGATCATCGAGTCCAACCGTCAACCCAACACCACCACGCCCACTAAACCATGTCCCTAAGCACGTCATCTACACATCTTTTAAATACTTCCAACCACTGGGCAGCCTGTTCCAAGGCCTGACCACACTTTCAGTAAAGAAATTTTTCCTAATGTCCAGTCTAAACCTCCCTTGGCACAATTTGAGGCCATTTCCTCTTGTCCTATTGCTAGTTACTTGGCAGAAGAGACCAACACCCACCTCACTACAACCTCCCTCCAGGTAGTTGTAGAGCGCGATGAGGTCTCCCTTCAGCCTCTTCTTCTCCAGGCTAAACAGTCCCAGTTCCCTCAGCCACTCCTCATAAGACTTGTTTTCCAGGCCCTTCACCAGCTTCGTTGCCCTTCTCGGGACATGCTCCAGCACCTCAATGTCCTTCTTGTAGTGAGGGGCCCAAAACTGAACACAGGATTCAAGGTGCAGCCTCACCAGTGCCGAGTACAGGGGGACAATCACTTGTCTAGTCCTGCTGGCCACACTATTTCTGAATCAAGCCAGGATGCTATTGACCTTCTTGGCCACCTGGGCGCACTACTGGCTCATATTCAGCCAGTTGTTAACCAACAGCCCCAGGTCCTTTTCCACCAAGCAGTTTTCCAGCCACTCTTCCCCAAGCCTGTAGCGTTGCATGTGGTTGTTGTGACCCAAGTGCAGGACCCAGCTCTTGGCCTTGTTGAATCTTATACAATTGGCCTCAGCCCATCGATCCAGCCTGTCGAGGTGCCTCTGCAGAGCCTTCCTACCCTCAAGCAGATCAACACTCCCACCCAACTTGGTGTCGTCTGCCAACTTACTGAGGGAGCACTTAATCCCCTTGTCCAGATCATTGATAAAGATATTGAACAAGACTGGCCCCAAAACTGAGCCCTGGGGAACACTGCTGGTGACCGGCTGCCAACTGGATTTAACTCCATTCACCACAACTCTCTGGGCTCAGCCATCCAGCCAGTTTTTTACCCAGCGAAGAGTGTACCTATCTATCCATTAGAATAGACAATATATCCATTAGGATTCAAGGCTATCACCACTAAAACCTAAGCTATCTAGGAGGAAAGAAGGAGCAAAATTGTATTTGAATACTCATTTGACAACAGGCACAATACATAAGCCAAGGATTCAGAAGAAAGGCAAGTTTGCTTAATTCATCCCAGATAATTGAGAGATGTCTCAAATTAGTGCTTTACTAAATTCTTGACTCTACTAACTTAGGAGACAGAAAGAATTCAGTCATAAGCTTAGCACTTCTTGGTCAGCATCAAATTACTTCTCTAGTGGATGTCTTCCATTCTGAGTTTTGTATTCAACCCGGAGACCAAGCTGCCATAAGCCAGTGCATCTCCATCACACACACACTTCTACAGCTTTAGCTGCCCAGGCTCAAGATCAGCTCTGGTATGATGCAACTTTGTAACTTAGATCAGACTACTGTGAAAAGGGCTGTGAGAACTGGGGGTCCGTGCCCCTTCACTCAGGAGCTACACTTAAGCTGAATCAGCTGTGACTGTGCATGGCCATGTATTTCGGTTGTCTGAACCTTGACTTACGGATTTGGTGTCTGGACTGTTAGCTGAATACCACCACTGGACCGGATCCTGACCTTGACGCTGTGACTTGACTTCCTGGCTTGACATCAGATCTGCCTCATAGCTATGGACTTGTCTGGTGATCTGGAATATTAGCCGGGCCTGGCTACCATCACAGACCTCCCCTGCTCGTCTTGTTTGGGTGCTGTGGGACCTCGCCTTTGCCAGCAAGGCCACTGTGCTGTCCTCTGGTTTCCCTCACAGAGCAGCCCACTCTTGCTTCTCCCTGAACCCAGCATCTGATAAGTAGGTGCTGCAACTTCCAGCTGGTAAATGCCTTCAAGTCAGGCTTGAGCAAAGTCATACCGAAAATCTGAAACAAAACTGTTACAGAAACCAAGGCCTCCTGTGTCTCAGTTTCATGTTCAAGCCATGATTCTAACCTTCCTCACAGGAATCCCTAACTAGGTCTTTGTTTTCTGGAGGCATGTCTAATTCATCTTGAATGTTCTCCATGGAGGAGATAAAGCGGGTTAAGATTTGCTTAAGGGATTGTAAAAAGTTGTCTTGGGGCACTGTGAAATCTAATTGTAAGGATAATGCACACATGCTTTATTTAGATTGTTTACATCATGCATGGCACAACGAAAACTCAGTACCTCAGTGGGACATATAGACACTATCCAATATAAATAGTAAGAAATACTAATTAGACTGAGTTTGATTTACTTGTTCACATTTTTGAATTCTAAATTAACTTTAATAACTCAGGAGAAATATCTCAGAGTTATTATGGTCATTTCAATAAAACAACTGCACAATGAGGAAATGCTTTAAAAAACATCTAACTAGAAAATTTGGCCTATAAATAACGACAGAGCTTGGTGGTTATGAGCTGTTATGACACAATCACATGAATCACTATGGCATGTGGACCTTGTGATCAGGTCTTGTTATCCAATTCTAGTCATCCCAGCTCCACCATCCCCTGCTTCTTCCCTCCCACTCTCCCCAAATGAGACGCTTTTCATGTTTATCAAAGTTGTGGGAGGAGGAATCAAAAAGATCCAAGCAGCTAAGGAATGAAAACCAACAGTCAACTAGTCAACTAAGTCAAACGTTATACCATTACTGTTTCCCTTGTCTGAATTCAGGTGCCTTACACGTCCATTAATTTTGAGTGCAGTTAACAGAGAAAGATAGAGATGCCTAATTAGGGTTGCTTGGGTTGCCTTCTCAGGGTTTTAAAAAAATCATCTGAATTTTGTATATATAGCGTAGTGAGCTTAAACTGCATTTTAGGAATACTGGATTAACTCTTGCCTGTGACCAAGTACATAAAATTCAAGCACATATTCTTGAGCTCAGTGCCAAGGCTAATCATAGAATCTGGTCAAAATATTTAACTCAAGATATAACATAACATTATACCTGCAGCAGATAGGCTTCTAATTCTTAAAAAGTCTATTTGCATTCAGACTGACTTTTTGGATGCCCTTACAGTGCCTTCAGTTTTGCTTTTACATGCAGTAGAGAACTACCACTTTGGACAGTTAATCTGTAGAAACAACTGTGAATAAGAAAACATCTTCTCTGGTTTTCCTGAGGCACGACAGATGCCATCAAAAGGACCCATCATCATGCCTGGCTCTGCAACATTTGCATTACTAACATATACACCTGATATGACTTTTCTGTCTCTTTGGCACTACATCCTATCTGCAACCTATTTTCTGCTACAGTTATTCCAATACAAATTTTGGTTTTATTGCTATTATTTCTTTAATTTCTTCTGCTGTTCATTGCAGTATGTTTATGAAATATGTATTCAGAATAGGAGCCCCCCAAACTGAAACTATACTGCTTTGACTAACTATTCCTTATTTCCTGGAAATATTACCTGTAGGTAGAAGCTCTATAAAGTTAAAATTCGATTCTACTACGTGCAATACTCCAGAAAACACAATTGTATCTATGATATAAAATGGAAAGGAAGAGCTTACTCCAGACTGTTTGCTCATGTTATTTCATAAAAAATCATGGTGAATTATTTTTAAATGGATGTGAAATATGGAAATAAGAACCAGAGATGGAATTTTTGTTTTCTACTGAACTATAGTTTTTGGGACCCAACAACACAACACAATTGCTTCAATTAATTTTCTATACCTGAAAGCACTAACACAGAGTGATTGAATTTACATGCCAGAGAAGCTATTAATTTACTGAAAATAATCTATACTTTCAGTCTTGCAAAATCATTCAGCATCAAGTATTCTACACCCGAGTCCAGTTTTGCTATTACTGCCATTCCATATTTGGGACAACTGTCATTATCTCCACAGTCAGATCTAGGAGATAGCCAGAAAAAAAGTATTTCTTGCCTTCCAATAGAATTTGACCACTTACAAATTATAATCCACAGTCAAGGTGGCTTTCCTTGTACAAATCATTCCCTGGAGAACTGGACAATCAAAAAGTGCCATTTTATATTTTCCTTTTTCCCCACCATATCCTGACTATAGTATTGTTATCCAACAAACAGTATTTTAACGGGTGCTGGAAAGAAAATTGCTTTTTTTCCTTTAGTTATTTTCCCCTCTCTGTTTCGTGTAGTTTTTACAGTGCTATTGCTTTTATAGAATATTTTTGATGTACTAAATGGGTTTTCTGTCCCTAATCCCAAAACATCTAAATGGTGCTTTATTGGAAACCAAACTAACTGCACTCTGGTGGCAAACATTCATAACAAAATTTCTAAACTGAATGAAAGAGGAACAAAGTTAAGGGTCAGGGTAAGGATGCTCAGTTATTTGATAATATTTCAAAGCAGTAACTTTTTTGCAGAAGCACAGATGTGGACAGCATAATCTGGACCTATCTTGATATGAACTGTGGCTATTAATTAAATGTTGATGATTTAAACAGTTGAGTTCTACAGTTACACTGTTTACTGCAAAGGGACATTTGAATGGTAATGAAGCATTTTCAAAAGGTGCTTAATGTCATCATTCAGCAAATGAGACTTTCAGTGCATGTGCTGAGACAACATACTGGTTTCACTGCTTGGAGCAAGAAATTAATTGGACATAGAAGAAATTTTTTCCCAAAACTTAGACCAACATTCACATAAACATCAAAAATGGAACAGATGGGAATTTAGCATAAGCAATATAAGAAGTAAAATCAGTTAAGTGAAACAGATAATTTAATCACATTAATAGGAATAAGCAAATTTTATTATTCAACAGAGGTATATAAGATTGGAAATTATATACAAGACAGGAGAAGAGGGGGATAGAAGCCCTTTACCAAAACCTGCAAGTATGTTTTAATAAGTAATTCCTTAGGCTTTTTAATAATGACCTACTATATTTAGGTTATGTTTATGGAATTTTTATATTATGCTTTCCTTCATTTTTAGTTCTTTCTGTCACAGATTAAATTCAGCCTGGGCCCAAATGATTAAACTGAGAGCAAAGAAACCTCACTGGAATAGTAACTTCACCTTGCTTTTCTTACATTCCTGAGAAAACCCTAGCCACTAACTACAGAATCATTTTCTCCTTTAGTCCAAACCTCAATATACTATAGACTTGATCTGAATGAAAAAAATCCTACCCATTTAGATACTTCTAAATGAAACTATTTCAACATGAAAGATTAAGATGGCAATATAAACACTGAGTCCTAATATTTTGTACCACTAAGAGGTTCTAATGCTGTGAAGAAACAAAATAGTATTTTGGCAATTTAGCAATTCTTAGCTTGTTGGACAGCCTGTGATAACTGTCCACCACAGCTGGGAGGTAACATAACTTTATTTAAGCTGTTTTAATGGAAAGTTTGGCTTTATTCCAGTGAAGCACTAAATCTAAAAAAAATCTAGGAAAAAAAAAAAAAATTGCAGGTTGAACAATCCCATTTCATGCCCAGCTATAGCTAGGAGACACTTTAAACATTGCTAAAGCCAGTGACAGTGCAGATTAATGTGAGCATAGAGAATGCTAACTGACAGGTAAAAATTTGGATCTAGCAGCTGGTTCTATCAATAGAAATTATATCCATAGGAAAAAAAAAATCCATAAAAAGCACATATGTGACTCACTAGACAGAGACTCCCTCAAACCATACATTAAAAAACTCATGAATAAAAATGCTGTTAGATAATTTAACGACTAAAAAAATTATTAATAGAACAAAATATTCTAACAATGCCTACAAGAAGGGAAAATGGCCAAATTCCTACACAGTTACTTGCCTCCTTATTTTCCAAGATTTAAAAGAAAATTCCTAAATGTATGCTTCAAGTACATTCAAAGAACAAACACATATATTCAGCAAACTCCCTCTAATATCTTGTCAAATGAAATGATAAACAGTATAAACATAAACACTTCAAACTCCTCTGAGCTCTGCTGTTGAATACCATTTCTAAGTAGATGGGCTAGTGCCATATTTGAATGTCTTACCCTATTCATGTACAGTCTCTATCATTTCAGTTTATGAGAGGTTTGGATATCTATAATTTTAACTCTTGAAAATTATTTCTGAGTACAACCAGGAATGTAAAATAGATGATGCGGTATAAAATCACCAGCCATGTTTTCCAGTAGTGGAATTATTCATCCAAGAAACAGGTATAAGTTCAATTTGGCAAAGTTAAATGACAGTCATTTTGCAGAAATTAACTTTTCTTTGTGCATTGTTGACTGTGAATGGAGACCATTATTTTTCATTGCCTAGATAGTGATGTAATTTTCAAAGCTAAATGAGCATTAAAAACATTCTGCAATGAACAATCTAAGATACCTAATGGCAAAACGAGACATTCCCTTTAATCTTTATGAACATATTGTACCCTCTTGAGGTAAAAATGAGAAAGGAGGGGATAAGCTTGCTGTATTTTTGATAAATGTTTCCCTCAGAGACGGGAGGACTCTTGTATGCGCAGATGCAGCAGCCTGCCTGACTGCCGATCCCTGAAGATCCAATCGTCCTGATGACTGTCCCACAGCTTCTTCCCCTTGGGCAGGCCAGTCTCTTTTCATTCCTCTGCTTTATTGGAGATGAGATTTTGGTGCCAATATAGGGAGGAAATATGTTTCACCAAAGGGCACCATTTATACACATACGTATGGGTTTTCAAGTATTTGCCTTTGAGATCAGCTCACATTCTAGCTATGCTGCTCTATAACAGGACCAGAGACAGGATTTTCTGGGCAAGTTACTGTACTAATATACTATCTTCCCATAGATTTACTTGAAATCTACCTTCTTTCAAGATACTGAGTAATGGAAGACAGTATGAGGCTATAAAATTTTAATAACAGCCTATTACAAAAAATGGCATATAACTAACACTGCTAACTATTAACTAATGTAATTGGCACTAAAAGTGGAAGACCTTATAAGTTAGAAAAAAAATTGCACAAAATAATAGTCATTAAAGAACAGCATAAGCTTTGAACCACAGATTATGCGAAAAGTAATTCATGTAATGAGATCAAACATCTTTGACCATTTCCCAAACTATATTCTTAAAAGGTTTACAGAGGAATGCTGCCTATGGTTGATTACATGTCTCCATGTATGTGGAGAGTGTTTGTTAAAACAAAAAAAGAAAAACAACCACAACAATATCAAGCTATTTGGCACCACTGCAGGGCAATTTAAGCTTTTGTGCTCCTTGCATCCAGTACCGTTCAAACACCACAGGCCACAGAGCTGTACCACATATTTAGAGTGAGAAAAAGTTTTTCTTCCCACTGTAAAGGAGACTTGGAGAAAGAAAAAAAAAAGAAAAAGAAAAAGAAAATAATCTTTTACAGAGTTCCTCCTGAAATTTTCCAAAAAGCTATATTCATCCATAGTAGAACGATTGTCTGCTTTATATCACAAACATTATCAAACATCCTCTATCTCAGCCTTAAGCCGGAGCAGCAAATAGGGTCCTAAAACTCACAGCTGAAGACAAGGGAAAGCAAAACAAACCAAACAAAACACATGAAATGAGTGAACTTATGGGTTCAGAAATCACAAAATATACTTCATAACTTTCAGACCCTGCTCTTGATTTTAGCAAACCCAGCACATGGATGCTTTGGGACCCTTTGAACTGATCTTACTGACACTGTTATCTTTGTTACCATTATACAATCTGATCTTAACAGAATTGCAGAGATGTATGTAGTATCTTTGGTCCATATACTGAAGTCTAACTCTCCATATTAAAAAAAAAAAACATTGCACAGGCACAAACATAATTACTCAGAATTATATCTGCATATGTTTACATGGCTTTGAAGTTTGATCTCAACAATATCTTATAATTCCACTGCCAAAATAATTATTTACCATAAAAATACTTTTCTCTGATATTAACAATCCACTAACACCCTCACAAAACTGACTTGAAAAATGAAAAATCCTTATCCAGTTTGTTACCTCAATTGTTATGTCACTTTCAGGCTATGCAAGAGGCAGATCTGTACTGCTATTTGGAATTAAAACCTACAGTCATCACCGAGGAAATCGTATACTTTCAACACAGCAAGTTGATTGGTCTAAAATTCTAGATAGAAGTTCTTTACTCCCTTTTCTGTTTTTGTTTTGTTATTTCTTTTTTTTTGTTTGTTTGGTTTTCATTTTGGGTGGTTGGTTTGTTTGTTTTTAATTTGTTTTTTTTTTCCTTCCTGGAGAGCCAGAAAATCAAAACAATTTTGGCAGCTGGTATGCCACATCCTTAGTTTGGTATAAACCATGCTGCCTCCACATTCACAATGGAGCTCATTTTTGGGTAATAGACCTTTCTCTGACACACTGCAAGTAACATGTAGAGTTAATAGCTGTCTCTTAAGTCTTCGTAAGTAATATTGTCTGTAGACTCCAGAGTCTCAGATAGGAAATCAGTCTACTTCCGCTGAGTTTTGTTAGTTTTTACCAGCTGAAAGTATGATTCCTTGGTTTTATTCCTATTTTAACTAATTTATTTTTTGTGGGTTTTTACTTCAATTTTATTTAATTTTCCTTCTTTTGTTTTCAGTAGTAAGTGAGTAACAAAACCCTGTAGAATTCATTAAAACTGAGCCTGAACTTTGCCGTTTACAGTACTTAGCCACACCATCTCTAGCTGACATATCTCCACATGATGGCTGGACGGTCTTATGGTGACTGCCTTACAGGGACACAAAATCCCAGAATGAGTCATCGGTCTATGCAGAATTGCATCTTGTTATCTGACTGTGACATGCCGGTGCCTCCCCTGTTTAAGGACTGTATTGTCTGGAACATCTTGACACTATACTTCACTGAATATGATTGTTGCCTCTTGGCACTGCCTTAATATGAAATGATAATACTCTCTTGGGTGTGCATTTACTCCATTAACTCAAAGCTACTACCACAGACTCTTAATTTCTATCCCCTTAAGCCTCATTCTACTTGGAAATTGTTGGGAATCACCTAAAGATGCAGCTGTCCGAGGCAGAGGAGTAAAGAAACTCAGATATTTAATTTCTTAGGGCAACACTTAAGTGTACCTGTTAACAAATGGCTTGTCATAAAACATATGATTCCTTTAGAAAACACCAGCTTTTAATTGCTTTTGTAAAAAAGGGCCTATAAACAGAATGATTCAGAAAAGAGTTTACAGAGGTAGAAATTTAGGAATGATACAAGAATCTAAGATACATATAGTTAAATGCTGTAAAAAGTTATTTCCACAAATGGGCTGCAGACATTGCTTTCTGTTTCAGTTGGAGCCATCTTTTTTAATTAGACTGAAGCCTGGATGTCTGCATGTTTTATAGTTTCCACTTATTTAGAACCTTTTACTCCACTGTATCTTACTTAATATAACGTACCAAAGGGAAACACCTTAGATTATTCCAGTTTCCTATAGCACCCATTTAAAAATACTGAATGGTTAATTTATTTAGCTTTACCTTTAAGGATAGTTAATAAATCGTATACACAAAACTAACTACTGAATTATAACTATTACTTAGAATATAGCCATGGAATTAAGTTAGATTTTTATCCACATTTGTGAAGATTGTTTGGTAAAGATTCATATGGACATTAGTCATTTTTAATCTTAAGTAACTGAGAACCGTATTTCCTCAGGATCACTGAGTATGCAGTTTTAGAAAAGAGAGAAAAAAAATCTACTCTTTTATGCACTGTTCACAGTTAAGTTTTCAGGGAACGTGAATCATTTAATAAGCTTATTTGATATTGAGAAAGAAATATGAGCTCTCGATCATTTACTTCAGACACTAAGTCAGATGCTGCAATGAGCTACACCTTCAAAGTGTGCATGAAGTTTTTCCCCTTTAATCACTGGAGAAAGCTTGAGTCTTCTGAAAACCAACATATTGATCTGATCAAGGAAGTGCTGAGGCTGCTGCAAAGGAAATGTTATGAATATATGGAGCAGAAGTATATAAAGGTATAAAAAAAATTCCAGTTGACCTTTCTCTGTAGTTTTCCTATTCTTTTGTCTATTTTTCTCTGAAAACTGTCTCTTCTGGTAGCCTTTAGCCACCAGAATATTGTTACATATGGTTTGAGCAAATGAAGAATAGGGAAACAGGAGAGTGACACTGGCTGTGTATGAATCTCAGAAATTGAAGGATTTTTTGAGGAGTGAAGAAAGAAATATGACAGATGCCCACTTTCACATAACAGAACATCTGCTCAACTGACAGCATACAGCTTTGGGGCAGGGAAGACTGGTGGATTACATCTGAGTGTGAAACAAAGAGGATTAGGACCAGGAGCCAAAGTCATGAATGAAAAGAACAGGGGGCAGAAGGCAGAAATTATAACTGCTCTGACCACCATGCTCGCTATCCAAGAACAGAGTGCGACCAACTATGCACCACAGTGCAATGAGAAAAGCATTAATTATGTCTACTAGGACTGGTTTTTCACCTGGACTATCCCCTGAACCATGCCTTGACATTGTTTTGGCAGGTGCCAGGAATTAAACAGTATGGACTACTGTGGGACAGTTCTATAGCCTGCATGCAGTCCTTTTTGATTCATATTTATAGACACAATCATAAAAGTCCGATCCTGGCCTGAAATGGGAAGATGATGGGCACTGACTCTTTTAGGCTGTTTTGAGAAGAAATGGGATGTTAGACAATGGAAACTGGCAAAAGTCTATGTAGCAAAATTATGTAATAAAATATAAGAAAATTGCTTACTTTGGTGTGTTTTTTACTAGTGACTCAAAAGCTGGGTAGAAATCTGAAGAGAAGATAAATACTCCATGATTTAAAGGGAACTTATATTTATTAGGAATGTATTTCATTGTAAAACCGCACAAGTTTCACTTTATTTTTTCCTTGTGAAAATTTTTTCTTGACAAGACCAAACATAATTATATTAATCATTACAGAGGTATTTACACATGAACTATGACACACGACAAGGAATGATTCCTGTTCACTTTCTTAAAAACAGTAAGTGCAATCCACACAGTGGTTCTTTAAAGATTGTACCCTTAAATTTTGCTTTGTGAAAACATGAGTGTCGTGGTTTAACCCCAGCCAGCAAAAATAAACGCCACGCAGCCGCTCGATCACCCCCCCCCGGTGGGATGGGGGAGAGAATTGGGAGGGCACAAGTAGGAAAGCTCCGGGTTGAGATAAAAACAGTTTAATAATTGAAATAAAACTAAGTAGAACAGTAATAATAACAGTGAGAACAACAACAATAACAGAATACACAAAGCAGGCAATGCACAACAGAACCGCTCACCGACCGCCGACCGCGTGTCGCGAACGGGGGGCGAGCCCCCCCACACACCTGGTTTTTATACTGAGCAGATGTCACATGGTATAGAATACCCCATTGGCCAGCTGGGTCCACCACCCCGGCTGTGCTCCCCCCTCCCGGTGCAAGCATCACCCAGCAACAGCCAAAGCATCAATGGGCCATCAACGCTTCTTTCACACCGAACCCAAAACACAGCACACCCCCCAGGCGACTGGGAAGAAAGTTAACCCTGTCCCAGCTGGAACCAGGACAATGAGGTATTTTGGAATAACTTGATGGAGATAGGAGAGAGATCTGAATGGCTTTTTTGGGCCATTCTATGGAATTTGCATTTTCATTTGTCTGACAGGTCAAATTTTCTTTCTATTGGGAGAAAATGTTGAAATTTTACCAGCTGAATTTTTATTAACCACAAATATCCACTTTAAAATTCACAATACTGTGCTTTAGAACTACACAGCCTCAGAACAAGCAGTATTTTACAAATTAATTCTGAGTATATGTGTATGTAATTATTAAAATAATTGTTTCTTGACTGAAAATTTTAGACATTTTTGTTACACCTTTGGACAAGTTAATATCAATGTTGTGGCTTTTTTCCTGTCTTCTTTAATACTTTTGAAAAAACACCCTTCCAGAAGTTAAAACCAATTCAGTCTCTTGGTATATTTTAGGCCAGTGTGATATTTATGATATATGAGTCAGAGGATCTCGAGTGCTGCATTTAAGATACACATCACTACCTATGATACAAAAAGGATAAGCAGACTGGGCAGACGCCATTAAGATAAGTAAACAAACCATATAACGTGGTATCCTGGTTTTGGCTGGGATAGGGTTAAATTTCTTCCTAGTGCTGTGTTTTGGATTTAGTATGAGAAGAATGTTGATAACACACTGATGTTTTCAGTTGTTGCTAAGTGCCCTCCCAGTCCAAGGACAGCTCCCGTGCCTACTGACTGAGCTAGGTACACAAGGTGGGAGGGAACATAGTCAGGACAGCCAGCCCAGCTGGCTAATGGGGTATTCCATACCATGTGACGTCATGCTCGGTATATGAATGGTAGCCGTGATCCAGGAAGTACCGATTGCTAATTGGTTATCGGTCAGCGCGGGTGGTGAGCAATTGCATTGTGCATCACTCGTTTTGTATATTCTATCATTATTTATTATTATTATTATTTTCCCTTTTCTGTTCTATTAAACTGTCTTTATCTTAACCCACGAGTTTTTCTCACTCTTACCCTTCCGATTCTCTCCCCGTCCCACTGGGGGGGCAGGAGGATTGAGTGAGCAGCTGCATGGTATTTGGCTGCCTGCCAGATTAAACCATGACACGTGGAGAGGTTTCTAGAGAGTTTGAACAGCATCTACAATTTACAAAAAATCTTACCTTGGGAAAAGGTGAATGAACCCACAGTAACAGACAGAAATCCAGCTTGCTCATTTTCTAGGATTCCCAAACTCAGCAGGTGTACCATTGCTTGTGTCTTATAGCTAGAGTAGGTACATCTCCTGAAAGCTCCTTTGGTCACTAACATGTCTACATATCTCTAGCTAGGACTGGAAAATTTTAAGATACACTCCATAAGCTTACAGGATTATTTAACCTTTTGATAAAAATTTCATGGATATGAACATGGAATGGAAGACTGAAGGAGGAACAAAAAAGTTTGCAAAGCCAGAAGACAATGGACACCATTTAAAAATAATTTTCTCCCCTATGGCATCCTAGACTGTCTGTGAAAGCAGAAATCAGACTTTGTTCTCTGCCAATATTTACAAAGCTTATCTAAGTAGATCAGTATGAAGTCTTAAATGAAAAATTATATGTTAATTACTATACTGGGTCAGATAACTCATCAGACTACCAGTGTCGCAGTAGCCATTTTTAAGTAGAGAGATAACAGACCTGTTAGTTAGGAGCTGATTTATGCATGGAAGCATGGCTCACACCTCTTCATTTTTTCATATAATATCATAGCTAGCTGCATTCACCACGTAGACATCTACTTGTTTTTATTTTATTCCTCTTAAGACCTTGGCTTCATGCTCATTCAGAATTAAATGTATTAATGTAGTTTAGTTAAGAATCTTTGTTTTTCCTGTGAGCAAGATTAAACAGAGATGTCAGCCTAGTTTCTCTTTTCATTCACTTGTCAGTGGTGTACATCTAGTCCCTTTTAACAATCTGTTCTCAAATATCTATTCTAATCATTCCAGTTCTCAATCTGTTTTTTTGGCTTGGTGGGGTTTTTTGGTTTTTTTTTTTTTGTTGTGTTTTTTTTTTAATCATGTAGCTCTGAACCTCTCTGTGTTCACAGGTTTTATTTACTCACAAAGTAGCACTCCTCTTTGCTTTAGATGACATGAATCATTCAAGCCTGAGCTAGTCACTAGGCTGTCTTTATAGCCAGTGGAACAATTTCCAGAAAGTAACCCATGCCCTTACTTTAGATGTCTGAGATGGTATTAATTGCTCTCCTGAACAGTAGTTTCCCTTGACTATAAAGGAAGCTTAGGGTGACTTTGGCAAACTTTGTGATGCTTAAAGTAAGTAAAATGAATCCCAACCATATAATCTCAATTGAAAAGAGCATTGCAAGTGATGGCTACTGAAAATTTAAAAAGTTCTGTATTTTCTTTAGACTGCTCTTTTTTCACACTAATGGTGTTCTTTTCTCTGAGCTCTGCTGCAAAGTGACCATAGGATTTTACTTAATTCTTTTAGATTCCTACATTATGTATGGTTTGAACTACTCCCTCTTACATGCTCTGTCAACACTGAATTTAATCTGCCAGTGGATATCCTCTTCTTTTCATTTTGCTATACCCCCTGGAGATCTTCAGTTTTTTCTCTTTGACTAGCCTAAATATATTTGTGATATCTGCATATTTTAGAACGTTACCAATCACTCAAACATCAGTATTCATAAAACTAACATTAACAAAAAGTGGCTTTTCTCATGCTGAAAATTCTGTTTACTTTCTGTCAGTTCCAAATAACATCCATGACAACACACTGCACTTCAAGATTATTTGGTGTTCACATTAATCTCTTTTAAGAGCAGTAAGCTTGATTTTTGACAAGAGAATCACCTTTAACCATTTTTGGCTGCTGCTCTTAAGGAAATTTATTTGACTACAGAAGGAAATACTGCTCCCTATTTCTAGTTCCACATTCCACCTATACCTTTAAAGACAAGTATGCTTGTGGCACTCCAATCTTCCAGTCTAGCAATTTTTTTTTAAATTAAAGACTGAATATTTCTTGATAGCAGTTCAGCCACCTTTTAGTACATTTCTTCAGAACTCTTAATGTTTTACTGTGATGAGACCCCAAATCAGCCAAAGCCCTGAGGTGGATCTGCTTAGGTCTCTAGCTCTCAAAAGAAGTTCAAAAGGCTGTTAAAAGCCAAAATTAATTCTTTGATCTAAAATCAGGAACTCACCTTTTAAAATAGAGAAAACTGAAAGGTAATGTTAACACAGAATGGTAATATGGTTTAAAAGCTTTTCTCCCACTGCATGTTGTATCCTTGCAGGTGGGTCTGTGCTTTCAGCTAATTCAGGGACTCTAAGTGGTAGCAAAAGTTCTTGTTTCTCTCACTATTCTTTTCCTGTGCCTGCTCAGCTGGTCCTGAGGAGGAGGAGGAGGTGGAGGAGGAGGAAGAAGAAAAGAAGGAGCAGGATGAGGAAGGAGACTTCCACCTCCTATCAAAGGCTTTTATTTCACCTAATCATTTCTTAAAGGAATATGATATAGAACTAAGAGCACATAAATAAAACAAATACCATCTGTCCCAGCCATGCATGATCAAAGCAAATTGTTGCTTTTACATTTGTTAAGTTTTTCATAGCATATTCTCTATCCTTGAAAGAAGAGGTAAGAGGAGATGGGCCTTGCTTTAATGGAAATGCATTTTATTTGACTGAGTTGCCTAAATAAACCCCAAAGCTCAGATATTGGATCATCTGGATTTGGAACCAGTCTCTGATGTTTTGTTCAGAAGCAATGAAAAATTGGAGCTAAAAGCCACCACACTGAAAAGTTTAACAGTGGCATGGCAACTGTCCTCATGAACTGTCTTAGCTACTTCCAAATGTATAATAATGTGACTTGGTGTAGCCTACCATATAGATAAGGTAACTTTCATCACTTCCCATGTGAGCTGAGAATGTGCAATGGATGGTCATTGCAGCATGGCTGTTGTGTAGTAAGTTGTTAAGCCACAGTTACTTGCTTCTGTGTCTTGAAAGGAGGAGAAAATAAAATTCCATCTGCAGAGGATCTCAAGAGATTAACATATCTGTCAAACACAATTAGGTGTTCAAATTGTATATGGACCATTATAGTTCCATTCAATTAGAAATGAACTTGTAAACAGAAATTAGTAGAAGGAAACCAAGAACTCAGTGCAATACTGTGAAATTTGCTACAGAACTGGATCTTTTTTCTGACAAGAAGCAGGAGTTAATCTTTAGCACTGAATCCTTTTTCTCATATATCTGAACTGTAAAGTGATTCTAAAATGAAAACACTGCAAAAGGCATTTAAAATATCTGAAGGTGCTGAGGGAATATTTTATGGTAAATAACTATGGAATAACTATTGGATAGTCCTGTTTACAGATGAACTTATAGAAGTTGGGCCTCCTTTCTGCACATATCTACTTCCTGCATGGAATGTGTTTGCTGACATAGATAACAAGAATGTTATTACAAATTATAAACAAGACCTCACACATTTTTAAACTTTTATTGGTACAGCAGAATTAATACTAAGACAAGACAACAACAACTGCATAGTTCATTCCTCTCAGTTGAGATCAACATAAACGTTCCCTAAGTTTCAAGTACATAGCCAGTCAGACACAGTTACGTCAACCCCCTGAGGATAACTGCACTAAAACTGAATTATTTCACATATATTCCTTCCTTGTTTGTGAAAATAAAAATTACTCCTTGCTGATAACAACCTTCAGTCCCTATCTCACCATGTCACCTGAGCTCAAGTTTCTGGTCAATGAGTTGAACAGCAGTGACCCTATCCTTTTTTGATGGTTGACTGAGCAAAGAGAGGATAAACTCACACAAATGTGTCAAGGCACAGAGCTAGGTAGTCAGAATAAACATATAAATTCATTTTACTTTTCTTTCTATTCCTTTGATGGTTATATAGTTAAGAACAGACCTACTCCTGAGTGCCTAAAAATATCTTATATGTGGGAAGAGAAAGATAATCAAAAGAAAGACTGTTAAGATTATGAAGTTATCTAGACTAGCCAGTGCACAGCATGGTTTCTGATTCAATTGGAAAGTTGTTGCTGTTTCCCATTTGAAGCCATGAATATGTAGAGACACAGATTATTTGAATGCATCTTCTTAAAACATTTTTCAGTGGTTTTTTCACATTTTTCAGAGGACAAACAGATCAGAATGCAATACAACATGCCAAGCAGCACTGGCTGTGCTCTTTAAATAAGCTTATCTTTTTATTTTGTCATAAAAATGCCATGGAACAAGCATTTCAAGAAAGATACTGTCTTTTCTTTATAAATTTGTGCAGGGTCTAGCATAATGAAGGACTGACAACTGGAAGAAGCTTTAAGTGGTACTACAGTGCAAAAAGTAAACAATAGAAATAATAAATCACTGGTTAAAAGCTAAAGATCCCCATACTGCCTACTGAAATGTTTTAAACATTTTAAGACTGCTAGAGTTCTTTTTGCTGAGTTCTTTGACATGTCTCCAGTACAAGGCTGTGCCTTACAGGGGCTAGTGTTTACAGTCCTGTCAGTCTAAATATGAACTGGACAACAATAATAAATATTTATTATTGCACAGCAAGTTAGATTTTCAATAGGGACATCCCAACAATTTCCCTGCTTTATTCTGCCAACTAATTTCTAAATGACCATATTTTCTAACTAATTTTAATGACTTGCTGAAGAAATGACTGACATACAAATGCAGGAAGATGCAGACTGAAAATCTGAAAGAATGTATTGACACCAGAAGTTTTACTATCAGAAAAACATATATTTTGAATTTGTTCATTACATACAACTACTTAATGCTTTCCTGGCATTATAAAAGTACAGCTATAGAAAGTTAATTGAATAAGGAAGATACTAGGCAAAGATGAAATGATGAGAAAATAGCTTTTCAAACTAATTTTTTTGGTTGAATTTTAAATAAAATGCTGTGATATTGCACGAGCATTTATGGCTACTAATAGGTGAATTCAGTTCCTAAGAATCTTCATATTTGGTGTTTGTTATTACTCTCCAGTGCTCAAAACAAAGTTTGAAAAATAAATCTGAATAAAATTTTGAAACTGTCACACATAGAAAAAACTGGTGTAAGAAATAATAAGGTAAATTATTTTGGCAACTTATAGATTTTTTTTTTTTAATTATTGCTTATTTGTCTATGCTGATTATTATCACACCATAACATGTGCAAAGACTGTTCTTTGGGAGAACAGAATACTAAAAGAGATAATGTCAACAAAATTAACATTTCTCAAGCTATTAAGTATATAATTATTATCTTAATTAACATGATTTTCTAAATTATCATTTGAAACACTGTATATCCTGGAAATGCTCTATCATATACCTACAATTCATAGTATTCTGATGCGCATTTTCTGAATTTTATTTAGAGTCTGAAACTTTGCATTTAGATCTTGAGATATGATTATGGAGAAGTCCGATGTGTAAGGCATACCGAGTGTGTTAAAGCAGAGAGGAGATAACCAAGCAACAGAGATAATCTGGAGGAGGAGGAGCAGCCCAATCTGGATTGTGATAAAGCAGCAACTCTATAGTACATACTTGCAACTTCTGATTTTCAATAGATCATAAATTTGATAGAAAAAATTCCTATTTCTTACCTACATTTCCAGTCATTAGGTATGAATTCTGAAAGTCCATCATTCCCATTCCAACAATGTGTATAAAATCTTCAATCACCTGCATTAACTCCACCGAGCCCGGATAGATCTAGCAAAGGAAGGTTAGACATGCAGTTAACTACAATATCAAAATCTCTACAGCAGCAAATTCAAATAAAATCTAAATGCCATCAAATGAAATGACACTTAACAGTCAAACTGCTTTTCCCATGTTTCAATACCAAATATTTTCTGTCACTGTAAACCAACCATTTTTTTCATTAGATCCTCATGTGAACAGACACTACTTCCCATAAAGCCATGTGAAATCAGCTTTGCACTGGAACTGTGGAATGTTTGCTCTAAGTCACTGCACTTAACAAAAAAATTTTTACTGGTCATTACTTTCATTATTGGTTAAAGCACTTCATATTCCAGAATAATTCTAATTAAAATATTCTTCCTTCCTCTAGAAGATATCTTCAATAACTTCAGAACTATTGACACAAACAGCTGAATGCAAATCTTAAAATGGCCACTAAAGCATGATAAACCTTTGCTACTTTAATCAATATTTAAGTAATATATATTGTTACTGGTAATACTACCAGTAACACATTGCTGATGTGGAGTAGTAGAATTATAGAATAGCTGAGGTTGGAAGTGGCCTCTGGAAATCATCTAGTTCAACCCCTTGCTCAGAGCAAGATCAGCTCTAGCAGGTTGCCCAGTACCACAGTCAGTTGGATTTTGAACATCTCCCAGGATGGAGACCCCAAAGCCTGTCTGCGCAACATGATCTAGCATTCAATCACTCTCACAGTGAAAAGGTTTTTCTTATATTTAAATAGAATTTACTGAACTTTAATTTTTGCCCCTTGCTTCTTGTCCTGTCACTGGACAACACTAAGAAGAGTTTGGCTCAGTCTTCTTTACTCGCCCCCCTCAGGATTTTTTAACATCCTGGATCCCCACTGAACGTTCTCTTTTCCAAGCAAAATAGCGTCAGCTCTTTCAGCGTCTCCTTGCATATCAGATCTCCAGTCCCCTGAACATCTTCATGGCTCTTCATTGGGCTCATTCCATTACATCCATGTCTTGTACTGGGGAGCCCAGAACTGGACACAGTAAACTAAAATAAATTGCAGTAGCCTTTGCATTGGCAGTGCAGCCTCTCAATATGGCTTTCAAAATGGTAAGGACATTTCCAAGAAATATAATTTATTTGCAAAGCTGTAAGCTACTATGATTACAAAAACATTAACAATTGTTATATTCAACAATAATGATGCATCATCAAAACTACATTAAAGGTCAAAAGAGTTATTAATAAGCTTAAAAATTCTGCTTATATCACATACATAAAAAAATCATTTTTGGTTGTTATGGCCTGTTATGAACATGACAATTTCCAGTAATACGGTATTTTGCAATAGAAGAAGAATGGATGACCTGTTCACAGTGCTTTTTTCTTCATACCAGTGAGATGTTCAAATTTCACTTTACGAGCAACATTCAACCCATTCTTTCCACTACCAGGACTACAGACTCTAAAAAAACCCTATAGAGACTAAATTCCAGCATGCTTGTCCTGGTTTCAGCTGGGATAGGGTTAAATTCCTTTCTAGTGCTGTGTTTTGGATTTAGTATGAGAAGAATGTTGATAACACACTGATGTTTTCAGTTGTTGCTAAGTGCCCTCCCAGTCCAAGGACAGCTCCCATGCCTACTGACTGAGCTAGGTACACAAGATGGGAGGGAACATAATCAGGACAGCCAGCCCAGCTGGCCAATGGGGTATTCCATACCATGTGATGTCATGCTCAGTATATGAACGGTAGCCATGATCCAGGAAGTACCGATTGCTACTTGGTTATCGGTCAGCGCGGGTGGTGAGCAATTGCATTGTGCATCACTCATTTTGTATATTCTATCATTATTATTATTATTTTCCCTTTTCTGTTCTATTAAACTGTCTTTATCTTAACCCACGAGTTTTTCTCACTCTTACCCTTCCAATTCTCTCCCCGTCCCACTGGGCGGGCGGGGGGAGTGAGTGAGTGGCTGCATGGTATTTGGCTGCCTGCCAGGTTAAACCATGACAGTCCTTTTTGGCGCCCAGCCTGGGGCTCGAAGGATTGAGATAGCGGTAGATCTGATCAAAGTGTGTTAAGGCAAGATTGTTATAACCATTCATTATATTGATTGGTCACAATGTTGATGTATTGGCTCTCAAAGTTGTGGGTCTGGCTCTCAATGTAGGGTCATGTAATACCTTGCTTGCAGTATATGTTCCCTTTTGTGCTGTTTGTCATTGTTCGGAACTGTGCCAAGATTATCATTTTGCTGCTGTTTTATGAGGTGATAAAATCATTGGTCATAAGTCTAATCTGGTATCTGTACTCGGCACTGCCGTCATCTCTGTACCTCAGGAACCACCTCTTAGAAACTATTCGTAATTACACTTTTTTCTCCTTGGAGAATGAATTTAAGAGGGAGACAGGATGGGACACTTTCTCCCACTTGTTCATCTTCCCTTCCATATCGTCAGAAACTCCTTTTTCTTCTATCCTCTTCACGGAGATGTCCACAATATTCCCTGAGAATCTTGAATATCCTTGGGATGTTCAAACAAGCATGTTCATATTGCTATGTCTCCTGAATGTGGTTCAGGCCTTGTTTAGGGTTAAACAACTATTCAGGAATACTGCCCAGAGATCAACCCTCAGCAACAAGAAAAGAGGGAGGGAGAACGGCAGTGCCTCGTCAGGGCGGGCAGAGCGGTGGGTCCTGTGGGCGGTGGGCAGCGGGAGATCAACCCCAGCAACAGACACGGTGGCTGCTCAAACCTCCACGACAGGCACTGCGGCTACTTCAACCCCCATGACAACCCCTGTGGCTACTCAAACCCTGGCAACAGTCACCGTAGCTTCTCCAACCCCTGCGACAGGCATTGTGGCTACTCAAACCCCGGCAACAGTCACTGCAGTTACTCCAACCCCCGTCACAGGCACTGCAGCCACTCAAACCCCGGCAACAGTCACGACAGTTACTCCAACCCCCATGACAAGCACTGCAGCTACGCAAACCCCAGCAACAAGCACTACAGCTGAACCAGAGGACCAACCCTTGCTGGTATCCATTGCCCCTGTACAGAAGAAGGATTTCAAATGGGGCCCTGAGCAACAACAAGCCTTTGAACAAATTAAACGGGAGATAGTTCACGCAGTAGCCCTTGGGCCAGTCCGGGCAGGACAAGATGTAAAGAATGTGCTCTACACCGCAGCTGGGGAGAATGGCCCTACCTGGAGCCTCTGGCAGAAAGCACCAGGGGAGACTCGAGGTCGACCCTTAGGGTTCTGGAGTCGGGGATACAGAGGATCCGAGGCCCGCTACACTCCAACTGAGAAGGAGATATTGGCAGCATATGAAGGGGTTCAAGCTGCTTCGGAAGTGGTTGGTACTGAAGCACAGCTCCTCCTGGCACCCCGACTGTCGGTGCTGGGCTGGATGTTCAAAGGGAGGGTCCCCTCTACACATCATGCAACTGATGCTACGTGGAGTAAGTGGGTCGCACTGATCACACAACGGGCCCGAATAGGAAACCCCAGTCAACCAGGAATCTTGGAGGTGATCACGAACTGGCCAGAAGGCAAAGATTTGGGAATATTCTCAGAGGAGGAGGCGACGCATGCTGAAGAGGCCCCACTGTATAACAAAGTACCAGAAAATGAGAAGCAATATGCCCTGTTCACTGATGGGTCCTGTCGTCTTGTGGGAAAGCATCGGAGGTGGAAAGCTGCTGTATGGAGTCCTATACACCAAGTTGCAGAAACTGCTGAAGGAGAAGGTGAATCGAGCCAGTTTGCTGAGGTGAAAGCCATCCAGCTGGCTGTAGACATTGCTGAATGAGAAAAGTAGCCAATGCTGTATCTCTATACTGACTCATGGATGGTGGCAAATGCCCTGTGGGGGTGGTTGCAGCAGTGAAAGCAGAACAACTGGCAGCGCAGGGGTAAATCCATCTGGGCTGCCGCATTGTGGCAAAATATTGCTGCCCGGGTAGAGAACCTCGTTGTAAAAGTACATCACGAAGATGCTCACGTACCCAAGAGTCTGGCCACTGAAGAACATCAAAACAACCAGCAGGTGGACCAGGCTGCTAAGATTGTAGTGGCTCAGGTGGATCTGGACTGGCAACATAAGGGTGAATTATTTATAGCTCGGTGGGCCCATGATACCTCAGGCCATCAAGGAAGAGATGCAACATACAGATGGGCTCGTGATCGAGGGGTGGACTTCACCATGGACGCTATTGCACAGGTTATCCATGAATGTGAAACATGCGCTGCAATCAAGCAAGCGAAGCGAGTAAGGCCTCTTTGGTATGGAGGACGATGGTTGAAATATAAATATGGGGAGGCCTGGCAGATTGATTATATCACACTCCCACAAACCCGCCACGGCAAGAGCTATGTGCTCACCATGGTGGAAGCAACCACCGGATGGCTGGAAACATACTCTGTGCCCCATGCCACTGCCAGGAACACCATCCTGGGCCTTGAAAAGCAAGTCCTATGGTGACATGGCACCTCAGAAAGAATTGAGTCAGACAACAGGACTCATTTCCGAAACACCCTCATAGACACCTGGGCTAAAGAGCATGGCATTGAGTGGGCATATCACATCCCCTACCATGCACCAGCCTCTGGGAAAATCGAACGATACAATGGACTGCTAAAGACTACGCTGAGAGCAATGGGTGGTGGGACATTCAAGCATTGGGATACACATTCAGCAAAAGCCACCTGGTTACTCAACACTAGGGGATCTGTTAATCGAGCTGGCCCTGCCCAATCAAAACTCTTACATACTGTAGATGGAGATAAAGTCCCTGTCGTGCACATAAGAACTATCCTGGGGAAGACAGTCTGGGTTACTCCTGCCTCTGGCAAGGGAAAACCCATCCGTGGGATTGCTTTTGCTCAAGGACCTGGGTACACTTGGTGGGTGATGCGAAAGGATGGGGAGGTCCGGTGTGTACCCCAAGGGGACTTGATTTTGGGTGAAAATAGCCAATGAACTGAATTTTATGATGTCAATTGTTATATGATATTGTTATCATTATTTCTATGGTTGCTATCAATGGTATAGCAGTAAAAATCACCCAGATTAATGAAGAATGAACTAACTCCGATGAAACCGAGCAACGTGCAATGATGATAGAAATGGACGAACGCAGCAATACTGAAATGAGAACTGGCTTCAGGTTGCAACAGCCCAACACCACACACCATCTCTCCTACCCTGAAAGACTGTTATGACAGATGGAGCCCAAAGTTGTGGACTAAATGAACTCAATGGACATTTTAGAGGGATAGTCCATAGACCAAGGGAATGATATCTGTCCGTGCATATATACATATGTACATATATAAAGAAAGATAGTGGTGGTTAATTGAAATGTATTAAAAAAATGTGAGACCTAAGCATGACATAAATGGTATAGAATAAGGGGTGGATACTGTCCTGGTTTCGGCTGGGATAGGGTTAAATTTCTTCCTAGTGCTGTGTTTTGGATTTAGTATGAGGAGAATGTTGATAACACACTGATGTTTTCAGTTGTTGCTAAGTGCCCTCCCAGTCCAAGGACAGCTCCCATGCCTACTGACTGAGCTAGGTACACAAGATGGGAGGGAACATAATCAGGACAGCCAGCCCAGCTGGCTAATGGGGTATTCCATACCATGTGACGTCATGCTCGGTATATGAACGGTAGGCGTGATCCAGGAAGTACCGATCGCTACTTGGTTATCGGTCAGCGTGGGTGGTGAGCAATTGCATTGTGCATCACTCATTTTGTATATTCTATCATTATTATTATTATTTTCCCTTTTCTGTTCCATTAAACTATCTTTATCTCAACAAGTTTTTCTCACTCTCACCCTTCTGATTCTCTCCCCACCCCACTGGCTTGGTATTTGGCTTGGTATTTGGCTGCCTGACAGGTTAAACCACAACAATGCTGCACTACTTCTTCATCTTGCTTTATCTGTCTAGATCCATAGCTGTTTGGTTCAGGATAGAGAATTTCACAATGTGCTTTGTTTTCTACATGAATTTTTATAAAAAACAGGGAAGTGATACCATTTTTATGAAGAATTTGTTGTGACATTTATGATCCTAATACGTTGCAGATTCTGCTTCAGGTGAAGGAGACTTAACTTCCATTTTCCTAATGATGAGTTACTGAGGTAGTAAATGTGGTTTTTGCATCCATCTCATTCATAGTACACACACTCACAGATTACGTACTAAGGATAAATTTCAGTGAAAAGATTTTTTCACCCTAGTTCTTGCACATAAAATTTTATAGTAATAACTTCAGCAGAAATTGTTGAACAGTCAATGTAATAGAGGTACTCTTCATCTTTATATACCTGAAGTACTGGTTAATCAATAAGATGCCAGCAGATGGTGATGAAGAATATGCAGAATAGCTCCTGTGTTTTGAAATACCAGTATAAACTTATGCAGTGTGGACTTGAAGTGGTTTCCTGTGTGCAGTGCTTTACATCAGCTCTTAACAAAAGGCAAGTATTAAAGTGAGTGCTGCTTATCTGAATGCTATATAACCTGTAATTAATGGTAAAAACTGCTGGCATTTAATCTAGAAAAAAGGATGTGCTGAGGCATTGCAGCTGTATACTTGATAGAAAGTCAGCAATTTGCTGACAGCGAGTAAGATTTTCTTTCCATCAAAGAATCCAGAAAACAGGCTAAAAGAGCTATGTTAACAGTAGCTGTGCAGTTCAAGAAAACCATGTAAGCTGGCAAAAAAAGTTGGTTAGACTGCCCCTTGGTTTGCAATGTTTCATTACAAAAAAAAAAGTCAGCTGAGTGGCTGAACTGGAAACAGAATCACCTTTACTATTTTTAATGAGTCAATAGTGTTTGTACTAGATTGTATTCACAGCACATAATGATTTGAGAACATTCTTTTCAAGTTCAATTCCTACCTTGATTTTGACATAAAAACTAAAGAAGTCTTCTCACAGGATGTAGTAATTTCAAATAATATTCTTTCTGTTTTAAAATCCAATTCTATTTAACCATAACTTTTCAGTGTTTTATCCAAAATATGATAGAAAATAATATTTTGTATAGGAAAGCTTTTTTTTTCCAATAGAATCTTAGGATTCTTTTTTCAAAGAATTTTAGGAGTACTTAGAAGTCCAGCCCACCCTTCCTAGCCGGTATGAAGAGCTATTTGCTTCAATAGTTCCTTTGTAACTGTAACAAGACCAGTGGTATGGTTTCTTCCGGTGCCATAGCTCAGGAGTCTAAGACTTAGTAAATTCCCTAGCTCTTTCACCAGGCAGCTATGGCCCCGCTACTCCTGCATTCAGCTCATCTTGCTGCTTGCTTGGGTTTCTGCCTGCCTACTAGTGCTGTACTCAGGTCTGTGAGACAATGAATTACCAGGCAGAGAGAAGGAGCTACAGAAAAGTAGAAATAGCTTGTCTCCTCTCCCTCTTTCAACACCACTTCTTCTGCCAGCAACAGTGAGGGGAGGGAACTGGAGATTTGTTGTTTCCTCTTCCACATTCTCACCATTTCCTCTTAGGTGCTGTCATCCCCTGATCTTCATGGGACAGATGGTGGACATTGCATGGGTAAGCAGGCAGGGTGGAGGTAGAAGAAGACAAGGCTGATAACATAAGGAGTAGTATCCTGTCAATTCACTAGTGGGGCTAAAATAGTTGCCTAATATTTGTTCCCTAATCTTGGTTCTGTTTATGGAAACTACCCACATGCATGTGATCTTGCTGCTTCCAACCACCACCACTAAGGAAAATGACATACTTTGTCTGTTTTTGTAGGTGGCTCTTGCACAGAGGAAGAGAAAAACAACAAAAGAAAAATACTATTTCTAGCTAAATTACAATGTGTCAGCTGCAGCATCATATGTTTACTGCAAGGTTTGAATTGGTAGTGAAAAGTCCTGATCTTCACTTTCTGAGTCATATTATAAAGATGAACTTACAAAAACGAAGTTAAATAGCTTAAAAGACCTTAAAACACTTAGTGATTTATTAAGAACCACATTAAAAGTGAACAAATTTCAAGTATCTATATAACACAATGGCAATGACCATACAAGAGCAGACCAAAGATCTATGTAAGCCATTTTCTTGCCTTTGACAGTGGCAAACAGCAGATGTCTAAGGAAGAGTATAAAGGGGCATGCACATAGTGATACTTCTTTTGGAATTCTTGCCCAGCCTTTAGCACATTTTTGCCAAAAAAATTCCTTAAGCAAAAACTGTTCATCTTTTCATGAACAGTCCTATACTGACTTTTTCTTTCATTAATTTGTCTATTTACTTTTTTAATTTGTGTACTTTCAGCAGCAAGAAGTTCTGCAACCTGACTTTCTGTAGAAAAAGTATCTCTTAGTATTCATTCTGAATTTGCCACTATTTGATGTCCTTTAGTTATTTCACAAGAAGCACAAGTGAATAGTTTAATGATTCCTGCATCACATTCTCCAATCCACTCCTGATTTTAAAAGCTTCTATAAGTGCAGTTGACTCTTTCATACTGAAATATCTTGCTTTGTTTAATCATTTTTCAAACAGAAATGTTTCCCTGTCTTTGACTACCTCCATAATTTTTTCTTTGTACATAATTATCTGTTCATCCCCATTGTCACTGTTATTTGTATCTGAATAAATTTGATAGTTCTATGGTCATGTTCACGAACATAAATATTAACATTGTCCTATAATGTTCTTGGTATAAGCATGTAGGAAATACTTATATCCAAGCAAAACCATGGTTTTCATTTGAATTTTAAACTCTCTTATTATAAATGAATGATTATTGTTAGACTTTACTATTTCACAAAGTGCTATCATAATATCTAACTTAGTCCTGAAATTTGTCAGTCTTAAGGATTACAACTGTTTTCCTAAATACAACCCTTTAAAAAGGTCTACTGTTTAAATTTCTGTAAGTTGTTTGGTGGCATCATATGAGTTCTTTAGATGAGTTCTGATGTGTTCTCTTTAATAAAAGCATCATTGCAGCTAGCCTTCAGTAGCATTTTTCAGCTTTCTTATGTATTTCATCACAATATCAAAAGGAAAGACATAATGAATAATCCCATGGAATGCAATGAAAATCTCTTCATCAAGAGAAATGCCTTACATTCTTAATATAATTTTAATCTCAGGAATTAGCCAATGTATCCTGGAATTACTCCTTTTTGAAAAGGATCAGTTATTTCCAAAATATTGTCTCACTTAGGATTTCCTTTCACCTACAGCAGGGTGTATGTTTAACCTGATTTTTGAAACCATACATTCCACTTTGTCATGACTTACTGAAATAATGTGTGGCTTCTGATACAGTGAATGTTATAATATGCATAATTTCCAATTTTTTAAATTGATGAGTTACAAAATGCAAACCTTACCTGTTGCGCATCTTCCCATTTCTCTTTGTTTTCTTCATCTAAGAGGTTACTAATGATTTGAAAGAAGTTCTGAAAAATCAATTAAATAAAAGACAAAGTAAAATGACTTTCAATGACATAAACAGTCATATTCTTAAGTTGTCATTAAGAAAGTTTTCCTTTCTGTAAGACAGATGCAGTTCTGCAGCCTGTTTTCTGTCAGTGGAAGAGATGAGATAACAAAATAATATATTAGACTGATAAAAGGGCACATATATTTTATGGTTAATTGTTCATTTCTGGCCATATAATCAGGTTCCATACTACTGCTTTGTATAAAATAAGAACCTTTTAAAACTTGTTAAACTTCTAAATGTGACGGTGTTCTATTTTCAAATTGCTCTCATTCCAGAAACTAGACAACTATATATTTTTCAAATAAACAAAGTACACTAAGAAAACACCAGGCCACTAGTTTCTATTCAGAACGTGAAAATGATCCTTAATGACCATAAATAGGGCACACAATGGTATTTCATTGGTAAATGCTGTGTGAAACCAGGTGCATCTTACTTTTAAAAAGTCACATTTGCCTCTGTCCTTTTAGTAATTTCAACAGAAAAGGAATAATTAATTTCTGTTTCTTTGACCTTATACTGTTAATTTCTTTATCTGATTCTCTTATGCATTTAACTATAAGGAAAAAACAAAAGCCAGGGAATTTAGCTTCTAAATCAAACATTTTAAAAACCACTCTTCCAAGTGTTTGTGGAGAACTTTCCTTTCTAATTTTGTCTGCTCTCTCTACCAATTTGTATTCCCAACTTCATCTTTAAAAGCTAAGAATTTGTGCAGAGTCTGTTCTCAGCTCTGTATCACTTTTTGTGCAGAATGTTAATTTTGTCTACAGCCTGCCAATTATAATTTATCTGTTCCTTCATAAAAGATACATGTAGTTTCCACTGACCTTAGCTGAAGAGTGCAATTAAAATCCTTGCAACCTCTAAAAAAACTTTAAGTGGAATACCAACCGTAGGACCCTATTGGAACTTGGAGTAATGGTCATTCCCTCACCTGCACTTACTTTTTAGCCATTTTGGGTGGATAAATAGGGCTTAAATAAGGTTTAAGTAAGAAGTAACTTTAACTCACTATTAATGAAAGTACAAAGCATTTGACTGCCCAGTGACTGAAATGAGAGCAGAAATAACTTCCAACCTCAGTGTACTATGGATACTGTGGTTGTGCTTGAAAAGACATTAATTTCAAAATATGAGATAACATAGACATTTTAGGTGTCTCACAACCATATAAGTAAAACATTGTAGGATACAAAATTGAATAAAGCTTGTGAAAACTACTTTTACATGAAAACTATTTTTACATAAAAACATTTTTATCAGTTTAATCTAGTCCTAACACTAACTGTTTGACAAGCGAGATGATCTTTGCCTCATCGTTAGGAAGTTAATTATACTAACTATAAAATTTACATGGATAAAAATTGCTTTAACTTGGCAAATTTAATATAGAGGTGACTGACACTTGGTGAACTTGGGCAAAATAATCCTGTACATTAACGAGGGCACAATTCTTCTCTCACTGAAATCAGTAGCAAAATATCCATAAGCTTCAGTAACACAAACTTTCACGAAAAGAAAGGAAATGGTTCAGCAAGCTCCTGTGAAAATGACAAGTATGCTTTGGGACAGGACAATGGGGATTAAAGACAAGACAAAAAAGAAAAATGTTCTCATGGTTTGATCCAATTTGCAGTGATACAGAGGGGAAATTTCCAGTCAAGCTGAAGATAAGAAGAGGAAAATGTAGCTACGTATTGCTTATATACCAAGAATACATTTAATCTCTTTCAGGTCTTCAGTAGCAAAATAAAGCATAATGAAAAGAGTTACATTTAGTATCCATTACAAAGGATTTTCCAGTTTAACCAGGTTGGCAAATCATAATTGTGTGAATGCAACTTCAGCTAGGAAAAATGCACAGCTTTATTGGTCCCCCAAGTAAAATAAACTATACTGGCCAAAGCAGTTCCATGGCACTATAACCACATCTACTCTAGGACATTACGATTTTGGCAAAGAGTTCTACTAGGTAGAGTCAGCCTTAGGGGGATTTTGCCTGAGGAAAACACTTTTTAAAGCATGATAGTTCTGCACTCTTCCAGTGTAATACTGTGGAGATGCAGTGGACAGAAATTTTAGCTAACTTTAACTTGTCAGAGTGCCAATAGCAGTCTAGCTGCAGCAGCATGGAGCTCAGTGTGGGATAATTTATCATACGAAGGAGCTGGTTCAAAGCTAGTTTTGCACTACATTGCAGCCACTGATTCCCCTGCAGAAACAGTCTAAGCGTTAATTGCAAAAGTATCCATGTCCATGTAATGAGTTCTACCTAAGAGTAGCTTAGATTGCCTGAAAAACACTCAGGAGTTATAAATATTTCTTGCAGGTGATAAATTACATCATTTTGCTAATAATGTTATGTGTTCATTAAATTTTATGTTTATTTTCGTTACATGAAAGCATTGAAATGACCAATAATTAACAGAAATATATGTGAAAAAAATTATAAATAATCCTAGACTCAAGCACAAACCAAAGATGAGCAATAACTGATTTAATATGTACTTTGTACTTGCCAATAAACCATAAATGATGTATATGAACATAGTGACAAGAATATCTTGCTTCTTGAGATCTTTTTTTTCTCTATTTCTATCCCCGGTTGATGTCATATTTATGGTAGGAGTGAAGGCTGAGATGTTTGAAGATTTTTCAATCAGCAATACCAGTGCTTTGTGAATTAAACAGAGGGACAATTAAATGGCTTTGCTGTTTCAATAATGAATAGATACAAGATGCACTCCAAAAATATGACAGGGGAATAGGGGTTAAAAAGTCTTCCACCTACTTTGACTATTCTCTTGTTCATTGCATTAATGCTGCAAGAAACAACATTGCCCTTTAGTAAAATGATTGACAGGTATGAAGGCTAAATTTTAGACGCATTATGGATGTGATCTGATGATATTACTGCAGTAAACACTGGACCTCCTTGTAGAATCAAGCTCCTTCCTTTCATGGCAGGGTTTACGTATTACTGAACCGACCGCTATAGAAAATGTTGTGACAGCCAGAGCCAAAGTTTGAAGTCCTTTATTTTTGCCCAAGCTTTTTTGAGGATAATGCCAGTTACAGTCAGGAACGGACAATTATGTTTTCCTAATTTAATTTCCTTCCTTTCAATCTTTTTCTTCTGTAATACAATGGCTGCAGTTCTGTGTTCCAGTCCAAATTCTTTGACCCTCTCTGCAGGCATAAAGCTGCCATAAATCCTTTTATACAGCTAGAGAAGAATTCCTCCCTAGGAGGAATTAATGGATAGCCTTAAGTCACCTCCACTTTTGGATTTCAGCATAGGGAGTGTGTGTGGGAGGGGGAAGGTGGGGGGAAAAAAGCATTGGGCAATCCTGTTAATCCCTGACTGACAGCAATGGTCCTTGTAGCTAATGTAAATGGGATTATACTGCTCTAACTTCTTTGGGGGGAAACCTTGTTTCCTGTTGGTCGCTGGATCAGGGGATTGTACAACTCACTTTGCCATCCTGTCCTGAAAGGTAGTTCCTTTCCTGCCATCCTTAGAAGGTAGTTCAAGCACTCTTAGACCAGTTCTGGAAAGCGTTCCAAAATGTTGCTTATATTATGCTTATTTAAAATTTTAATTACCTTCCAGGTAGAATTGTTCTTACACAAGTAATGGCACATCTCATAGCCTCAGTGTACCTACACAATGTATTTTAAAGTAATTCCCCTATAAAGAGAAAGACCTTGCTTGTAGAATAATTGCATGACTCTTGTCTTCTGCTATTTCCGTTACTGTACTGCTGTTTTCAGTCACTGATGCAGGATACCTTCCATACTGTTTAACTGCCTCATACATGGTTATTTTTCTTCCTGACACTGTATAGGTAATGTATACATAAATATGGTTGCAAAAAGGGTTAAAATACGCAAAAAGGAAAACAGTCATATAATAAATAACTTGGCATTAGACTTGCATACTTTAGAAGCTTTGTTTTGCTCTTGATATCTGTCTGCCTAAACAAGTGGCATTTTTTATGCAGCACATCAGGCAGTGGCATCTTCATTTTGAGTAATTAACCTGAAATTTTCAAATTTGATCTCACTTTTCTGTTCATTCTTTTTGTTATGGAGTCTCTGAATCACACCTTTTGCACTATTCATGAATATTAATACTGGATATAAGCCAGAAATTTATAGGCAGTTGAGGGACTATCCAGATGGATGGAATGTATAAGAAACAAGTATACTCAGACATAAACACTTTTCCTTTCTCAGTTTTAATGGAAGTGGAAGTGTTGTTTTTGTACTTAAAAGTACAAAAAAAATGACCTTGAAAAATACTATTACCCATAATTCATAATCTACTTTTCTGACATCATGCAAAATGATAAATTATGACTTTCAGGGATTTTAAATTTCACTCATGCTTTTCTAAGAATTTCTTTAAAAAAAACCCCAACACCTACTGGAAATTCTACTCTTTATCTAGTGCAAAAAATAGAATGGAATTAAAACACCACACAGAGCTTCCTCAGAAAGAAGAATCTTGGTATTTTTGTGCAAATTAACTTCATTTTCACTTTTTGTCACTTACTTTGATGATGGACTAGAAAGTATGAAAATATGTGATAGTGAAAATAAAAATTAAATACAATCTTCCAGAGTATGGTGGCATATGACATATATTTACATATGGGAAAATTCCGGTTTCTCAGAAATTGACAGTCAAATTTAAACTGATGTTATGGGGCCAGGATTTAATTTTATATCATCAGAAGTCAGTAACAAGTACATTGCTTAATATATCCCCTGTGGAAAACATATGCTTAATTCTAATTTCACTTACTATCCTGAACACTATGCATCAGTTTTTGGATTTTACCTTAGCTTGCAATTAGTTAAACTTTTTTTCTTACTTTTTTTTTTCCTGAGTTTCAGTGCCTTTTTTTCAAATGGAATTTAAGAGCTCTTGGTATTTAGGCATCTAAATCCTGAAATACAGTTATTTCTTTGGTTTGAGAAATCCTTCCTTATTTCCTTCACAATATGGCTTAACAATTTTTGCCTTTTCTCACCTCTTCAAAACCAATTCAAAATGGTTAATCAAAATTGATTAAAACAGTACTAATCATTTTGCTAAGTTCTGCCAGAATGCTATTAAGAATTTTGGAAACAGCTCTATATTGCCGAAGTGAACAGAACTTTTGGCACTGTCATTAGTGGGAAAAGAATAAAATTCTCTCTAATGTATATAAACTGCAAAGGACCTGATCTGCTAAGCCCATCGACAAAACCACATGTGCCAAGCAGTTTCTCAAGGCTGGTTTTACCAAAGATTTCTGTAGTGCCCGTGAAACATGAAGAAATCACATTGGGCTATCAGATTGCTGAATGCATGAAAAATTTTCAGTAAATAACACCGTATTTAATAGCAAAACTTAATGAAAGTAGGAAAAGATATTGACTTTCATTCAATTAAAAAAAAAAGGTTTGTCCAGCCAAAATACTTTTCGAAAAGCACTGTTCAAAAAATATTACTTTCAGCTGGCTACAGACCAACACAAGAAATGTTGGTTTTATTACAGAAGTTCGTTTTTCTTTGTGCATAGAAAGACAAGGAAACTGAAAATATAATAGCCAGCTCTTGAAAATTTAACTCTGGAAAAATTGTCTTTTCCAAGATACCTCCATTTATCTGCATGCATATATTCCGAAGTGCATTTATAATCTATACTTACTTTTACACAAATACGTACACATGACCCACATTAATAATGTCATTAGTAATTTATGAATGATCACGAAACTCTTTTTTATAAATAATATATATGTCTACCTTCTTAGTATTCTTTTTCAGTACATTTGCAATCTTTGAAAAGTGTCTAAAATTCTCAGATATAGATGAAACCAATATCCTGATCTAGAAGCCCTGTGAAATATTTATTTTAATGAACATTACACAATGAGTTGTGCAGCCCATTATGTAGAAATAATTATAGTGGTTTTAGCTCTGACAGTATTTTAATTGGCCTCTTGCACAAGAAGAGTTAATCTAACACGTGAAATAGAAAATTCATATCAAATCCCATTCATACTATCCATCGCTCCTGTGCACTTGTAATGAGCTTTATTTATATGAGCTGAAGAAGCAATGCCAGAATTACATAACTAAACACTGTGGATGAATTTTGAACTGAAACGAACTAGAACAAACAAACCACACTAGTGAATTGCTTAGTGCAAAAAAATACCAACACATCCCAACAATCAAACCAAACCTTGAAAGAAAAAGATACTGAAATAAAAGTTACAAAGAAAGAATTTTACATTTTTCACTTGCTGCATTGTTTTGGATAAAATAGGTGCTATGCAGTAGACATAAACTCCATCAATTGAAACATTACCCTTACAATGCTTCTCTTACCTGCACCCCATCAGATGCAGGGATATAACTTGCTCTTTTAAATGTGTCTGTAACATTTCTGAGGATTTCCACAGAAACCAGAAGGTCCCCTGCATAACAATTTTTCCTCTGAGTTAAATCCAGTAGTGTCTTTGTTACTTGGGACATGCCATCACCAGCCAACATCCTCTGTCCCTTGGCGAGGTGCTCTTTAATCTGTACCAGAAAAACAAAATGAATATCAGAACCTACTTTACTGAGAAAAAGGTATCAAAAATTCTAAACACAGCCAAAAATATTAAATATTGAAACTATTATAATATTAAATAATAAAGCCATTATAACAAAGTTTATCCTGTTAAAGAGAAGACAAAATAGTAGACTATGATGACAGAATTATTATGTTTATCATAGAATCATGAATTTTATACTGAATAATTCTGAAGTTGTCATGTTTCACCCATTTGCTTCTCTTTGAACACCAATAATTCCTCAACATCCATGTTCTCAAAGGAACTCCATGGGCTGGACTGCAGCTTTAATCTACTGCCGTGATGTAGCAAGGAACTGGTCTTCCTCAGAGGAACAGCTCTACAACCGCTGTTGCCACTCATTAAACAACTCTGAAGAGCTCTGAAAGAGGTAAATGCTAAGGCAGTCCTTGTTAAAATCTAGTTTACTATAGGAAAGTATACCCTTCATCTCTGCCAGCCCAGCTTGGCTAGTCAATATAAGAGTGATGGCCGATTATGGTGCTCTGTTCTGTAGTACTAACAACAAAAAGATGCTAACTCGGAATAATCCTGTTTGTTTTTTCAAGAAATGCAAATTAAATTATGAATTGCTCCTGTGTATCAGCCAAGAGAGCATACTTCAGTGGTAGCTCTCCAGCAGATCTGTACAGGGCTAGTGATAAAGGTAATCCAAAACGCATATGCTGGTAGAAGAATCTTCCTGATAAGAAGCTGAACTTGTGGATCTGATTAATTCTTAAAGCTGACACAGCATCCCAGGAAGATGCATAGTGTATCACAAAGATGTCACAAGGCCAGCCAAGAATGAAAAAGAGTGCATGGTTTAAACAACCTATTTTTAAATATACATATGAATTTATGTATACAAACACAAGTTTTTCCAAATTGAAACTAAATTAAATAAAAGATAAATGACCTGAGACAGACCTCAGTCTAAGCAGGAGGGCTGAAGAGAAAATTCTTTGCAGCTGGCAACCAAAATGCTGACACCATCTCTGTAAATGTATTTTCAATTGCTTTTTAACTTGGCATTATTACTGACATATAGAGGGAAGAATGACTAATGTAACATAATGTGATGGTGAAGTGGAAGGTATAGTATAAAGATACTTTTTGTCACTTCCAGATCTCCCCAGCCACTTTGTGTGGATAGGTGGGGCTTCATTAAAAAAAAAAAAAAAAAAAAAAAAGGATAGAATATGCAGTAAAAATAGTACAGTGATTAAAAGGGTTCAAAATAACTTGCATGAAAGCAATTTAAAAAATGCAATCATCCTCTGACATACATGATCTAAATAGTTTTTTTTCATGCTGTTGGATCATATTTGGTTACATTCGCAACCAGTCTTGAGATAAACTAGATATATATAACACAGCTGGGGCTGGGCAAAGTGACTACTTCAAGTTATGTCTATGGCCTTAAGTCATCTTTGTAGCAGCTGGGGATTGTTATGGACCACAACAGGCTTGCCCAAACCCTAGAAATACTTAAGACTTGGGAATACACCTTCCCTCTGCAGCATGACAGGGAATGAATCTACTCTATACCATGAGTAACAGAGATACAGACATAATTGTACAATCAAATATTTTCAAAAAATTTCAGTGAGGAGAACTGAGGCAGTTAATTAGGGTTTTTTTTTAACAAATATTTCAGCAGAAATACCCCCCTCAGTCTTCAGAATACTGTAATAAGTAATTAGGCAAGAAGCTTGCTTGCAGAAATCCTTTTGTGCAGTTTCTATTCATTTTTGAAGCAGGCTTTGAAAGTAATCTTGTAGGAAAATAATAGTGGAGAAAACAGTGTGAGAATGGAAGAAAATTCATTTCAGTAAATTCAGGGATCTGATATTGTATACATAACATTATGAACTACTTTCTTGGGAACTAGCGAAAACAAACAGAACTTGATTTGTGATTTTTCCTGTGAATTGTTACCATTTGCCTCATCTGCTCATACGTTGTGTCTGGGTAACAAATTAAAAGACATCAGCTGGCACAGTAACACAGAATGGTAGAACTTTTGCTGGAACTTGTCCAGTTGTTCATTGACCCCAGAGCGTATTTCCAGATTTTGAGGATTAAAAATGTTCAGTGTGTATTTAGTCAAGCCCAAAAGACATACATACAACATAAAAGACAGTCCATAAAGCTGAACTCCCAAATCTAACATGTGCCTCAGGATGTACTGTGGGAAAGGCATCACACAACTTGAAGGCAGAGCTTAAAAGAGAACAAAGAGGTTCTTTTAATTCCAGTAAAAACAGCAAAGTGATCAGTCCTCATAAAAACTCTACTGTGCTCTTATGCTTGTATAAAACACTGGTAGGAAGGTCGTCGAACTATTTAGCACGTTATTTTATATTGCATTATTTTCCTTCCTTTTGCTCCATCTGTATGTTCCCCCTCCCATTTGTTTTTCCATGCTCCTATTAGACTTTAAACTCACATTTTAAAGATGACAGGGGGCAATTTGTTGTTGGTTTTGGACCACAGAAGTCTTGGTCTCAGCTGCTTTTGGAATGCAAATAATAAACTAAAATGATCCTAGGATGTTTTTAGGCTTTTGAGCAAGTAAAGCTCTGTTTTCAGCAAAAAATTTTACGGAACTCTAGCAGCAGAAGTGGGAGCTGTAGTATACCCTTTAGTGCTTTCAGCAAGACATTTCAATTGCTTTTGGACACAATGATAAAAAAGGTCTAACAAATGCCCACAATGCCACAGGACTAAATTATTACACCTACCTCAGAAGTAGCCAGGGTTGTGGTGCAGGTGGTTTAAATAACCTCAGAATTATTGGCTCTTAAGATTACAGCTCAATTTAGAACTGTTTTTAAAAAAACATGGCATACCCAGAGAGCTCAGCTTCCCAGCACAAGTACCTGTCTTCCCTTGGACCACACCATTCGTACACAGCTTGGTGAGCATCTTTTCTTCACCCTCTCAAAACTCCAACCCAGAAGTTCCTTTCCCTGATCCTTAGCTACCCCTCCAGGCCCACACTGCCTTGAGTTAGACCAGCAGCATACCCTTAGAAGAAGCATAACAAAACAGAAGGTTGTGTTTAGGTAGGCAAAGTGGGTGAAAATTAGAGTTAATTAGTAGAAAGTTTTGACTATAGACTGGCAAGCAACGTGCAGGGCAGGGTAAGAATTAGCAGCCTTTTTATTATCAGTTTCTTACATAATGTATTTTCTTGTTGGAAGACAGCCTACAGCTCCTAAACACAACTTTAAAACCACAGGCCATTCACTCAGTTGATGTAAACTGGTGCAACACTATTAAAGCCAATGAAGATGTCCAGATTAGTATGAGTTGAAGGTAGTGGATTACTTGCACAGCTACCACAAGAATCCTTCAGTGTGAAAATACAGAATATCCTCATCAGTAGTTAGTATGTCTTTCTCACTATACTGCTTATTTTCTATGCTATGGTCACTGTGATATTATGCACTGTCCAATAAAGCTATTTTGGTCACCACTGTAGGTCTTTGTAGTTCTCTGTGAAGGTCATTTTTTAGTGGTCTTACAGGCAGGCTCATTAAAAATAAAGTTTATGAGCCGAGACATAGTGAAATGAAGCAGCTGTTAAAGTGATACTTCAGTTGTCAGCCCAACCTCTAGCTGCCTGCACTATATGGCTGCATACTTGAAAAATTACTGAAATGTTTAACTGGACTTTGACTTAGGGTCCAACTGCCTTTGTCCCTCGATTTATCAAAAAGTATGATATAATAAAAATGACTCTTTGCAAAGTCAGAGCTCCTAGGCCTCTGGAATTGGAGTATAAATTTATTACTGCATAATAATTACTGCAAACTTAACAGCTAGACATAGTTTAAAAGGACAGAAAACAATGAACCCTCAAGAAACCTATAAAAGATTGAAAAGAATGATTAATTTGAAGAGGTACTACACCATCGTCTTTTTTTCATTATTTTTTAAGATGATGTTGGATTCATGGCTAGGTATTACTAATGATGTTATTAATACATTGTATGGTAGTGGGGACTGTAAGAACCTGAATTAGAAAGCCTTAGATAGAAGTGAGAAAAGAGTTTGAAATAAAAATATATCCTGAAATTGCTCATAATCTGCAAACCACTTTGCTTTGCACCTCCACAACCCAACACTAATATTTTGTAAAATATTTTTCATAATGCTCTTAAGATGCAGAACAGGAAGGAATATTCACATCACCTGCAATAGCCACTTCAATTACACAGCTGTATTAGAAACCTAAAAGCTCCTGAGAGTGTTGGTTCCTCTAGAGAACAAACCAGAGCACCTGAAATCTTATCTTGAATGCTCTGAATCACATTACCTGACCTCTGTGGCTTCTAATCTTGAGGCTGGAATTGATAGTACCCCCTCAGTAAATACTAATTAATCATTTTGCATTAAACTTACTTTTATAGTTACCAGCACTGAGGTCCAGAAAGGTTGGAACCAAAATGCTGAAGTCTGTCTGCTTAAAGTTAGGCACATAATTTAAAAAAGCAGAAAATATATTTTTGGCAGCTGAAATATTCCCATAGGTATAATCCTGCACTGAACTGAACTCATGCAGCATGCTGATGTTTAAACTATAATGTGATGCCATTGTGAGAAAGCTTTTCTTTTCAGATTTGAGAAAAACTTCATTACAGGGTGTTTTTCTGATTATCAGCAGACAGTCCTTTAACAATTTTAGCACAGAATATGGAAGTTTCATTTACTTTCCCTTGATATAATTAATTACTTACAATTTATTTGTTTATTTTCAGGCTGTTTCAGTGTTCAAGAATATTGTTTCATCCATCTTTTAAAAGAAACAGAGTAGGGTCGAAAGATACAGCTATGCGTCTTCAGAAATGTATCTGAATATTTATAACCTAATGTCATATAGGAGTCTTTTTCCTTTTCTATACATTCAACATTTTATGAAGGAGATTGCAAAAACAATACAAAATGATTTTCCACTTTGTCATCAGTGAAATTAGTTAGTAGTCTCAATCTAGATCGTGATAACATACTAATAAGTAAACAGTTTCTGCAGAGAGGAAGGAAATCATATATTCCCTTTGTTTATAATAGAAAAAGGAAAAGGTAATTTGTATACATTGTGTCAAGGAAGATTAAGGATATATATTATGGAAAACTTTTCAACTGTAAAGGAAATTATGTACCATAGTTTACCTGAAGAGACTATGCAGTCTTCCATATTGGAGGCCTTAATAACAGTCAAGGAAAACAAAATGCTGGAATAATGCAAGTATAGCTGATTCTGATGGGACAGAAGTTTGGGCTGGATGATCTCATGAATTTCCTTTCAGTTCTATAATTCTGTAGAAGTTCCCTGCAAATATTCTGAAACCCAAACAAAAGCCTCCTATAATTTACCCGCACCAGAAACGTCAAAGTTTAAGGAGTGCCCTGAAACGGAACTTTTACCTTCTTGCATTTATCCACTGTCATGGTGTGCAATCTGCTGCACCAAGTTTCTGCAGCTACTGCCTCAATCTGCCTCTGTGCACTCAGGTGAAATCACTGCATCCCTGTGCTTTAAGGAACTTATTCTAAATTTACATTGATGAAAAGAAAAATAAGGACTGTTTCACTATATACAAACTGTTGTCCCACTGTCATATACGTCTAAATTTTCTTAGGCAATATACTCCTCAAAACAGTGATTTGTTTTTAGAGAAAAGGAGCCAGCTTAATCACACAGAATCCTGTGCTGTTCTAGACATTCATCTCAGGCAAACTGAATCTCTGAACAGATGCCAGAGAAATTGTATGTGCTCTTCTAGATGTGATGAGGTGTATTGGAGGATCTTTGAAAAAAATCATCTAGTATCTGTGGAAGTCTAACATGTTTTAAGAATGTGAACAGCTCAGAGGAATGCTTAGTTCTTTCTGCACCCTCTTTCTCTACCCCCTTTCACAAGAAGACTCCTATTATTTTGATCAAGAGATTTTTTTTTGCCACTTTAACCGATTCAATAATTCTTTTTTTTTAATCATCTTCATCAATATTGTCACTTACTCTAGTCCTTAAGATATAACCACCAAATAGGTTGTCCTGGTTTTGGTTGGGATAGAGTTAATTTTCTTCCTAGTATGGTATAGTACTGTGTTTTGGATTTAGGATGAGAATACTGTTGATAACACACTGATATTTTAGTTATTGCTGAGCAGTTCTTACACTGTCAAGGTCTTCTCAGCTTCTCATACTGCCCTGCCAGCGAGGAGGCTGGAGGTGCACAAGAAGCTGGGAGGGGACGTAGCCAGGACACGTGACCCAAACTGGCCAAAGGGATATTCCATACCATATGATGTCATGCTGAACAAAAAACTGGGGAGGTTAGCCGGGGTGGGGCAGGCTGGGCATTGGTCAGTGGGTGGTGAGCAATTGCATTGTGCATCACTTGTTTTGTATATTCTTCTATCATTATTATTACTTTCCCTTCCTTTTCTGTCCTATTAAATTGTCTTTATCTCAAGCCATGAGTTTTACCTTTATTCCCATTCTCTCCCCCATCCCACTAGGGGGGAGAGAGGAATGGCTGTGTGAGGTTTAGCTGCCTGCTGGGTTAAACCATGACAGTTATTTTTGGCGCCCAACGTGGGTCTCGAAGGGTTGAGATAATGACAGATCTGACCAGAGTGTGTTAAAACAAATTTGTTATAAGCATTCATTATTAGGTTAGTAGTCGCTGGTCACTGTGTTGGTTTATTTGCTCTCAGAGTTGTTGCACTTGTTCTCAGAATTCTGTTATGTAGCACCTTACTTGCTGTATATGTTCCCTGTTGTGCTGTTTATCACCTCTGGGGGCTGGATTAAGGTTATCATTTTGCTATACTGTATAGCACTGGCTTATGATATGATAAAATTACTGGTCGTGAGACTAATCTGGTATTTATATTCAGCATTGCCGTCATCTCTGTACTTCAGGGACCATCTGTTGGAAACTATTAATAATTACACTCTTTATCTTTTCTCCTCTGAGAGCCAATTTATGGGGGGATACAAGAGGGGACATGTTACCCCACTCCTTCACCTTCCCCTTCTCCTCCAGGCTAGTTACAATAGCTCTTGAAAATTTTGAATATCCTTGGGATGTTCAAAACAGCATGTTCCTATTGTTATGTCTCCTGCCTGTGTGTCAGGTCTTGTTTAGGTTAAACAACTATTTAAGAATACCACCCAGAGATCTGCCCCAAGGCTGGATAGTTATGAGTGGCAGGGTGTGTGGGATAGCATGGGCAAACGCCTAGGATGGTGGGCACCTCCAATGTTTTGGAGCTTCACCCCTGAACAAGTGCAGAATCCTGAAAAACTAGTAAAATATTTGGAAAAAGTATGCTATCACCCTGGCAATTCCGGAGAGACATAAATCACTGCAGCATGCTGGGGCCTGGCCCATGCCTACCCAGCCCTCTTCAACACTATTCAGAACCCTCAAGGGGAAGAAGAGGTCTCCGGATCTGATGACAAAATGAAAGGCACAGCAGCCACTCCAACCCTGGCAACAGGCACTGCATCTACTCCAGCCCCGGTGACAAGCACTGCAGCTGAATCAGAGAACCAACCCACACCGGTATGAGTCGCCCCTATACACAAGAAGAAATATTGGATGCAAAAGTCAGCTCGTTTAGTAAGGGAAGAAAATCCTAGTAAGAAGGAGAAAGAGGAAGAGTAGATGAGGCAGGCTACTCCAAAGCAGGGCCATCACGAGAAGAGAAGGAGGAAGAGGCAGAACCCATAAATAAGATGGTAACCACCTGATCCCTATCCCTGAGTGAACTGCGAGATAAGCGAAAAGATTTCAGTCATTGTCCAGGTGAGCACATCGTCACCTGGCTGCTCTGATGCTGGGATAATGGGGCCAGTAGCCTGGAATTAGAGGGTAGGGAAGCCAAGCAGCTGGGATCCCTTTCTAGGGAAGGAGGCATTGACTAAACAATTGGAAAAGGGGCACAAGCCCTCAGCCTCTGGAGACGACTCCTGTCAGGCGTGAAGGAAAAGTATCCCTTCAAGGAAGATGTTATACCACCCAGGCAAGTGGACATTGGAGAGAGGCTCTCCAGTTCGGCTCACTTCAGCTTCCAATACAGAGCTGTTGGGATCCCCCTGTCACTCCAGAAATACAAATGGGTTCTGCCCCTTTATAGCTTGATGGCATTAGGGTACGCCGTGCACCGGTGTCCACTGGAGCCTTATACTCCTGTGGGTCTGATGTGCCAGGCCATCGAATCCACACAGTCCAGTAAACCCGGTTGTCCCTTTCCTCCACCTGGCTGGAGGCAGGGCCCCTCTAGTCCTGGTCCTAGTATTTGTTACTCACTTCTTGTAAATATGAATCAGAAGCCCCTTTATTAAGATCAGAAGTAGGATCAGCTCTTCTACTCTGTCTGGGGAACTGCCCACTGGAAACTGGAGCAGCAACTTTTCTGGAAGAACCCCCTTTTGTGATTGTTTTTCCTTGTAATTCACGTACCCATGCCTCTAGGGTCGAGGTAGGTTTTCCATCCCACTTCCTCATGTCCTTTCTGTGGTCATGCAGGTAAAGCCACAGGGTGGCCTGTGGTGTCTATCCATTATACCCTCTCTCTTGAGGGATGGCTAGACTTTCGCACTGGCCATATGGGACTGTTAAAGGGTGAGCGAGTCTTGCTGATCACTCCTTGGCTCTCCAGTCAACGCATCAGCTCATGGATGGGGATCAGGGAGTCTCGGCTGGTGCGATATTGCCGCCGGTGCACCATTGTGGTGGCAATTGGCACATGTTGTTCTTTGACCCTCAGCAACCCCACAACAGAAACACGGGATGGCTAGAAACATATCCCATGCCACTGCCCGGAACACCATTCTGGCCCTTGAAAAGCAAGTCCTATGGCGACATGACACTCCAGAAAGAATTGAGTCAGACATCAGGAGTCATTTCCAAAACACCCTCATAGACACCTGGGCCAAAGAGCATGGCATTGAGTGGGTATATCACATCCCCTACCATGCACCAGCCTCTGGGAAAATCTTTGGTTCCATCTTTGCCTTTTCAGACCCACAGGAGTATAAGACTCCAGTGGACACAGTGCACAGTGTACCCTAATGCCATCAAGCTATAAAGGGGCAGAACCCATTTGTATTTCTGGAGTGACAGGGGAATCTCAACAGCTAACTGTATTGGAGGCCGAACTGAGCCTAACCGGGACTGAGTGGCAGAAGCACCCCATTGTGACTGGCCCAGAGGCTCCGTGCATCCTTGGCATAGACTACCTCAGGAGAGGGTATTTCAAGGACCCAAAAGGGTACCGATGGGCTTTTGGTATAGCTGCCCTGGAGATGGAGGAAATTAAAGAGCTATCTACTTTGCCCGGTCTCTCGAAGGACCCTTCTGTTGTGGGGTTGCTGAGGGTCAAAGAACAACATGTGCCAATTGTCACCACAATGGTGCACCGGCGGCAATATCGCACCAGCCGAGACTCCCTGATCCCCATCCATGAGCTGATGCGTTGACTGGAGAGCCAAGGAGTGATCAGCAAGACTCGCTCACCCTTTAACAGTCCCATATGGCCAGTGCGAAAGTCTAATGGAGAGTGGAGACTAACAGTAGACTATCATGGCCTGAACGAAGTCACGCCGCCACTGAGTGCTGCCGTGCTGGACATGCTAGAACTTCAATACGAACTGGAATCAAAGGCAGTCAAGTGGTACGCCACAATGGATATCGCTAATGCGTTCTTCTCAATCCCTTTGGCGGCAGAGTGCAGGCCACAGTTTGCTTTTACTTGGAGGGGCGTCCAGTACACCTGGAACCGACTGCCCCAGGGGTGGAAACACAGCCCTACCATTTGCCATGGACTGATCCACACCGCACTGGAACAAGGTGAGGCTCCGGAACACCTGCAATACATTGATGACATCATTGTGTGGGGCAGCACAACAGAAGAAGTTTTTGAGAAAGGGGAGAGAATAGTTCAAATCCTTCTGAAGGCTGGCTTTGCAATAAAACAAAGTAAGGTCAAAGGACCTGCACAGGAGATCCAGTTTTTAGGAATAAAATGGCAGGACGGATGTCCTCAGATCCCAATAGATGTGATCAACAAAATAACAGCCATATCCCCACCAACTAGCAAAAAGGAAACACAAGCTTTCTTAGGTGTTGTGGGCTTTTGGAGAATGCATATTCCAGATTACAGTCAGATTGTAAGTCCCCTCTCAAGTGACCCAGAAGAAGAACAACTTCAAATGGGGCCCTGGGCAACAACAAGCCTTTGAACAAATTAAACGGGAGATAGTTCACGCAGTAGCCCTTGGGCCAGTCCAGGCAGGACAAGATGTAAAGAATGTGCTCTACACCGCAGCCAGGGAGAATGGTCCTACCTGGAGCCTCTGGCAGAAAGCACCAGGGGAGACTCGAGGTCGACCCTTAGGGTTCTGGAGTTGGGGATACAGAGGATCCGAGGCCCGCTACACTCCAACTGAGAAGGAGATATTGGCAGCATATGAAGGGATTCGAGCTTTTTCAGAAGCGGTTGGTACTGAAGCACAGCTCCTCCTGGCACCCCGACTGCCGGTGCTGGGCTGGATGTTCAAAGGGAGGGTCCCCTCTACACATCATGCAACTGATGCTACGTGGAGTAAGTGGGTCGCACTGATCACACAACGGGCCCGAATAGGAAACCACAGCCGCCCAGGAATCTTGGAAGTGATCACGAACTGGCCAGAAGGCAAAGATTTCGGAATATCCCCAGAGGAGGAGGTGACACGTGCTGATGAAGCCCCACTGTATAATAAACTACCAGAAAATGAGAAGCAATATGCCCTGTTCACTTGTGGGTCCTGTCGTATTGTAGGAAAGCATTGTAGGTGGAAAGCTGCTGTATGGAATCCTATATGACAAGTCACAGAAACTGCTGAAGGAGAAGGTGACTCGAGCCAGTTTGCAGAGGTGAAAGCCATCCAGCTGGCTTTAGACATTGCTGAACGAGAAAAGTAGCCAATGCTGTATCTCTATACTGACTCATGAATGGTGGCAAACGCCTTGTGGGGGTGGTTGCAGCAGTGGAACCAGAACAACTGGCAGCGCAGCGGTAAATGCATCTGGGCTGTCTCATTGTGGCAAGATATTGCTGCCCGGGTAGAGAACCTCGTTGTAAAAGTACGTCGTACACAAAAGTCAGGCCACTGAAGAACATCAAAACAACCAGCAGGTGGATCAGACTGCTAGGATTGAAGTGGCTTGGGTGGATCTGGACTGGCAACATAAGGGTGAATTATTTATAGCTCGGTGGGTCCATGATACCTCAGGCCATCAAGGAAGAGACGCAACATACAGATGGGCTCGAGGGGCGGACTTGACCATGGACGCTATTGCACAGGTTATCCGTGAATGTGAAAAATGCGCTGCAATCAAACAAGCCAAGTGAGTAAAGCCTCTCTGGTATGGAGGATGATGGCTGAAATATAAATATGGAGAGGCTTGGCAGATTGACTATATCACACTCCCACAAACCCGCCACGGCAAGAGCTATGTGCTCACCATGGTGGAAGTAAACACGGGATGGCTAGAAACATATCCCATGCCACTGCCCGGAACACCATTCTGGCCCTTGAAAAGCAAGTCCTATGGCGACATGACACTCCAGAAAGAATTGAGTCAGACATCAGGAGTCATTTCTGAAACACCCTCATAGACACCTGGGCCAAAGAGCATGGCATTGAGTGGGTATATCACATCCCCTACCATGCACCAGCCTCTGGGAAAATCAAACGATACAACGGGCTGCTAAAGACTACACTGAGAGCAATGGGTGGTGGGACATTCAAGCATTGGGACACACATTTAGAAAAAGCCAACTGGTTAGTCAATACTAGGGGATCTGTCAATCAAGCTGGCTCTGCCCAATCAAAACTTTTACGTACTGCAGAAGGGGATAAAGTCCCTGTCGTACACATAAAAAATATGCTGGGGAAGACCGTCTGGGTTATTCCTGCCTTGGGAAAAGGCAAGACCATCTGTGGGATTGCTTTTGCTCAAGGACTGGGTGCACTTGGTGGGTAAGGACGAAGTCCAATGTATACCTCAAGGGGATTTGATTTTGTGTGAGAATAGCCAATGAACTGAATTGTATGATGTTAATTGCTATATAATACTGTATGTCATCACTACTATGGTTGCTATATGCCATATCAACGGTATCACAGCAAGAATCACCGAAATTAATGAAGAATGAATTTTGGTGAAACCAAGCAAAGTGCAGTGATGATAAAACCAGACAAGTGCAGCTGTGATGGAACCAGAACTGGCTTCAGCATGCAACTATCCAACACCACACACCATCTCTCCTGTCCTGAAGGACTGTTATGATAGATGGAGCCTAAAGTCATGGACTAAATGAACTTAACAAACATTTCAGAGGGATGGTCCATAGACTTAGGGAATTATATTTGTGTGTATATATCAAAAGCCAGGAAAGGTGGTGATGATTAATTGGGATGTATTGGAAAGTTTGGGACTTGGGCATGATGTAGATGGTATAGAATAAGGGGTGGATATTGTCCTGGTTTTGGCTGGGATAGAGTTAGTTTTCTTCCTAGTAGAAGATATAGTTCTGTGTTTTGGATTTAGGATGAGAATACTGTTGATAACACACTGATATTTTAGTTATTGCTGAGCAGTTCTTACACTGTCAAGGTCTTCTCAGCTTCTCATACTGCCCTGCCAGCGAGGAGGCTGGAGGTGCACAAGAAGCTGGGAGGGGACGTAGCCAGGACATGTGACCCAAACTGGCCAAAGGGATATTCCATACCATATGATGTCATGCTGAACAAAAAACTGGGGAGGTTAGCCGGGATGGGGCAGGCTGGGCATTGGTCAGTGGGTGGTGAGCAATTGCATTGTGCATCACTTGTTTTGTATATTCTTCTATCATTATTATTACTTTCCCTTCCTTTTCTGTCCTATTAAATTGTCTTTATCTCAAGCCATGAGTTTTACCTTTATTCCCATTCTCTCCCCCATCCCACGGGGTGGGAGTGAGGAATGGCTGTGTGGTGTTTAGCTGCCTGCCAGGTTAAACCACAACATAGGTGACAGAGAAAGTCATTATAAAGTTTTGGCATTTTGATTTCTGCATGGATTCAACAAAATATCTTAATAAGTATTTTGAATAGGTAAGACTGCTCTTCAGTAGAGTAACAAATGGTTCTAGGTATGAGAAATGAATAATCATTAAACAGATCACTTCTTTCGGGGTTGTTTTTTTTTTTCTTCTTATACTTATCACTGTGTTTGTTGACCAGGATTTCTGTTATGATGTTATTAAGTACTGCTATTAAATGTTCCAATTATCTGTGATTAAATCCTGCTCATGTTGGCATGCTTTGTGAGAGATCTTGTTGTTGTTATTGTTGTTTCCTTTTTTAACCAGAGGGCATGTCTTCAAGATTTGTGTTATCTATGTATAATGCAACATGACAAGAGCAAGAGTTGAGAGGAAAAAGAGAATGATGGCTCTGAGAGGGTTGTTTTCATTCTATGTCAAACATAACATTTCTTGAGGTAAAGTCTCCTGGCTCTCCATACTACTGAATGGCTGAGGCTGGGGGTCACAAAGGGACATACTATGAATGAGTTGTCTTTCTGTTTTTATAGCACATGTTCATCCTGGTAAGTATGTGTCCCTAAAACATAAAGCTCTGATTAACTGCTTCAATTTATATGTTTATTTGATTTTAACCAATTTCTATATTTATTTGATTTTATGTTTCTATAATGCAGTCATTCCAATGACACTCACTTGTGTTTGCAGGACAAACCATAATGATTTCTTCAAGGAAATTAGCATTATTGGGGAGCCCTAATTTCTGCATGGGAATACTGCATTAAGTAATAGGCAAGAGAAAAATCCTTTGTACCTCACGTAGTTAACAAATCTGAGCTTAAACATGGTGGGGGAATGCAGCAAATGAAGTAGTGGACAAAAAAGCAGGGGAATGACTGTAAGTGTAAGATGCTGTGACCACTTCTTTGCTGCTAGCTGCCTAGCCAAATTCCTGCAGTCATTCTGCAGCTGTGTTGGAGTGAAAGTTCCTGCAGTTCTGGTAGACTTTAAGAAAAAATTAGATGAATTCTTTCTTTATTGAGTTCCTAAATGGCCTTCATCTCTTGTTTTCCCTCTTGTTTACCCAAGTGGAGTTCTCCTGTTGGCTGCAGTGTTGGTTAGTTTGAAATATCAATGTGATCAGGGAACACTCAGCTGCTCACTGCTGCAGCAGACACAGCAGCAACACATTTCATTTAACACACAAATTAGCCTTTGGCAAATCAGACATGGAAAGATGATTATGGATGCTGAGATGATAGTGGGGAATTTTCTTTGAATTTAACAAGTGGTATTGGTTGGCTATTAAAAAGCAAATATTCAAAAGCAGAAATGAAGAAAAGCAACTTATCCACTTGAATTAAGTTGTGATGTGCTTATGCAGAATAGCAGGTAAATGTTTTCTCCCACTGTATAGCATCTCTAAGATTGGGGTGCATGTGTATGTTGGCGAGATCAAGCACTATAATTTCGTGAATGGAGAAGGTACCACAGTAGCTTTAAACACATTTCACTCTCCTGTCCTAAGCTGCTCATTTCTGGTGCCTATTGTAATACAGACAGTTATGAAAAAAGCAGCCATTCACTTGGGTTGGAGCAGTTAGTTTCTAGCCTACTTATTTCATATGAGTGGCTGAAGTATTAGGTTATTTCCTCTCTTTGGCAAACTGCATATTTATTTACAGAGAGTGAAGCAGATCTGTTAGGAGACTGAGAAAACCATACTAACTTTACAATATGGTGTTAAAAACACTCAAAACCTCAACATTTCAGTCCATGCAGTAAGTTTGGCAGGGCAGAGCAGGCAGAGCTTTCTCACAATCAAATGAGTGCCCTCACCATCAAGCAAACAGCAATACTGAAGTCATCAGCTTTTTTCCGAAGTTTTAATCTTCTCCTGTGCAGAATGGGAAAATATTAGGGAGGCAAGGGAAAACTGTTGCCTGCTACAATCTCTTGATCAGCTGCTTTCTGATGAGAGAAAACAGTTTGCCATCCTCCTGTCAAGATATGGAGGTGACAAAACAGAGTTGACTCCTGCAGATTCTGGCCTTACAAGGGAAGCAAGACAAGTAAAGCAGATCATTTACTGATATAACTCCCCTGCCTGTCAAAGGCTGCAAAGGTGAAGATGAAGAGTATACCAATATAAGCATAGACTGAGGCAGAACAAAAATGTTGTTATTGAGGCCTGTACATTCAAATCTACAAAACTAAGCCTGGCTGCTTTGCTCTGCAGCTACATAAAAAGAAATGAAGTACTAAACTAGCAAATAAGGAGCAGTAAATTTTTGAGAAGGAAACCTTTCATTCCCCAGAGTACAGCAGTCATTTCAGTAAGGAGTACATGGACAGGCTGATACGCTGCCCTTGTAATATAATTTGGAAAAACAAAATCATCTCTAATGAGCTGCAGCTGAGCAAATCATTATTCACCTCAGAGTTCTTTTTATCAAATTATATTTTAGCCAAGCACTTGCAAAATTGTGAATAATGCTGCTGTGGAAAAAGGGGAAACAAAATTATAGTATGAACTAGAAGCAGCAGAAATGCATTTTTATGGCTGTATTATCAGTTTGATATGCAAAGATTCACCTGCATAAGCTCCCATACTCCTTCATAAGTGCTAATATCTTGACACTACTGTGATATTTCATATGCAGATTTTTCCTTCCTAACTCTCAAGAGTTAAGAGGTTTTTTGGTTTTCCAACTTCCTCTTTCTGATAGAAAAGCAGTCCAGTTTGCATGAATGCATGTTTGATTTAGGTGTTATATCACTCAAACTGGAAGAAATTAGTACCTTATTTTTATCAAAGCAACTAAATGTAGAATTTAATCATCCAGGTTTGAAAACTGTGCTACAGAGGTTTAGAAAATGGGCTGGTTTAGTAGAGATTTTCTGATAATATTGGAGATGACCTTCAGAAACAAAGTGTTTTGATGACAGGCTTTAGTCTTCCTCATTATTTATGAGCATAGAACAAATCTCTTCCAAATTAGAGTGTCCAAAAGCCATTCAGAGGAAGTGTCACTTTAGGCCAAAGAGCTATTCCAAGTGCGTGGTGATTCAGTGATATATTAACAATATTTTTTAAGCAGATCCCTCACAAAATTACCTTTTTTTCTCATTGAATAAATCCTATCACTTAGAATGCATGCATAATGGTGTAGAAAATAGAAATAGCCCTATATATTCAAGTATTTTCTCCATTTACACAAAATCAGTTTCTAATACTCCGTGGTAAGATCTTATTCATTAATGGTTTTAATTGAAACTGGTCATATAGGCTTCAGATATTCATTTCATAAAGATCTCATAAGCTATGAAAACTCATTGCTCTTCCATACCAAACTATTTTAATCTCATTTTTATTTTCTGCATTAGCTCTGATTTAAGTCTTTTGTTTCTTGGTTTCTGGTTTTTGTTTTTTGGGGGGGTTGGGGGAGGGGGGGAGTGGTTTCTTTCGTTTGGCTTGGTTTTTTGTTGGTTTTGTTTGTTTTGGTTTTTTTTCTAATTTAGGTAGCTATCATCCATAGAATAGATTAAGAATAGATTAAGAAGTCTTTATCTATGCCTCTCAGAAGCAGTTGTTCACACAAAGGATGACATATGATATTCCTAATGCTGGGGTCTTGCTTCTTAGTCTTCTTGCTTGTAGCATACCAAATTTGACAGGCTTCGAGAGTATGAAAACGAAATTAACTCTTATTTGAGGCATTTCAGTGACTTTTTTTTTCTCGGATACCATCTGAGGTAGGCCTGTGAGCTCCTAATCACTGATTCTATTCTTGGTCCTGCAGTCACTCATATTCAATCATAGTACAAATAGTTGAATTTCTTATTCTCAGGAAAGATTTTACCCTGTCTATCCAAATGAACAAAGTAAAAAAAAAAAAAAAATCAAAGCATCAAAGCAGAGCATGAAATTTCTCAGCAGATCCAATCGACTTCAGGTGTGCTGGTTGAAACTTGCAAGAACATGAGAATTGAAAATTGAAAAAAAAAAGTCTTGGAGAATGCATTCTCCATTGCATTACTTTTTAAAATGAAGAATAGATGTCTTTCTATGAGAGATATGCTAGTTCAAGAAGAGGTCATGCAGGAAGTCGTGCTAATTAATCATGATGGTCCCTTTCTAGACTTAACATCTAGAAAGCAATAAAGAACAAACCAGATACTGCCTTATATACCAAACAATTGTTGCAGCAAGAAAAAATTCATAGCTTACTAACATACACTTGAAATCCTAGAAATGAAATAAATGTGAAAGACTAAATTTGAAGTTTGGTCTGTCTCAAAGTATCAATTACATAGCCCAGTTGGCTAGATTGTGGCAGCCAAAATACATACATGTGGTATGTCTTTTGCTTTAATTTCTTTGTGCCACAAGATTCAGTTTGCAATCTCTGATGATGATGCTAAACCTAACTTGACAGTCAGAAGAGTCATGTAATGTATGATATACTTATAAAATTTCAGGTATGCAGAATAATACTTCAGAATATTTTGGAGATATCTTTCTTTTATGAAAACATATCTTGGAAAATACTAGTCCAAATTAAACAAGTACTAGCTCAATTTTAGGTAAAATAATTAGGCAGACCATTTTCTGCTTCCTGATCAAAAGAAGATAATAAGCAATGAGGAAAATACTTCATAAGATTGTACAGTCTAAGTTTGGGTCATTAGATCTTTATCTAATCTGCCTTTCTATATATAACAGTCCATTAAGCTACCAACAGACACGCTTTAAAAAGATTAAAATATGCTAGTTAGACCAAAGGGGTTCCGTTTTCAGAAAATGAAAACTATATGCCAAAGGTAGAGAGAGAGAATAGGCTTTAACCAGGTCTGGAACTTCTGCTATAGCAGTAATTGATTTGGTAAAATGGTCCGAAAACCCAAACCATGTCTACCCCACAGAGGGGAAAAACCTCCAAATTCTGAGAGTATAATCTGGAATTGGAGAAAGCAGGGAAATTCCTCCCTATTAACTGAAATCTGGTGATCAGTATGTGACCAAGAAGGAACTCACGAAAGGATATCCCCTGCCACTAGATCTTTTTCAACCTCATGACTTTACTTCATCTCCATCCACAATAAAACAGACACTTGGAAGACTTTCTTTGCTGTAATCTGCTCTTTCTCAAGAACACATTTAACAAATTGTGCATTATTGGGCAAAATATACCTTCTTAGCTGCAAAGATGACTGGTAACAGGCCTGAAACACCGTGCTTGACTAAGAGCATTTTCTTAATGCAAAGCTGCAGGTACTGCAAACACACCAGGGCAATACAAGAAATCCAGAACAAAAACTGATATATAATCTGTGATGTTTCTTTTTCTGTTCATCAAGTTATTGCTTGATCCTTTAGGTCAAAATTCCAGAAGGCAAAGCATACCTATTTATCACTTTGCATTTTCCACTTATAGTGCTTTAGTAAGAATAATCCTAATTAGGTTCTTTAAGTATTATTATTAGAGCTAATCAAATAATTTCCCAAGGGTTTATTTCATGGATTTTGCATTTTTGTCCCTTAATTTGTTCAGTGAATAATTCTTCGTATTAGTCAACCAGCTGTATAAGCTGGTCAAACAGTATTTGTTGAATTCATGTGATGACTGATTTGTACCAAATGTTGGATAAATTATTCATGACTAATTGGTTCCGTTATTCAAAAAGATCTAATTATCATTCCTAGTTTTAAAAGGGACCTGTATTCCATAGTGCACAAGGTAAAATAAGCTAATGAAAGTACAGGCTGTACATTTGTGGCATAGCTGAAGTGCATCATCCTCTTAGCTGCTTTTAGTCAAGCTCCTACACATGAATCGTGTAGGGCACTGTGCCCTCGAAAGATGCAAGCTGACTGACAACCTCCACTCCACAAGCCAAACCATTCCCCTTCACTGTTTCATCATGTTCCACTGTATAGTCTCTTCAGAGGCCCTGCAGTTATTATATTTTTACCATGCCAGGGATTTTCTGTGCTTTCATATGGAAAGGTATGAACATTAAGAAGGAACAGTGGTCAGGCACTAATTCAGAAGACCAGAGATAAATTTCCTGCCTAATTGGTCTCACTAAGTTCCCCTCCACAAAAAATGGAGATATATTAAAGCCTGATCTCAAGCATAGGTTGAGGAGATATATTAAGATTGTGAATTATTCTGAAACTGTTGCAATAGAATATTAAGTACAATATTGATATATGTATCAAAAAGTGGTCCACGTATCTAGACAATTCCATTTAACCATGGAAAATCCTGCTTTCTTCTGAGGTGCCAGTACCCTGCATCTGGAGTGCCAGTACCTGCCTATCTTGAGTAGAGGCAGTAATTCTGCCTGGCACATTCTGTAAGTGGCTGGAAATAGAGCTAAATTATTCATGGTGCTGGGGGTTATGAGCAAAGTATATTATCTTTAGTATTACGAGTGTATTTTTAACTTTACTGACTCTTCACCTTTTGCAAATAGACTTCCAAATGTTTTTTGAGACGAAAAGATAGTACCATTTTAGCATGATTTACACAGCTACCATATTGATCTCCATACAAGTCTTGAGTCAAGCTGAAGAATGTGCAGCACTAGCTGGGTTTCTGCTGCTTTAATACTGCTTACTAAGGGTTGAAATTTGTCCCATGTCACTTCCAGGTGAGTAACAGAGAAAACTGTAAAAATACGAGAGACTTTGTGTATGAGGCAGAGAACCTACTGTAGCTACATATAGTAAGGAAACAGTCTTCACCTGTCAATCACCTGTGGTTATGTGGTAAAAATTCTATATATAGCATAGAATTCTGGCTTAATGTGGACATCTGCTGAAAACCTGTGTAAACGTTTGTAGGAAAAGGTTATCTTTAGGAAGAAAGTAAAAAACATACTGATATTAGAGTGGAAGTCTATGAATTAACTTTTCAGGATTTCTGCCTTGTGAACTTCCAGTTTTCTGGAGTCATGGGAATCACAGAATCATGGAATGGTTGAGGTTGGAAGGCACCTCTGGAGGTCATCTGGTCCAACTCCCCAGCTCAGACAGGGTCACCTAGAACAGGTTGCCCAGGATCGTGGCTTTTGAATGTCTCCAGATGGCTTTTGAATGTCTCCAGGAATGGAGACTCCACAACCTCCCCAGGCAACCTGTGCCAGTGCTCAGTCACCCTCACAGTGAAAAAGTGTTTCTTGGTGTTCAGACAGGAACTCCTGTGTTGCAGTTTGTGCCCGTTGCCTCTTTTTCTGCCACTGGGCACCACTGAAAAGAGCCTGGCTCCGTCTTCCTTGCATCCTCCCTTCCGGTACTTATATACATTGACAAGATCCCTCCTTAGCCTTCTCTTCTCTAGGTTCAACAGCTCCAGCTCTCTCAGCCCTTCCTCACAGGAGAGATGCTCCAGTCCCTTAACCATCTTAGTGGCCCTTTGCTGGACTTGCTCCAGTAACACCATATCCCTCTTGTACTGGGGAAACCAGAACTGGACACAGTACTCCAGGTGTGGCCTCACTGATGGACACATGCAGCCTGAACTTCTCTCCCCACAGTCCAAGCTGCCCAAATGTAAGGTGTTTTTACTATATAAATAGTAAATATGGGTAAATAAAATAGCCATGGGAACATTGTCTAGCCCTGAGAACAGACAGCTTGTACCCCTCAAGCTAATCTCTCTTTCCCTCCTCTGCCCCAGAAAACGATGGTTTTATTGCCTGCTGGGAATGGTCTCTCTGCCATGCTATGCTCTAAAGGATGCTAGGCATTGTTCAGGAGAGTGCTCACTGGTATGGTCTTAAATCATGTCAGGGAGTATGCTGACAGGTAAACAGTTAAACAGTGTAGATGACTGCAAGGTCAGTGTTTAAGCTTAGGCAGTCACTCTGTTTAGTTTATTTACTAGTATAACTGTAAGCTTCCAGTCGAGAATCTGTGTAGTCAGGTTAGCAGAGTCTGCGGCCAAGGCAGTATTCTCTGGCTCCCAGCGTATGAAATGCTTTTGTTTAGAGAGTATTTACTTGGGCACAGCACCGTGTGAATTCAACTACATGACTTCTGGATTGGTTCTGGATCATATGTGGCTTGTTTGGAGGGCAAAGAGACAGGGACCTGTCTGTATTCCTCCAGATGGGCATGCTTTAATGTATTAAGTATTGTATTTATATTATGTATATCAACTGCTTTAAATCAACTTCAGAAATATCGTTTTTTAACACTATACACCTACTTTTTAAAAATGTATTTCAGGTAAGAAATGAAAGGCATTCAGCTCAGTCTCAGATTTTACAGGGAACTTTCACAGAACTGAGTGACATCCCCCACTACTCCTGGTCTGAGTTGGTAAAATAACATTATTGGTAAGTTAAGCACATTCAATGCTTTCGTAAGCACACATATTTATTATAGCAACACCGTCTGTCAACAGCTTCCTTATAAAGCCCTATTTTCAGGGATTTATAGAGCTGACATATGTATCGTGGGGGGACAAGCCTACATTTGCAGGGTGATGACCTTATAGGTCTTTACCTCTATTTTCTATGATTCTTTAAATACGCTATGTTGTTCACTTTGAGAAGCAATAAGATGTAAGACAAGTTGATTTTCTTTGTGAACAGCTCCCAAGTATAAAAGAAATACACTTTTCTCCTTTAATTTGTATGCATATAAACTAAGCTGAAATTTTGTGCAGCAATAAGACAATGTTTAGATGCTTGTGTAATTTTAAAGAAGCTTTAGCTATTTTTAAATGTTCTTTGGCAAAAGATTATTTCACAGTGTGGTCTAATCATATTTAATATTTTGAAAAAGGAAATATAGAAGAATAGATAAATCTGATCGGGGTTACAAATGCCTTCTTTTGTCCAACAATGACCCCTTCCTGCCAGGCAGACTTTCAGCTCTTCAAAAAATATCAGTGCCTCACCAAAAGTTAGCCAGGTAAGTCAAACCACTAAATAACATGAAAGAACATTTCCCACTGTTGTTTATGAATGACTTCTAGCAATAACACAAAAAGGCTGAATATCACTACAGAATCAGTGGCATGAGGATCAACGCTATGAATAAATGTTGATATGAAATGTAAAAAGGTAAGAGCAGAGGAACAAAACTCTAAAGGGATGGTCTTCTGGTCAAGCAGGTCAAGATGAATAAATCCTTTAAAATATTTTAAAATTCTTTAAATATTTCAGAAGATTGTAATATTTAAATGCAAAAATAGCAAGTTTACTTTGAAACATCTCAATGTTTTCAATCACAAAATGTGAATTTTTTGTTCTGTAATATGACATTATTAGTATTCAAAACTGTATATATATTACGTACAGTCATTGTCTTTTTTGTGCTGTTTACCAAAACACAGATTCTAAGCAAATGAAATAAAAATGTATTGCTGTCCATGCCCATAAAGTACGTTTAGACATACTATATGCAGCTGTTGCAAAAGAATAAAATATCAAAAATATAAAATGCAAAACAGTTACAGCCAACTTACTGCTCTTTTTTCCAGCATGAACACTAAATGGATAGAGCAACATGCAGATCACTATATAAAATACGAAAGTTTCTCTGTAGTGGGGAAAATTGCTTTGACACTTTATTCTGTGTTATTTTAAAAATAATGCTTTGGCTTACCCTGAAACTGAATCCCAGGCCTCAATTAAGTTGGAATCTAATGAAACAGAAATGCAGCTCAAAGGAATTCATCAAAATCTCCTTTAAGTGGCAAGCCAGATTTGAGGAATGACAGCCAGCCTACTACTTCTTAAGCCACCAAAGATTTTTAAACATGCTACAGAAGTGTTGCACTTGTTTGAGGGGTTGGGAAGTTATGAAGCACACAGCTGTATTAGTGCCCCTCTGCTGAATGATTAATGGAGCCGTGGCCTTTGGAAAAGGAGGCAGAGTAATAGGAATGTCAGTAAAATATATCATGCAGGCAAAACCCATTGTCCATGAGAATCTTCAAAGGAGCTCTTCCCACAATAGTATTAACCTGGCTGAATGCTTCAGCTATGGAAATAGAATGTAATCAATATACCTAGCATATACCATGGTAGTATATTTATAATGCAATATATACAATGTATTACATCTATGCATATAAACATATTTAGGTAGTAGATAAATGTATAATGCATATCCTTTGCAAAGAAACTTTTTTTTAAGTTACTTTTTCCAAGACACTGCAATAGTTTTACCATATTGTTACATCTGAAGGTGAAGTTTTAAATTTGATAGCAAAAGGAAATATCGTTTCTGACTTCGTAGTGTGCAATTAAACAATTCAAGGTATTATAAAATTACTCAGCAGGTCACTCTTCCAGTAAATCTTATTTATTCACATCTCATTTTCTAATAAACCAAAATATGTCTTACCTCTGACCCCTATAAAAATTTCACACAGTGGACATGAAAAAAGGGAATTTGATTCATTTTTCCATTTCTACAGTAAGACAAAGCTTCTCTCACTCAAACACCAGCAATGTACAAATCAGAATAATATACATTAATATAATTTATTTATTCTTTCTTAGGTCTATTTTCCTCCTGCCATTTCTTATCAGAAATCTGACTTAAGAGTAAATAAGTAAGTTTTTTTTCACACCAATTATTAGTAATGAATAAACAGAGCTAGTACTAAAGCTGGCTTTGCACCTACTGAATGCTGCAAGTGTCTGTACTCATTTGATATGCATCTAGCAAAGCTTGGATGTTCCCAGAAGGCCACTCCATGAACACTGAGAGAGCAGCGTCTGCTAGTGGTGCCTGTAAGTTACAAAGAAGACAGAAAAAATTTATATAAGTAAGAGCAATTGGAAAGAATGAACCTTATTTAAACTACATTCCATGCTATTTTAAAAGCATACACAGAAACAATTTCATGCAATGATCATCAGTATATAGAGAGTAGTATAAGATTCTGAAACACATTTCAATGTTCACTTGGTGGGTTTTTAGCAGTGTTTTCTTAATTAAAAGGATTTTTATGTTTTGCTTCATTTTCATCACTTTGCCTGATAGGTCCTGTCAAATTGATTTCTTCTCAGCTTTTTTTCTCTGGCTATAATGCATATATGTATGTGTATACCCATGCACATATGTAAGATGTAAGAGACAGAGTATACGTACATGTATATACTATATGTATGTATATGCATATAGTGTAAATATGTGGGGTTTATATAGATATATTCACATATATGCATATATACATATGTATATGAGTCTAGTAATGATTATGTCTAGAACATAATGTAAAAGATTTCTCCCCTTTTTTATCATCATATAATTTCAAAGTAATACTGTACCTGTGGCATTGAGAGGACATCGATTGAATGCCATGTCCCCAGCTGGGGTCCTTTTCCACACCATTGACATCAAATAGTCTTCAGGACATATCTCATAAGGTGCTGCCATTTAGAAATGAGAATTTAAATAGAAACATTAATGTAAAACAGATATTTTATATCAGAAAAGTAAGTCTTCAATCTTGTCCTAATTTTTCCTGCGATGTATATGTTAACATCACTTGGTTTAATTTCAAGAATGAAGTACAAAAATGCAAAAATGCAAAACCTGTAATTTTTGTATAATATCTGTCTTTGTGATGGTATTTGTTTCATATAGTCTGTGCCTTTATTCTCTTCAGCAAACAAACACTCTCTAGGTTGTAGCTGCAATGTTAATAGGTTTGAATCTTTTCTTGTTGCTCTATTTTGGTCAATAACATCAAGCATGTGTCAGAAGATGATGATACTTAAAACGTTGTAAGGTGTGATGCTTATCTTACACTAAAATTTTCAAAGATTTTTCTAAAACTTAAACTGTATGTGAAAAAATCAGTTCTGAAACCACAGTTGAAACATTAAGTGTGCTAAAGGTTTCAAATGAGAGCTGTATATTCTGAAGACCAAAAAGCAGGTTATTTCTTTGAAAAGTGTTTCAGTACAAGTTGGTAATTAAGCGAGTATGGTCAATAATGTGGGACAGAGTGGCTATAAAACAAAATGGTCTTTTACTGGTTATTGCAATACCATTTAAAGGGAAAAAATATTTTCACAAATTCGTAGTAACAGAACTGCACGGGGAAAAAGAAGGTCCTGCAAATGCTTCGTGTTTTATTTTCACATGGTCATGGCTTACAGATTCCTTTTACTCTTTGTATTTTTACTGTAGATTCCCAGTTTATGATTTTTGAGTAAATTAGATTAACACAGCAAACATCTGGCTGAAGTCGTCTCACAACTTAAAGCACTGACAAATGCTAGTTATTGAAATCTAATTTATTCCAAGTTCAGCAGAGAAAAGCCATGAGTTGTTTAAAAGTATTATTATATATAATTTCAGGAAAATTGTAACCCCACTGTATTACAGCAAAGCGGTTACAAAACAAGAAAAAGGAAAAAAGAAAGGAAATTCTATCACTATAGCAGATGGGGTGATAAGGCAGAAAGCAATTCAATGATTCACCCATGGTTGCATGGGAAATCTCAAGCAGAGGCAGGAACAGACTACAGATTTTGCCCATCCCATTACCTAACCCATAGAACTGTCCATCTTCCCTGTTTTGTACTTCTGCTGATGGAAGAGTGAGGTGAGTGACGGAACTGAGCAGACTTTCGTACAAAGCTGTACCTTCTCTTTGTGGAGGACAAAGAATACCTTGCAGATGGCTCAGTAATACTAATTTGAATCACAGTCAGGCAGAAAAATTTCTTGCTAAATTTGCCTCACCGTCAGCATTCCTGCATTGTAAATCAAGACAGTTGATGCTGCTAAAGAAGCAAGAGATCCATTAATGGCAAAACCCAAAGAAAGCTGGTTATATTCATAATCTAGAATACTAACACTGCTTCAGACATGCTCAAAAAGTGAATGCACCAGGCCAGTGTTACAATGGGAAAAGCCAGATTTTGATAAACATAAGCCATCTGGTGACATAAGCAAATGTAATTACCATCCTATTATGACCTTGTAAACAAAAGAAATGTTCTGATTTGGGGAGCGTAAATTAACATAATAAGGAGGTAATATTATAAATTACATAAATTTGCTAAAGCTTAGAGGTCTTTGAGAAGTATATTTGTCATGCAGCTGTGGCCATTTCGAACGTGTTGTGTTCACTAATCAACACTTTAGGTGTTGATTCTCAGAACTAAAACTCTTACTTGCCTCCAAATACTGAATGTTAAATGTGGGGTTTTCTTCTGGAAAAAAAAAAAAAATGCATATATATGCATACTTATATACACCATATTTTCTCTTTTACGTTAGCAAGTCACAAGTAATATCAGAGATTTCCCATCTATTTGGAAGGGTACTACTTATGTGTTTTTGCATCACATTTTTCAGAACTCAAGATTATGTTTTAAATTTAGCCTAGTGCCAGAGAGAATTTGTGCACCTGTGTGTTGTGTTCAAAGTAAAAAGTCATTCCCAAGACCCACAGTTATCAGGAAAGAGGTGAGGGAGCAAGTCAGAGCTTGGAAGAGGTATCCCTTAGCCCAGGCAAAGAAGTTTTCCTGGTCCCTGGCTGACTCTGTGCCTTTCAATGCGTTGTACAAATACCTTGGGTCAAGGAATGCCGTGCATAAAACCCAAACCTGTTGTCATAATTTAACCTCAGCCAGCAACTAAGTACCACACAGCCGCTTGCTCACTCCACCCCTCAGTGGGATAGGGCAGAGAATCAAAAAAAAAAAAGTAAAACCCATGGGTTAAGATAACGACAGTTTAATAGGACAGCAAAGGAAGACAAAATAACAACAATAATAACAATAAAAGAATATACAAAACAAGTGATGCAAAATGCAGTTGCTCACCACCCGCTGACCAATGCCCAGCCAGTCCCCGAGCAGCGATCGCTGCCCCCCAGCCAACTCCCCCCAGCTTATTTACTGAGCATGACTTCGTATGGTATGGAATACCCCTTTGGCCAGTTTGGGTCTGCTGTTCTGGCTATGCTCCGTCCCAGCTTCTTGTGCACCTGGCAGAGCATGGAAAGCTGAAAGCTCCTTGATTATGTAAACACTACTTAGCAAGAACTAAAACATCAGTGTGTTATAAACATTATTCTCATACTAAATCCAAAACACAGCACTATGCCAGCTATTAGGAAGAAAATTAACTTTATCCCAGCCGAAACCAGGACACCAGTTCTTCCCAAAACGAAAGTATATCTGGCAGAGCTTACTAATCAGGCATCCACCCACATTAAAGTATCTGTGAGGCTCCAACCCAAGTTGCCCATGGAGACATTACAGTCACGCTGGAGTGGTACTATATCTGAGTTAAAAAGCCTCACTGGCCCTGCTGGCTCTGCTCAGGACCAGTTCAAGTATTTCTGTAACTATGGCACAATGAATTCATAACACACCCACAGGTGTGTGTAACTGTGAGTTAGCTGTACAAAATCATAAAGAATTGCTAAAATTTAGAAGCAAACAGCAAATACTGAGGTAAATTTGCTAAAATTGGCAAACAAAAAGCAGATCTCTCTTTCACTGATGATGTGATTCAGCGATACCTTCCCACACAGAGCATGTACTCAAATTTACCACGTTATACTCCTGTAATGATAGGCCTGAATTCATCCCACCTAAGCACAAACACTCAACAGAGTCAGTGGTCTAGAAGCACAGTCTTCCTCTGACATTGCTGGTGAGAGGACATGCATCCCCAAGAGGCAATCAACCCACCTGGGATCTGAGGAAGCTCTGTACAACACACAGACAAAGCAAGAGACACGCACATCCTCACAGAGTTTATGATCTACCTAGGCAGCTAACAGATATGGGAAAGGGTAATGAAAGGGTGAAGTAAGTTAGACAACACCACACAGTAGCTCACAAATGAAGACAGAACTAGAGTTCCTCTCTTGAATCCTAATTCAATGCCATAGGCAAAATTATGTTAAACAAAGACAATAGAAAAAATCTTTTGAACGTCTCGTAGAATAGTATTGTAATCAGAGACAAAACAAAACCCAAAGGTTTAATTTTATTATTTAGTTGTTGACAATTATTTGAGTGTTCCCCCTTCTCATATTCTATCTTACGTAGCTAGTATTGCCTCTGAAGAAACCTACCTTCAGTAGGAAATCATTAGCTAGTCTTCGGCAGCAGTAGTGCACTGTTATCTTTTTGTTAACAAAATAGTCATTGTTTTCAATGACTATTGTCATCATTGTTTTCAGTAATATTTTGGTTAAAACAATTCCTATATTATGTTTTCTACCACTGACAATAGACTTATGAGCAAAATATTGAGGATCTGTTTTGAGTAAAATCTGGGTAAAGCATAAATATTGGAACATATATAGAATTATTATAGAATTAACTATCATGGAATTAAGTATTTCTGGAAACCAATACTATATTATTGGAACCTAAGATATTCTTAAAACTGTCATAAGAACAAGGTCCTATTTTTAAAAAAGCAAATTTATGGAAGTCTTCTCTCCTGAATAATACTGTACTTTGTTCTCAGTTCTCACATCTCTTAGTTTTTACCGACACATTTGATGGGACTTACCTTATTTCTCTTACACATTTCTCTAAAAGTTTCTGATCAGCTTGACATTTAACTCCTTATCAGTCATGGGTTGCAATTTCTTTTGTTACCTAGCTGTCTCCTTTACTCCTATGGGACAGACCTATTGTTTGTTCATCCTGTGTAAGTTTTCCACAGTGATTCCCACGTGACTAGCTGCTTAGCAAATCTAGAAGTTTTTTTCTTTTCTCTGATTTGTTTCCAATTTTCTGAAGTTATCCTTCACAAAAGGATACTTTGAGTGCAGAGTACTAAATCCTTAACACTGCTGACCTACTAAGAATGAAATCTAGCTTTAGACATTTGGGATACAACAAAGGAGCAACGACTGAAGCCAAAATAGCTTCAGATCTTTGTTTTTCATTCTCAGAATATTACACAATGGAAGGAAACAACCGCAGTTTTAAAATTTATAATTGTGAATAGAAATAAATCACAAAGAAATACACTCAACATTTGTCCAGAAACCAAGCTGTTTGAGAAACCCACTTTCAGATAATAGTTCTGAGCCTGCCTTTCTTAGTGCTGCTTATATTCAGCTTCTAGGAGTGTCTGATGTAATTCAGTCCCTGCCCGAACCATTTGAAGAGAATCACTGATCTACTATGAAGGAAATCTTGTATAATGTTCAGATAATGCAGAACTCAAACTACAAAAAGGCCAGTCAAGATTTTCACTCAGTCAAGTGAACAGCTCTGTTTGCAAAGTGTCTTATTAACGGTGGCCAGCATAATAGAAAAAGGTTTTATTCTCCTTTTTAAAGTCAGCTATAATTTAACTTTCTGTAAGTCTATAGACCTCTGGGTGATACAAACAGGTGCAGCTTTATCCACTTCACAAATATGTTATGCAGATCTACAGAGCTGAGGATCTGGTCTTACGCTAATGGCAAAGCAATGCTAATATAAAAAAAATTTAACATTTTAGTCTCTCATGTTTCTCAATGACTTACACAGAAAAAGAAACCACTGAGACAAAAATAGCTTTTCTGAACTATTTTAGGGCTATGGAAGAAAAGCATACATATAATGAAATTTGCTTATACTTTGAATGATCATCTCTGTATAGTACTTTTCAATTTTGCTTGGTGTTTATAAAATGTAAATCTGTATATCATTTGTAAAATTTCAGTAAATTATCTACTGTCTACATTTAAATCTAAAATGCTTTAGTAAATGTCAGTCTAGAAACAGATAAATTAAATATGTTATTCATGTATAATCTTCTCCACAAGTCTAGCTTGTTAAAAGGTGCTTTAGGATATGGTTTCTATAAACATACTGATTCTAATCTGGAATTAATCAAATAAATAAATAAATTTACCAAATGGCAAATAAAGCTCTGTGTGCATTTGACTTGTAAATACATCTGTAAAATATTTTATTAACAGCAGGTGGCAACCTTTGAAAATTGGACTGCAGCAGCATGGTTTTACTTTTAAATATACAAATGCACATTATTTCAAGAATGGTTTTATAAGAAGCTGGTTGATCTGAACGTCTGCTTATTGAGAAGATTCACATTAACCTTCTCTTAGTGCTGTGCTTTTATAGAGAAAGTCTGCATTAACTATGGAAATTATAATTTGTTTAGGAATCCAATACAAATACTGTTTTGTACTGCTTTTCAAATAATGAATGTTTTATTAAAATTAAAGAGATCGTTTGAGAAGTAAGTTAAATTTGGTTAACTTCTCCAGTACAGTATTATAACTTTATAACTACAAATAGTCCTTTTGTTGTTCTTTGAATGCAATGAGATTCATTGTTCCATTGTACTGCAAATACTTTGAAAACTGTTCTTTGATGGCTGTCAAGGCATAAACACGCTGCCTATGAAAATGTGGGCTTGATAACATAAAATTCACATCTGATATATTTCCCATTTCCTGACCCAAAACATCCCTGCCATTTAAGTCTTTTCTCTGACTAGCAGAGAACATAACCATCGAAATGTCCAGAAGTCAAAGAGATTCCTAGACTGATTTTTGCTGTTTCCTGGCTTGCAGTTCAGAACACATAATTTCCCAAGTGAATGGCTAAGACATCCTACACTACTTACACCTTATTTTGTTATCTTACACCTATCCAACAGTACATTTTTTACTTTAGGACAATGTGTCTTTACAGATAAATATGATCAGATCCACCAGCTGTTCTTGTTTACTCATCACTTTTGAAGAAGCTCAAAAGTACACTTTTATTAGCTTTCAGTGGGAAAGACTTAAATTTGTTGGGAGGGCAAAGTAAGAAGTGGTGCAAAGAAATCTATTTAAGCATTGTATTAAAACAGGAAAGAAGTGCCTTTTTCATTTTAAATTACTTTCCTTTTTATAAAATGTTGCTCATGTATTCATTTGTGCTGTACAGCACAGTAAGGTTCACTTCTTCCCTTATCTGCACTGAAATTTACCCCAAATGTATTAGAAAGATGCCTCTTGTACACTGGATAAAAGGAATTCCATGATTTACAAAACTACCTCTGATATTCTGAGAAACAGTGCATTCAGAGAGAATTTCTGTAGCAAATCATCACCGCTCCAAATAATGTAGGCATACCTAGGCAATGAAATATATTTCTGATAACTTTCTATACTATGGTATTTTGATTTATTTAAAACATGATGCATTGCTCATATATCCAATAGGGCTAGTTTACACCTAGTTACATAAACACAACTCTACTGAGAAAAACAGCAGTGGCTTGTTTAAAGCAAAGCCAGATTTGTCTCTTTATGGCTATTGCTCTATGGACATTGATTTTGTCTCTCCTAAAGATGACCATCAAGGTAACCCATACTGTAGATAATAACAATGATTATATTTGCATCTCACCGGGACACCTCTGTTCACTGCACCTTCTAACTTCCTCTCCGGTTCCTTCACACTGTTGCCCAGTCACAGCAGCACCTTGGCAGATCCTTATCCGTCTCTCCCAGCCACCGTCACAGGATTTGGAACAGCCACTCCAGTGGCCCCACTGGTTCCACTGGCCATTTGCTGTTTGGAAAAATATAGTTACAGTGGCAACATAACGACTGTCATAAAGGAGGATATATAGGTTATTCTTTACTTAGGTAAGAGAAGACAACCCCCCGGATATTAATAACAGTGACAGAAGTGGTAGATGAAGGCTCATGGAAGATGGGGAAGTCTCTACTTGGCTCCTAAATATGGGATTGTTGTCTAAATGACTTGCATCTTGAGATAAAATAAAAAGAATTGGCACACATTAACTTGCATTTCGACTGCAAAACAGACATCGCCCCTTTTATTTTTTTTTCTATATACTTGTATAGTGCTGTTGTATGGTAATGATACACATTTACAATGCGTATAACTACCCTTTAAAAAACTAAACAAAAACTTTTTTACATGTGATATTTTAGGAGCTTAATTTTACATGCTCTGACAGTGCAAATGAGGCTTAAAGGTAGGTATAAATGTAATTTACCCACCCTGGAAGGCTGCTTTTATACTGCCAGAGCATCATGAAGTAGTCTCAGCGTAAAAGGGAATCAGTTCATACTTGTTCACTTTCTAGATTCGTGAGACAGTTTATCAAGTTTTCTAGGCCTCAAACATATATTTCTAAAACTGTTGAATGTCCTTTAAATGGTGATAAAACAGAAAAGCTGATATGCAGCCCGTCATGCAGTCTTTCCGGTTTTTATCTCCAGGTGGCTCACCAGAGAAAAAAGGCCTCCCTCTGGAGGCAGCTGCTCTGCCCCTTTGCAGCCCGCTGAGGCCTGTGGCGGCCCGGGAGTCTGCTGGCGTACCCCCGGTTCCCTCAGAGCTACCGGCAAGACCGGCCCCTGAGCCACTCCTGAGCAGGAGAGGTAGAGCTGCAGCTCCCCGCGCCAGTCGGTACTCACCGGTGCACTCGGGGTTATAGCACTCCCGGCTCTCGGCCCAGGGCCCTCTGCACTCGGAGCCGCCGTGGGCCGCCGCCGTGCACTGCCGGCTCCGCTGCTGGGTGCCGTTGGAGCAGGTCACCGAGCACTGGCTCCACGAGCTCCACTCCTGCCACTGTCCGTCGACTGCCACGGCAGGCACAAAAGAGATGGACACAGCAGAGTTACCACCTAAGCCAGGTAGGGCCTCGAGGCTTCCTTCTAGGTTAGGGGGTTTCAACTTAGGTCTGAATGCAGCCCCTCGGACGGGGCCTAGCCTGAAGATGCTTGACTGCTACTTTAAAAAAATTTAAAACTGTTTTCCTTTTTCTTCAAGTAAAGAATGTTTCATCTCCTCTAATTGTACACTGATACAACAATAAATCATGATTTTCAAACTATACGGTTTGAAAGGCCTTGTTAAAAACAACGCTTTATTAAAAAGACTGCTCTTGGCTTTTTAGGCAGAAGTGGGGGCCAATCTGGTATCATGTAAACCCTGAGCCCTTCGAAGTGATTTACTACAGCTGTGGCGATCACTCAGATGGGTCAGCTTGTAAGATTTTTGGTCCTGAATGAAATTAGGTCTCTTTAGTTGAATAGAAAAAGGGAAACAGGAGTTACCACTTTGCCTCACATACAGTCTCTCTTCTCTGTACTTACAATGCTGGATATACTTTTATCATTTATCCTCCCTGTAAGGTAAATGATCCCAGTTCTTCAACGTTCTTTTGAGATAAAATGTAGGAGGAAAGAAATGGCCTGCCTTCCTCCTCAGGTCTGCTTCTATATTTGCATATTGCATAATCTTCTTTATGAATTTGTCAAGTTGCATTTTTAAACAATATAGATACGGTGACCAGTTCTGTATTTAGTATTTTATATTAGCCCATACATTTGGGTTTGGGCAAATATTTCCATGAGTAAAGGTTTTGGACTGTTATTTTTAATTTTGTATATCAGGAAGTTTCTTGAGGTAAATAAAAACATTAAAAAACAAAATAATGAAAAATATAAACCTATTAAGTTCCCATATAAGTGAAAAATTATATGGTCTATAATAGATAATAGGACTAGACAGTATTTTTGAAAACGGATAAGCATTATGAAATGTGTTACTACTGATTGTGCTAATTCAGAATCCTGCGTTCATACAGACTTCAGCAATCATCTGTTCCTCATTGCACCTGCAGTTACTCAATATAAACTCAAAATGTAGGTTGTAATACAATTTTTGATTAATACTCGTCCTTGAAAAACCTGGTTTTATAACTACTATTGCCATAAAAGCACCGCTGAAAACGAGTAATTTCACTTGGCGCATTTGTCAACCCCTGATTTCAGGATTCTTCTAAAGGAGGGTTGGAACAGCAGCTTCCTAAGTTGATAGTGTTAATAATTAAAATAGGAAGCAGAATCTTTAAGTTAGTGATTTAACATACTGTGTCTGTATGGGTGCACCACTTTTCAGGGAAATAGGGAGGTGAACTATTTTACTGTTGTCTGACAGTAACCACAGAACATTTCTAATAGTTCAAAGATACTATGCGTATCTCCAATTCCCAGGATCTCAGCAACCAGTGAATTAAAGGAAGAGAGTTTTTGAGGCTTTTTCCTAAAGTTCTATATTAAATATTCTATGTAATGCCTGGTTGTGAACCACTTCTCAGTGCAGATGCCTCTCAAGCTATGAAGCTGTGCTCTGATAATTTATTCAGCAGAAAATGGAAATCTTTCCAAACGTGGAAGCTAGTTGCACTCATTAATCATAAAAGCTTTATGTGAAGAAGAAAACATTATGGAAATTACATTTCAATGCACCCTCTTCAGTTTTATTCATTGCTATATAGTATTATTTAGGGTAGGAAAGATCAAATCAATTATTATAGTGTCTATGGAGAAAACTCATTCCGTGGCTTCTCATATATATTTCATACATCTCCCTTCTTTATCTTTAGGAGCAAATAGCGTGTGAGTTTTCTATTTCAGAAATACCATTAAAAGACTAAAAAATTCAATGTGAAGATTCCCTTATAAAATTGAACATTCAGATTACAGCAAATCTTAACATTCAGCAAATATTTAAACCATTACTTTTAAATGCAACCAGTATATAACTTTGTCTGGTGAAAGTAATTTAGGTACAAATGACTGTTCAAAATCCAGAATTCTCAAATAATTGCGTATTTTGACAGATTAGGTGTAATATCTTTTGTGTTTCTTTGCAATACTGAAGTGAACTGAATCCATTAATTTCTTATCTGCTATTTTTATTTGGCATTTCTCTTGTTGTCAACTCTTCTTCATGCTCATATATCATGTTAATTACTTTTGTGTAGGCACATGTAAAATTGCAGAGCTGCCAACTTGGCTAAAAACTGGATTAATTCAAAATTTTTGCAGCTGCATTCAAGACTAAAACTTTTCCACAAATTTTGTCCTAAAGTTGGAGTATGCTTTGCTGACCAGAAGAAAAGCAAAGTTCAGGTTTAATAAAAATCTAAGAAATTTAGTTTTAATTCTGTGAGGCACTATGTTCCATTTTTTCCTTCATCTCTGTTTTCAAATGATCAGATAGCCATCTGCTAATGAAATGTCCATCAACCCTTCTCAGGAAGAGCTCCGGTAATGGAGAATCTATTTACAGCAGTGTTGTGAACTGTGGATATTCAACAAGCCCACTCCAAGGGCAACCTTCACACTGTGAGACAGAACTCATGAAAGAAATTTCTCACATTACAGCTGACACCTGACACCTTTTTAATACCTAAGTATTACAATGAGTTCAATAAGCATAAATTATTATTATATATATGTAATCTTCTGTATGGTTATTGAACTCATTTTAATACTTAGGTATTAGAGAGATATATATACACACACACATATATACATATATATGTGTATACATATATACATACATACCTCTCTATATATACACATCGAAAATTTTTGTCAAAATTAATCATAACCTATGGACAAAATTTAAAAATCAATTTTGAAAGAACAGATGATTTTTTTGAGTTAGTTTCAATTTCAGTGGATGGAAGGTTTAACATGAAGCTCACACATTGTTTACTTGGTTAGGGGTAGTTTTTTGAAAGTGGTTTAGCAACTAACTCCCAGAAATGAGGCACTTAAAATTCTTACCATAATTGGGATTCAAATAATGCCCTAGCTTGTGTCAGCCTTTCTCTCTGCATACATGTAAATAATATCCATTCTGAATAGATTAATAACAATTAAAATTTTACAGTTTCCCAAATATGTTTGTTGTATGATGAATAAATAATTACAGTGAACCTCTAAGCAAACATAATTCAAACAGATATGGTGGAACAAACTGTGTGACCTCCCTTTAAGCCACACTCAGAAAGTTGTTTGCCTTTTGGTTCTCTAAGACCCATCCGGAATCAAGATTTCCTACGCAACATACCGTGCCCTACAGAGAGAGTATCTTGAAGAAACTAAGAATTGTCTGCTTGTGTAGTATCTCGAACAGAGTTACTATCCTGGTTATATCCTTTAATCACTACAGTCAGAATTATGAACAATATTACCCCACCTACTCACTTTGCATAACATTCTTTTTTCTGTGTGCAAAGGGCAATAAAAGAAATCACAAACAACCCACATGGAATGCACTGTAACAAAGCAGAGAGTTGCTATATGAGCTCACCAGGGCAGAGTGCAATATTGCAAGGTTTATGTTGTGTTTCAGGTCCATCACATGATCTTCCCCCATACTGGGGAGGTATACATGACCTTGTCCTAGTTCTTTGGCCTCGACCACATGTGAATGAACACAAACTCCAAGGTGACCATTCCTCCCAAACGCCATGTACTGCAACAAACCAAACAGATTTTAACCAGAAACAGACACACAAATAAGAAAAGGATTTCAAAATAAAAAAGATCAATATTTTAAACGGGAATTATTTTGCCAACTTCAAGGAAATCAGTATATAGGTAATCTTTAGCATTGGCAAATAAATACTTTATAAAATTTAGTTATTTTCAATTTAAAAAGTATATTTTCTCTAAAATGTATTTAACGTTGAACCATTTTCTCTAATCTTTAAACTAATCTCTCTACTGCATTTTCTTTTCTGTCATTCTTTTAAGAAAGATGGCTTCCCTTTTCCAAAGTTAATTATGATATCTTCGGTGCCTGGCTTGAGATATGTTTAATAGCCCTGATTTTCAGGAGACTAATCTTTGTGAAAATCAGGCATATATTTATGTATCAAGGCAACTCTAAAAACTTGAAGCAGTCAAAATTAAGCTTTCTTTTGAAAATATAGGAATAAATGCAATAATTTCTTACTGTGTCACTGTCATAAATTGGGGCTGTTATCTTACAATTGTTTCACTTGTTTAAATTCTGGTAGAAACATGGCAGCACATGTGCTTGATTATCTTCCTCAAATGTTCCAAGATGACATAAGCAAAAGAGATTTGCGCTATTTCCTTACATGAACATATTCAATTGATTTAACATACACAGTAATACATGCATCACTCTCTCTTAAAAAAAGAACACTCAACATACTTCAAACACCTTCAGAGCAAACAATAAATTACAAACACATACCAATATTTTTATATAGAAGTATTTCATGAAATTAATATAAAGAATCATAGAAGATGCATCTTTCTCTACCTTAGATTTTTTTCACTGTAGAAGAAACTAATATGCAATATCCATATGAGCTTACATACCATATGCATTCCCTTTTCAGATACAATTGGTGTTAAACTTTCAGAAAGTTCTCTAATATATTATAGTTAAGCATGTACTGGTAAGATAATTCCATACATGCATTGGTAAAACAGTTCCTCATAAATTGAAAAATACTGCAAAACAAACTTTAGTTATTTTTCTTCTGCTTAAATAAAAGCAGTTGCACAGGTTTAAATTAGGCTGTGTGAGAACAGGAATGTAGTAATGAGAACTGTAGTAATGCTAGGCTTTTAACAAAAATCCAGAGACTTAGTACCCAGACTGAGCATCGCACTCGATATCATATAACTTTGTGTGTTTCTGCAACTCTGTTTGAAGGGTGTCTGGAGGGTGAAATAGTGTACAACATCTCATTGTATCATTGGTAATAGTTCACAACATTACAGAAGAAATAGGTTTTCTGTTTTGTCCTAACTTTTTTTCGTCACTGTGAAAGAACTTCTCATGTACAGGTTTCTTTTGCCCTGAAGGCACATATCACCTGCCCAGTTTCTACAAATAAAACCCTTTTCTTGTAGGGATCAGAATAACATTTCCTGAAGTGAAATTCAGTTGCTTATGGTGCTGAAGGAGGTTCAGCTCTCTGGCATATTATCACAAAATCATCAGTAAGATCAAGGGGAATTCTGCATGTAGGTAAGTGCTATTGCAATTGTCGTTTCAGATGGTATGTTGAGATAAAAAGTTTGTTAGATGACTTCTGAGAAATCGTACCTGACAGAAAATGTCAAGTTTCATTCAGGGAAGATTTTAACCCACTAATTAACAGCTCAATTGATAAAAGGTTTCTAGTTGGTCACATACAAGCGGTCAAAAAGCACAATAATTATTCCATGTCCTACATGGCTAGCTTTATTAAAATTATCTTACTCTAAATATCACATCAATATGCATTATATTAGCAAAACCCCCCTCAAGAACATTCCAAATTAATGTTAAAGTGGCAGATTTTAGTCTAGTTATTTTGGAAGCCTTGATTAACTGTGACATTTTGGTCAAAACCAGGAAACCTAACTCTTCTAAAATTAATAAATTGATTACTACATCTGCATATAATCTCTTATGTTTCATCTTTTCTCAACACGTACTATACTTAGACAGCTGCTCTGATCCAGCCATATGATCTGAAGACTTTTTTCTCATTAACGATGTATTAGATTCTGAATCCAGATGTAATCTAAGACTCCACATTTTTTATCTTATAAGAAAAATTAATGAGAAACCAGTTTGTCAGATCAGATGCCAAACAGTAGTCAGTAATAACAATGATATAATTTCATATGAGTTTAAGTCTAATGTTTAATCTGGAGTTTTGATTTGATGCTGTCAAAATATTGTAAGTTAGTTGTCTTCATTTAAAAATGAAAAAAATATGTTCTGTGGGGCTCTTTAAAGATACTGTCTTGAGCCAAAAGGTTATATATCTCTTCTGGCAAGAGTGACTGCATGTTAGGAGCAACACAGAATAATTCTTTTGTGATTTTGGATCTGAACATAAGCCAAAACAAAATGTTTCACTTTGGGTGGACTCAAACTTACAGCAACCTCTATCTCTTTGTTTAAAGTAAGCTGTGTCCAAAATCATCTTCCATGACAAATTTTAGCTCATTAAGTAAAAATTTCACAATACCTTTTTGTGTATATAGACTTGTATATCTGAAACTAATAGATAACTAATAAAGTCAAGGACGGAAAAGGCATAACACTAAGAAAGCAACCAATGTCAGTAAACAAATATCAAGGAGAATTAATCTGTTCAATGCATCACAGAAGTGTGCAGTATTATCCAGATCAGCTTTAAAAGAACATCTTAATTTAAAATTTCTTACCTTTGAATATTTTTTCTGATATTTCATTTACATTTTCTTTCTTTAATACCATTTTCTAAACACAAAAACCCCTATAACATATGATGAATTATAGCCAGATGAGCTATGCCAAATTACACCAGATGGAGAGCTGGCCCACAGAGGAGTTACTGTTTTCTGTAACACGGTTTCAGATGCAAGATTCATTATTTGGGACAAAAATATTCAGATTATTGCCAACTTATCTGTCAAAAACATTGCTAGCACAACGAGTTTGGATGACTGCAGAGCATCTTTCCCTTCTCTCTACCACTCTGTGAACCTAATCATGTTGAAGTGAACACCCACAGTGTTCACAATACGCAACTGCTGTGAAGTGGGAAGAGGCGTGAGGCCATGCTGGCCTTCATCCTACAAGCTTATTTTGGGAGATTTTTATTGGTGTTTAAATGCTTTTGATTTGTTCAGCTTTAAATTGAACAGATATCGGAAAGCTATTATGGCCATTGACATTTCATTGTAAGTGGCATCATAGCTTAATATGGCTAAATAACTGCATCTAAGTAGATGCTACATTAAAGGAATTTTTAAAATTAAATTAGAGGGTTTGTATGCACAAATTTAAACTCACTTAAGTGCTATAGTTTCCTTTAGTATAGCTTAAATTGTCCAGTCAAAAATCTTTCTTAAATTCATAATATGTAAACTCAGCAAACTTTCTGGCACCTGCCCCCTAACCTTCACATTTAAGCCATACAGCTACTCTACTTCTGCTGTGTCTCTTTCTAATTATAAACCTAAGTATTCCTTACTCTTATTTTCTTCCTCTCAAGTGAAGGCCTGAACTTCCAGAGCATATATTACTAATAAAGCTACAGGATTTAAAAAGATAGGGCTAATTTCTCTGTAACAATTTTGTTAGTGTACCATGCAGGCACTGAATATATCAAAATGAGCAACATTTCAGTGACATGGCTAAACTTCATTGAAATGAGCCCTGAGAAAAAAAGGGAGGTAAGTAAAGCAGTCTTAGCATATCACACCAGCCATACAAATGTTTGAAATGGTTTAGGGTATTCCTGTTCCTACTATGTCTTGCTTTAGCCATAAGGCTGAAAATACTGAGCTTCAGCTAAATTTTGTCGTAAAAGTTGTTGAAGGCAATGGAGAAGGAGAAATAGAAACTAATTGAGATGATCTACAGGCATGGAAATTCCATGTTCTTTCTCCTTGAAGTTTTAACTGTGTTAGAAATGATCCACTAAGCTGAAATGAATCAGTAGCACTGCAGTACTGGATCCTGAAATGTCCTCGCTCACAAAAGAACCAATAAAAACAATGGTTACCTGAGCTATGTTTTGTTGCCTACTATGCTGCACTTTTCTAGAGGGGTCTTGATTCCAAGATAGACTGAATTACCTAATGGACTCCTGCCCCTGAAATAGTATTGGTCTGGAACAAACATAAATAAACCAAAAATCATGTAAATAATGGTTCCTTCATGATTTTACTTGAATTATCAGGAGTACTATTTTGAAATTTAGCGTTTTATTTCAATACTAATACATATATATATATATGTAATGATGAAGATGGTGAATCCCATTCTCAAAATTTTCCAGGACAGTGAGATCACAGAGATATGTATTCCCTAATATCCCAGTGAGTATCTTGGACACTAAAGGGAGTATATGAAGGCAATAGATGAAAATACTCTGGAAGCCTTGCATTAGTATTTTCAAGTTTAACAGGTTGTCTTGAAGCTTGTGGATAGATACTTGAAGTATAGTCCAGTAGGCCATTCTGCATACTTTTTTATTTTGAAGGGGCAACTTTTTAATTAGGAAACATTATTCCAGCTCTCAAAATGCCCCCCCTCCCTTCTACGAATCATGCAAACATATAATGAATATGCCCCCATAGATTTTGTATTTGTAGGTTATAAGGAGAGACCACTGTTATTTTTGTGTGTTTATTGCTTCTAGTTTACGCTCCAAAATGTAAAATCTTGCTGTGTTAACAGAGTCCAAAAGCTGTATGGAATGAGTGGTACAGGGCTGGGTACACAGCCTGCATATGTTTGGATTGTTTTGTCAAACTTGTGTTTTAATTACACTAGTGTACAAACTATGCATTTTGTTATGCGTAGACCAGGGATAATCCTGAACTATGTAACTCTCTGAGTCAGGATACATAGTATAATGAGGACAAAGGATATTTAGGCTAATAATTAAAGGGATGTTTGAAAAATTAATGGACCTGTGACTAGGAAAAGCACATTTCTAAATTGCTAATCTTGCACACCGCCACACAGTAGTGACCCTGTAGCCAGAGAGAGACCAACAAAAATTAATAAGGTTATTGTAATTATGTGAAACAACATGCAAGATTAAGCCCAGAAGATTAATTATTTAGGAAAAGTAACTCAAGATACGTAATGATTATCAGAATTAGCTGTGGTTATCTGAAAAGGAAAATATCTTGGCAATATCACTGTTAGCCAGTGAGAATTTGTAGCCATTGCTCATACTGGGTATCTGGAAAGAAAAGCCATACCCTGAAGTGGGACTTCATGTGTAAGGAAAGAGCACCTTTGTGACCTGAGAAATATGGAGCAGTCTTTTTGTGTGAGCATTGTTTAGAAGTTTGCTAGACAATGTGATTTTTAAGAATTAACTTTTTTCCAGTTTACTTTGACAGCAAATTAATTACCTTGGCTTTTGCATTACATGGATTTTTTTTGTTGTTTTGATATGAAAAGTTCTCATTCCTTACTGGAGACAATGAAGATAAAATTCTGTAAAATTAGGTGATTTAAACTCCTTGCCTCTTCTTAGGTAATACAAAATGAGCAAGAAAGCAGGCAGAACTGCATCTCATTGTGAGTGCTAGACTGTGTGTTTTCATGTTCATACTTCATGCAGTTTCAAAGGAATCTTTATCTTTGATTATTTGGAACGTTTGTTCTTTTCTGTTATAGTTCTCTTTTTTAACTTCTTATTTTTATACTTTCAAGTTGAGAGTTCTTTTGCAATGTATCCCACCTCTGGCAGAATGTAAGCTAGCTTAACCTTTTTAGAAATAGCTGCCATTTTTGTATGGAAACATTTCAAGTGATCGAATTCAGACCTGCCTGAGGGTTTCTACCCTGAAATATTAGAAAATCTCATGTGAATTGCTTACCTAAAGCACAGTAGTAAAGCATTAGGTGCTGACAGCAGTTCTTATTACAGTGATGGTTTGTCTAGATAGAATCTTTTAAGTTGCTTTCCATTACAGAGGTTCCCTAAATGCTTATAATGCTGATACTCAAACTCTGATGGGATCACATATGCACTTCCCATTGGATATTTTTCAACACACAGTAACAACATAAGAGTCTGATTCTACATATTACTACCCACTGAGATAAAGTCCAGGGGATTCTCTACGTATGACAGTCTAGTTTACTTCAAAAATGGAATGAGCTTCCCCAGAAGCTGAAGATGGCTCACCACCCTCTTGGGATCAAATGTTACAAAGAGCTGAGGAATTTGTGCATCTGAAGGCAGGCATATAATTTTTTCCATTTCAGACGCAGCAGAGGAAAATGAATGTAGTCACAGGGCATATGCCTTCCTGTTTGCTTCCCAGCCCAGATTAATCAGATCCACAGGTAGAGTCTAAAGAAATGAGATGTGCCCTTTCAGCAACTAACTCGAACATGCCTGTCTCTTCTCTTTAGTGTATAACTACTGCTGAACTCCAGCTATGTCCAGATCTCTGAGACAAAAAGAGTAGGAAAACTGTGATGCAAGATACTGATGACCTTTACCTTGTATCAGATGTAAGAGAGTTACTTTTTGTCTGATCTTTCTTCCTTTGATAGGTAGCTGTTGCCCTTTCTTGCCAGCACAATGTAAAGGAAAGTCCATGAAGACATTACTGTGCAGAGAACATTGTCTGGCCCATTGCCTAGAAGACAGTACTCTAAATGGTGAAACAATTGCAGTGTTGAATAATATGTTACCTTAACCCACCCTGTTAATCAGTCTCTGCTTCTTAATGTATTGATGATCTGAATTTCTTCTCTAGTTTGTATTTTGTACTCACGCTATACCTTCTCTTTTCTGAGTGAAAATTAGAAAAAACAGACTTTTTAAAAAACTCTGAAACTGTCAGAAAAAAAGGGACTCTTGTCCATATCTTGACTGTTCTGAAAGTAAAAATAACAATCTACATGACAAAATTGCACAGCTAAATAGTATTACACTTCTTTGCTCTAATTGAAATGCCCTTAGGAAATTCATGTTAAAAATAATAATAATTAAAAAAAGATATAGTTTCAAATTCTTATCATTATACAGTTCAAAAACATCCACAATTTTATGTATTGGCTGCTAACACTACCTGGACAGAGGGCAGTGTTATTGCAAACCCTTGATTCTCTTAAAGGGCCGCTGCAGTGTGTCCCGTAAGGTGATACACAAGTTCTGGTTCGCACCTGCGACCCTTGACCACAAGTAACTGAACACGTACTCCACTGGGCCCACTCTTCAACACCAGATTCACCTGTATCCAAGACAACAAACAAACATGAATATAGACATAAGTATTAATGAGACTTTTTTTTTGCTGAAGGTCATTATCGTCTGCTCATAAATCAAAGAAAAAAGTACAACACCAAAATAAATATTTAAAAGTTCATGGAGTAAAGCAGCTGTGAAAATGTGCAATGAATAGAAAATAAAGACACCTACGATGCTGCAGTCACATAACGCCTGTCAGAGGGAAACACTTTGATCACTTAGCATAATTTACAACTTCATGAGAACTACTGCCCTTCAACGTTTTAGAAACAACACTGCCCTCAGGATGCTAAGAGAACATAGACAACTCTTTTTATATGATAGCAAAAGATTTATCTTTCATAATTATACTTACCACTCTAGAATGATGGCTAGGTAATAATTTAAGAAACTCTGCCACTAAGGGAATTCTGATTAAAAAAAAACCCCAAACCCCCCTAATTTCTTATCTTGAGCAGAGGAGAGTCATCTAGTATTTGAGAGAAGTTCCCCGGCAAAGAGAAGCACTTTGCTTACCAAATTCTAACCTGAAGGGTGGGATGGGAACTTTGGTTTGATCATTTACTGCACAGATCTGCTCCTTCATTTTGACCTACAGGTATGCTAAACTCTTGGATGCCCTAGACCTCCTTACTGTGTATAGTGCATATCACTATGTTCAAAATGGTCAGATGTGATTTATTAATACCATACATTTGAATAGTGTATTTTTTTTATTGTTGAGAGATAACACATTATATTATTTCTATTTTTTGAAAGCAAGTAATGCCTGAAGTCTTGCATGGACGTTCAGGAAAGAATGCTTAAATTTAGTTTCCATGAACAGCCACACACGCAATTCTGGAATTCCTTTCCCAAAGGCATTCATGTTCAGAAAACTGGATCCCATGAGTATTCTCAGAAAGCAAATACAAAAGTAATGTGAATATACCTCACTGAACAATTTGAGTAAATAATTGTGAATTCATATTCACCTTCTTTCATTAAAAATCAGTATAAAATGGCATGCTGAAGGCTCTACTACATCCTTGATTTTTAAACCTAAGTTCTTTTTGAAACAAATGGGATTTTCTGCTTTAAAATTAGTGGCATGATACAACCTTCAGTCTTGAATAGCTTGCTTAAAAATTCAGTTATCTCAGTATACCTCTAGTCTTCCAAAAGTTTTTATATTGGTCACAATCAAGGGAATGTCTGCAAACTAGGAAGAATCTGGTGTTATCTTCCAAGAATGCAGTAAATTATATACTATTTCTTGAAACTGTGCCTTTATAGTAAGCACCTGTCCAAACTCTTTTTTTTTGTTTCCAAAGGCCAAGCATGAAACCTTTGCAAAATGCATGTCTCTGCTAGTCCTCTAAGAAGCAATTCTGAGGCTATTCAATGCTCTAAAAAAAAGATGTGCTTCTTATTCTGAATTATAAAGACAGAATTCTTTATAATTAGCACCCTCTGCTTTTCATAAAATTATATACAGTTTTAACAATTTCTATGGACAAGGACAAAATGATGAGATTTTTTACATACAAAAGTTCACCAAAGTGATTTTTGTAGTAATTTTCTTTTTTTTGTTCTGTGAAGAAATGAGAAATTTAATCACTGATTATTGTTTTCATCATTTTTCTGATATGAATTTAGGATTTTGATTAGGTTGTTACATGGCTTGGGTTCAGGTTAGAGGATATAATATGGTAAATATAGCTAATATAAAAGTAGACAGTAGTAATTATGCAATGGGTACTATAAACTCTATGTACATGGTAAAAATACTTGTATTACTATGGGTTTCTAGTCTAATATTTTTTGTCTTTTCCTACATGTTTGAAGCTTGACTTTGCCTTTGTCAAAATGGTTTAGATGAAAGGTCAAACAGCAGAAAAAGTCAGAGCTATGTTTCTCAAGATGTTCCTCATTATGTAAAACAGTCATATATACTCAGTGTAAATTATCCATTATCCAACACAGACATAGTGACACTGCATAGCTAACAAAATACAGAAATGAGGTATTAAAAATTTAAAATGCTGGAAATCTTAAAGTGATAAAAAGTTGCTCTTAAGCTTGGAATATGATGAAAAATAGCAGCAACATGATACTAAGAAGTGTGATTGTATTAAGTGAATTTTGAAATTAATATTAATCATTAAAAGTCCTGAGCATATATGTACTGTCCATTCACAAAAGGCAGAATCTAGCAATATACTTCAATGTACGTAAAGGCTTAAATATTTGCCGGTGCAAGATCCTCCACACTAACAAGATGTTATGTGCAAAAAGAGTGAAAACAGAGAAAATAAAGAACAAATTTATCTCACCACTTCCTTTTGCACATCACATTATGATTTTTTGGTAATTTTTAACTTTTCAGAATATTTTGTATTTGTATTTTGTACTCTGTCAGTATGATTATTACTTATTTTAAAATATTTTAAAGAAGGGAAACATCTTTGAAGACATATCATACCTTAGTTAACCATCTTTAATATAAGCACATAAAGACTTCTTTATTTTCTAGAATAAACCTAGATTGCCTACGTAGTCTGCAAATACATCTTCCATTGTTTCCTTTATCTGTTTTCCATTTTTTTCTTTTCTGAAATGGAAATTTCAAAAGGGCTACTTTTTATTTTCCTTCTAGTTTTCAGTTACTTGAGGACTCTTAGATTTTTATGTCAATTGTATTAAACCTCAAATTAACTATTGGCAAGCTTCCAAACCCTCATTCTCCCCTGCTGTTCGACATGTAAGAGGAAATATAACTTACTGTATGGAAGGCCTCATTGATCTGTGTAACACTTACCTGTATTATACTCTCTAAATCCCATAACACCTAAGGGAAGGATCAGTCCAAACACATAAAATGACAAATATAGGAAATAAATTATTCAACAATATTTTTTTTTAAATAAAATGTTTTACTGCCTCATATCACTCACAAACAAACAGGAAAATGCATATTATAATACCACATTTTAAAACTCTTCCATTTCCAGCAAAAATTCGGTGGATTAAGTCCACTATGCTAACAGTATTAAATGCTTCTCATAAATCTTTTCCAGGACAATTCTCTATTCCTGTCTCTCTGCCTTTTTAAACCATACAAACATTTTATTGCACTTCTGCATCTGTTTTATTATTACACAAACTAAAATATTAAACAGGCTTAAAATATAAGAAACCTCACAAACTCAATATCCATTTACTTTAAAGGCTATCAGACTTCTTAGTACATAGGTAAATTCATGTGATAGATATATTAGAAAAAACCTTATGAATCAGCTTAAGAAGATATCACATTAATTATACCACAATATGAATGCATTAGAGGTGAAGAAAATATGCAATGATCACTACAAAGGAAAATCAAAATGAAGAGATGAAAATTAGTAAGTATGTCCAAAAAGAGCGCAGTATTACTTAAAATGTGTTAACATACAGTATGTAAAATACAGATTTCCTCAAAGTTGGGCATGTAAATTTATATGCTCTGCTGATACATATCACATGCTTTCAGAACAGGACCTTGAAAACCAAGCCTGAATAATTTTGAACGTTCATCTCCCACTCCACACACACAATTTATCAGAAGGTGATGGTATAAGTGCCGCATTTATAATGCAGTTTTCTAACACCCGTAATAGATGCACTGCAATGCATGGCTAGAAATCATCAAATACAAGTTTTACCTGATAATATAAAAGTTTTAGGGATTTATATGAGGAAATAAACCAGATCATCTTACTTATTTTTTGGAGTAATTGTATGAATTCAAGAAGCAGCGTAAAAGCAAAGGTGTTATTCTATGTAGTAAGCAAATAACATTATAAGTCTGAGCTAGGTATGTAAGTAATAAGTTTTACTTGCCTAAATAAAAACTGCATGGAGACCAAGAGGGTTCTAAGCTCCCGTCTTCCACTACATTTGCTTGCAGTAGTATCAACTGGGAGTTAGCCATAAAAGTAATCCTATAGATTAATAGGAGGGAAACAGACTTTTTCCCCTTCTAAATTCTTTACCAAGCAGATCTACACTGATTGGCTATAGATGTATTTAGATTATTTAATATATTGATTTCTGCAAATCTGTTAAGTAAAGCACCCTACTACTAAGGAAGTCAACATGCAACATAACTAGAAGCAATTATAGCTCTTTTACTAAAGTGAATATAAAACTGGAAGCATTATGTATGACTGATGCAGGCATATTTTCTAGGTTAGTAACTATGAAATACAGAGTAAGTTGTTTCAAATCCATACAATAATTATGGGGCACAAGATTTTCAACACCCTAAGTTACTAGAATGGAGTGTGTAGGGAACTGCTAAAGAGTTATATTTTACCAACAGAAACACAGATCATCACTGATGTCAAAATGGCAGTAGTTTTGCTGTATGAGAGCTTAATTCAACTCACCACTGAAACTTTATCATTGACCTCAAAGGCAGCTGTGCTAACTGTTGGTAAACAGACTTTTTTTTTTAATTACTTCAGCTCTAGGTTTTGTAATATCATTTCGGTATCTTTATCTAAAGAAGATGCAGTTGCTAAACAAAATTAGAAAATATGTTTTAGATGAAAAACTCTTAGATAATTTTCACATCCAATTAAAACTTACTTACGGCCAATTTCATTTAGCAATTATGAATCTGGAAACTACAGAATAGAGCATTGTGCTTGGCCAAAGATAGTAAATGCTGAATGTATGCACATTAAAGTCACCCTATTAATTAATTAATTTGATAAACACCTAAGCTGGGATTAGACCTCAGTCTATTTATAAAGAAATTCTGAAGCATGTTCTTAACATCTTTGAAAAAAAGTTGATATGTCATAGTAAGCTGTCCTGTGTCTTGTATGTGTGAGACTGCCTTTATTACTAAAGAAATTCATGCTTGCACTAAATTATTCAGTATCCACATTCACAGTGCGTGTTTTTATATGATTTACCTAATTCTCAGCTACTTTATTTATGGACTTTAACTGGTGAAAAAAAAAATGATTCAAAAAAAGTATCAGCTTAGAAAACTGACAAATATGCAGCAAAAGATTATGGAAACATGCAGTGGTTTTGCTAAAATTAACAACAGTAAATAGAAAAATGTAACTGATGTATTACCAGTTTGTGCCATAAATTTAGCAGCATCAGCTTGTTCCTGAGGGACCCTTTTCTCATGAACAGATCGAGGTCGCTGACTTTTAATTGTATGATCTCCCATCATTCCAAATTCTAAAGACAGAATAAAGGTTTATGAAAGCTTGTGTGTAGACATTTCTCAAAAGTCACATACTGTCTCATGCAATATGTTCCTAAACATACCTGGAAGTTGCTGGTAAGAGTCAGGCAAATGATCATGGCGGTTAACATCCACTTAACTTTGCTACACTCAGCTTTTAATAAATACTTAAATTTGTGTCTGCAGATTTTCAAACATGATTTTATTGTATGAACCAACATTCAATGTAGTGACACATACTATAAATCAGCTGTATGACATGGGACAAAAACAATTATTCAAATGCAGACATTTTATTCCTATATTTTGAATCAGTGCAAACCACACCAGAAAATGATTGTGACTGTGTTAGACATTGCTGTTCTATGGCAGAGCCTGCTGCTCCTCCAGAGGACTTCTATTTCTGCACTCATCTTTCAGGCTGATGAAGCCTTCAACAGAGATAACAAGTCATCTTTGGGAATGGTGGCAATATGAAATAATAATTTAGCCAACAAACTGGTTAATTTTTAGGCTGAATCCAGCAGAACAAGTGCTTGTGAACTTTCTGAAACATCTCAGTTATAAAGGTTATATCTTGCCCTCAGTATTTAAAAGGAAGTCCCCATTGATTTTAATGGGGAAATCTATGTAAAAATCAATGACGAAAAGGCCCTTGTGTGGGAGACAAGAGTGCATTTTTTATCCTATATCACTGCTGTCATTTTCCCTCTCTGGTCCTGTGCAAACCTCCTAGCCTTCCACCTCAGAGTCCATTTTTCCTTTCCATGATGAAATGTGGAGGATCCTTTGCACTTAAAGGGGGACTGCTGCATCTTCAGCACAGTTCCCTCTGGTCCTCCCAGGCACACACAGCTGTCTGCAGCGTGGTGCTAAATACTCAGTTTCTGTTGGGACTCTAATTTAGGAGGCGTGTGCTGGGAACCGTGGCTTAACATTGAAACTGCTTCAACTACAACCACATGAAGTTTCTGGTGAGGCAGAACGTGTCTGAAGCACTAGGAATATAAACATTTAAAAATACCTTTCTGATGGAAGGTTACCTTGCAAATGCAAAATTCAAAATTCTCCTCAATTTGTGAAGTCATGAAGATAATAAAACTTACCTTCCTGCCTCAAAAGATGCAAAACATTATATAAGATGTAAATGCTAATAAATATTATTTGCAAACACATTGTTTTGATAAATTATTAAAGTAAACATGTTTAAATTTCTATTTAGAGTAAAGAAATAATAAAAGGCAAATATATTTTTAAGGGGTCAATCAGCAGAGAGAGGTTTTTTTTTCCTTTCTAGTAAATTATTAATATATTTCTCCAAATTAGTGTTTCTTTTTGTAAATATTCATTAATGTCACCACTTAAAATATAAATTTAATTATTCATTTGAGAACAGCAATGCAGTTTGCATTCTAAAGAGAATATTTGAAAGTCTAATTAATAAAATATATTTTGAGAATTAAACATTCCACATTTTTAATACATCCCAGAAATACATAAAGAAGATAATTAAATTATATATATACACATACATCTATATAATATATATATACATATATGTATGTGTATACATACATATGTGTGTTATAAAATTTTATGAATATAATTTTGCAAAATACACCTCTTCTACAGTTCCCCTGATTTAAGATAGCTTTTTATTCTGTGGGAAATCTCTTACTATAATTAAAGTTTTACAATCAATATTCTAATGCAAGTTAAGCTTAGAATGATACTTTTACAATTTTTACAAGGTGTAGTACAGATGACCATTTAATTAACAACATGGTGATGGACAAGAGATTTTACATAGCTTTTCCCTTGAAGAGGTTGTGAAAGCAAAGCGCGTTTGCTCTGAGTTTGCTGCCTGCACGCTGCCTGCTTGTCAAGCAATTTAGAGGATATGGCACCATTCTTGCAGAAGACTTAATTCTGGTTTTGAAGTTACAGAGTGCAATAATGGGAGACCTTTGCTAGAGGAAGGCTTTCCAGAGGCATACAGGGAGGTGGTGCATGCTCCGGTCCCAGTCCCGCAGCATCCCGTGCTGGGCGCAGGCACATGCAGCGTCTGGCAGGACAGAGACCTCTGGTGAAGAGGCAAAGGAAAGTCTGGGAGATCAGTTTTCAGGGTTGTGGTTTATACCCAGTGTAGCTCCATTCACAACAATGGAGTTACTCACGAATATCACCAAGCAAAATAAAATACAAGTCCTTGATACAGGATCTAATCATGCCTCGACTTTTTTAATTTTCCACTTAGCAACAACACATTTTTAATTTACATGTTCAATTCACTTCAACTATTGCTGATGGTCTTTGAAATGCACTTTTCAACTAATCTCCCTTTAATAAATTAAGCATTTATATAGTATATATATAAATATATATTAAAGATAAGTGTTTCATAACAAACATTTCTTTGTAAGTTTCCTCAAAAAATGCAACGAGACTTATGCAGTGCTCTCATTTTCATATTCAGCTGAAGTATTTAACCAAATGCCGCATGAGAACAAAAGCAGTAACAGGAAATGCAGTGTACTGACATGAGTGAGGACTTTAAGGCCTCATTAAAATTCAGACCTCATAAGAAAAGAAAAATAAGGGTCAAGTACATTTTCGGAATGGGATCAGTAGTGTCCGGTTTCTGCATATAAGTACAAACAGTGCTCTCAAAATTGATTAATCTAAGAAGCTCAACAGTAATGCATTTTTTATGAAGCATTTTATAATAAAATATCTTACTGAACTGACTGCCATAGTTTACAGTAAATACGAATTTTCAGATCCTAGCTAAATAACGAACGTAGAAGATGAACCAGTTACACATTTGTTTTCCCTCAATACTTCACGGAGAAGTATTTAAATGCTTTCTGGGCTGGGAAAGCATTTTAACCCAAGTCAGCCTGAAGTATGACTAAATGGCACAGTAGTTTCAAGGACCTGTTTGTGTGGGAAAGGTGAGAGGGACGTCTTACACTAGACAGTATCTGGCATAGAGGTGTCCTGCAAGTTCAGGCCAGCACGATTCAAGACCTGATGTCTGGGATATAATATCAGATGTTTGAATTGAGATTCCGAGTAAAGGAATTTTTTCTCATCCTCACTCTTCTTACCTAGTTCTTGCTGCTGAAAACAAGTTTTCTAACCCAGAAGAAGGTATTTTTGCAGACATCAGTTTCTGAACAGAATTTTTTGTTGATGCCTGTCCTAATTTTCCCTTAGGTGAAACAAAACAGTCCTTCTCTGCTTTTACCTCAAACATTGATATTAATCAAATTGTTTCATTAAATAAAGAGGGACAATGAATCTTTTCAGCAGTAGACAGGTACATGACCTGATCCAGAAACTGCCAATGTGACTCTAAGCTAGGCCTGGAGACATGAAAGGGTTTTAATGCTTTTTACTACATTGTTAATGTTATAATCTATCTGCATGAGAATAAAACTCATAAAGAAATACCTCAAAATGTAAATAACAAATAGCATTATGGGTAATCTTGAATGGATCATTTTAACCAGACCGTGACTTGTAATGAATCATAACATATTCCAAGCATTTGTGGTAGAAAATCTGAGGTTTAGTCATCTGATAAAAGAATTCATCCTGCTGTCAAAGGTCCTTTGGTGACTATGGAAGTACAATAGTTTCCTGCAATTGAATGTGTATTCTTTCTCTCCTCAGCTGTACACAATGGATCAATACTTGAAAGTATTTTAGCAATGCATATGTTTTAATATGGATGTGATTTATCATTTCATTTTATATATAACTCTGAAGCATGTAATATAGTTCCATGCCTTCTAGGAGTGAAAAAAAAAACCCAATGATTCCTGAAATTCCAAAGTTTACAGATGAGTATTATTTACAACAACTCTTATCTGTAGTCCCATTGGCTTTACCTTTATTTTTATGTTATATTATGGGAATTTTTATTCCTATTGAGTAACCTTTTTAGTTTTTAAAGGAGAAGCTAAAATCTTGCAGCCAATGTAGGTGTACGTTTTTAGGAGAGAAGAGAGGTGCCATGAGCTCTCTGTAGGAATAAAGAAGAAAAAACATCTGTTAACAGTATCAAAATGCAAACTAGGAATACTGAGCAATACAAAAGAAAAATACTGGCTTTGCAAGGTTCTACTCACCAATGGCTAGTCTTTGCTTTTTACAAGTGGATAATCATTAAAATTAAAGTACATGTCAAACAGATTTTATGCCTAGGCTGTTTAATAATATTTGTAAGCCTGTTACATATATATCCTAGTCATCAGATTATAAACCATGTTGGTTTGGCTCTTATGGTTATTTTTATGTCACATTTCATGGGAACTTCACAGTGTAAATATATTGATTTGGTTATAGGTATAACATTTAGTATAAATTGTGCTATTAATGGCACAGAACACACCGGCATTAATAAAAAAAGCCTTTTTCAGCATTGTAGTTGGTGACGACAGCATGAATGAACAGTTGAACTAAAAAAAAGTGATTCTGAGACCTTTAGAATTATCCCTTCAGGGCAGGTAAAATGTAAAGCAACCTCTGAGAGTTGCTGAGCATCCTCAGCTTGTACTGAACCGCCTGGAAGGTGAGATGGTGAGCAGCTCCCTGAAGGCTGATCAAAACCTTAAAAGCAAGAAGAGGTAATCGATTCCCCAAAGTGACTGTCATTTTCTTCTCTTGCCCATAGCACTCCAGCAGCGTACTTCATACTATCCCACCCACTCCTGAACTGTAAATAGTCAAATGAGTGTTTTCAATTACTCTTGACTACGGAATGAATATTAAAGGCCTTGCAGCCAGAATGTGCATTAATGCAAACTGTCTCACGTGCAGTAGCATGGCATCCTCTCTGTGCCAACACACAAATGTTTTTCCCAGAAATTATGCAAAATGCTGATGTAAGTCCCAGGTGAAGGGAAAGGAGGGGGTGCAAAGAGAGAAAGGAAGAAAGAAGAGGGCTACAGAAATATATAAAGAACCAGTTTGTTTCAATTAATTTTCGGACAGAACTATTAACTGATTTCAATAGATCTGATTAATTGCAGATTCCCAGGAGCTTGAAAAAGTTTCCTGCGCATTTAATGTCTTCGTAACCCATTCTACATTTTCTCCCACAGTAGTATGCAGTATACAGTAGTAGCAGTACTTGGGGTTTCTCATCACACTTGCAGCTGGTCAGTACAATTTCTTCTGGTCACTAGATGGCAGAATGTGTGTTGACTTAAAAGAACAATTTTACATTGAATTGAGAAGCCTGGACTTTCTGTTTCTTTTTCATTATAAAATTACCTCCCGTCTAAAAAAAGTAGTTTTCAATACATTCAAAGGACTGAGGAGTTTTTGTTTGCTTTTTTTTTTAGTTCTTCTTTCGTAGGGCTGGAGTTAAAAAAAAACAGACCCCAAAACAACAAACCAAACAAAACATGACCTGCAGTTGTTTTTCCCTTTCAGTAAACCCCGTAACAAAAGAGAAGAAAATCCCGGGAGCACCCCCTTCCCTGTCTCCAGCCCTGCTTCATGGTAGCAGGGCACCCAGGCCCCACAAGGAAGCACCTGTTCTCAAATGCTGCATTGACAGGACACAGAGCTTCAGGGCATCAGTGAATATCGTCACTCTGCACTACAGATTTAAGCTATGGCTTTCTATGGCAACCCCTTAAAATGATACTTCCTCACCAGGCAGGCAAGTTGCCAAAATGGTAACATAGCTATTAGCTGAATTAGATTTCCATGGGAACCTCTTCTTAGCAAATGTGGAAAACATTCTTAAAACAGTCTTTGCCTACTTCCTATGTAGATACCGGTCCCATAAAAAGTCCTCTTTTGGCTCTCCAAAACAGTATAGAAGAGCTTTGACCAGTTTCAAACTGAATGGAATAATTTCTTTCACTAGAGTGAATTAAGATCTGAACTGAGCTGTATTCATGAACACGGTGAGAAAGATATCCTATTACTCATGAAAACATGGAGAGGATTTTAATAGTAGTGGAAATATGAAAGGCAATAGTATTTGTACTAACAAAGTAATTTTTTCTTAATAATACACTCTTGCGTTTCATCAAGTAAAAGAAAAAGATAGGTTAACATTTGTAGGAAATTAGATACAAGATTTCCTTTCTCTCGCACACAGAGATATACTAATACAGATATGTATGCACTCTTTCATCTTTCAAAAAATTAGGGAAAATAATTATGTATTCTAAACAGTCGACATATTGTACATAGATAATTAGTTTGTGTTTGTCTCTAGGGAGACCCATTTGCTCCTAGGAAATAATGTTGGATTAATATTATTGCTGCTATTTTTAATGACATAAGAAATGAAATATTACTGAATTAAAATATAAATTATAGCACAAATCCTGATGAGCTAGACTTTCTCATGGCAATGCAATCTGCCATCTCTCTGTGCATCTCTGCAGTGACTCCCTTGGCCAGCCATTATCTTCGGCGGGATCTGAACCTGTTTATTCATGGCTACAGATTTGGTCAGTGAAGAGTATCATAAAGATGTAATACTTATTCACTTTGCACAGAAAGTTGAAACTGTGCAAGCTCTATTACTTGCCTTCCTGGGCCCAATTGCTCATCATCCTACAGCTAGGCAGGAGAAACTGAGCATGTGAATCTAGTCAAGTGACTCATACCTGTTCAAAATGAATGTAAAATGTCACCACAGCAGGTAGTGTGTTTTGACCTGTGCTTTGCAGAATTATAACTAAGCCAAGAGGAAAAGGAGAAGTGAATGAAAGGCAAAACTGCAGCTTTACCCATTTATATCTCTACTGAATTACCCTAGCAATCCATCCCAAAATGTTTGTATTCAAATAAAAATAATAAAACGGATAAAGGAAATTTACATTATTGAGTTTAGTATTAAAATCCTCTAAATTCAGCAGTGTATTATTCTCTCATATTCCCTATTGTTCTCTCAAGAGATTCATGGATATAATAACACATTAAAGAATGAAAACACAGGGGATTACCTTTATTTATTTTTGCTTTTTAAATGAAAGACCTTAAATGCATTGTGTTGTATTCTCATCATTTTAATGTTTCTACTGTAATAACTTATTCATGTGTAGCCTTTAAAAATTTAAATCACAGTATCATAATAATACTTTGGTATCTTCATTGTTTTTTTACATTTCATACTATTTTACTTCTGCATTAAGTATTTTGCTTTTGTCATATATTTAATTAATTGAATTATTGATACGGTTAGCCAGGGCAGTAGTTATTTCAGAATAGTAATATTTTTATATAAACAATTGCTTTTTACTGAACACTGCAGCAAGCTACCTAGGTATTACACACAGGCTAGTATGTGCCTCTTTATCACTCTATACATTTACAGCTCAAGAGAAGATGACTGAGGATAAACTGTAATTTTCTAAGCTATTCTTTAATTCAGTAGCTTCATTCTCTTTCTTTTCTGTTCTAGAAACACTGAAAAGTAAGTAAAGGTAATTGTAGAAAGCAGGATTCACAAGGACATCTAGACTATTTCCTTGCCCTGCAACTATTTATTGCAGACATTCCTGCAGACGGTTGCCTAATCTTTTCTAAATGATAGCAGCATTAATTACAATTTGAGATGAATTATCTGTGAATTTATGACAGAGAAGTTTACAGTCTGTGAAAGATTCTGAAGCTGTATGGCGAGAAGGAACAAGACAATGTTTTAAATAATAGGTACTGCAAACTCTACTCATTAAGCACAGTTAAACTGAATGTGGTTTTTTTTTAGAATGGTAAAGCTTCTAGGTGAAGCTAAATGATATTGCATGCTTTTTAAGGGCATTTTCTTGTCCTTGCTTCAGTCTCCTAAATTGTTTTTACAAAAGAATAATAAAAAATGGAGAAAATGTTACTGGATGTGAATTTTGCACATTATATTTTTATCATTTGTGTACCACAAAGCTGGCTGTTCATATACAGACATCATGGGTAGTTGCTAAATTTTATGTACATAAGGGAGAGGAGAGGAGAGCAGAGGAGAGCAGAGGAGAGCAGAGGAGAAGCCTTGGCTGCTGTAAGCTGGCGTGGTTCCACCCAGCCAGGCCAAATTCTGTCAGCTGAGGATGTGGTCTAGAAGGTCTTTTCCAAAACCATAGATCTACTCTGAGCTAAGAGGTTTATATAACCTGTTCACAAGGATACATAGCCTTTGTTAACCGTGACTAGCAGGTTAATAATCACAGGCATGCAATTTCAAACATATTATTCTACCCAGTTCAGCCTGGGAGATATGTGTATGGCACAGCCCCCTGACAGGTGGAGTGTTGCAATGGTTTCCAGAATGGACCTGGAACCTCTTAAAAGTTCTAAACTCTTATGGTGACACCTTAACAAATAGAACTCATAAATAACTCTTCTCTAGTCAATGGAATTACCTTAATGGGAAAACATAACACAAATGAAAGGAAAATCAGCGATTCAAAATTTAAACCTCAGAACAGTTTTTCACAATAATAAAAATCCTTTCTTCAGAAATACATGCATGGGATTTTAAGTAGGAAAGCACATAAGAGATTTACCTGAAAACTATCAGTGAAAATCACTTAGACCTAGATCTTACAGGATTTTTTGAAAATCCATTAGATGTTTTCACTAGCTTTAGTAAAAGCACACTTTTCTAGATCTCGCAGATTCTCATTTCAGGGTCAGACTCAGCAATTCATTTAATGGTTTTAAGCACCCAGATATAACACTGAGGCTAAAAAGCAGTGTTATCCTTCACTCTTACTGCATAATCCACGCTTAGAAAAAATATTTAAGCTCATTTGCTAACACATCCTTCCTACTTCTATGGCCCACAGTGTCAGAGAGGACCACATGGTTGGCTTATTTGACAGGTGTTGCCCATGCAATGCCTCTATAAAAGCAAATGAACTGTTCAACTGCAGATCTGAGCTAAGCAATGCATAATTTGTTGATCACCTTTTAGGGACGTTCACCCTGAAGCCTGCATTAAAGAATAGCAGAGGTGCAAGATTTCTCTCCTCCTTAATACCAGATCAAATACCTAATGCCAACATACAAAAAAGTTATAGCCTAAAAATTGACCTCAGAGCAGATGTATTTGATGGGCATAATCTATCTGATCATAATGTACTATACTTAACACAGGAAAAAGAGTACTTTACTGGGTTGAGAAAATGAATCAATTAGAATTAGTGAGACCATGATAATGATGCTCTACAGGTCTACAAAATACACAGATTACTCTGAGAGCCATCAGTATACTTTTTTTTTTTTTTTTTGCAATATACATATTTTCTAAAACTTTTAAAAATGCTGTCCTGTATGTGTGACAGAGATTTCTACTCAATTGTGGCAAAATGTCTCTTGGTCCAGTTCTCTGATTAAATTAGAAAGTAATATAAAACACAATCTTGTCAACATGACATTGATACTCATATTAGGGAGAACGATGGGGAGGACACTACTGAAGTGGTATCATCCTCAGAGGTGGAAGGGCATGCCTATCTTTCATCAATAAACATCAAAGTAACTGATTTTAGTATCATTGTTTCTACATCCCTAGGTGATCTCAAGACACTTGAATCACTTCTTTTAAAATTCTCATGCATCTCCTGCAAATATTACTGCAACCATCTATACCTTTTGACCTCCAGAATGCTTAATGGAAGTGTGCTCTATGGAGAATTGTGGCTGCTTCCCCTACAGATGTCAATAATAAGGATCATTAAAACACATCTATTACCTGATGGCTGCGCAAGATACATCTCATGTAACTCTTTCAGCTTGTCAGCATAATATGCAATGTGGTTACCTAAAATCTGTCTTAGCTCATCACGGTCCATCATTTGAAGAAATGTCAACATATATGAATGTCTGGAGATTGCAAGCAGGGATTTTTTCAGTGAAGATGTTTAGTTCTGGACTTAGAACTATAGAGTTTGCTCTGTAGAGAACTACAGAGATACTCATTAAGCTGGGAAATCTGACTGTAACTTATGTAAATGCATTCTCAGAATGACCTATTGCTTATGGACATAGATAAACTGGTATCTCTTTCATGAAGAAGTTTGCAGTTAGTGGTGTGTTATTTAGTGTAAACAGACTTTCTCTTAACAGCTGGAGACCTACAACTGGGATGTGTATCATGGCTCTCTAAGAGAGGCTTAATACTGGAATCTCATTATGCTGCTCCTAACTATGAACCTTTTTTGAATTCTCTTCAGAGCTACTTGCACATCTGCCCATAGATATCCTATAAATCTCTCCCATTGCCTCTACTCTACTGTCTAAAAAGGGCTGGAAAAGAATGGGCTCACTAGGGAGCTCAGTAAAATAGCTACAAAAATATCTTTTATACAAAGATATTTTCAAACACTGAATTTGCTTCAAACTATATTTTTGCCTCTTGTGTGTTGGCTCTCTGAAAATATTCTCATGATTTAGTTACCTGAAAGAATTGTTCTCAAATACAGTCTACTATAAGCACGCATAATGGAATATTTATAGTAAGCAAATTCCAAATCGATAAATCAAATTATGCTCACTAGAGAATTAATAGTATATATTCTGATTGTCCAACCAGGAATCAGAATCAGAACTATAAAAACAGTATGTCTAGTGACTGCTAGCCAATATGCATTATAAGCTGAAAATAAAAAACCGTGAGTATTGAGGAACAGAAGAATTGTTTGTGGGTAGAAATAATGCATTTTTTTAGAACAGCTAAAGTATTGGGGCAAAATAGGCAGATTTTGGGCACACAAGTTTTCAGCTCTGAAGTAGAAACATCAAACTTCAAAGCTCCTAGGAGTTTTATTACTGCCACTTACAAACCTTGCCTTGCTTATATACTTAGACTACCATGGCCCCAACACTACTACCACAATGAACAGAAGACATATTTCACGTTCAGTTAAGTGGTTAATTTTAACAGTTAACTTCAAAAACTGAATAAGACAGAAGAGATTATCTATAAATTCAGAAAATTCGGAAAAAAACACTGCCTATGCTGACCTATGTTGACCACAGAAGTTATACAGCATATATTATTTGCTTCAATCTAGTCACCAAGAGTGTGTTAAGTAGCCTGAAAAGCTAATGTTGAAGCTCGCGAGGTACCAGTTCTCAGAAGAAGACCACAGAAAAAGAATCCTAGCTTTAGACCTAATGCAGAGACTGCTCATTCTGTATTGATCCTGTGGAACAATTTTTACATTTTCCAGGTTATATTTAAGTTCAATCTTTCTTTTTTTTTTTTTTTAAAAAAAAAAAAAAGGTTACTTCAAGAAGGTTACTTCAAGAAGGTTACTTACGCTTGGTATTCATTCACATCTCAGAGTAAATAAAGTACTTCTAAGAACTAAAATCTTATGATTTTGGAAACAACTTTCAGCAAATAAGAATATAATTCTGGTTTTTAAAAATCATTATTTGCTTGATATATAAGTAGCAAACTCCACTAAAATCTATTCAAGGAATCCTAGGTTTCAAAAGTAACGTTCCATTAGTTTTAATGAAGGTTTTGAAAGTGCTGCAGCAATGGGTCTGCAAAGCCTGACTGAACTGGAGTGCTCTGTGCCAGAACTGACTCTGGAGTGCTGAGGTAGTTATATCTACAGTCAGAGCAGTTTATTTCCCAGGATAACTGCAGAACCCATTGATGCAAGACATGGTTATACAAATGCCCACATGCTAACATATGTAAAACATCCCAAAAGGATAGGCTGGGTGCACAAGATCTACCTCTGGGAAAAGGGCTTGGTGCCACATGACAGCACATGTATAGAGTTTAGGCCATAGAACAGATGTTCCCATTTCTTACTTCCATGTAATTTATATTTTTAAAAAATCATTAGAAGTTCCCAAAAGACATGAAGAAGCAATTTTTTGTGTAACAGATTCTGTCCAAAAATAAGTCATTAATGCTAATATACACCCCCCTATATTGGTAATCACAGTTAGCACTTATATATAATTTTGATCACTTTATGTGGTGCATTTCAATTATTCTTTCCCACTATCAAAAGAATAGACAAGTCTCATTCTGCCTCATGTTGTGGGTTTAATACTGAACATCAGAGTAACATCAAGTACAAATGACAATATTTTCACCTCCACCAGTGTAAATCAAAAATCATGAAATAATGGAATTAAATGTGTGTATAATTGCTGTGTGAGCAGAATTGGCTCAAGACAGATTAATTCCTGTGGTTGTGAACAGCACACAGGACTGACAGACGTAGAATAATAAGTTATGATTTTCTAGCTCCTTTCTCTATGTTCTGTTAGACCATGTGGATTTTATGCATATACATACAATTTAATCCTTTAGATTATAGGAACAATTACAGCTAGTTAAAGTGTGATTTCACTAAATCCTTATTCATGATGAGGCCATGAGCTTGGATTTGTCTCTAAGTGGCAGTCTTTTAAAAGGTAATGACAATAAATTATTCCAATATTAAAAATGGCACAGTACCATAATCCAGGGGAAAAAGTGCCAGCTGAGAGAATGTCTTTTGTTGTTGTTGTTGCCCTCTGCTGTTCTCTTGTTGCCCTCTGCTGTTCTCTTATTACCCAAGGCCCATCATTGTTATTGACATGAAATGTTGCTGTTGTTTGCATTGGGAATGTACTAAACTGAAGTTCGGAATGTCAGCCACTACACCTTTGTTTCGTTCCTGTGTCAGGACCTGGACAGCTTGCTAAAAAAGCAAGAATTTATTAAAAATACTAAAACACTTGTAGAGAGAAAAATTGTTGTATGTGATCACTGAGGTGCTCTTCTGGACAAATGCCTGTAGCAATCAAGAAGTACATGAATATTAGTCTGAAAAGAAGGTGCTATTTGAAGTATATAAATAATATGTAAATTGTTAAATAAGGTAGTTCTTGCTAGCCCTAGAAATAACTCTTTGTTTGTGTGAGGAAAGACAAATCCCTTAGCTGGTATTTACAGCTGAAGCAAATTTTGAGTCCCACACCAGTTTCACAAACTAGCTGTAGATCTAGAATTGGGACTAATAATTGGAGAGGTGCAATATTTCTGTGGCCATTTAGCTCCTTAACTCTGGTGGTCAAAACACAGCTTGGGGATTCTAAATAAAAAGACTTAAAAATTGAGGATCTGGGGAGAGTTTCTGGTCTGCGTAAAGAGTTGTAAAGAGTCTGCGTAAATACCACTACTTGAAGGTGGAAATTGTTGGGAGGGAGTTCATTCTGGTTCCTCTCATGCCCTCTGCAAGGAGTAGGTCCTCTTACATATCTTGGAAAACTTACAGAGTTACTTGTAGGACACAGAATTTGGAGTAGCAGAAAGGAGACTGCTGCAGGCTTTGGGGCATCAGGAAAAGCAGGAGTCCTATGATTCTTAACTAAATAATATCTAAAGAAGCATGTCAGCCAAGCAGAAAAATGGAAAAATGAAAAAAAAACAATAAAAAGGAAAACAAAGGCATATCTCTTCAGAAGGAAAAAAATCACATATGCATACATGTCTGATCAAGGTCAGTCTGGCTCTGCTCACCGCAGGAGGACTCTATAGGGTTGAGGAAGACAGAGGATAACTTAATCATCAGGGCTTCTGTTTTCATTGGCTGTATCTGAACTTAATTCAGAGCATCCTCAGGGTATATCAGCTGAGGTACTGTTTTTTAACTGCTCTGCTTTTAACTAAAATATTAGTATGTTATATATATACATTTAATTTTATTTATATAACTAATTACTATTACCTCTAAGCTGAGTAACTTCTATTAGAAGAAAAATGTCCAACAATTGCAGGTGATTATATTGGTTCACTGTAACAATATGCAGCAAATGAACAGGTAATCATTAAACGTAATTCAGGACTGACTGTACTAATGCTGTACCTGTGCATTCCAGTGGGCAGTAGGTGATATTTTTCATATAAAGAGCTTATTTCATAAAAAAAGCTGTTTCAAGGCCAGACTCAGTGATTAATCTGAACTAAGCTAAGAGTTTCAGACAAAACAGAAGAAAGGAGAAAGCAAGAAGAATAGCATTTTGTAAAAGTTGAAATAGCTTAATTTCTTTTTTTTTTTTTTTGTATTATAGCTAAAGTTTGAATTTGAATTCTAATAAAAAACCACACTGAAAATAAAACAAAAGCCCTTTTTGAGTTACACATTTAATTCAGCCTGGAATACTTTCTATCTGTCTCATGAAGCAAAAAATCAGTAATTCCAGAAATTGTATCAGTGAATGAATTTGTAAAAATAGAAATTAAAAAAACTTTTATTGCATCTACTCAAGCGCACTAGGATTTACATTAAAAGTAAATTATTACTTCCTACATTAGGCTTCTTCATAATAATAATAATAATAGCAACTTTACCTTGTGAAAAGGAAATAAAAGAATCATAATTACATGGGATGTAATCCAAGAATCATAATTACATTGAGTATATACAGGGGTAAAATGTTACCAAATGATAATAACCAATATTATCAATTTGCAATAACCAAATGATAAGCAACTCTGAACCCTGTTCATCCCACCCCATAAGGTTGTTAAGAAATGAACATTTCCAAATTTATACCAAGTATGAAATACTAGTTAAGAATCTTTGAAACCCATGTGTCTGTTTATATTTCCTATTCCATATACTTACGCACTGATGGAAAAATTGCTGCTATTTTCTGCATGTGCTGAAGATGAATAAACTGAGCCACCAGGAAAGTGAGTACTTAAAACCAGTCATCTTATTCTGCTTCAGACTTGGCATACTGCTCCATGGCTGTGAATTTTTATCATGTCCAATCTATTGATGATGCTGCTTGTCAGCTGCAGTTTTCATTAGGAAAAAGGAGTTACAGCTGATGGTAGGGTTTGTAGGAGTTCATAAATATTCTGCTACTGTTCAAAACTGCTGCAATGAACTAAAAGCAGACATATTAGCTGCATTTTGAACCCACATGAAAACAGAGCTATTAAACTATAAAGCATGATCACTCAACATGTTAATTAAAGAATAAAACCTATCAAATTAAATATAGCGTATTTTTTCTGACCTGGTTCAGGGCAGAACAACAAACTGGCTCTTCAGTTTTTGCTCCTAACCAGGAGCTCTGAATCTTCATAACCCTTCCAGTGGGATCTCTCTGAATACTGGTTTTGGAATGGTTTTATAATGGAAGGGGTGAATAGCGCATGTTTGTCCCCACTGCTCCTGCTTCCTTCGGTGACTTGAGCAGAGAGCTGACCTGCGATCCTCCCGGGCCACGGGACTTACCCGTAGGGGAAGTAGGGAGACTGATGGCTGAGCGCCAGGCTGCCCTCAAGGAGCCTGTTCTGCGGCCACCAACAGCCCGGTAGGACATTTTCCTTGATCATCAATATAATGTTCCCTAAGCATCTTCTGCTTGTATATCACTCTAAGGTCACTTTGATATAAATAACCAGCGACAGATGAGGCCTGTGGGGTGCTTGTTAGAGAGCCAGTGGTAGATATTTTATTCGAAGCCTGATCAATCGCAGCACAGCAAGTTTCTGGAGATCTGTACGTGTCACTGTAGAACCACAACAAGACCTTTTCTTCTTCAGCCAGAGTCCACAAATTGTGAACAGGACTCATGCTTATAGAGAGTTTGGTGAATCCAGTGGTCTTCACCTAGAGACAGTGATACTACCCAAGCTCTGGAGGTGAGCGCTGTCTCCCTTATGAATAAGTTCATTTGGACCAAGATGACTAAAGTTACGGAGGCAGATCTGATTGTGAATATGGGAGCAACATGCTCACTTCTCTCGAGTCAGTCAGTTTGACTGTCAAAGGTGCCTGAATAGCATCTGCACCAGGACAACAAACAGGCCCTCCTCCAGCGATGCTCACATCTGCAGGAAGCTGGCGTGTTAGGAAAGGCAAAATATAAAGCTGTTCTGTGCTGTTTGCTACAAGTCAACAAACAGGAGGGAATATTGATTTAGAAATATGGCATCTGACATAGAAGATGGACCTCAGAAAAAGAAAGACAGATATTTTTTAAAGTAGAGGTAGGGTGTTTTTTTTTCTTAAGAACAAGAGGAGGCCTGTTTTCTTCTACTTATATATTTATTATTCTTTCTTTTAGAAGAAAATTATCCCAGCAGTACTGCTTGAGATTCATTAGTGTCATTTAGAAATCTTTCCTTTTGATAAATGCAGTGCACATATTCATGTGACCGTTTCACTGGAAAATTATTGCCCAGCCAACTCAGGCTACATAGATTACTGTGAACTGGAGGACCCTAATTCTATGTTTGAATTCCTCAACTTTACTTTCCCACCCATTGATATTTGTTTCTTTTCTATTGTTATAGCCTTCTAAAAGCACTTAATTTCAGAGGCTTTTCTCTGCTTCCCCGTAAGTTTTCAGGTTTCTTTGGTACGTAAGAGCTTCTGAGCTGTACAGTTTTCCACAGTACTACACATGGCCGCAAAAATACCTCATGTCCTCCAGATCTGACTTTCTATCTGCCCCTCTGACTTGCTATTTGTACACCTAAAGTCTGTTTCCCCCCTTTATGTACCAGCATCACACTGTATTCATGTTAATCTCTCTAAATCTCTCTATTAATCTAATTAATCAATTTATTAATATCTCTAAATTCTCAGGGCACAACTACAACCAGGGGGTGTAGATTTTTACTCTTGATTGATTATTAAAGTAAGGCACAGCACACCAAGATACTGAAGTCATCCAGCAAGACTGCCCCATCCTTAGAATTATTTACCACTCTAATTGTTTTGGTCAGCTGTCGCTTTATATTTACTCTTTATGAAATACTGAAAAGACTCAGACTTGATATCGAACACTGGGGAAACCCACTGTTAATCATACTACTTTAAGATCTGCTGGTGGGTCAAGTTATGTTTCATTTAACTTTAATGTACCTATACACTTTATGAACAACATGTAAAATAACTCAAGATAGATAACAGCAAAAGGAAAAGTTTCGCATCTCGTATTCTGTTTGTTGAATGGCATTAGTTGTATTCCTGTATAGAAAGTAGTATTATAAACTCCATGGTAAAATATTTATTTCTACATTTTTCTTGGGAAATACATATAGTATTTCAGAAATATAAATCTTCTTAACATGTCTTGATAGATACTTTGGCTGATCAAAACTTGGTGGTAAAGTATGAAAAGTTTGAAGAAAAAAAGAGTGACATCAAATGCCTTTTTAAAATCAGATTTTTTCCAGATATCTTCTCTAATATCAGTTCCAAGGTTGCAATATTTCATTATTTACATATTCTGCATTCTGCTTTGAAATATTCTTTTTTTAAAAAAAGTTTTTTTAATTGAAGTTCTTTTAGACTGGGAGGAAGTACAGTTGCTAAAATATAAGTCAGGAATAGAATAAAGTATTAGATGGAAATTATGTTTTATACTGAAATTGAATACTTATGTGAAAAATACCAAAATGAATTTAGATAGGGATGATGATGCAAAATCTGAACATTTAAGTTAGCACAGTGTGTAAAACATATAGTATAAACTATTGCGTTACTGTTAGAAGACAACAGCCAAAATGCAAGAAATGAACTAGTTGGAATGCACAACCTATCTGAAAAGAATAGGAAATGTCACTGTACTGGAGCAGTAAATGGAGAAGGGCCAATTGTATTTGCTAACTACTTAGGCTATGTAAGAGGAGGATGAGAGGAGATGTTCAGTATCAATAAGAGGGAAAAGAAAGGAATGAAAGTCTATTATTTTTAGTGCGTATGCACATATAATTAAAGTCTCCCATGCTAGAATCCATGAAATACAGTTCAGTCCCAAGTTACTACTTACTCCATAAATGTTATACTAACAATGGTATCATTTTCAATACATTTTTTTTAATGATAAGTATTTCTAATCTAGCAATCTATAAATAAGAATTAGGACACATCCTCATTTGACATTAAGCCAAAATTCATTCTTGCTCTGTCAGTTCCATTTCCACAAAGGCTTTCTGTAACCTCCTTCTACGGAAAGCAGCTGACAGTTGCTTACCCACCTAACTTCATTAGGCTTCAGAAAAGTAAAGGAAAGCTACACACTTGTGTTTAGCACACAACAAATAGATCTCAGTCACAGGAAATTGTTCTTGTAAACTTTCAAAAACATATATCCATACATTTTAAACAGCCCTGGATTTCTACCCATATCAACACATCCTGTATCTACAGCACACATTCAGGGGATTCTTTCTTTGCTTCTGAAATCAATTTGGTTTATTTTTATTTTATTTTGGTTTATTTTATTTTTTTTTTATTTATTTTATTTTATTTTATTTTGGTTTGGGTTTTTTCTTTTCTTTTCTTTTACTGTATACTAAACAGTCCTGTTTAGTTCATCTAGATAATTTCTTCATATGATACAGAGATGATATAGTATAACTTTGCCTCAGTAATGTACATCAAGAATAGGCAGAAATAGAAAACCAGTCAGTACAGGAAAGTTAGACAGACCTGAAGACATCAGCTGCTCAGTAACTCAAAAAATACACATACTGAAGCATATACATTCACAGTCATCAGTAAACCCATGAGATAGAAGCACACCTCAGATTAGAAGAATTTAATTTGTGGTGTATTTCCTGCTCTACTGCCATGTAGAGTTGTGTCCCAAAAAAGAAAGAAGTATCTTCTCTGCTCTTGTGTAACTCCAAAATATGAACACCTAACCAGACTATGTAAATAGAGCAGAAAAAAGTAAGATAACAAAAATGGAGAACAGAAACTTCTTATGAAGCAGACAAGGAACTATAAAGGGTGGACAACTAGGATCCCTCTGAAACACTAAAAGCAATGCAAATCAGTTTGCCTTATATTTGCAGTGATGTTTCCCCACACAGGTCATTTAAAGTGAGTAAATGCAGTGCGTTGGGACGTAATGTTGACAGCTCCACAGCACTTTAGCCTTTCTTTTCCATTGCCTAGTCTCAATCTGCCTTAGTCAAGATCATTATATTGAGATGACTAAAAGAAAAAGGAACAATCTCATGGGAGCAAAGCTGTCAGTTTACAAAGATGATACATTTTTTTTTAATTCTTTAGGTTTTCTCTTCATGGCTTTCTATGTACATTTGCTCACCTCACGTATCTCTTCTTCACACAAAACCAATATGTGTTTATATTTGGGAAGGATATAAACAGATTTTATAACTTCAAGTTACATGTATTTTGTTCCTGTTTTATAAAAATAGAGCATATCTATGAGAAATTTTGTCTATTTTGTCTTATCCATTATACGTTTCTTCCATGACCATAGTTTATTTTATTTTAGTATTACAGAGAAGTATGCCTAACATGACATCAGGAAATAAATTAAAAACCCTCTTTCCAAAGTTATATGAGAATCCTCTCTCCAAAAGTATATGAGAATCAAGACTTCAATTTTTAAGAACCAGAAATATAGTTTCAATTAAAATACATTTTGAAGAAGTTTTGAGATCAGAAGTTTTGTTCTTTCAGGGGCACTTCCTTTAACACAAAGACATTATATTACAAATAAGCTCCACATGGTGTTATGGATCATTAAGTACACTAATCATTTAAGACTATTCAAAATATACATGCCACAATGTGAGCCAGAGCTGACAGTCAGATTAACAAAAACTACAGCACAGTAGCTGTGTAGGTGACGAGCACAGAACTTTCACTTGCCTTGAAAAAATATTAGTGATTTTTTCTTCGTGTGCTGGAAATCTCTCTCACACTACTGTATCTTCTACTGAAATCACAGTAGAAACGTACTTGAGACTTCTACAGCTGAATCATGGCTTTATTTACGTAACTATTCCTTCAAACCTGCCCTCATAGGCAGATGCTTGCCTATAAACACATACATTTTCAGGACAGATTCCTTAAACCTTTCAAATAATTCTGTGCTTTGAACAAACAGATCCTAGGATACTTTCTATAGAGAGAATAAAAACTAAGATATGATAATAACCATAATCACATTTTCTTAACCTGTTATGCATGGCCCTATATCATACTTGCCAATATAACTACACTCATTCCAGTAATGCCAGGCCTGATTGACAGTGTTATAAATGTGTAAGTATTCAAGAGAAATGCAAATACTCCAGTTAAATTCTTTAACAACCTTTACTACTTCATAGGAGAGTTTCCCATCTTTACTCTATGTTACTCTGTCTTTAAAATTGCCAGAGAAGTCAAGACATTGCATATTCTACGTTACAATGAAGCCATCAATCAATCATCAAATCAATCAATCAATCAATCATCAAATGTCATTCTCTGAACAGCTATCATCTAAATTAAAGGGAAAACATCTAATATGCATATTAATATACTTATGTGCGCATCTCAGTGTGACCAAGTGGGTAAAAAGGTTGTATACTCTCATTCCAATATGTATGTAGCTCTGATCCTCCTTGTCTCACTACTCCTTCTCATAACTCCATTTGACCTATCATTCCAGCTTTCTGTCTAAATATATAATTATGTGTTCTCTTGTAGTAATAATATATGCTGGTACTGAGTATGAAATTAGAAAGAATGTGAAGTACTGTATTTAATGGCATAAAATATTGGCTCTTAAACCTGTATTAATTATTCATTTTTGTGTATCAGGTTCCTCAATGCATGTTAGACTTAGTTAAGTACATCTCTGTGATATCATATATTAACCACTGGTGGAAAAAATATAATTCAGAAGAGGTAACTTTTCAACTTCATTTAGATTGCTTTTGTAGTTGCAATTGCAAATGAAAGGGACAAGTATACTGTGTCTCTTGCTGCCTAAAGCCACTGGCCGTTAAACAGTCTAGATGCTAGGCTTGGGTTAGCTCATGAATAACTACCAAAGCACTTTACTTAAATTGGTGGACTAAATTATTCATTCAGAATTAAAGTGGCCCTAATTCATTTTAGCTTACTTGGTAAATTAAGCTAAAAAAAATTAAAGCCACTTTAACTCTGAATGAGACTTGTCCACAAAGTAGAATAAGTAATTTATTTCAGGGTCACACCTTCAGCTGATTCTGAATTTTCTATGGCATTCCCACAAAGGCAAGCCTGGAATCTGTCTCCCTATCTCACTGCATGTAGTTCTTATTTCTTCCAACTAGACATTTGGGTTTTTTTCTTCTAATGTTTTCCTTCACTTTTGGATGTATAAATATTGGACATCTGAATGACAGATTTTAATTTTCTATAATTTGCAAAGCAGTAACAGGCATAGACATCCAAAAACTGGCTGTTTACTTATTTTTTCCATGCAAACTCTGGTTTTGTTGTGATGAAACTTCTGCAGGATAATGACATGGTTCTCAAGAGAACATTAAGCTGAATGCTCATCTTTAAAATTCCCTTTTTTCAGTAGCCAATTCCCACGTAGAATGGGGAATAGGAGTTAGGAGAAAGGAAAAAGATTAAACCTTGAGTGTATCAATCATGTCATTTTGTCATGGTCACAAAATCTCTCTTCTGAGATCCACATAAAGGAGCTCATCAGTTAGTGAGAGCCTTTCAACATGACCCAACGTAACACAGACACAAAGATGGAAAATATCAGTAAGGCAAAGATTATGAAGAAAGAAAGTCTCTTTTCAGCCTTTCATTTTTGAGTCAAAGTATATAAATAGAACAGATTGAAACAATACTACCTCAAATTATCATGTTGGCTTTCTTTTTTTGGATACTAACAGATTGACCTGGCTCTACTTTTCTCCTGTTTCTATGTGGAATAGATACGTAGTTCTCCTCAGAAAGGTTCCAGTGTTTGGCCAATGGTGGTGTTCTGCACAGTGTGAAGCAGATCCTCTAAATGTTGAGGATCTGAATTTTTTTTTCATTGTGCAGTTCAGCCAGCAAATTATAGCATAGATGCATTCAGTTCATAATTTAGTACAAACTTATTTATTAACATGAGGTAGAGTCCTCGGATCTCCCACAAAAAAACACAAAACCCTAAGTGTTAAGAAACTTCTACAATAAAAGGTTCTATTACTATTTTTGCATCTATTCAAACTATATAGTCAGGTTTCTGACTTTCGGCATTTGCAGGATTATTTGGAAATGTGATTAATTTGAATACTGCATGGTTGTATTGTGATCATGTGGTCCTTGAATTAATATGACCTACAAAAAAGAAATTATTTGTTTAGTCTATCTCAGTTGCCATCAAAAGCATACAAACTTGTTATAAAGAGGACAGTGGTCAGTTGACTCCATGTTTACCAAGTATTGAACAAGAAGCAATTTAATGGATTTCAGCTTAGAACAAGTCAGACTTAGGGTAGATATTAGGAAGAAGTGTAAGTACTGGAACAGGAGTTCTTTTTCTACGAGTGTATGGACACAAAATTTCCCTATGATATTTATTACGAAGTATATCTGTAGAATGAAACGCAGCAGTACTGATGTTCGCTCTACCCATCCCACCATACCTGTCCACCACACACGGCCACCCCAATCTCCATAAAACCCAGGATGTATCTTTCTTGATTACCTATTACCATGAAATACAATACACATGAGAAATAATAAATAAATCTTGTAGATACACAGAACACGCAATCCAACGTCAGATACATGTTGTTCATTTGTTTTTCAGTGTATTAAAATGGAGAAAAGTTTTGTGTATGTTTTAAAACACTCCTGTTGATCACATCATATTCAGGTGATCGGGATTTAGGCATCCTAAAGTGACTGAAAGATAACTGAGAAGAGACATAACAGGCAAATTAAACTCAAGACCCTTTATTTCTCATCCCTTTCCTAGGCAAAAAAAAAACAAAAAAAAAAGAAAAAAAAAAGAAAAAAAAAGAAAATAAAGAAAAAAGAGAGAATGTAGGAATGGAATTAAGGGTTTCACATTCAGTAAATCAGAACAACTATTTCCATTTTGATTCAAAGCATTTTCAAAAACTATGCATATACATACCATGTGTAGAAGTACACATCTTTCTACATAAAAAAGCGTAAATGACAGCAGGAATGTTAAGAAGGAAGTGGTCATGTGTACCTATATTTTTTACATTTTGAATGCTTCTGAATAAACCTTGCTGTGACTTGCATACTAAGCAGAGAACCGTCGTGCCTGGTCCTATCTATTTATAATTCTTGTCCACGAGTTGCATTCTAGATGGTGGCAAGCCCAGAACTACAACTCTTCTCAAATGCTGCCACCTAAAGGCTAAAATGAAGTACAACTATAGAGATGTGTTAATACAACCAAAACCGGCAAAAATGAGCAAATGGGAAATGGTTCACAATTGTGCAACAGCGGGAAATAAAATACAACATTGCAGAGTTGTTGCTTGGATATCACGTATCAAATGCATTTGGGTTTAATCGCCTATGGATAATTACCCGAAAATACTTTGGAGATATAGTTTTTTCCAAGGACAGGTCAACATTATGGTTTGTATCTTCAGTAGTCATATTACTGAAACATTTTTACATTTATAAATCAATTAAACAAAACTAAACAGTAAACCCAAAATTATTTATATGAGCTGAATGACTCAGAATTATGACACCACTGAAAATCTCCAAACTTGCTTTCTAGTTAAAAATACGCTTCCTCTGATTTGAACATGTAATCCGTGTCAACTCCTTAAAAAAATGCACAATATATTTGAACATTTGTAATTCTGATTATCTCTTAAATATGCAGGAAAACATCACAAGCAGGAAAAAATGAGGATTTGGCTCTAAATGTTTGTAAGTTAAAGATTTAGTAATTTAAAAAAAAAAAAAACAAACCCAAAAATCCTGCCTAACGGATTTTTGTTAGAGCTACATAGGTTTTCCATATAAAGTAGTTCTTAAGAGAAAGGCTTTAAAACAGTCACTAAAATTAAGTGGATCTTTTCACTACCCTGATAAAAGGTGGTTTATGTCATAGGAAAGGTATTCTATGTCATAGGGAACATAACTAAACTTAACCTACTCTTAAAGTAATTTACACATGCCATCTTTGCAATGCTTTAAACTATCTTAAAATCAAATAATAGAATGCAATAATCAACAGATGTAATATTTTGCAGATTTTAACTATTTAGATGTTAAGTATATAATCACTAGAGTTTGTATGAAAGGAACTAGACTCTACAATTGGAAGAAATAAATGGATGAGAAGCTTGAAAGCGTAGAGTTCATATACCAGTGTAGCCCTCATAGTTCGAGAATAAAAACAAAGGAAGTTCTGCAGATAGAGGCAATATCTCATACACCAGCTAAGGAAGTTAGAAAAAATAAATGCAATTCTGGGCTTTTGCACTGAAAACTTCCCCCCCCCCGCCCCTATTTCGTAAGTTGATTTAATACCTTCCCCTACAAAACCTTGATGCACTTAACACAGGCAATACATTTTAGACCAGTATATTTGACATTCATAGTAGTAGCTAATACTCCTCACCAAAAGAAAACAGTAGGTTTAGATGCTGTCTTTTCAGGTATTTGATGGGGCTGGCCCACAATGCTGTTGATACGACTGACGGTAAAGTAGGTATGGCAGGATACCCAAGGTGTACACCAGTCCCTGACAGTTCCTGTCCAGAAAGTCTCTGTACTTTCTGCTGGCCGGTGCGTCTGCTTCCCTCCCCCGTGGGGTTGGGTTGTTGACAGAGGACAAATCTGGACACTGAAACTGAAATCTGCTCCCAGGTTCTAATAGTTTGGACAGAATTGAGCAGTATAAAAAAAAGGACTCATTACTCTGGCAACTTGGGAAAACAAACAGATTTTTGAAAATATTATTCAGAGAAATAAATGTTGCATGCTGTTTCCTAGAACATGGGATTTTTTGGCAATTGATCCAGATAAGAAAAAAATTTTGGCTATATATGACAGTCATTATTTTTGTTAATGACATTATTTTCCATTGTGTTCATTTAGCCAGAATTTCTTTCAAGATTCTTAGTAACAATCAATTAATAATGCTGTGAAGCACAGACATTTTTACAGTCTGTAATGGTGTGCACCGCATAGATCCTCAATCTAACAGCAATCCAGCTCAGTAAGCTTGCACAATAAAGCGCAGCTTCATATAGATACAGTAGTGTGGATCTAGATGTAATTAAAGAAATTTTGCCTCTGCAGGACTAAGTAGTTTGGGTGTTTTATGAATGCTACTCTACTGATTCTGATACTGAGGGTGTTCAGGAAGAACTATTTGGACATTTCTGCACACAACACAGGAACTAGCATAGATCACAGAACACAGATTTCAGTATGTGTGCTGTATGCGTACGTATCTACTGGAAAGAATAAGAAGGCTTAATCTCTTCTTTGGGGAATGTACAACTGAAACAGTTATGATTTGATTCCTTCTGGTGATAACCACTGTGAGATTTCTAGTGTTTCAAGTTCCTAAAGCTAACAGAGGGCGAAAGAAAACACAGCAAAACTAAAATTTAAATGTTCTCTACTATGTTGCAGTTGGACATCTTCTCCCATAAGCTTTTTTCTGTAAAACCCTGATTGTTTTGATAATGTACTGTGAAAGACTGATGAGCATTCTTGTAGCCTTATTCTGCAACCATCCTTCTGGCTTAGGAGGAGTGTTCTTTAGGCCCTTAGTTCTAAACATGACCTTCTGTCTGATTCCCGTAGATGTATTTCACATACCTTTTTCAAGTGTCATACAGTACCCTGCTAATTATGTTTTGTGGGAAACATGCTTATACCGTCCATTTATTTTTTTCTACTCATTAGCCATTTCCATCACAAAGAAGTAGCAAAAGAAAGCTTAGTTAATTGCATAAGAGGCCAGTTCAGGACAAATGCAATGTTTTCCCATCACATCTCATCACAGAAGGTTGCCATTTCGCCACTTTTTAAATGTCTATCCCTTGCTGCTAACACACAAAATTGAACACTGCCTGTGGCATTTACTGTACCTTCATCTGCTGGATTAAATGTTGTCTCAGCTGCTCTACTCTGTCCCTCGGGGACGAAAACCATCACCATTCAGAATACTCTCAGCAGCAGAAGCAGCAGAACACCAATGTCTCATCCAAACTAACAGCATAAAGGTGATAGCTCACTATAACGCTAGCCTATTCACCTTTTTATTCATTCTTTTTATGTTTTCCTCATAGTTTATAGCTTTTTTGGAATCAAGCAGGACCTGAAGGATTAATCACTCTCTTACAATTCTGACCACATTTTATTAGAAGGGAGCCAGAACCCAGAACTGCTCCTGGGCAGAGCTGTGTGAAGGATGAAAATTTTATTTCACATAGGATTATCAGATGTACAGCCTGAGAAGACAGGGCAATGGCTCAATGATCCAGGAAATGTTTCCAATTCCTTCAGGTTTCTTTTCATCTTACAGTACTACTCTGGAGATTTCAAAGTCTGACTTCAATCAAAGTCAGAATGGAAAGCAACAAATTTCCAAGTTCCCCATTGAGAAAAAAAAATCCTTTAAAATGTTTTAGTTGAAACTGCTTCTTGTGCAATTTGATGAAAGAATCATTTGGGGAATTGGTTTTGGACATCATTCAGTTGCCTCCCTGATTTCATCCCCAAGTAATTCTGAGAAAACTGACTGGATCTCATCCCAGTTGAGACAGAGAAGCTTACTCCAGTAGTATACAATTGTGCGCAAATTTCCAGAGGAGTTTTGCAAAGATATAAGTGTGGAGATAAGCTGTAGCACTTTTATAAACCAAGTGAAACTCTCTAACCAAATACTCCAAACTGCAGTGATGTTGGGAACAATACTGAAACTCTGTGGCTTGAATTCCTCTCAAGTTATAGTATTGTGAGAAATCAAACTGCAAAAAGCTACTGACAACATCTATAACATCACCTTATTTCCCTTGGCAGTTTTTCAAGAGTAAAATTTTTATGAAAGCTTGCAAACAAAAGAAAGCTACTTGTAAAACCCTAAAACCTTTTTTTTTTTTCTTTAAGATGTTCCCTTTTTATTTGCCACTCGCAAAGCAATCCATATATTTACCTCAGTATTTCACATCTCATCATTAGATGTGTTAAAAAGACTGCCAGAGTTTGTCCCTCATAGCAAGGCCTTCGACCCCTTCCAAAATAACAATATCTTTAGAATATTCCCTGTAACTATATAAAGATTTGCTCAGTTATGTCTTTTAACCATGAAAGGAGGTGTTCTTATTTTTGGAAGATACCTTTTAATATTTGGTGGCAGATGAAAACTCAGTATTAACTACCTTGAAATGAGAGCATGGAGCGATGTTCTCTCTCATTCATACTCCTAGAAACTCAGACATATCATACAGTGTGGACTTACAGTCCCTGGCAACTAAGTTGAGAATGAGAGCAAAGGGAAGGCTAACACAAGCATCATTTTTTTAAAGTTAAAGATGTCTCTGCTTATTATATCTGCAATGGGCATTACCCAAATACTTTGTTCAGGTATTCACCTATTCCTGAATGATAAGCAATTCAAAAGAAAATACAAAGCAACCAGAAAATTCTGCATATAATTGCAGCTTAACTTGAAACTTCTGAACTTCATTAAACTTCAATTAACTTTTCAAAATTATCATTTGTCTTTCATCTTACTAATTTCAGCCATAACCTAAAGCAAGAACAAAACCCATGAGGGAAGCTATGCTGATCATGGAGAACATTGGAAACTTTACAAAGAAATCTATTCTCATTACACTTCAATACTGTTTTGGAATCAAAAACCTTGGCATGAACTTCATAAAACCCTGAAAATTTTGTAACTCACGCAAATAAAGCATGTGGGCCTTCAGGAACTGAAGCCATCAAAGCACATTGACTAGATTTTGCCTCTCGACATATGATTACCTACTGATTCACATCATGAGAATGAATCCATACATTCTCAGGGGAGTTCAGACCCTGGCACTTTTTGATGGAAAGATTTCAAGCAGATTTGTATTTACATTCCAGGCTTGGAAAAGAAATTCTTACAACTTCTCTTTTTTGGCTAAGGGATCCACCTTGAGGTGTCAGAAGTGTCTGTCACAGCTTTTTTTCACGTGGGCCCGGGAATATCTAGACAAGCACTGGTCATACTCTGTGTGTTCAGGTATACCTTGGGCACTGCTGAGGGTCAGTCAATGGATCCACCTTTTTGAAGGAACAGTATACGGGTACACCTGACACCTCCCTAAAGAAATGGAGCTAAATGAAGCTCTGACCAGCTTCACGGTGTAGATTTGTGGTAGTCTGGGTTTTGATTTTTTTTTTTCAAAGTTGATGCAGTTGAAAACAAAAGTACCTGTGGCACATCCTTGCAATCACTCACATTTTTGGACAGGAGTTCATAATAGAACTGTTATAATAGATGCACTTATGTGATGTCTGCTGTCTACCCTCATGCTCATCTCAACTTCAAAGCATAGTGCTTGTTTACAAGTTCATAAAACCCTTCCCCAGGGATACAGGTGTCAAACAGTGAAAGGTGACTGCTTAGATGCCAGTGAATGATCTGTTTAGAAGGGAAACATTTCCAAAGTGGTGAATAAGAACCGGAGTTTCTTTTGTCTGCTATGCTAGTTTAAGTTAGCAATTATTACAGTTCCCCAAAATATATAACCACTTTCTAAATTTATTATTATTTTACATATAGATTATATTCAAACACTGTTTAGATAACATTTCCCAAGAGTTTTTGTCACTCTTTTACATCTTCTCCTCAATTTTTAAGTACTTTATGTGAAGTATACTTGCTGATTTTCCTATACTTCTGAACACCTAATTTTCCTTCTGAGGTTCTGTCAAATTTCTTAGACTATTATCACAAAAAACTCCACCATTACCCGTCTCACTTATCTCTCCATTTCTCCTGCAACTTTTTCTCTCCATTCTCAGTATGTTATGTTTCTCAGCTTCCCTCTGATGTTTCACACTTTATTCATTCTTATTCTCCTCTCCCTTCTTCATTTAATATTTCCTTCTGAAGCTGGTCACCCTCCCTTCTCGTCCATCTTTTTTTTCCTCCTGCCAGCTGGAATGTGGCTGTTTGTCACTTGCTCTATTATGGAACTGTTCCCACAGTATTTCATGAAAATAACATCAGAGTCAGTATTCTTCCAGCAGTTTTCATCTTATTTTTCAGATTCCGGATGAGTAGGAAGGGTAACAGCAGGAGGAAAGAGTCTGATTCTAATCAAAAACAAGTGTTAACCATGAAATATCTCACACTCTTTGAAAAAAGTCCTTTTAAGGACTTTGTGAAAGCCTTTAACCATCATCACTACATACTCCCTATCACTGATAATCACACCTGTTGATAGTTATCTGCCAAATAAAGCTAACATAAGAAAGTGAGATCTGGAATTCATAGGCAATTGAGAATGCCAGTGTAACAGGCTGATTTACAGCAGGTGCCTTAGTGACTCATGACGGCCACCTGACTGTGCCAAAAATGTATTGAGCATGGTATCTTTTGTGGAAGCGTCCCTCCTGCCGACAATGATACCAGCTGCCAAAATGCACCCCGAAGGAGTAAATCTAGCAGACTTCAGGTTACAACTCTTTACTGTTTGAAAAAGTTCAGTAACCTAGGAGAAGCTGGTTACTTAAAACTACAATAAAATACCTGATTTCAAATGGATCAGAATTTTGTGTTTTAATACTTCTCAGGTAGGTTGAAGTCATATGCATCCTGCAACAGCACCTCTCCACCTTCCTATAGGGCTTCAGGAAACAAATAGTAGATGGAGCCACACAAAATGAAGTTAGCAGTTCAAGTACCAAAGGTATTAGAGTTGTAAGGATGGATAGAAGGGTAAAAAGTGGAACCAGCCTGGATGTGGTAACAGCACAGCTGGTTTTAAAAGGGAAAATCCTCCTACGGCCGCCTTTAAGGACTGCACATTGCCTTACATAATGGGGCTTGAATCTCAGCTGTCCCTAGGCGCTACCACAAGCCACTTGATTAATAGTTAATCATTAGCACGATACACGTTAGGCTCATTTTATAGCTGCCCAAGTAATTCTGATTTGGAGCAGCGTTGGAAATAGAAACATTATAGTTCACACTATCCTAAGGACACCAATGAAACTTAGCCCACAGATCAAGAAAGCAGGTTGTTGTCTGAGTTGGCATCAAACGTACCTGTTAGTCGAGCGGCAGTAGAAAGGCAACCCTAGTATTTTGTCTTTTTAAGTATTGTCAGCTATGAAGTTGTTGTCAAAGGTATCTTCAAGAGCCTTTTTTATGTGTGAATGTCAGTGTTGTCTCAAAGCGAACTCTTGAGTCAGTCTGACTTTAATAGACTTAGTTACAGGTTTGGAAATATGACCTTGTATGCCAGACTAGTTAGGCTGGGGATTTCTAGACTGCTTCCATATAATGTCTTGAGGATGTTTTGGATCAAAACAAAGTGTCATCTCTTGGAATATTTATGTTTATATTATTTATATTCATAGTTCTTCTATTATAATTCTTATTGTTCGAATTGCAACATATCTATAACTCTAAAGTTGAGATTTTAAATTACTTCTGAAAAATAGGTAAAGCTTCTTTCTGCTTACATGTGTTAAATTAACAGTAACTTGAATTAGCAAGAACTAACTCCTCTACTTCAAGGTTATCTTGCCTGCAATGAGCCAAAGTAATTGCTAGAACATAGCAATGTTGCCCTCTTTGGTCTTCACTGTAGATCTTTTGGTCAGACTTGGTACCATAGCACTGGATTTTTAATCAAAATCTGTGGGATGTCTGCATGTACACAGGTGTAGAACATACTCAAGAGATATGGACTAATGATAAAAAGATTTATAGTGTGAAACTGAGAATATGTATTTGTCCTTAGCAGCTTTTGGCGCTAACAATTACCAGATGTGGATCTGTGTTACAGTTCAATACCTAAGCTTGCTTTTCAAATAAAGCTGATATGAAATAATATTCATATGAAAAGACAGTATAAAATTGCCTTCATAGAAGACTAGGAGAAAAAAGAACTAAATTCTGGAGGAGATCTTGCTTTAAAAATGAAATGAGCTTTCCCCCTCATTTGCAATATTTATAAATTTAGTTGTCAAACTGGTTTTGCTATGCAAATGTTGTTTACTTTTTGTCACTGTCACCTTTCAGTTCCTAGCACCATAAGTTAAGCACTTAAAATCAAGCTTTGAAGCTTCTGAACAAAATGATAAAAATGTTTTCCACCCTAGAAAATCCAAGGCTCCCCACTACTAATTAGTGCTGCTAACACATTTCTGGCTTTTTTTCTTTTTCAAACAGTGCTTGAAAAACATTTGGAAATGCCTCTTATATTTCACCAACCAAAATTATCATGTGTATTGTCTTTTTGTATCTTTGATCAAAAGCACCATTATACAAATAAAAACAGCAGCCCATCAAGTCAATTTAATTTAGCAACCATCTGTAGCAAACACTGTATCAACACATAAAGATACAGTTAGTCTTCACCAGAAAAATAATGACAAAACCTCTGAAACAGGTTTTATATTCCCCTTTTCCGTTCTTATATAAACATGCTAAAAATGGGAACCAGACAACTTATTCCACTGACAAAAAGGATTCTGAACTAATGGAATTGCAAACTTCCTAAAACCACTCTCTTCCTAATATGCTTCTGCTCCAGCACACTCATTTATCCACAGCAAACTCCACGGGCAGGTAGGTATACATCTTGTGGCTTCAACTGTTTCTACTTTACAGTCAAAAGAAGACTGCATACCACTTTGAAAAATGTACATGAGTTTAATCATAAAGTGGGTATAAAAAGCATAAAGATGTGTTTATTTCTTCTATGGACTCAGTAAAGTTAGTGGTTTGTGCTTGTAATTTGGGAGTAATCTGTCGAAGCTAGTGGATCCGGACAGGACTGGTCTTTCAGTGGCTTATTACTTCCTGGACTATTTTTACCTGGACAAAGTCAGCATAGAAGAACACGCAAACAAGAATTCTCTGGTCTTTGGCAATTCATATTCACTTGCCGCATTTAGGAGAAGAGATACAAGGAGCAGAGCAGTGGAGAAACAGAGCCGGTACATTTTGATTTTCTGTTTTCTCCTGAAACACGTACCAGCAAAAACCTGATTAGAAAGAAAAAAAATCATTCTGCCTAATAGGAGCTAGCAAGGAACATATGGCATGACATAGATTGTACACATTGAGACATCAGTCAACGTGGCAAGAAGCTGAAGCAACATCCACAAATTACGACCTTAATTGCTAAAAATAATTAAACAGATTGGCAGACATTTTAAAAATCACACATGGGTATCCAGTAGCCATGGAAAGTGAGTAGGACTTAGTGATGTAAATAGTGATGCCATTTATCATTTTAAATGTCTTCCCTATTATTTAAAATATCTTTATTTGAGAGCTTTAAAAACATCCAAATTATGTTATGCCCAGGTTTGACTGGGATAACCTTCTCTAATGCATGGAGTATTTTTAACTCATTCCTTTCTCTCACTGTACCTCTACATACTGTCTTTGAATTTTAAATCAGTTGGGTATTTATGTTCCAAGTTTTCCAAAAGTATCATAAATTATAGATGTCTGTAAACATGAAAAGTATCATCATTTCTAGAGGAAAGAAAAAGGAAGAATTTTTTTTGAAAGTAAGGCTAAAATCAAAAGTTATTTTCTTTAACTGTCAGGAAATTCAAACCCCAAAAGGAGATTCTAACCTTTTTTTTCCCAGCTGTAGCCTGCTGAAAGCTGATTCTTAAGGAAAAGGGACAAAGTTCCTGATCAAAATATCTCCTCATATTTTTCACACAAATGTGAACACATTTAAGGAAGAAGGAATTCTGTGCAATTTTTTTGTTTTGTTTAAATAACTGACTCATTTTCAGTCATAGATTGAAGGAATTATGGACTATGTTGTGCATGCTTCCCTGAAAAGACAGCATAATGTTATATATATGCTGAGTCTTCAGTAGAGAAACACTGATATTTACTAAAAAGGTAAATACCTGAGTTTCAGCTTTCCAGTAAACCTTATAGTTGCTGAATTAAATGTGAATGTCATTACAAGTGGAAAAAATAGAGTTGTGTGACGACAGCAAAATAGAATGCCTGCCTTTTTCTTTGCAAAGAAACCCCACCAAATTAGGCTTGTTCATATTCATGACCTCTTTTTCCTCCAAATCTTCATGAATATTCAGCACACAACTTTTATTCAAAAGTATACTCATGGCTACCAAAATCTCTGTAAACCAGTGTGTGTAAGAGTATTTGCACTAGTATATAGCATATTGAAAAACTGTTTTATTATTTGTATAATAAATTCATCCACTGATTAAGAACATTCAGTTCACTTAGAAGTAGAAGGAGGATCCCTCTTTCACTTGGAAAGCTTTGGCCATCCAACCAGAGAGAGAGTAACCGTGCTGCATGATGCACAGAAAGCATTCTAAGAAATAAATAACATAAACTAAATAGTTGTGAGCACACAGTCTAAGACATTTTTATGCAATCCATCTACTGACTAATTCAGAACAATTTGATTCACCCCTCCCAGCTTCCTCGCAGAGGATTCGGACACAGGAAAGGGCCCGGCTCCTTAGAAAACAGAGCTCGCCAGCTCTGCCGGCAAGCCCGGAGCCACGCACCGCAGGCTGAACCGCACCGCCACCGCATAGCCCCCGGCGGGGGCCGCCCCGCCGCCGCGGCCGCCGCTAGTGGGAGCCGGGAGACCGCGCAGGGCCGCCGGCCGGCGCTGGACAGCGGCGGCGCCTGCCCGCCCGGCGCGGGGGAAGCGGCGTCCCCCCGCCCCGCCGCTCCTGGAGCACCCGCGGCCGTCGGCGTTGGCGAGCGAAACGCTGTCTGCTGTTTCGTAACGAGAGGGTTATGGCCTGAAAAAATCACAACTGGACTTTTTTAATATGAGCTAAGTCGGCGTGCTCTGGTGATTTCTAGATGTTTCTCTTCCTCGCCTCGCTTCAATTTTAAAGCATCTCAGTGCTCCAGTGCCACAACTTCAGCCTGAGTGACAGCAGCCCTGGCAAAGATCCAGCTCGGTGCTGAGGCTCCATGTGGTGTCCTTACTGCAGAATTTGGCCCACAATTAATTTAATACTTAGTTAACTTTCAAAATGTTAGTAGCACGACAGCTGATGTTTACAAAGGATACTGAAAGGATATTCAGAATTAAATGTAGTCCTTCGAATGTGCAGAGGGTTTTGTTGATATATACTGTCTCTTGTCCCCAAAACTCTTATGAGATTTTATGTAGGAGTTGTGAAAAACATGTAGCTTAAAAGCCTGTACGACCACAGCCGTAGCTGCAGGAGTACAATTGCTCAATATAAATTTTAATACAATTCCTGTGATAAAATCTGCAATCATAAAAACACAAGCTGGCTTCCAGGTGCCCTGTTCTAATCACGTATTTTAGAAATCAAATCTACTCACTGCAGAACTTTATTTTAGCATGTTCATGAGAAATATTACTTTGAAACTCATATTCAATTATTTGCCACATTAATATGGTTGCCAGGAATAAAAATTTGTTTAAAAGCAATAATGAGAGATACCTATTTCCCATTTTCACATGCACGTGGCTAGTACAGAAAAACTCTGTTTTTTGTTTTGGTTTTATATTGTTGTTTTTTTTTTTTTAATTTGAAGTTTTCTTAAATGTGAAAGAATTATCACAGTTGGGGATGAATTAAGCAATAATGGAGCTAGGAAGACAACAGATGACAAAAAATCAGTACAACGGTTGTGTTGAAATGGAGCTGGGGAGATTAGAAAAGAAAGCACGTCACAGTCCCTGATATTTTTTCTAGGAGAGATAATTAGGGACTTCTGGTGAGAATACTTTCACTAGCACGTACAAGGAAGAAACTACACTTAAGAAAGTGCTGGAATGGAATTGGGATTCAGGAATTAGATACCACTGTTACCTTGTAGCCCTGAAACACAACATTGCTACTGCTAGTAAAAGACCATAAGATTTGTGAGTTTGCAAGGCCTTGGGCTTGTCCTGTCTGAACTCTTCCTGACTTGCCTGCAGCAGTTTTTTTCCTACAGTGATTTTTCTAGCAGACCAGGAGGTGGGCGTGGGGTGTGGGGTGTGGTGTTGTTCAGGTTTTTTTACTTTTGTTTATCTTTCTATGGCATAGACATTGTTTCATACAAGCAGTTACTCGTTTCACACAGACACACCCTGCTGAAGGTACTGACCTTAAGACCCTTAAGGATGAGCATAATGCCAGGAAAACGGTTGAAACTGAGAAGTATGTGTATTGTAATTTAAACTATATTATTACTATTATTGAGACTTTCTCTGTATAGAAGAATACTTTCTTTTTGTGTAATAATGTTAGGGAAACCTAACATTACCTTGATTGTACTGCAAGAAGAATAAGTACAAGAAGGAAAGTCCAGGGAGACAGGGCAAATAGAAAACTGATAAAAAATTTCAGTGCAGTGATGAGAAGAAGGAAGGCGTGCAGAATAGAAAGCAACATCAGAAGTTCTCCATTTAAAATAAAAAGTCAGCAATACATTAGTGGTAGAGAAAGAAGAACTGTGCGAGAGCAATACTTAAGAAATGGTCTCGGAAGTTACTAAAATATCACACTGATTGAAATGTTTGCATTGTTATGGTTTTAGGAGGTTTTAAATATTTCCTGTTTAACAGAAAACCTAAACTGAATCTCCACCGAGCTGTAACTACCTGCTTGCCCTGAGAAAGGACAAGGCGTTCTGAAATGGTGGGTGAAAATGGATCTCTTAGTCATGTCCTCAAGAGGCAGAAGTGAAGTAGATACTGTCGTCTATAATTCCCAGTAGTTGAGGAAAACGCAAACCCCGGTTTTTACTTTGCCTGTTGGTAATTGGGAATTTGCATACCACAAGTAGCTGAATCTGCCACACTACTTGCTAAGTCTGAGGCATTTGCTCTAAGATAGGGCTGTGACTCTCATTTTTCAATGCTAGATCTCTTCTTGGGTAAAACTGCATCTGAAGCAACTAAGGCAAGGGACAAGTGGGATGAAAAAAGATACTCCATTTCAGCAAAAATGTGCTAGATATAAAGGTACTACCAAAATACAACTGTTTGTTAGTACTATGCTTGGATTTGCAGCTGCTAGGATTAATCGGAGGCTATCCTAATCAATCAAGAAGGGCCAAAGCACAGGATCAAGCACTGTCCTATGAAGATTCATACTGTACAGTCAGTGCTTGATGCATCTTTGGCCAGAGCCGGAGGATCTATCCCTGTTGCTTCCTGGGCATGGCATAAGAATAACATGGGTGTCTAGTGGAAACCAGGCACCAGCTGGGGATTTTTACTCAAGTTAACCAACACAAACTGCTGATCACCCTTTTAGGTACCAGGAAAAAGAAGAGCACAAACAACTAAACAAGCACATAAACATCTATCCTCCCCCCTCCACAATCTCAGCTTTCTGTATTTTCTCCACCTGTTACACTCAGTCCTCCAAAATTTCCCTGGGGAGGGGACAGGTAGTGGGGAGACTGAGGTGATATATGCATAACAGTTTTCTGTTGCTCTGTGAAAAATATTTTTCTGCCACTCTATGACCAAGTCTTTCACGCTGTGCTTACTGCCCTGTACTTCATGGTTTCCTGATGCTCCATTCCTAGTGTCCCTGTCCCAGCGTGGGTCACCCATGGCTGCAGTCCCTGGGGGTGTGCGTACCCCTGTGGCGTGGCGTGATTCCCACGTTGCCGGTGCCTCTCATACATACACCTGAGCAGGGCCATGAGCTCCTCCAGCTCAACAGCAGTTTGGTGTCCTGTGGGTTTTCCCACCACTCTTTCCGTTGGTCCCAGTTTTGAAGGGAAGAGCGTTTAACTAAATGGATGAAAACTCCCATGCCACTTTCCCTCAGGGCCAGGGCCGACGCTGATTTTTAAAGTTTACTAGTACAGACATAGTCACGATGACTGGCTAATATATTAATACTTTGACTTGTATACCCTAAAATCACTCTCTACTTAAATTTGTTAGCTGAAAAATCTTATGTAATGGGTTTAAAACACGAGTATTTTCCCTCTTCCAAGCATGCCTGAGGAGTTAGGTCATTGCTATAAAAATAAATAATTCTATATACATATAAATATGCATAGTACATAAGAAGAATCCAGTGTCTTGAAAACATTCATTAAATTTTGAGACAGCCGGGCACTGACCAAGAAAACCATCCCAGGCAGCTGTCTGACAACCAACCTACTGACTTTGGAGGTGTGAGACAGGGGTTCTTCCTGCTTGCTTCTTTCATTTGACACATAAATGAAATAGGCTGCTTAGGTGGTATGGACTGCTCTGTCATATGCAGCTTAATCTCTTAAACCCTCATTGATAAATACTACCTCATAGCTCTGAATAAATTAAAGTTGAAATATATCTTTGTTTATTTTTCAGTGTTTCCTTTATAATTCATTCTGATTTTTATTTCAGTACAAAATGGTGGGAGAGCAAATACAACAGGACATAATCAAACTGCAGAAGGTTATACCCTAAGGTGATGTTCAGTGTCATAATGATGAGTTGTATTTATTTTTCCCAAAATTAAAATAAAAAAGCTCAGTTTTTCAGTCTTAATAAACAAAATGCCCAGATATTTCAGTAAATAGTTCAAGACTACACATTATGAAATACAGTCATATTGCTGATAGTACTTAAGAATGCATAGCTATGCATAATCGTCGATTCACTCAGTCTCCTGCAATGCACAGTACTAGGTCTTGACCTTCATGTCCTAGACAATTTCAGTACGTTTGATTTGTATCCACCTCATTTTTTTTTTTTTTTCACTTCAGCAGGGACTGTACCATCCTGTTAAGCTTTTTCCAAAGATTTTTTTACACAAGTAGTAACTAATTGTTCTTATCCCATTATAAAGATATTTTAAAGTCTTCAGTTATAACTGTATCAGGGCTTATGACTTTGGTTCCTTTTACTTATCCTTTTAATTTTTCTTTATTAGAAAATTGATTTTATCAAACACATCCGATAAAAAATCCTCTTGCATTTGAATTGATCCTCTTGATTTAATGCAATGCCAGTAATTAAGTTTAGATTTTTGGTATACTAAGAACTGACTCTGCCTTCCCAGAATTCTGGTGCATACGGAATGACTCATTCGAGTATGGTTTTTCCACCTTACTATTTATTCAACAGACCTGGCAGTCATTATGAGAATTGCATTTGTTATTTAATACTGTAAGTCAGAAATATATGTACTTGTTCCCAGTGCAGAAATTGTATTAGTTTATTTTATTCTTGAGGTATATACCCAAAGAATCTATTGTGTGAAAAACAGAAGTCACATATCTACTGAGAGAAATATAGATCATAGTTACAAAAAGTGACTGAAAAAGTCATTCTTCTGCCTATCCTAGTGACCTAAATAATTCCTGACAGGTATTTGTCTAACCTTTTCTTAAGAACATCCAGTAACAGAAATTCTACATCACTGCACTCCACTCAAACACCCATATCAATCTTTCTTTTAGAAAGTTTTTCCCAATGTCCCATGCTGCCCTTGAAGCCTGTTATTTGAGAGCTGTATATCATCTTTCTCATCATAGCATCTATTTACCTGCTATGATATCTTCTCTACTTTTTTTCAAGACTTAACAACCTCAAATACCTTCCTCAGAGGCCATATTTTCTAGACCTCTGACCCGTTTCATTGTTTTTCTCTGGACTCTATATAATTGCTTTACGCCTTTCTTGAAGCTTGATGGAGTACTTGAGCTGAAGTCTTACCTGCATTAAGCAGAATGGAGGGATTACTCCTACAGGTTATATTCCTGTTGACATTCCCAGTAGGATATTTGCCTTGTTTGCAGTAGCTTAATAACATTGACTCATGCAGAATTTGTCATCCACTCCAAATCTGAGTTCTTTTTCTGCAGAACTTCTACCCACTTAGTTGTTTCCTGTCTTGCACTAAATAGCTGACGAATCCTGCCTACATGCAGAACTTCACATTCCCCTTTGCTGACTGTATCCACTTCATATATACGATTTATTCACACGAAGTATATACTAGTGATTTAGGTGTCTGTAGACACTCATTGTGGAGCAATAACAGAAAATTATAAAAGATGCTAACATGAAAGCACAGCTTTCAATTTCATTGCTTGTGCTGATACCAATATAGCTTCAAGCATTCTTTTCTTTAAAAAAAAAAAGGACTGAAAATCAGTTAATATATCTGGAAGGGAACATGATTAAGATTAGAAGACTCAATGTTGAGGCTTCTTTTTTTCCTTTTATTTCATGGAAAATTGCTGAATGACAGCCTTGGGCAGCAAAGTCTTCTTATTCATCAGCAGAAAATTTCAGCCTGAACAGTGGGAGCATACACTTCTCCACTAATGTACTTCAAATCTTGACCCTGGAGAAACCACTCCTTGTAGTACCAAGTCAATTCATTTTCCATATCCACTCAGTTCTTGGTCAGTCTGCCACGATTGCCTAGAGCAAGACTTTGGAATATGGACAACGATTCTGTAAGGACCACGTTAAATGAACAAGCCTATAAATTTTTAGGGCTAGCCTACACAGAAATTTTGTATGGTTTTCACTGTACTGATGCAGTTGAACTGTCACAGCTTTTTAGTGTGGATTCACTTCTTATTAATCTGACATTAATCGAGCCAAAAGGCAGGGGAGCAGAGACGCTCTTGATTTAATCCTACCTTGGTATGTTTTTCATGGTCAATGCAGTTTAAGGGGTTTCTATTCCCCTGCCTCTGGGCATTCACTCAGCCCTGCTCTGCACCCCCTTATAGTTCCCCACCACCTTTACTCTGATGTAACTTTTTCTGGGACTACATTGCAAAGTACATCAGTGCTAAAACTGCAGGAGTTAAAAGTGCCGGGTTTTGGAGTTCAAATCCATGAGTTTAAGCAGTCTGGATTCTTGCTCCTGTTTGCAGCACAGCCATGCAAGAGTTGCAAAGACAGAACTGAGAGCGGGTGGGACGCCTGGTGAGAAAACATGGCTAAAAGAGGTGGGTTGCGATAACCTCCTAAAACACATTCCCCTCTACAGAAATTTTAATATCGTGCTGCTGCCTGACTCTCTAATCGACCTGTTAAACTGCACAGCTGGGGGGATGAAAATCAGAATCAAAGTTTTGCTTCAATGAATAGTTAATTGTGCAAGAAACAGCAGTAAAAATGAGATAGACTGAGAAAAGACGACCCCCACGGAACTGAACAGTGGCTGCAAACCTGTTTGAAATCAGGCCAATGAAGGATTTGAAAACTAACATCCTTTACCACTGGGTACAACAGGTAGGGACTACCTTTTTCTCAGGAAAGACCTGAGCTGGCTTTCACACGTAATCCAAAAGCCCTGAGCAGAGACATACGCCTTACCCTGAGCTTCAAGGGGCAGAGTTTATCCCCACTTCCCTTCACAGTGTTTTCTATAGAGTGGTTTAATCAGGTCCTTACTCAGAAGCGCGCTGAGTTTTGTCAGCCCCATTGTCAGTATCTGGCTTTACTGCAAAGTCTGACAGTGCTGTGTGAAGATACCCAAGTCCACTTTAAATGATCTAGCCTCCTACTGCAGGGAGCCTATATTCTCAAGGTGCGTTAGTCTGCACAACATGCCGCACAGTGGACTGTTTCAGTACCCAAGCTAGGTATTTCTACACTGGAAATCTCTGTGGCACACAAACATAATATAGACATATCTTTCCCTCAGGTGCCTTTCTCCTGTGAGGTATTGTACAGGGACTCTGGGCATCTAATTCAGTTCTAATGATTTGATTCTGCTAGCCAGTGGGATACCTGAGAAAGTAAAATTACCCCAAATTTCTTGCATAATTAAACTTTCTTTTTATGAAACATGGGGGTATTTAAGAATTTAAGTCTCATGCTTTTCAATAAGATTTAGCATCCTAAAATTGTGATACTCAAAGATAGATAGATAGCAAATTTCTATTGAACCCAGTAAGAGACTAATACTCTCACAGAGCTATACCTGTGAGATCTGGGTTTTATAGATGACATTGTAAAAAGGGCATAGGCATCTAAAGTGGGACATAGCCAGGATTTAGGAACTGAAACACAAAACACAGATGCTTGAAATATCTACTTTGCTGCTGCCTACTCATGTCTGAAGTCGGCAGAGCTCTAAGTTTCCAAAATTAAAGCTCTCATGGTACCTAAAGTTCTACTTTGGGATTTGCTAATGAGTGAAGCACTGATCTTAGACTAAGCCCTATCAGGCTTCACAAACTAGATTTTTCTCTGCTATATTTGCAGAAAGGACTCAATCTATTAAGCCCTACCAGAGCAGACCTATTGTGCTCTGTTCTTCTAATGAAGTTGAGTATGAGAGGTGGGATTTGAAGAGTTAAATCATTCAGTCACAATAGAGCTTACAAAAGCTTTCTTTTCTATACCTGTCAGAGGGACTTTGAACTCTTATCTCCTATAAAAGTATTTTACACAATAGCTATATATTAATAGGGTGAAAAAAGGGGAAAAAACAGAAGCATTCTGTAACTGCTGAGGCTATTCCACTTTGCATATAATAATTTGTAAGAAGAGAACAAGCAAATATGACCATGATTCTTAAACAGTGGCTTAAATAACATATCTTGCAAAATGCCAAAATGTCAAAATATTTAGGAGATGAGGGAAGTGAGGGTCCCCTGTATCCCAAACTAACCTGTAACCACTAGAACCCTCAATACACCAGTGAAACCATCTACATTCAGCTTTGTTTGCAAGGTCTATTTTACAGTTACAGATTTTTTTAAGCAATAGTTCAATAATCTTTAAAAAAATATGAGTAGTCCGAGTATGAGCTCCATGGCTTCCTATAGTGAAAGAATCTGGTATCTGCTAAAGTAAAAGGCATCAGTTTCAAGCAATCTGGATAGTACTGCAGGTAATAATTAAAAATATGTTAAAAGTTATGAGAAAGGTCCACTTCCTGCCCTCATTTTCCTTGTGCCTTTACCTCCAGTTGTGCTCACCCAGTTCCCAGTGGAGATAACAGAAGCACAGAGTGTGTTCTGCAACAGCGGGAGAGGAGCTAAAAGACCAGGTGAGAGGGCACCTTCCCCATTTTTGATTGCTGAGTGATGGCTGGCTGAGGTCAGTAATGACAAAAACCTATTTTACTAAAATGTTCAAGCATATGATTACTTCCTGTGAAAGAGGCTAGGATTGAAACATATGCCTGAAATTAAGTACATTATTTAAGTGTGTTTCTGAATAGGTCATGTTACCACCTAAAATTATTTGATAACCAGGCCAGTAAATCCACATTTAAACAGCCACTTTCCTAAAAGGTCTAATGTTTCAATTGTCAAAGATAATTATTTTCTCTTACACAATAATCTTTCAAGGGCATGGCTGAGATGCCATATTACAGAAGTTTATGATTATTTGCATTGCTGTGCAGTCTGTTGCAGGGATAAATACCATACAAGTCTTCCATTTCCAATGCTGTCCGTCTCACAGCTTACTTTGATGCTAAACACATCGTTTGAAAAAAATCATGCCTTCAAATACTAAGGAATTAGGTTTTTTCTTTGTTGATATTAGTCACTAGGGTATGAATGAAAAATAAAAATAAAACCCCCACAATTTCCAAAAAAATCTCTGAATATGTCATTTTGAAGAGTTAAGAATAGCTTGTTTGGCTCATTACTTCCAATTATAATACATTGCTGCTGCAAATACAATAACAAACTGTTAAGCAGTTGTAAGGTGAAATTCAACTTTATTAAAGTAGACAGTTCAGTTTCTAAGAAATAACGAGCTCTACTGAAAAGACTGCTGCATACTTCATCTTTTTTTACTTAGCTACATTTAAAAAAAAAAAAAATTACAAGTTACTTGTTGTGCCTGAAGGTTCCCAGAAAACAAGAAAGAACAGTGAGAAACAACAAATCAAGAAAGTGATAGCGGCATAAATGCAAGAATCCAGACTGCTTAAACTCATGGATTTGAACTCTTTTTCAGTTGCAAGACTTTTTTAATACGTGAAGTAATTTGCTGAGACAATATCCCAGTGATGGAAAAATGTCTGCTGAGCAAATTGAGTATGTTGACACTTTAACCTAGATGTACTAATACAATATATTACTTTTTGATCTTGAAACAAGAGTAAGACTCATCCGATTAAATGTGGATTACCCCTATAAAGTAGATAGATACCTATAAATGAGCTAGACGACTAGACATTTTATAATCAATGGAGAGAAATAGGTATTTTTAGGGCCTGATTCATCTTGTGATTCATTTTATGTTGAGAAAAGCAAACCACACATCATCAAAAAAACCTTCTGGAGGCCTTAAGTGTAAATCTAAATTCTAGCACATAGACAACTGACATATGTTATCGATTATTATGTTTACATAGATGTATATGTCACTGTTTTACTTAAAGCCTATTAGACTGTAATAACATTTACAGTATTACATAGCTTCTTGTACTCTTTTACTGTAATTCTGTAAAAAACAAGATATGTTAAAACCATTAACAAGGAAGGAACAAATTTTCTAACCTATAAGCTCTTGAGTGAGAAACACCAACTTCTTCATTCATTGAGTTACCTTTTTCTTCCTCTTGGAAGTCTTCTGTGAATATCTGTAGTTTACAGATGACTATAGAGCATACATTTTTCAAATAAACTATTAGAAAAAAAACCCAAGACACTAGTTTATTCTTCCATAAGTCAAATTGAATCTGCTGCAGTTTAATTACCATTTTGTCCAAAATTAATTTTATATGCTTTGCAATTATACAATGCTCTAAGGCACTTGGAGAAAATCACTCTATAAAACTATACACTATTTTACATTTAAAAAATCTCTAGGAATTTTCTTAAACTTTGCCATGAGACAAGCATAACGCTACAATTTTAATGACCATACTAAGATAAAAATTGAATAGAATTGCAATAATTTTTCCAGAGAAACTTCCTGTCATTCTCTTATTTACATGCTAAGCTTTCTGGCCCACCCAAATTAGATCCTAGAAGTCCTTCAGTGGTTCTTCTGACATCCATCCTCTTTGACCTTGTTGGCTGCCCCAATGTGCTGGATGAGCACAGCCATTAGCAGTCAAGGTTGGAAGAAAAGCGTTACATCCAGAGTAAGTACTCTGAAGGACTGGGTTGTTCAACTACAAAGTCAGTTATCCTTTACCTACACAAAAAGAGTCAGATGATGTTATAAATACAAATTTGCAGTTCTTTCTTTGTTTCTTTTTGCTACATGAAGCTTTCCACTTTCAATTTGCCCATTTTCTGAAATACTGTCATCTTTCACATTGCTAAGTAGCACCAGAAATATTGCCAGTATTCATAAAAAAGGATGTGACAGTAAAAACTTGAGTAGTATTTGGTATTGAAAAAGCCAGTCTGCGTAAAAATGAGATTTCAAGGGGGTAAACTGAAAAATACAGAGAACATTTTTGCAGATGAAAATGCTTAATAAATGGTGATTCAAATGCACATTTCCAGCCATAAAATAATATCGCTCCAGCAGAGGTGCATACAGTAGAGAAAAACTGCCCCACGCTCACCGCTGCTGCACTATTCACAGGACAACAGACAACACAAAATAAAGCAATTACAGACTAGCCTAGCTGCAACATGAGCTAGCAGTAGCTACTCACTCATGAATAAGAAGTGTCTTCATGCAAATTGGAGACCTACCACAAAATATTAGTGACAGTCTAGTGAGTATGTCCTAGGTCCTATGAAGCAATATGCAAATATATGGAAATATGGATTCCTTCATCATTAAATTTTGTTAATGCACCACAAATTTTAATCCTGATGAGTTTGTTCTTTCTTTCCCACACAGGACTGAACAGTGTGAGTAAAACACCCCACCAAGGCTGTCACTTGATATTCCAGTCACACTGGGGACATGGCTTCCCATTCCTGGCATTTCAGCCTCTTGAGTCTAAAGAAGTAACTGCTATTATTCCACACTCAAAGCCAACATTTTCCACTTGAGACACAATTCCAACAAAATTAATGTCAGATGAGGAAAGCATTAATTCATTTTCCAAGTAAATTGGTTATCTAGTTTCTGACAGCTTGTATTGTTTCTGTGTGCAATGCTGCAGGCAAGAGAACTCTTAAAAGAAAAAAAAAAAAACAGGGGAGGGGAGTTTTTTTACTATTGAAATATGCACAGACAGCATTATGGGCAGAGCAGGGTACTTTAAAAATATGTCACAGTTCCTTTTTTGGCATTAGCCCTAGCACAAGTGGATTATATCTACATTTCAAATTTTATTAAAAGAAAAAATCCATACCACTCAGTTATGAGGAGGGCTTAAATATATTTATTTAACTCCATTGAAATGTAATTCCTGATAGCTATTGTGGGATTCTTTTGGCAACCATGTGACAAATTAAATTTTTTCTCTTGTAAAACATTAACCCAAACTACATCAAAACTTGAGAAACAATGGACGCAAAGACTATATCTGAAAATGAATACTAATTTCATCACTTCACATATCTAACTTTATATGTATACCTTTCCTCCTATATAATCCAAATATAATTTGCATCTTTTTACTAAATATCTTTATAAACTATTTTCAAGTTTTCTTTTGTTCATTGCTGTCATGGTTTAACCCGGCAGGCAGTCAAACACCACACAGCCGCTCGCTCACTCCCCCTCAGTGGGAAAAAAACCCTTGTGGATTGAGATAAAGACAGTTTAATAAAACAGAAAAGGAAGGGGGGGGAAATAATGATAGAATATACAAAATGAGTGATGCACAATGCAATTGCTCACCACCCGCGCTGACCGATAACCAAGTAGCGATCGGTACTTCCTGGATCACGCCTACCATTCATAGGTGCTCTTGTGCACCTGGCAGAGCATGGGAAGCTGAAAAGTCCTTGACTAGCAGATACTTAGCAACAACTGAAAACATCAGTGTGTTATCAACATTCTTCTCATACTAAATCCCAAACACAGCACTAGGAAGAAATTTAACTCTATCCCAGGCAAAACCAGGACAATTGCTTAAATGAAGGACTACAATAATGAAAACAAATTATTTGGTTATCTCTCATATGAATATGACTGTTGCGCATGTTACACAAACAAGACATAAATGTTTTTTAAAAACGGCAGTTAAAAGGTCTTCACTGCTGGTTTACCATTTCAGCTATTTCTCAAATACTTTGTATAGAAGGAGGAAAATTGCAACTAGTGGGTCCATTATAAAAACATCAACTATAAAGTTAGCAATTTAGCAAATTTAGCAATACTTTCCTGAGTTGGACACATAAGTCTATCTGAAAAATAAAATTATTATGCTTCCACTAGAAGACATAGTTATTAAAACAGAGAATTTACCACACAGGTTATTCACTTAAAAAAAAAAAACCCAACAAAATAACCCAACCACAAAAAAAAAAGAACACACAACAAAAAAAAACAAACCAAAAAGGCCTACAGTTCTTATTACACTTTATCCTATTAAATTTCAGTCAATTTAGTGGAAAAGACAGAAAGACACAAGACCTCACTGAAAATAAGATCCCTATCTGAAGAAAAGTTGCCTACGTAATCTAAATAAAAATTTTATACAAATTGCTTTTATCTAGGTTTTCTCATTATGTGTTACTAACAAAGCAACCTCTCTACTAGGATATGAAGTAAAAGAAATGTGTTCATACTTTTACTTGTAGATTCATATTTAATAATATACCAATAGGCCAGAATTGTATATCATATGTGAAATGTGTATGTGTTATGTGAAATGAAGCCAAGTTATAAAAAAACAAAGGTCCTTTATTACAATTCCACACATACTTTTCACAGAAATAGAAGTGTTATTCATAGTGTCTTGACTAAATTCTAATGTGGGAACATCTGCAAATCTAAATTTGTCCTGTAACTTGAATAATGCAATTTTTATTTCTCTGAAGGAATTATTCAGTTGTTGGAGCTAGGGCACAGGAGAATTCATACTTACACTTCAGCATTGGCTAATTAATCAGATCTCTAAACATTCCTGTGAAGTTACTATTCCAGTCTTTAGATACGGAAACTGAAGCAATGGGTTAATTGACTCATCTGAAGATATAGAATATTTTAATAACAATACAGCACTAATATAATTTAAAACTGAGCTTCCAATTTCTCAAATGATGAAAAAGCTGCTAGTTCTAACCTTTCATTAAAAGGATATTGCTGGAACCATGTTAGAAGAAAAGTTCAATCTGAACTGTATGCGCATGAGAGTCAATATTTTAACAGTTTGCGTGAAGAAGAAAACCCTTATTACACCTCAAAATACAGGAAACTACCTCCCATTACAGCACCGATTATCAGCCTGGCTAGCTCATGGGCAGGTCATCCACACATGCTGTAGACAAAATCATACTTTACTCTCCTATTTTATTTCTTGTGGATCTGGGTACTGTGGTAGGGTTTCATGGACAATATCTTTCCTGTGAGCTGTGTTTCAGGTTTCTTAAATGACTAATACAGTATTTTTTTTTTTTTTTTAGTTATGGCCACTATGCCATAAACTAGTCATAAGCTTCCAGTTTTGGAGTAACTAATCATGAAGTTGCAAGTCCCAAACTTTGGCAAGTCTCGTTTCCAGCCAATCTAACATGAGAGACTACTGATTGTAGACAGACACATTATATGCGTACTTCCCAGTTCTCAGATCCATATTGACTTCATTAGCCATGTTCCCAACTAAATGATGGGACAAGACATCAGTATGTGACAATGCTCCTGCTCTCCTAGGCTCTCCCAGAAAGGAGGAAAGGATACCAAGCATGGAGGAAAATGACAAACATTCCCTGATCTGAAAAATCAGGAGCTCAGGACTCCAGGCGCCATAAAACACGCCTTCCCTGAAATCTGGACATATCCACAGATGTTATCAGGGAGATTCTTTAAAATCATTTCAACGTAGTTTAGAAAGAACTGAAACTGTTTCATTTCCAAGTGTTATGAAACATAACAACACTTAGTAATGTAGGGCTTGCATCAAATAAAAAAGCTCTATTCTTTTTTTTTAAAAAAAAGAAAAATTTTTCAACATGGTATATACCTCTGGCAAGCTTCCAAGGCAGACTTGTGTCTTCCAAAACTGAAATATATGTATAAGCTCAGTTCATGGGCTAACTGAACTTTTCAAGCTCTGGTACTCTTCCCTAGCAGCATTATCAGCAGTTTTTATTTTGATTTTACATGTGACTGCACTTGTGAGTTTTTTAAGCTACAGCTTCTGGAGACTTGTGCCCCTTTCAGAATCTTAGTTATCATTGTAAGGATTAAGTTTCTAGCCCTCACTGATACACAGGTGTCCTGGTTTCGGCTGGGATAGAGTTAAATTTCTTCCTAGTGCTGTGTTTTGAATTCAGTATAAGAAGAATGTTGATAACATACTGATGTTTTCAGTTGTTACTAAGTACCTTGTCAAGGACAACTATCCTCTGCTACCAAGCTAGACTGGGAGGAGGGAGCACAGCCAGGACAGCCAGCCCAGCTGGCCAACGGGGTATTCCATACCATGTGATGTCATGCTCAGTATATGAATGGTAGGCATGATCCAGGAAGTACCAATTGCTGCTCGGTTATTGGTCAGCACAGGTGGTGAGCAATTGCATTGTGCATCACTCATTTTGTATATTCTATCATTATTTTTTTTTTTTTCCTTTTCTGTTTTATTAAACATCTTTATCTCAACCCAGTTTTTCTCACTCTTACCCTTCCAATTCTCTCCCCGTCCCACTGTGTGTGTGGGGGGGGGAGGGGGGAGGAGTGAGCGAGTGGTTGCGTGGGTTTTGGCTGCCTGCCAGGTTAAACCACGACAAGAGGAAAGCCTGAAAATTAGATGTACACTCTAAATTTCGGAACCCAGAGACAAAATACCAACTGTATTATTTTAAAAAGTAACCAATACAAAATGCACAACATTCAAGCCAATTTCATGATATTTGATGCCCAGCAGATGGCTTGAAAGCCTTGGGCTAACAGCAGTCATGAACTGTAGTTTATCCATACTCCCCCATCTGACTCATAATAGATTTTCAGTCTAGCAAACTGCCATTTCTTCTCAATGCTCTAGAAGAACTTCACTAAAAGAATACCTTCCCATATTTGCCTTGGAGAACACAAGAAAGGAGAAAATTAAGACTGCAAAATATACTGTGCAGCTGATTTCTCCCTTTCTGACTAAGTCATGTAATTCAAGCCCTGGGTTCCTCTGTTCCTGGGGATGGACACATCTCATACAGGTGCATGTTTTCTTTTAAATCAGGATACTCTGAATTTTAGTTTATAAAGGCTTAAAATAACTGATTAAAAGCTCTTATAGTTTGATTTTAGCAGATCACAAGTGGCATTACTGCTTAGTATACCTGTAAGTATCAATACACTTACCTAGGACAGTGAGGAGCCTATATGAATTAATTATACAGAAAAGATGGTCATGGTTATTCACTGCAGTGAGACTATACATTATTAATGAGGCTGATATGAAGATTAATGGGTCAGTACAAAGCTGATATGAACTCTTTGCCAAAAACTTGATGCAAATCAACATCTGGTTCAGTCATGGGAGGAGAGGCAGTCCCATCTGGCTGAAAGTGAACTATCAGATTAAAAAAAAAAAAAAAAATCAGAAAGGAATGTATAATTCCAATCTGTCCTGTAAAACAGTCAGCCCTGAGAAGCAAAAAATTATGACGGTAAGGCTTTAACCATTCAAACTGAAAGACTGTTATTAAAAAAAAAAAAAAGGTGAGTATTACATTATGGCCTGCTGGAAATGTTGTTGAAACTACTGAAGTTGAAAAATTCAGCTGTGCTTCCAAGCAGAGGTTCATTATGATGGCTAGTCTCTTGAACTCTGAGTTAAACACCTTTACAGCTGATGCAAGATATGTGGAAGAAAAAAAAAAGCAATTACAAGGCACCCCTGCTGGAAGGAGCTAATTTATTTAAAGCATTCAGTGATTTCCAGTCTCTCTCTCCTTTTTTCAAGAGCCAGGTATTTGTCAGATCCAAACCCCCAAATAGCCTGTTTTTTCAAAACAGAGTTCCTTTTTACCTCACTTCTACTTACACAGCTCGCAGAAATGTTTTGTCGCCTCCTGAGCTTCATTATGGTTCTGAGTGGACATTTAACTTTCATCAATAAGTTAGACAGAAATCCATAGTATTTTCTTCTCAGATTCCCCACAGGTTTCAATGATGCCCTTCTCCTTTACTGGAGAGATAAATGAGAGACCTGGGCTCTGATGCACTGAATGGTCTCCTATTGATGGACTAGTAAATGTCTAGACAGTTGTCGCTCATCTGTATTGCATTGCAACACAGACAAAATATATGTTGTATCAGTAGATAGGAAGTGACTCATTTAACTTAATCTTGACTGTTTTGAAGAGAAAAGTGAATCATGGAGAGATTTCTTTTTTCCTTGTTAACATATTTAACTCTGATGTGCCACCTATATATGAAATAACTACTTTTCATTTCAAAACGCAGCACTAAGGAGAAAGAATGTATTGTAATAATTTTGTCAAATAGCATTTACTGCATTATTTATGGTAATTTTTATTCTAAACTCCTATTTTCAGTTGTAGTTTCATGAAGGTTTCTATTTATATCTTCAAAGGTATATGACCTTGATATAAACTTTAAAAAATATCTTTTGGAAAACATTTGGTATTCCAGAAGCAAAACTCAAATTAGGAAGATAGAAAATAATTTAGAATTATGTAGAATTATGTAATAATTTAGAATTATGTAATTTCTTTTGAAAAATCATTCTTATAACAGTTTCTTTCTCTAAACAATCACTGCTTTCAGATAAGTGTCCTGCCTCATATGTCAAGATTGCAGATTGTGATGAAAAGGACGATGTCAAATAGAGAGTGGCTTTGCCAACAGTACTACAATATTACTTTCAGATATGATGCAAATTATTCTTAAGATAAATTATCTATCTCATCTAACAATGGCTGTAGTCCTACCCTGTACACAGAAGTAACTTTAATTTGCTAAATCAGAGTCAGTGTTCATGCTCCTGGTGCTACTAAATCAAATATGTTCCTGTGTTATATAGACTGCTAACCTGTTATGGTTTAACCCAGCAAGCAGCCAAACACCACACAGCCACTCGCTCACTCCCCCCCCCCCCCCCCCGCCCCCAGCTGGAGTGGGATGGGGGAGAGAATTAAAAAAAAAGGTAAAATTCATGGATTGAGATAAAGACAGTTTAAAAGGAAGGGAAAATAATAATGATAATAATGATGATGATAGTGATGCACAATACAATTGCTCACCACCCACCGACTGATGTCCAGCTAGTTCCCAAGCAGCAGTCACCGCTCCCCGGCCAACTCCTCCCAGTTTATATATTGAGCATGACGTCATATGGTATGGAATACCCCGTTGGCCAGTTTGGGTCAGCTGTCATGGCTATGCTCCCTCCCAGCTTCTTGTGCACCTGGCAGAGCATGGGAAGCTGAAAAGTCCTTGACTATATAAACACTACTCAGCAACAACTAAAACACCACTGTGTTATCAACATTATTCTCATACTAAATCCAAAACACAGCACTATACCAGCTACTAGGAAGAAATTTAACTCTATCCCAGCTGAAACTAGGACATAACCTTTAGTGTTGGAGGCCTACAGATATGCTCAAGAAGATAAAAATTTTCTTCCTAATAATACCATCTCAGCAAAACTAAATGCCTAAGATCACTAAACACCTTACAAATATGAATGAACTGTGCTCCTAGATTTTCTGCAGACTTCATTATTACATTTTAAATATGGGGAGTGAAACACAACATATCCAATTAAGTAACTTTCACTCACACAAAAATTTTCATTTGTATAGTTTTCTAGAGCAATATCTTGAAGACTGAACACAAAGAAGTTATGTGATTAAACAAAAAATATAACTCAAATCTGTGACTGAATGGACTAGAAAGCATTGGTACATAGCTGCAGCAGACCAGCTACATTGATTCCACAGTTGTTGCAATATTTAAGTACCAATTCAACATCATTAATTTATTTTTCTCCACTAGCCCTTCCAGAAGAATACTATCAGCACAACAGAAATGAACAGACCTTCATGAAAAATAGATGACAAATGCCACTTCAAAATGGATGGAGGCAATTTCCTGTACAGGTAAATCCAGGCCCAAACACTTCAGTTCTGCCTGATATTTCAGAAGAACATCTAATGTTTAATAGCTCTAGCAATCATTTAAGAATTGAAAAAAAATCAGTTAAAATTCAAGTAATATATGCAGGAAATGTATTGAATGTGTTCACCTGAGCAAATTTACCTGCTTATGTAAAAAGGGAAGATTTTTCTTCTGTTACAAGGAATGCACACCATGCTTAATCTAAACATAAACATTTCCTATTCTATAGTGATGTTACTATAAAATTTTCAGCACCACAAATGAAAGGTAGGTTGTTACCGTACTTTACAATAACTTAACTTCTTGTAACATGGTGATTTTTATAGCGACACCTTTAACTCATTGTCTCAGCTCCAAGGCATTTACATTTGTTTTGCCCTGGTCCCATGAATGAGTAATTTCCGATATGAAAAATTAATTTCAGAAAAGAAGAAAAATGTCAATTCAAAGTAGAAAGGTTTACCTTCTTAACCCCTTAATTTGACATGTAATCACAACAAGATTAAAGACTCTTCAGAGCATGGTAGCTTTCTGTTGTAAGGAAGGAGACAAAAGCCTTATAAAATATAGAAAGTGATGGCAATAAAAGTAAATTGAATCTTGTGGGTACGTTACAAACTTCCATTGCTTTCAGACGGACCTTTCTTTCTGTGCATATTCCTTTTGTAGGATGACCCAAACTCACACATTTTATTGGTTATATAGCTTTATGACTTAGGAATTCACATTTTTCTCTGGTAATGTTTTCACCTCACCCGTCTAAAGCGTACAACCGTATATTCTTCTGATTAACTACACAGCTATCTGATGTCATCACCTCTTCTTTAGCTTTGCTAATGGCTATTTTTGTTTAATATATCCTCCCTCTATGAATTTAATTATTTTCAGTAGAAAGAAGCCTAATCAAAGCACCACTTAAATTATTGCAGTACTGAGATGTTCTCAGGATAAGCACATTTACTTTCAGTTAATGTTTTTAACCACTACATTGCACTGTCTTCTGACAACTACTTTGGAAAAAAAAATGGTTCAGCCACTTTCAGAACTGGATTTTAATTTGAATTGATTGCTGCAAACTATAGGTAAAGAGAATAAAAAGACAGTAAGTATGCTGCTGTAGTTCTGCATTGAGTCTAGCAACTGCATATTTGTTTTGTCCACATGCAATATGCATTATATTAAACAGTCTATACAAATAGAAGTATCTTTACTAAATAAGGTCTTAATCTTGAAAGGTCATTGTTTTCAGTCAGCTTGAACTCCTGGTCAAGGCAAATTCATAGGCCCTGATCCTGCAATCACACCTCTGCTTGAACTCAAGGATGTGAGCAACCTCACTCAAGTGTCAAGTATGCAGGATCACAGGTCCATGTTTTAGTGTTTTCCAAGTTGAGATGCCATTGCAGTGAAAGATTGACTACCCTCCTGTCATTTCAAGCATGCATATAACTTATTTTAAGAATATAGTGAAATTACGTCTGTGAATCTAATTACTTTAAAATATTTGAAACATTACTTTAATAAACCAAAGTTAATTATGGGACATCTTTAACTCATTGTCTCGGCTCCAAGGCATTTACATTTTCTTTGCCCTGGACCCATAAATAAATAATTTCTGATATGAAAAATTAATTTCAGAAAAGGAGAAAAAAATCAATCCAAAGTGGAAAGGTTTACCTTCTTAACCTCTTAAACTGACATGTAATCACAATAAGATTAAAGAATTCTCAGAGCATGGCATCTTTCCATTGTTTATACCCTAACAAGAAGCAGAATCTGGTAATGGTGTCTGGCCTGACATTCTTCTCCAAGGTTTAGTCTTTCATGACATATCTGGAACAAGATCTTTATTCTTCTGTTTCCAGGTTTGAACACTTCAAATTAGTTTGACAGAGAACTTTTTACCTGACAGTCTACATTACTGTTTGTTCCACTTCAAAGGAAAGACGTTTAAGCTGTTAGAACCAAAACTATGAACCTGGATACTTTAGAAATTGCAGGGTAGAAAGTCCAGGTATCATCCCCCCTGCCCGTTAGCAGGCTTGGTCCAAAAACCTGATGGAGAAGAAGGGGGAATCCTGACCATATTGTGCATTAGAGAAAAGAACTTCCATGGGAAACATTGTATTGGAAACTTGTTTGGCTTATGAAAACACTTTTTGAGAACACGAATCTTTTGGGAACTGCAGAATCTGTCAAATGTTTCCCAGGAAAGCAGAAGCATGAGAAGCTCAGTCTAGCAATGAAAAGCATGAATATGGCAATATTTTATAAGTTTCAAGGAAGGAATAGGCAGAAGAGAGTAAAAAGAGGAGAACTTTTTTCCTAACGTGGTTAGATGGAGCAAGAAAGCCTTGTCTTCCTCTACCTCCGAAGAGCTACATACTGAAGATTCTGTGATGAAAACAATGCAAAAGAGACTTTCAATATCCTCTTCAAAAATAAGGTATAAGGAAATCTCCATTTGCGATCAGCTCTCAGATTTATAACAGTTCAGCATGAAGCACTTTCTTTAGAATATCAGTGTAACCTGTTACTTATGATTACAAAAGGACCTGCTGTTTTACTCTTTGCCTTTGTTTAGTAGTGCCTCCACATTGGCTCTGTACTTGTACACATTGCCTACTGTGTTAATTCTTGAAGAGGATTTTATTTAAAAATAAATAAATGTACTTCTTTATTACCCAAACTGTGTTCAAAAATTGAAAACTGGAAAAAAAGTATGTCTATAAGAAGACCAAAGTTGATGTTATTATATGAAAAAGACCCAGCTATACATTTGTGTATCTAGCACCAGGAACACCTACCTTAATGACTTTGTATCCATTACCTGCACAAATGGAGCACTGTGCACTCTGTTTATATGAACTATCATTCTAGAGAAAATCTTAGGTCTCATTTTAAAATGTATATAATATATATACAATATAGGTATATACATCTGCATATGTATTTGTATATGTGTATACAAGGTTGCAAAGAAAGTGTGAGACCAGACATGGCACCCAAAGCAATGTACAATGGAACTAAATACCTGTTTTGGCAACTGCATCCATCTTATGTCTCTAGTAACCATTAGCTTATGGCTGATGTAAATTATAGTAACCTAGATAAAATATTTGATCTTTATTAGTAATCTAGAAAACAGAGGTTTTTTAGATCTAACCTCCACTGCAGTCATGGTTGTGCTAAGCTGAGTGCCAAAGACTAGAATTAGTGTCAGGAATCAGAGTTTTCCTATGAGGAAAACTTCAGAACTCAGGATGCTTATCTGTAGGGTACTGATGTAAAATAACAGCAGTAGAGCCAAACCCAATTCCTCATAGCACTGTTTTTCATGTTTTCTGTTTCATAGTACCTCTAGTCATTTTATGATGGCTTCACTCAGTGTGTTGATGCCACATTACATGGAAGAAAAGAGGACATTTTCTTATCTGGACAGTGGCTGGAGATGCTCCGTACTTTAGTCAAAGATTGTGAGTGACAGTAAAAGGAAAAAGAACTGTGCTAGAGATGTTTATTCTTACTATCTCCATTTTTTTTTAATTTATGCCATCTTTCTAACATTTTCTTAAAAACAAAGGTATTCATTATTCTACATAAATGTGAAAAGATTCATTAATTTGTTTTAAACTTCCAATTTACTTTTTTAAAATTTTAGTCGTCATGCTCTGTGAGATGTCTGTAAATTTCAGCTGTGTCTCTGGTGCATAGACGGAGGTATGCTGATGGAACTTCATGTTATTCACTACAGGAATCATTGATACAAATGTCCACCAGAGAAATCTGCTAGTTCAACCAGTTCATATTTTGGAAGAATGCTCCACATAAGCTTGCATTCCAAAACTGCACATTTTCTATACAAACATCTCCTGATAACGTAATAAGTCAATACCATCATACTTAAGATACAGGAGTTGCAAAAAGCATTTTACATAGAGAAGGCTATTGAAACCAAGAAGTACAAAAAATGAGTACCCTATCAGGAAATTATTTATTATCTGTCCTTTGTGGACAGATATTCAGAGCATAATAAGATGCGGCATCATCAGATTTGCAATGTAGGTGAGCGCTGCACCTAGCAGTAGCTAGCTGGTTTTCAGACAAGATGTGCATTTGGCAGATACTAAAACTGGGTTTGCCAAGAACTTACAATTTAACATCCCTTAATGGTGAAAGCAGTATAATTACATTTAAGAATGACTAGACTGACCAGTCAATGAACGGAAACTCTTTATTATGTTTGGAAGGGGGAATCTGCAAGAAGTGGTAGAAGAAGGAGGAAGATGGGATTTTCTATGATAATGGTACTGTGGTCTGTAATCTACACCCTTCTAATCCTTTCAGATACAGGTTGAGAGGGGATGGTAGGGGTAATTCAATTTTACTTTTAAACAAATGTAATTTTCTGTCAGTAATTATGTTTATCTGGCAAACTGAACAGCTAGAAACAGGGAAAACAATAAACAGAAATGACTCTAGCAACATCCTTCTAAAAAGAAAGTCCTGAGAAGCTGAGAAAAGAACGTATGTGGTTTCCTGGCTGGATTTGTTTTCTGTGGGCTTGACTCTGCTCTCTGAAATAGTCTGCTGATCAGCAAGCCATGTGGAAGGTATTTCAGGTGTTTTGCTTTGAAAATAAATGATGATGCCATGCTACCTCATACAGGGCAAAATCCATCTCCCATGTCCATAAGACCAGTTGCGTAGTCCCTGTCACTCCTTGTCACTCTGACAGGGTGGTCCCTTATACACCATTTCTGTTCTAAACATTCTTACGTAGTGACAGAATTTAGAGGTGGGGGGGGCGGGGAAAGGAGGAATTGTTTCTTCCTTGCTGTGTCTTTGTGCTAGAAAGGACGAGTGGTTCTGTTCTCAGACATTTAAAGTTTGATAGAAATCTTGGTCCCTTATCCAGCTGGTTCATACCCAGCTACCAGACAGTCTTGTGCTTGGACCAGCTCATTCTTCAAGATTAGAAAAGCTTCCCAAGTGAGGTGTCAGAAGGTATGCTTGAAGTCCAAGAGCCATTTGGAGAAGTCTTAAATGTTGCAAGTCTCTGGGAGTGTAGCTTAAAGAGATACTGGATTTGGCAGTGAAGCTGGCCAAACATATTAATGTTTCTGCATTACATCCTGCCCCAATCTTCTTTTTCCTGCTCCAGTGATTAAAGTTTCCTCTTCCACATTTGTACGGTTGTTTCTGGAGCTGTGCCACAACCTGCATCACTAAAATGATACAGGCTAAAATCAACTTATTTTGGGGAGGTAATTCTTCACAGTAGCTTTTGTCCAATTACACTTTTCTTTTTCCCTTTAGAAATAGGCAAGAGATTAGGAAAGACATGACTGTGGTTCTGGGGTTAATTTGTAATTTATGCTGTCTGGAGAGGTCTCTGTATATTTGAGTGATGCTATATTCTACACAGGCCTGACAATTCTTCATGTGTAATGTCATCATGCGAAATATAAAGGAAATGAGAACTGAAGTTACAATTTACCACCGTGAAAAGTCCTGCTCGTTGTGATAAAGTATTTACCATGAGAGAAGAGAAGGACATGTCTTTGCTTCTACAGGGATTTCTTAGCTAGAATTTAACAGATTCCAGGTTCAACTTCCAATACAGCTTTTCCCTTAGGTGCATGTTTTTCCCTTTCCTCCCTCACTGAAAGTCCAGGATGATCTGAAATTTCTACGTAGGAAGCTAACAGTTGATGGCATAAATTTGTAGATCTATGATGAGTATGAAATAATTGTTTCTCCAGAACATCTTTTTGATGCCACACCAGGAGACTACTGTGATTCAGTCAGGAAAATGTAGTGTAGATATGAAAGAAATATTTTGTTTGTCAACCTATGAATGTTGTTACATGTATCTTTTGCTCTCTTCCAGCTCCTTAAAGACAAAAGATGGTTCATTTTAATATTCTCTCAAAATTCCAGCAAAATCACATCTGACAACCCAATCTGGTAACTGTACCATATTTGCTAATGGAGCTGCAAGAACAAATATGGTACAAGATTCTGCTCACATTTATGGCTCTGGAAATAAAGAAATAGCAGGAAGCACGTGAAGAAGTAGCGTGGTTTAACCCAGCAGGCAGCCAAACACCACACAGCCGCTCGCTCACTCCCCCTCCGCTCACAGTGGGGTGGGGGAGAGAATCGGAAAACAAAACAAAACAAAAATCGTGGATTGAGATAAAGACAGTTTAATAGAACAGAAAAGGAAGGAAAAATAATAATAATAATAACAACAATAATGACAGAATATACAAAATTAGTGATGCACAATGCCATTGCTCACCTCCCACCGACCAATGCCAAAACAGCGATTGCTACTTCCTGGACCACACCTCCTATTTATATACTGAGCATGACATCACATGGTATGGAATACGCCGTTGGTCAGTTGGGTCAGTTGTCCTGGCTATGCTCCCTCCCAGCTTCTTGTGCACCTGGCAGAGCATGGGAAGCTGAAAAGTCCTTGACTAGCAGATACTTAGCAACAACTGAAAACATCAGTGTGTTATCAACATTCTTCTCATACTAAATCCCAAACACAGCACTAGGAAGAAATTTAACTCTATCCCAGCTGAAACCAGGACAAGAAGAAAGAAAGAATTTATAACATCCATGTCATAACTAAATGGTTATAACTTTGCAATATTCAGACTGTATCCACCTTTTCTAGTACAAATGACCTATAGTAAGAGAACAGCCAAATAAAGGCAGAAAAGCATAGTTCTATTCAATTTATCAGTTAAGGTATTCAATTACTCCTTACATGAAAAAAGAAAGGTACAGACCCATTAGCTCTCATTACTGTCTTTTTGTCTGAGTGGGCAGAACAACCTGAACTCTAACTTTTGTATTTCACTTTTTGCATTTGAACACTGTCATCCAATTGGGAAAAAGTGTGACTGGACTATAAACTGGGAGTTAGCAAACTTAAAAAGAGAGACACTTGCCTTGACCGGTATAAAACCAAACTTCAGTGAGGATATAAAACCTAAAGAACTAAGTGCTTAGTAGTAAGAAAGTAGAAAAGTAACTTTCTTACTTTTAGAAAGAAAAATACTTTCTAAAGTAATCCTTTAGAAATCAAAGTGTTTAACTGCAGTTTGCAAGTGGCACAGAGTCACACGCCTGAACTCGCCATGCAGAGAAAAATTGCATCTTAAAGCCCATTAGTTAAGTTTGAGTGACTGCAATTTACAGACTTGTACTGACAGGGCTGGTCTTTACACTGAAGACTAGTATGAATTGCAGTGGTTATAACATCAAATGTTAACTGCTTCAAGAAGAAGTACATTCAAAGTTAATTCATTTGTTTATTAAGTAACTTTTCATACGTATTTTTCCTTTGATATTTTGTTCTTCCAAAAGCAGCGAAGGGCAAGGTCTTTTCTTTATGTGCTGAAATTAGGCTAAGTCTAGAAATGTCAAAAATAATATTTGTCAGTGAAGACTGCTAACTGATGCTGATTATGATAATGCATCTGATTCATAAAAAGATTAAGCCTTTTGTCTTAAATAAAAGCATCATCTGCCACTATTCTTTCTGAAGGTCAGCATTTAAGTGCTTTTAAATACATCTATTTCTTCAGTGTGTTTCTTGGCACTTACTGTACTGCTTATTTCTTGACCTTCAGCAAGGTAATTTTTTCTCCCAAGTGTTTTTTATGTTTTGGAGAAAGTATAATAAGACTTTTGTATTCCAGTCTAATTAAAGATAGCAAGCAGTACTACTTCCAACAAAATTTTGTCTCAGCTTTCACTTATGGTCAATTTCGTTCAGAGATTCTGTCTTTTTTAAAAATAAAAATACTGTTTTATCAACCACTAGTTAAAAATACAAAAAAATATGAATGACAGCATGAAACCTTCTAATATAGAGGCTTTTTGAAGGCTCAGCCTAAAATTGTGCACGGTACTTCCCACAGAAAACAAAGAGCATCACAAACGGACTTGCCACTTTCTGCTCTAAGTAGGAAAAAAAACCCAACCCAACAAAAAAGCCCCTTTGACCTTCTGAACTCACCTTCTGTAACATTAACACATATATATGAATATAAGCATTACATATATTGCAGGTGTATGTGCATATATGACACATAAAATAAAAAAAACCAGTTACTGAATATTCTACAGAAACACCAACTGTCAGAATGTATTCAACACACTTAATATACTGCTGGAAGATGCTAACAATATGATGCACCTGGCATAGGAATTTATAGAGTAAATGAAGAAAAGATATATTCAGTTACAATGTTATGCCTTAAACAATTTTACTGCAAGTTTATTACAAAGCTGAACAGTTCAATGTAATTTTGGCTGTATCTGAAAATTAACATTTTTTTAAAATATGCAAATACTTTTCTCATAATTTTTTCTTCTGCTTGTTTATACAGAAATTGCTACCATGAGTCATGCTGCCTGTGTCTGGAAGGTAGCGTGGAATGCTTTCTAAAAAGATAACTGTTCTTTCTACGTTTTCACCATTTATATTAACCCTATATAAAGGAGGAAATAAAAGATGAGTTTTTCTTATTCTTTCTCTTAAAAAACCCTTAAAAGAGAGAGAAATTTCACAGTATATTCTCTTGGAAAAAAGTGCTCTTCTTTTTTAGTTATCTGTACTGCACCTAATTCTAATACAAATAAATATACGGCAAATCATCTTAGTTCATAGATATGAATATCATTGCCATATCAGTGTGATGTAATGGCTTAAGTTTATCATAATAAAAATTTCTTTTCCCTCTGAAAATGTTTATTTTTCCAGTCGGAAGAAAAAAATAGTGTAGACATTAACTGAAAATTTTTGACACCCAAGTACCTCATTGTCCTATTTAGTCCGTGAAGAGATCTTTCAGGACAAACGTTGCCTCCCTTGGTGCACAAACAATGCTGTATATTAGTAGTTAGATAACTGTGAGTTATTCCAGGATCTGACATGCAGCTGGAAAGCCTGACCCATAAAAGGAAAAACAAATTGCACTGAGCTCAAAATAAGAATCACTCTGAAGACCAGAAACTGATGAGAAAAAAACATAATGAAAGCTGGTAGGTAAAAAGAAAGGTGAAGAAAATAGTGCTAATGCCATAGTAAGAATCCTTCAGCTCCCATATTCTGATGTCAGAAATACATCCACCAAGAAGAAAGAAAGACAGGATGAGAAAATTCTTGAATGGCAGACATATGCAAAATGTAGAACTTGTTGGTTGATCTAAACTCAACTGGTTTAAACTCAACTCAGCTGGACTACAGATTCAAATAAATTTTAATTTAGGAACATTCTGAAACTTAAGTGGCATTTTATTTTTCTCTATTATTCAAATATTTGTGCATTTGGTAAAATTATAAATTAATCTTGACTGCATATTAGTTCTGTTACAATCCATGATAATCCAGTCTCTCCACCTCAGATTGTAGTGATCAAGGTTATTTCTTCCTTCAATATTCTCCCCACATTCCTATTTTTCTCTTAAAATACCTTTCCTCTTTCTGATTATTATTCATATATCATTATTATTATTTCATATCTGAGTAGAGTATACCCTAGGGTTTTCTGTAATATCCTGGCTGCTCTGACATTTTCATTTTTTGACAATAAAGAAAAAAATCCATCCACTTGCAGTTTTTCAGTTAACCTAATCAGGATAAAGCAGGGGTAAACTACAATCTATAATAGATTTCTTCTGACTTAAGAGGTGTTTATAGAAGAGATGGAGGCAGACCTCAGAGATGCATGGTGAAAGGACAAGAGGCAATGGTCACCAGCAACAAGGAAAGCGCTGGCTGGACATGAGGAAAAACCCTGTACAATGAGAATAGTGAAGCCTGGGAACAGATGGCTCAGAGATGCTGTGGAACATCAGTTCTTGGAGAATTCAAAATGTTGACCCTGAACAACCTGATGTAACTTTGAGGTTGGCCTTGCTTGGAGATAGCGATTGAATTTGACAACCTCCAGAGGTTCCTGCCAAAGCTTTGCCCACACAGTAAGCTCACACAGTAATCACTTTCCCATCGAGTGCTAGCTGCTTTTCGTTTTGGTTCTCACTCATCTTGAATTTATGATCTGGGATGTCTGGGTGAACAGAGTCTCTGAAAAACAGGGGTTAAAGCAATTGGCTACATATGTACCTGAGTTCTCAACCCATCTAATGGTTTTGAAAATGTGTATTAAGGTTCAGAAATAGCAAGGTAAGAAAAGCCTAGGATCTGTCGAGATTGTACATTCTGTCCAGAAAACAATTCTATTAAGCATCATTGTTGGTCCTCAGGCACGTGCACAAAAACCTAAGAAATTTGTTTTTATCGCAGCAAATCACTGTATGGAAAAAAATAAGCATATCACTGTATAAGTACTTCTCTGCAGCCCAGCAGTAATTTTGATAATGACAATACTGCATACTAGCCAGACAAACACTGCCCTGATTTTACATTCACAATCTGTACCTGAGAAGCATGCACAAAAAGGTATTGTGAGAAATTATCATTTAGACTGTAAAACTGCTTTGTACTGTCAGACCAATGATGTGTACATTTATTTTAAAGAGAACTAGGAGAGCCTTTCAGATGAAATGTATAAAGTCGTCTTATGGCAGCCGTACCATTAATTTATAATCACAGTGTTTTGGAAATAGGACTAAGACAACTGATACTGAAAAGATTAGCTTCCATATCATTGCCACACTGGTCTGGAAAAATAAAAAGTACTGAAAAAAGGAGGGAAATAGCTATTCGCAGTAGTCCTTGCTGAAAGCTTTGTGCGCCATAGAGTCAATGTCTACACGAATAACTTAACCAGGGCTCAAGCCCTGTAATATAGCCATCCCTGCTTTTAAATTGCTAGCACACTCTCTGGCACAGATGTGGCTTGGGTCAACTATAAGAACTTTTCAGAGAATCCAGAGCAAGGCTTGGGAGTCACCCTGGGCCAGGGTCCATTTCCAATAGGCAGTTTAGGTGTGACCGCTCTGTTTTGGGGGGTAAGAACAACTGTACAGATTTGAGCTGTGCTTTACCAGCCAGCCAGAGAGTGGTCCCTTACCCATTTCATTCACTAGCACACAGATAGCCAGGGAAACTAAAGCTAAACTAAACCTAAAAAAAAGCTATTCTTAAACCAGTTACTTTCCTCAACAAATTTAGCAACTGTTAAGAAAGACTTCATGAGAAAATATTTCCTGTTGTCTAGTTAAACTATATATTCGATTAGTTATTTTCTAGAAATAGGTCTTAAAATTTGCTGGAATTTCTTGCTGGATCAAAAAATGTGGGATTTTTGGTTTGCTTTGTTTTGTTCTGTAATGACTGAAAAAATCCTAACAGATACAAAAGTACTACTGTTGTTATTTTAAGATACAAATCAAGCAAACAATCAAAATGCCCCCAAAATAGAATTATTTCCTAAGTTAGAGGTAAATTGCTGTAACTTCATTAAGGAGCCTGAGAATACTGCTATCATGTCAGCTCCTTGAGGCCCATGAGGGATAGGTTAGCAGAGCAGAAGAAACTCACAATTTGCTGGCAGTCCAGGCTGAGATAAACAAATAGCTATGAGCTTCAAAATTTAGAAACTTACTTAATGAACCAAGCATTTCAAATAAAGAATACATGAGAGGTTTGAGAGAAATATTTACATCCTAGGAGAGCAGGAGTTCTAGTACAGGTTAGCAATGGCATTTATAGATTAGAAACATATTAAATGAAGTTCCTCAGAATTCCTCATTGATTTTGCTGAGTGCACCATCAATAAATTTGACCTGTTTTATAGTATATAATACACAATTTATTGGCATCTGGTTTCAGCCTTCCCTGCCTCTCCCTCCCCGGAACCATCACATTCTAAATTCCAAAATAAAGATAATTCATATTTTGGCACCTAAGAAATTGCAACACAGAGAATGAAGTGCTCAAAAACTTGAATGTTAAGAATTGCCTTACACCAGATAAGAGGTGCCTATAAATTGATAGTCTGTAGCTGACAGTAGCCATTATCAGATAAGCCTTTAGAGGAGTGTCTCCAACTTCCTGTGAAGAAAAATACCAATGCACTTATATACTGCAGGCAACATAATACTTTCCTTTCCCTGTCAACCTCAGTTTTAACTTTCTCATCTCCAGCAGCCACAAGCAATGGTCTGTGACTTTATACTCGTCTTTAAAGCACCAACCCTTCTCTCAACACTGCAGAAAATAATATAAAACTCTATTAGCCCTTTTCTTGACCCTGTGTCCCTTGACTTCACTTTTACCAGTAAGACTTGAATCTGGGTTTAAAAAATAGCATTTTGGAAGAACGGCTGTTGGATTAAAAAAAGATTGAGGAAGAGTGCTATGGAGAACCTTAACAATGCAGAGTGTGCATAGCGTGGGGTTTAGCAGTAACAGAGGAAGGCAAGAGGCAATGTGATTAGAGGAAGAGCAGCCACAGAGGTCCTAGCTGAAAGGGTGGAAACATTTACAGAAAATAAAAAGCAATTCAAAAATATGTGAAAGTGGTGGAAAACATACAGAATAAAGGGGTTGGCAAAGCGAGCAAAACATCATAGGACTTCTGGCAGTGTTTTAAAGATTTTTTCAAATGGGCGTAATTATTAGAGAGCAAAGATATATCTTATATGAATTGAAAAAGTGGCTTATACATATTCCAAATATTTTGTCTACACTTCCTTCTTTCATTTAACTGTAGGGTGGTATTTCGGTGACATTTCACTCAGATCTGATCCTACTTTCCATGAATTATGGCTGCTTAATTTCAGCTAACACATTGCAATTTGGCTACTGAAAGATGAGAAAAAAATTAAATTGTCAAACTCCACAGCTGCTGCAATAATAAAACGGTTTCTATATTTTTCTAAACAATTTCTTGACTGAAACCTCAGGAATAATACTTAGAATTGAATTATAACTTTATTTCAAAGTTCTTACCATAATCCATTTTTTTAGTATATGAAAACTACTAGAATATTAAATATGTGTAAATTTTTTTTCCTGTACAAGTATATGAGCATAGGCCCCAGAGGAAAGAACTGGACAAGAGAATTGAGTACACCACTTCAGTTATGCAACTGTGCCACAGCATTCTAAACCAGAAATAGGCCACAGAGCATCTATCCTGCAATTTGCTACTCATTGCAGGTCTCAAATCTCCTCCAAATATTTTCAAACTATTTTTAGATTTGCAGGGTAAAGTAATTCCTAGGAACACAACAGCCATCTTAGAGAAAGTAAGCAAAAGAAATAACAAACCTTGGCAAGGGCAAAAGATGAACGCAGTCTGGAAAAACGGAAAGGTATATCATACTATATACCAGCAAAAAAAAAAAAAAAAAAAAAAAAATTTGTGGCCAAGCATACCACATGCCAGCACCACTAAGTCCAGTGCAAAATACAGTTATCTTTGAAACAACATTCAACAGGGTAATCTAAGTACCAAAAGCAGTCTAGCCAAAGCAACATGCGGTCTATCCTGAATTACTGTGCCCTGGTCAGAAGAAAGACCTCTTCCAGAACGTGAGCTAGTCAAAACTACCTCAGATATCGCTACACTGCAGATGGCACCACCAACAGTTCTGGAGTTCCTTGCTTCAAAAGGTAACAATATAAACTATATGAAAACATAATAAATTGTATACAAAAATAAAAATTAAAAACTACGTAAGCTACAGTCTTATGAAAGGTTGCATTCAACTAAAAAGATGTTACCTGAAGAATCAGGCTTCCATTTATTAATTAAGCTGCTAAAATTTACCTTTACTCCAGATGACAGAAATCACAGAATCACAGAATGGTAGAGGTTGGAAAGAACCCCTGGAGGTCATCTGGTCCAACCCCCCAGATCAAGCAGGGGCACGCAAAGCCAGTTTCCCAGACCTTGTCCAGATGGCTTTTGAATATCTCCAAGGAGGAGACTCCACAACCTCCCTGGGTAACCTGTGCCAGTGCTCAGTCACCCTCACAGGGAAAAAGCATTTCCTGATGTTCAGATGGCACCTCCTGTGTTTCAGTTTGTGCCCATTGCCTCTGGTGCTGTCACTGCACCACTGAAAAGAGCCTGCCTCTCTCCTTTTTGCACCCTCCCTTTAGGTATTCATATAATTGATAAGATGCCCCCTGAGCCTTCTTGCCTCTAGACTGAACAATCCCAGATCTCTCAGCATTCCCTCATAGGAGAGATGCTGCAGTCCCTCAATTATCTTTGTGGCCCCTCACAGGTGCTCCATCTCTAATCTAGCGCAAATGTGTTCTCTGGAGATAGTGTAGCTGTGAAGTACTGCAGATGGGCAGCAAGATGGGGGTTTCTTGGGCAAGAGAAGGGCTTTTTTTTGTACATATTGAACACTCAGAATACCTTTTACTCTCTCTCTGCTCCCACTTTCTACCCTTATACATATAGAGAACCTTCATAAACATATGTGTTTTCACACACATATGCATACACACACATCCATACGTATGCACACCTATCTCTATCTCACTCCCAACCCCGTTAATATCACATACAATGCAATGTCACATAAGCAGTAATGCTACTAATGGAGGAATAAATGAGCATTTGATTATGGAAAGCAATTATTCTTTTTAAGTGCTGTACCTGGCACCTAAAAACTTCAGCTTTGGGGGCATTACAAATGTACTACATCAGCCAGTTCGAGCTGTAGTAGTAGCTCTGTAGTCAGCACTATAGTTTGCAAACATGATGAAATCGTACTCTGAGAACTCTCTGCCACAGGCTACTATGGATAGTTCATATTCAACCTACTTCAGAATATCAACTAATCCTTATGACATCTATGAAAAGCAAATACTACCACCTTTCTTTGGAAATATACTTTGAACTCTGTGATGCACGTTATATTAAAAGATGCCAAAATTAAACAACTTTGCTACCTGTTACCACCATTCAGTTCAAGGCAGTTGTGCGATTTTCCAACTGGGGCATGATCAGCTTGGGAATGAAAATAACCTTAAGAAGAATGGAAATATGGTTGTACATTAGAAACAGTTACTCATAAGCACCAAGGGTGAAGTTCTCCATAAGAAGAGCTGAAGACAGCAAGTAGGAAACACCTTCAAAAGCTCATGAAAAGACATGACACAACAATCACACTTTATCTGGTGTACTCCACTTTTCTGAGCTTCATTCTTCTTGCTGAGCAATTTGCATTAAAACTACATTTAATGGCTACATTTTCTAGACAAGCAAGTGAGCCAAACAGCCTGGGACTATGGAAATAGTAGGTTTTAAATGGCAGGAGTTTTCAGACAAAAATGGACAAAGTGTTTCTAAGCGGCTAAAATTAGTTTGAGGCAACTCTATCTCAGTGCAGAGCTGTGGAGCCTGGAAACAACTGCTTTCTTTCTACCAAATAAAGCAGAGCCCAAGAAAACATTTGATATATGCACCTCTCAAACACAGAAGTGGGAATACAAAGTCTGCTGCCAAATAGCAAAGGAACTTAGAGGGGATTCATGCTTAGATATGAGAAATGTTGTTCACATTTAAATACAAATGTTGTTTATTTGAGAGGATCATGCAAGGATTGCACCTAACTCTGTAGATGTAGAGCAACTTATTCCAGTGAGACCCTGTGAAGATTAGGCCTCTGTGCACTATAGCAATACAGATAAATAATTTCTATAGGAAACACTGTATTGAAATTACTTAAGTTAATGAATAGGTGTTAAAACACATTTTACAAAATTAAATGTATGTAAATTAATCATATGGCAAAGACCTTGGGACATTCTACAACTACTTTCTATGTACAGCTGGAACTAAGCAACCCTAAAGTGGGCATTTATTGGTGGCCCTGGAAGATGATCAGGACATCTGTGTGCACTGTGCACACCCCTTGAAACTCGTGGGGCCTGAGAAAAATTATACGAGCTAATAAGGGATTAAAAAACACAGAGGTGTCTTGAAGTACCTCTTAACTATCTATCCTCTTCTGTGTGCTATGATCCCTCCAGCTGCAGCTAAGGAGCTGAGACAACACCAATTAAGCCCTTCCTTAATACACGGAAATGGAGATCGTTCCCACTCCTTTCTTAAATGTTCTCTCTTCAACCCTTATGGAAAACCTGGCAAATAGGTAGGGCTTTGAAGCATATCCTGAAGGTCAGCAGTGAAGGGAAAAAAAAAGTAAAACTTGGCATAAAAACAGCTAAATAAAGGACTGACATCTTGCCACTATTATCTATTTCCACAAGAGGTAAATGAGGTCATGCCTAACTGCATTTATATCAAGCTAAGCAGCCCAAAAGAACAGCTCAAAAAACCCTTTAGTCTTGCCAAGGTCCTAAACGGTCATTATCTTACATAGGACAAATTAAGGGACATTTATTGAGGGACTAGGAGAATCTTTAATTAAGGTGAAGAATAAATCCTGTCTTGCAATCCTTATACTTGTTTGGTTCCAAATTAGACCATAAGTGAAACGGGTAGGTTAAAAGAAGAAGAGAAGAAATAGATTCTTCCGTAGGTACCTGCATGTCTGTGAAGCTTAAAGACATAAAAACGTCGAAACCCTCCAAAATAACTATATTGATTTCTTAAACCAAACAAATAGAAAAGAAAAATGTCTTCTATTTAATGTTGTCCTAATTAATTCTGCAAGCATTATTCTTGTGCTCCTGTGGAGTTAATTACAAATCAGTTTAGTATAATTAGATATTAATATCCTCAGCAATATTTTCTAATAACTCTTAAGTTAACATTGCTCGATAGAGATGTTTTATCACTGTAGGCCAGATCCTGCAATCCTACAAGAACCAGCCGACTGCTTGCTGAAGATACATTAGACAGCATTGCAGAATCTGGCCTTAACATTTAAAATTTGAATGATACAACGGGGTTCATGCACATTGTTTTTAGAAGCTATCTGAAGAATTCAGGTGCACATTAATACATAGAATCATTCCAATCTTTTTTCCCAAATTCAGAGCATAGTATGAATTTTCGTCTCAGCATTTACAAATGTATTGCAAAATACAAACTGCAGGCTGATGTTATCTAGAGAAAGATTACTGACGAGTAACTAGGGTAACTTCAGGATGTGTGATTGATGGGCAGATTTGTCCCAGCCCTTATGGCCCTCTCTGGAGGCATACAGCCACCAGCAAAGCATGGTCACCACCACTTCAGTTTCCTCTCAAATGCAGAATGTAGAGAGAAATTCTGAGCAGAACTCTGAAGGGTGGGAGAAAGATTATGAGAAATGAATCAACAGATAAACAACATGTCTTGAAGCATAGCAGGTGAATACAGTGTCCTTTCTGTCTTTTGGCCACCACCATCCCACAGCTCTGTTCAGACTCTGTGAAATTCCCAGCAGTACTTCCCATACATTCAGTAATTATGGAGTTTCTGATTCTTCACAACTACAGGATCAATTTAGCAAGTGCTGCATCCGCTCTGTATACCACAGACAGGCATAATGCAAGGTTAAGATACAGACAGAGCTCCAAGTATCTGCTAGACAAATATCAGTCTTCAAACCATTTCCCAGGAAAGCCATAGACATAGCTTGAACTACAAAGAGATATCTAACTCTCTCATTTTCTTATTATGTAAGTTTCATTACCGACTTCAGTCCATACTTGGTATATGAATATTATATAGACATCAAGAACCACTTGATATTGAGGGTGTGAACAACAGTCTTAGCTGAAGAATTTTCATGAAAAAAAAGGTATGTTGATATCTTGCTTAACATGGAACTCAAAAATTACCTTCATGAAAAATTTTGGATGATTTTTAAAGAATTTTCTATCTTAAGATAACTGTTTTCAGTAAGGTTCAGCCATAGGATTGGTATTTCTGTCATCTTTTTGCCAGCAGTAACTGCAACCGGAAGGGATACCTTCAGTAAGAAGAGTAACAAGGACCAAGCACCAGCAACCCAAAGAGAGAGATGCTGGGAGCTCCGGGGGCAGATTCCTCAGGAGAACAGAGTTTCTATTGGGGTAATAGGTTAACCAGTACCCTTTGAGACTTGAGGACAGAAATTATAACTATAGCCTCATGACAAGTGGATATATATGGAACTTAATCAAAGTGAAGAAAATTCATATTGCTTTAGTGGAGGATATCGCTAACTTAAGGTTGGTGGGAAAGTGGTTTGTGGAAAGACAAGGCAAAGAACGTGGCTTATTTAGCCAAGTAGGTGTACTACTCTTGCCGAGCCTAACAGGGACTTTTCTGCAAGAGATCAATATTGCCGTTAGTAAGGTGCATCTATATATCTATGCCTGTACCATGCTATAGAACAAGATTAATTCAGATAGTGAAGTCGCCCATATTAGAAGGTGTGGGAAAATAAGCTGAGTCCCTTCACTCCTCATTGATTGTCAAAGGCTCAGATAAAAAAATTCTTTCAGCTACGTAGGATCATCAGTGCCATTTGCTGACATACTGTGTCCAGGGCCTTTAGACCCAGAGGTGTCAAAGGAAAATTAGACTTCTCTGCTTCATCACAAAGCTGGGAACACATCTGATGGAGCCTCTCAGTGCTATTTTGGGTTTGAATGGCCACTGGGGTCTAAGAAACTCTCAGGTTTTTTTCAAATGCTATTTTTCAGGGCTCTACAGCTTTTTCTTATTATTCTGTTGTTTGAAGACAGGGTATGCTGTATGCTGCAGATGAGAAACCTAGACAAAAAGGCTGTAGTAACAGATAAAAAGAACAGAGAACCAAAAGAAAAACAGAAGGAGGAAAGAAGAAGAGCGAAGGATTTTGTAACAAGAATTTTTAGATGGGTAAACAACTCCATCATGAAATATTTTTGGGTCCCCACAAGGATGGATCATGCAGAACTCTGCTTCAACTAAGTGGTTGATAGGATCTGTCATGGCACTTTGGGGGTTGGCTTAACTTGTTCAGGTTGCAAGCTTGAGGAAGTGAGGGATCCCCTACACAAATCACAAATTTAAAAAGTAAAATTTTGCATTTGAGTGACAAGGCAAATGAGCAACCTCTCTGTGAATGTATATGTGGACTTTCACTGCAGAACAATAACAGAATTTGTCACAGCTCTAAACTGAAAAAAGTAACTTGAGATGAAACATGGTAAAATATCAATATCTTAAATTTTCATTCCAAATCACACAGAAAGTTTCCAGATTCCTTCACAGACTGTGAATAGTGCTATCCATGATCCAATACAATCCTAAACACCTTTATCTAATTTACAAAGCGTGAAAGAACTGAGTCATACACCAAGGCAAGGACAAATGTTAATTATTTCAGGAAGACAGAGGTATCATTGATCTGAAACCCAACAAAGGGGCAAAGAATCATAAGCCCTTATCATTTTTATTCCCTTAGCTGTTATAATGGAAAGAGTGTGTGTGTGTGCATGCTCAAATATATATGGACACAGAAACTGTAAGTACAGCAGTTAGATGAGTTACTGTTTGGAGAAACATTCATAAGAATGTAAGCGATCAATAATATCATCATGTTCATATGTATATAGGGCATACATTATACAAGACAATAAAATATTTAAATATTCATAAGTAAGTGTAACTCGAAGGAAAGACCCAAATGAGCAATTAAAAAGCCCCAGCTTTTTAGTTTTATCTTAATCTCCTTAAACAAAACCACTCAGAATAAGAGAATTTAAACGGAAAAGAAATCTCCTAGAGTCATTTAGACTTACCTTTTACACAACACATTTCTAGTTCATCAATTTTGCATAGGAAGGAAATACTCTTCTCTTCTACATAAGTAAATACTATTAAGCCCAATATCTTGGGACATAGTTTTAGAAATAAATTGTATTACAGGTAAAGACTCCAAGTGATGAATTTACTACTTTGTTCAATAAACCATTACAATGATTAATTACTCTCACTCTAAGAAGGTGTGATTTATTATTAATTTCACTTCACCTAACCTCTATCATCAGACATTAGACCTCATGCTTCATTCATGCAGATCCATCTACCATGACTGTTATTTCTGCTCATCCACTGTAATTTTTCACAATATTTTTTCATTTGTTATACATTCTTTTTACCATGGTTAAAGATCTTGTAGTAGTATTCTGAAGTTAAAATAGCCACCACCAGCTTCTCTTCCACAATACAATTTAAATATTTTACACTTCACGTTGCTGTGTATTCCTGAAAATCTTTTGCTTCACCATCAGCTTATCTCTAAATTAAGTGATGTGGTCCTTTTGTATGCAGGCAGTATATGAAGCATTAAGAGAAACACAAAAGTAAGTGCTACTGTCTGTGGAATCCCTTCTGAGTTACATCAGACAGAGAGCTACAATACACTCAGTATCTCTATATTTTTACAGATTTGTACATAATTTATTCTGTTACATTTAATATCATTAAGTGTGGACTCAAAGTACTGTCTGAGACCCTACCTTGAAGGTATTTTATGACATAAAAGTTTAAGCAGGAAATTTGCTCAGGGCATTTTTTCTGCCACTAAGTTCAATATAAATATTAATATCGTACTAGTTATATTTTTAGAATTTAATTTTTAGCTCAGTTTTATCACTACCTTGCAGTTACGCAGTTTTAAACTGTACTATTTTAGCCTAGTGAAATCCTCTCTGCTATTTATCATCATGTATTTTATGATGTTTTGGTCACAATTTCAGAAAGTTTTTCAGAGATCTAAATACTGCATTATTTTTACTTCAGTCCTTTCACGGCTTATACAGCTATATTGGCAGATTCTCATATATGTTTATAAAATTAAATTTAACCTGTTCCTACTTTAAAAAAGATACTCTGATCATCAGAAAGAAAGGAATTAAATTCAAAATAAAGACATAACCTTTGTAGCTTATAAATAAAATGTCACAAAGTTCGGCATCACTTTCAGTGAAGGGTGGAGCTTCTTCACACTCAATTATTTTTACATTACTATTTTTCAGCCAAGCTTTTAATTGTCTTTTTTTCAAGGAAGGAACAGAAATATTGTCCAGTTTGTTAAATGTTTTGAGTTTATACAATGGGAGGGACATCTAAACTATAAACTGTGGATTTAGGGGATTTTACAATACAATTCCATTTTGACATATGGAACTGTGATTGATTTTATTTCAGTGTGTTCTTCCTGCTAGCAGAAATGCCAATATTTTCAGAGATAGTTGTTGTTAAATCCAAAACATCCATCCAAAACATAGTAAGGAGGATGCTGGAGCCAAACTCAGTTTGATGCCAGGGACAATGCCCAAAAATTGAAACCCCACATTAAAATCTGTGGAACAGGGAGCCCAGAAAGGCTGCCTTTGGTGGTTTCCAAGACTCAGGTAGACAAAGCGATAACTGATCTGACCTAGTGCAGGGATGCTCCTGCTTTTAGCAGGTGGGTATATTAGATGATCTTTAGATGTCCCTTCCAACCAGTTTTTCTATGACACAGTGATTCTACAGTTCCATATTGCCTGAGTGTTCTAAGTACATACCTACGACTCACCAGGCATAACTATATCCTATATTCGCCCCTCCCTCTCCTAAGTATAAGGTATGTGAACTTGGAAATGGACCTAGAAAGGAGAAAGAGTAGAACAGAATAAGAAACTTTGTCAAGAAGGCACCAGTGATTCTTCCAATGCCTTAGGTGCTCGCATACAAATGCAGAAAAAAACATGAGCAGGAAATCTTAACAAATTATAAGAATGATGAAGATAATGACTTAACTGAAATAACAGACGCTCATGAAAAAAAATTGTGTGTCTAGAATATGAATAAATAAGAGATTAATGGGTGACAGACAGGAAAAAAAGGTAGCTGTGTGGGTAGATATAAAACTGATTAGATAACCATAACCCCTAAGTAGCAGTGGTCTATTATCAACATGGAAGGAAATATCAAAGGGGTCCTGAAGCACTCCGACTTAGGCCTGCTTTTTAAAATATTTTCATTAACAACATATTGATGATGGAAAAGTGAAAATGCTTATTAAGACAGTAGATGACACCAGGTGCGCAGAAATCACAGATACACTGTTAGAATTCAAAAGCATATTGAAAAATTGGATGGATTTAAGAAAAAGATAACATTTAAAAGAGAGAAATGCAAGATGATCTAAGTGGAAAAAAAAATCAACTATGTCACCACAAGACAGAGAAAAAAAAATGGCTAAATACGTCTTCTGCTGGATAAAAAATATTACACTGTTGTGAAGAATGCAGACACCATACTGGGTTGTAGGCTGGACTGTATCTTGCACAGCATATGAAATCATCCTATTGATAGTCTAAAGATGGGTAAGACCTTAAATGCAGTACTGTGTCCAGTTTTAGGCACTGCAATTCAAAAAAGAGATATGTACCAGATAAAGAATGATAATGAGAATGATCAGAACAATCTGGCAAGAAAGTCTGAAACAACTGAATTTGCTCAGCTTCAGGAAGAGCAGGATAGGATAGTAGTGCTCAAGGATGTAAAAAATGTTTACCAAAAAGGAGGAAATATTTATATTTTTCGTATGTCTAAAACTCATAGAAGAAAGAACTGATATTTATAATGAGAAATCAAACGGCAGTAAGGATTCAAGCTAAAAACTAGTAGAAACTTGCTGATGATAAGGGTAGTGAAGCACTGGAATATATTGCCTATAGATGCTTAAATGGGGTTGTGGTGGTGGTGTCATTAAGGACAGGTTCAGGAAACGCCTGTCAAGCATGAGTTTCATAGCAGATTCTAGCCTGGAGCAGAGAAGTAGACTAGATGGCTTTGCAGGGTCTCTTCCAGCCTTCATATTATGAATATATGATGTTGGTTTGTTTATTGTTTTGTTTTTGGGGGATTTTTTTTCCTCAGGGACAAAATCCCCAAGAATTCAAGAGCTTTTTTTCCCCAAAGTTTTGTTTTTAGTTTGCTGGTAGGCTGAAATTGTCAACTGAATTATTCATCTGTAACTAAAAATAACTTCCCAGATACAAGTATCTGAGCACTTTAGAAATTCAAGAGTTACTTATGTAGAGGAAATAAAAATGTAATTTTTTTTTTTTATTTTTTTTTTAAGAAATTAAAAACTTGGTATATAGCTAAGACTGTTTCCTGCTGGAAACAGTAGAAAGGACAGAAATTATCACTGCAACCCTTCAGTGATCCCTTCCTCCATTATTCTCCTTCTCTTATCCCAGAAAAACTTACAATGCTTTTGCAACAGACTTTCAAACATTTGAACAATTTAAAATGCAATTGCCAATACACTTGGTGATATATGTTGCAAAATGACAATACATGAATGTTGACAGAGAAGGAAAATATAATGGAAGAAAAGTTGTGTTACCATGTCAAATGGCAAAAGTCTTGAAACTAATGTCTGGAAGGAAGTGAAATCTCCTATGGCATGTGTTAACGATGGCCAGACAAAATGCTCATATTCGAATGCTTCAGGCACACTACTATAAAGGAACTGAACTTTTCACTAAATAATTTATGCTAAAATATGTATTTTCTGACATTAGATTTCACTGCTTGGAAAGAATTGACCTGATTTACATAATATTCTTATGCTGAGGATCTGACTCTAAAAAAGACTTAGCTTAATAGTATGTTTTTAACACAACTTGCCATTGCATATGTCAAGTTAAGTTGCATCCTAGAGTATTCTTCATCAATCAGTAACTATGGACATAAGTATTAAAGAATGTAAACCTAGACAAATTACAGAATTATCATCACTGTCATTTAAGATAAATATTTACATAACTCAAAATTCTTTTTTCCAAATTAATTTGTCAACATTTCAAATGAGGGAATCAGGAGAACAGATTAGATTTTACTCTGAGATTTTCATAAACTCAGTGGCAATTATTGTTTGACTAAATAAGGCAGCAGAGACTGGGTAAAAAAACTTCACCCAAGTGACCAAAAACACTTTTACAATTCAGCAGTTTGCCATTGCAGCACTTAATGAAGAGCCACCCACTGTAGGAGAAGATCAGGTTTGAGACCATCTAAGGAACTTGAAGGTGTACAAGTCCATGAGACCTGATGAGATCCACCCACAGGTCCTGAGGGAAAGGGCAGATGAAGCTGTTAAGCCACTATCCATCATATTTGAGAAGTTTGTGGCAGTCCGGTGAAGTTCCCGCTGATTGGAAAAGGGGAAACATAACCCCCATTTTTAAAAAGGGAAAAAAGGAAGACCTGGGGAACTACATGCCAGTCAGTCTCACCTCTGTGCCTGGGAAGATCATGGAACAGATCCTCCTGGAAGCTATGCTAAGGCACATGGAGGACATGGAGGTGATTCGAGACAGCCAGCATGGCTTCACCAAGGGCAAGTCCTGCCTGACCAACCTAGTGGCCTTCTATGATGGAGTGACTACATCAGTGGACATGGGAAGGGCTACAGATGTCATCTCTCTGGACCTCTGTAAGGCCTTTGACACAGTCCCCCACAACATCCTTCTCTCTAAACTGGAGAGATATGGATTTGATGGGTGAACTGTCCGGTGCGTGAGGAATTGGTTGGATGGTTGCATCCAGAGAGTAGTGGTCAATGGCTCAACGTCCAGATGGAGATCAGTGACAAGTCGTATCCCCTCAGGGGTCCGTATTGGGACTGGTACTGTTTAATATCTTGATCAATGACACAGACAGTGGGATTGAGTGCACCCTCAGCAAGTTTGCAGACGACACCAAACTGAGTGGTGTGCTTGACACACCTGAGGGACGGGATACCATCCAGAGGGACCTGGACAAGCTTGAGAAGTGGGCCCATGTGAACCTCATGAGGTTCAACAAGGCCAAGTGCAACGTCCTGCACCTGGGTTGCAGCAACCCCTGGCATCAATACAGGCTGGGGGATGAAGGGATTGAGAGCAGCCCTGCCGCAAAGGACTTGGGGGTACTGGTGGCTGAAAAGCTGGACATGACCTTTAAAGGTCCCTTCCAGCCCAAACTATTCAATGATTCTATGATTCTACTTAAAACAATATTAATAATAAGCATTTACCCCAGTCTAGTTTTCATGAGGTGAAACTAGCCATGCTTAATATCTAGCACTTCTATAGTAGATCCAATCTATAGACATCAAATTACTGTAGCAAATATTTTTCAAAATTATTCTCATTTTCTAAAGATGGGAAACGGAAAGATTCAGTAGTTCAGTTCTATATCTAAGGTCACAGTGTGAATCAATGATGAAGGCACAAATAGAAACAGTTTCCTGGCTATTAATCCAGTACATATGATGACATGTACTAAACACAGTTTTCCAGGAAACTGAACAATCCACATATTACTAAAATACATTTTAAAAGTATATAGAAAGTGAAAATACAGGTTACCAGCTATTATAAAAGGAGGGGCTTCATCTGACTCATTGATATAGGTTATGTAGGCACTGGATTTACAACAGACAAGCTAGAAGCACATAAAGTAGATTATACTTCAACTCTGCTTGGTATCTAGTGACAAGTTGATGGATGATAGTATCTGTCTGTTCTCTGGTTCACAATTTAATTATGCTTTTGATACAGTTAGAATAGCTGAAAACCTGAGAAAGAAATCTAAGGAATAAGAAACGTTAACATTTAGCCATTCTCATACAGATCTTAAAACAAACAAAAAAATCAGATCAACTTCAGATTTCAAAGTTGTATATAAACCTTAATAAACCTAGTATATTTATGCCCTATTTGGGGAAAAAAAAAAAACCACAAACAAAAAAAAACAACAAAGAAAAAGCTATTGAGAAGAACAATTGGATAAAAACACAGCGGTATGAAAAACTTAGAAGTCTGTTAATATTCTAAAGTGCCTTTCTCTGTTGATCTTCAAAGACAGCATCTAACATCTTCCTCTGTGTATTTTGTGTTGCTTGTGTATTTTGTCTGGGCTGAAAAGGTCTGATTGCCATGGTGTCAAAGTATACAACTTTTTCAAGTATAACAGTCAGAAATCAGTTCTGTTGAATGAAATCTTTGTCAATATAGATAAAAGGTCAGTGCAATTTTATCTACAATACAGGATAAGGTTGACCCTTGGAAGAAATGCTTTGTTGCTTTATGGGCTGCAAAACATAGTCTTTTGACACATTAGTTCTTTTCTCAGCCTTTTAACTGAAAAGACATTGGTGGATGTTATAAAAATAAGGCATTATTATGATGCATTGTTATGTACCCCTTTTTCTAGGAAAGTTCAGTACCGTCACTTGTATTTTTATTGACTGGTTAACTTTCAGTTGGATGCTCTCCCTTTCATAATCATCGCTATTTCAGGCATCCATATTAAAATAAAATTGTCAGCCATAAAAAGGTAGGACAGTAGTTTGAAATAGGAGTTCCTGTTTCAAATGCTTGTAACAATCTGTGGAATGAATTTAACAAGCAAAGTAAAGTTTCAGGCATATTTAAACATATAAACTGCCCTATGGGACCTAGAAGCCCAAGGTCCATACATGAAGTTCTCTGACAAAACAATTATTACTTTCCCCTGCATCAAAAGCAAGACATGCAATGGAGACTGCAGTCACTTTTCTAAGTAAGGTTGTAGTTAAGTTGCCTACATACAGAAAATATGACTAGGTCAAGATAGCTATGTCTGAAAACACTTGCCTAAAGCAGTTGCACAAATAATTGGCAACTGAGAAAGACTGTATTAGATCTGTAAGTACTCCTACCTCTTCCAGAAGGGATGAATATTTTTCAAGCACATAGCTGAAGGCAAGGGAATATAGATATAATACATGTATACCTTTATGTACGCACAGAGGTTTACAGTTGCACTTCAAAGATTTTATTCTTTGTGTCATACGAAACACAGAATTTTAAATTACTAAATGAAGTTTAGAAAATTCTTAAGTGAAAACAGATTGTAGCAAATTAATTTGTGCTTAAGATGCAAGAAAGTCAACTGAAGTTTTCAACATGGCCACCTTCTAAATCAGTCTTTACATTACCCATTTGCAGTATCTAAAGCTATAATTTAATGCCAGTCAAGGAAAAGTTTATAAATTACATTACCTACAGGTGAATTATTTTTAAAAGTACAGGACTTAATGGTTGTGAAGGTTTTATTAGTTTGGAGAGCATTTTGTAATTAAAGAAAGGGGAGGTTACGCTAACCCATACCTTAGCATTAAAGAGTGTACACTAACCAGAACTGTTAATGAGGAATTAGGCACACAGCTCCTATTATTGTTAATGTAATTTTTATGCTCCATTCTCTATGCGCCAAGTAAAAGATATAACCCTCAAGACATTGTTTAAAGAAGGTGCTGCCAAATCACAAACTGCAGAGCAAGATAAAATTTTTGAGAGGATATGTGTGTTCCAGAAACATCAGCAGCTTATCTCATGTATTATTACTTGAATGAACTTCATTAAAGTTGTGTGTATTTCACTCTTCTTTAACGTCCTTGTGTAGTTCTCAGGTCATCTCAGCTTGTAATTTACCATCTGGAAAGCACTGCTGCATTTAAAAGGTCTTTGTGGACATTTTTTCCAGATTATTTTTACTGTATGAATACAAAGGAGACATTCTTTCTCACTGGCAAGCTGAGATACCACAGTGCTTATTTTAGGCACCTGAACTCCTTATGGAGATCTCCCCTCCTCCTTGTACAAGTGCTCCTCAAAAGATAAGACGCTAGATAATGGTTACCCTCTTAAATTCACTGCGGTAGCATCTAATCAGATCTATGGATACAATCCATAGTGTGCCTCTCACCGCTTGTCTGTCCACTGTAAAGACTGAAGTCCTACTAACATCGCACTGCAACTCCTGACTAGCTGGCACGTGCTCTCGAGGTTTCTACATATCTCCATTAAATCCATATAGAGGTTAAGCCCTTCTGCAATCACGTTAGCTGCCTACTGTTAAACAGTTTTAACATCTATCTATATGTAGTCCTGTACTACAACATTTAGCTGCATTGGTATTCAGAGAAAGTTACCTTGGCAATTAATCCCAATCATCCTTAAGCTTTGGTTATAGGAGAGGAGAATTAGTGTTTATGTCATTGAAGAGTGATGTTTTGTTTTTACACCCATGCCACACTTTTTTTTTTTGCATTTTCTCCCCAACTATCACACTGTATCACTTATTATTTTCACAGCTATACTCAGAGTCCGGCCATAAGTCCAGCTCATCATGGAATTTTGCAGTATGTATTAATGATAGATATAGCAGTTCCACAGCTGTAATTTCTCTGGTGCCACGAAGTAGTAAGTATTGGCAAACATTGAATTTTATATGAAAATGTATTTGTCTTTGAGATTTACACTAACCATAGTTCTCACTCATCCTAAATACAGAAAGCTCATAATCTATTTTTCTTGTATTTTGAAATATATTAAGAGATACATGTGCAATCATACTTTTTAAAAAAAATACATTATTTATTCAGCACTTGAATATAAACTGTCCGAATTTGGTCAAATCTTGCAACGAAACATTTTCATAGCTGGTAAATTAAGTGGCCTAACTCCATAGCTTCTGTGCAATAGACTGCCAAACCATGCATTTAGAAAAGTCAGTGCTACTGAGAAAAAGCAGGCTTAGCACACTACAACTACCATCTCAGCAAAGAAAGGGGGTTTTGCTGACATTATGCAGGATTTTTTCTCATACAAGCTGCTTAAGTGGGTCACTCTATCTTATTAGTTTACTGGCCCAAGGGCAATTTAAAAATTTGACTGAATTTTATCTGTGTATATAGTGCTTTAATTCTATTCCCACATATTTATGTTAGTTGCAGAGGAAAGCTGAAAAATTTCTTTGTGATTAGAAAATATTGGAATTCACGGGGAAATCAATGTACCTCTGAGAGCTCTGGCACTGAGCATAACTTTTACAAATGGGGTACACACTTTGTAGAAGAGCTCTCATTGCCACATTGGATCACGTTTTTCCAGGTTTTTTTTTCCTCCTTCATTCTTTACAATTACTCACGATAATTTAACCGTGACTGTTTAGTCAGCAGTGTCATTATGGCAGCAAACTAACTCCTTCTCAAATCAATACAAACCTTTCTGTACATTTTTATGAGAGCGGGATCAGGCCACAGGAACAAACATGACTAACAGGCCTTCTGGCCAGCTGACACACCATTATAAATATGTAACTTCACAAAGACCTCTGTTTCCTGGAACTACAACTGCCAGGGACAATTTACTTTTTCTTTCCTCCACAGCGTACGAAGGAATAAAAGCAGGATATATTCCTATCTCCAGATTGGTGATGTTACCAACAAACGCTCTCATGCTCGAAGGTAAGAACAGGAATCTGCATGAAGAGTGCAATTCTTGCCAGGAGAAGTAAAATCTTAACCCAAAGGATGTTAGTTTTAAATGACACTAAAGAATTTGTGGATTAAAGGTCAAGTACACTGGCTTACACATATCTAGTACTGTAGGATTACCCTACCTAAAAAAATGTGGTATAAAATTATTTTTGTGCATATACATGAAAAATTAAGTGAGATATCACTACTGTAAGAGCAGACCAAATTTCTCCCAAAACTTTAAGGTACCTGAAAGCATACTGCACTTGCTTGAATTAGCATTGAGAGGACAGTTTTCTAATCCTGGGCAACATGCACACATGGACTTTTGTGTTTGAAGAATAAGACGGCAACAGAAAGCTAGCAGACTCAGTCACTTACTGAATTAAAGAGTAATACTGCATGAGGAAGAGAGAAGAGCGGGGCTAACATTAAGCTACAGTATTGTCTGAGAGTATATATGTCCATGGATCTGAACATTTCTTTAAACTAGTGCAGAGAAATAGTACATCAAGAAAAGAGCAAAACTTTGTGTTTCAACAGTAATATTTTTAAGAACAGAAAGAACAGAAAACATGTATGTTTTTTTTAAAGTATTAGCAACAACAGTTTACTAAGTAACCACATCTAGTAGTTCTACCTGTAAAGTGTTACTGCTTAAAGCTGTTAGTATATACTGATCTATTCCAAAATTGTACCGATAAACAACAAAGACAAGATTATAGACCAAATAAGGACTAGTAATCAAGATGAAGCAATGTAAAGCTGCAGAATTCCAATAGTTCTACTACATTTACTTAAAAAAAACCATTCAAAACTAGAGGATTAGCAGAGGGAAAGAAAGAGGAAAAGCATAAAATCTTTTGCATAACAACGTTTATTGTTTGTGCTTAGGAAAAAAAGGAAACATCAATAAGGGAAAGATACAATGTTCAATGAAGGTGATGGTAACGCAATGAAATACATTAAAGATGATCACTTCAAGAGCTGTATTACTACACAACGGTAACCATTTCACTTTGTGCATGATATTTTCAAATTGCAAGAGCAAAAAATAGAGCAAGCTAAGCCCTTGTGATAACCTCCATTCAGTCTTCAAAAACTGATACTGGGAGTCAGTTGTGAATAGCATCCTTTCTAAGAAGTATTGAGCAAAATGTCCAAATACATGACATGGTAGGAATACACTTCAGACAGAACGTTAAATTCAAGTTCTGTCTTCTTTGACCCTTAAGGAACTAAATGATAATATGTAAACCTAAAGGTGTCAGCTACATCTTTAAGAAATTCATACATGTTACCTTTTATCCCTTTTTCACTATGCTTCAATATGGAACTGACATTAAAAGGCATATAATCAGAAGCAGGTGTCAAGGGCTTGCATTAAAAGTAACATAAATCAATGCTGAAATGTCTAGCATCAACCTGTCAGCAAAAGAAGTAAGTTTATACCAAAATTAGACTGAATTTCTGCCTGAAGGCTGAAGGCTACCACCGCTTCTATTCACTCCATAACAAAGCTGGGGGTTTATGTAATAGCACTGATTCTCTTGGGATGGAATTTGTCCAACTAAATTTAGGTATCTTTAGTGGTTTGTAATCAAGAATCTCTCCAGAAGATCCAAATCCAGCAAAAATATGAATAAGTTCCACTGACTGATTAAAAGGTCCAGTCACTGTGGATGGAATTCCTAATCTCTCAGTTACAGAAATGTTTCACTTTCTTTAGTTTTGGTGATGCTCCTAAGAATTATATTATAAATTGGCAGTTTATGAGAGGTACTCTTGATTCTAATCAATGTGTCCAAGAAATTATTTCAAAATAAATACTTATAGAAGTCCTGCAAGAGACCAGTTAGGTTGCATAATGGAAGCTTGATGTAGGTGCTATTCCATAGATGTGATATATGTCTCTACTTTAGGATTTCCTCCAGTTGTAGACAGAATTTCTATAATCAGAAACCAAATTGTTTCTCATACCATTGAGTAGGTCAATCAGTTCAAGATTCAAGAATCTAACGAGTACAATATTCCAAGTTTACAGGAAGTTAAGAGCATGATTTCCAACCTTCTCTCTTGATTTGAGCAATTTTTGTATTAACATTTCCACATTTTAAAAATCTTGTATGAAGCAAGGGTTATTGTCTTGCTCCTGAAGAAGAAAACACTATTAATTTCTTACAGGCTCTTACTCTTGGAAAGAATTTAAAAGAATTTTAATTTTCTGCTCCTAAAAATTGACCACTGTAAGTTTTAGTGATAGAAATCACCTGCATTTCAGGGAGGAAAAAGAAAGGACTTAACGAAAATGATAAAATCAATGATTCCCCATGCATTTGACAAGAATAAAACAGTTTAGAATTTCATGCTCCCTGAATGCTAGTTAGTTAGCAGTTTGCACCTTTGAAGTTTTTCAGCTGGAGACCTTTTGGCCTGGATCTGAAGGATTTTTGACTTCTGGAGAGCAAATATTCAGGATAACTCATGAATATGCTGTTCAAATATAGAAAACACTTGTGTATATATGTGTGCACTAGAATCTTCTGCTTTGAAACAAATAATTCTCCTTTTTTTGCTTTTGTATTGCAAAGTTCTTTTATAATGAGAACAAACTGCACATTATATTGTCTATATATTTATATTTTGTCATATTTTAAAAGGAAAATTCAATATAAATCAAGGATTGATGGCATGATGGATAAAGGGGAGGAAAGCATCCAAGGATGCTATCTTCAAACAGACATAATGAAGCATTTTAGAGGACTGCGAAGCTGCTTGTAAAGGCACTTAAAATGTGCCATGTGGATGTTTCCTACATTGGACAGATGTCCTACCTACAATATTTTCATGCTAAAAGGAAGTAGTTTTTTCTGCATGTCCACCTGTCTCCATTGCATTTGCTTTATCTCATCAAAAGAAAAACATTATCTTTGTCTGTTATGACTTTGAATGAAAAGATCTACAGTCTCTCTTGGTTTTCCTTCAGTGATATCTTACATATGGTGGAGAAAGGAAGAAGAAATGCAAAAATTCCCAGGCAACAGATAGGCAGACAAAACACTTTTAGGTAGCAGCTGTTGTTCTCCTTCTGATGCTACACTCCTGACGTTTTAACTTTCCCTTTTTGTAGGGGTGTGGTTTACTGTTTTACCACTGGTTTCTTCCCAGCTGTAATACATAACTGAGGATTAGGGAAAAAAGCTGTCTCTTGCTGAACTGATCTTCCTCATTATAAAATGGACATTTGATAACTGTGGGTGTCACTTTAAATTAAATTTTTTATTTTCAATTTTATTTTGGTGAGGAGCTGTCTCAGTTATCACTCACACAGATATGTGCCTTTTTTTTTTGTTTCGTGCAATACATGAATAAGTAGATTTAAAAAAAAAAAAAAAATCAAGTATTCTACCTAGAGATGGTCACTTTCCGTACTCCGCTTAATCAGAATTTACAGCTTGTTATCTCAGCTCTGGCAGATGGCTGGTGAGAGAGACAGACAACTGATGTGCTCAACAATTCTATTTTCTAGCATTACAGAACAAAGCTAGAGGAAGCATTTTTATTTTGGTTTGATTTTGTGTTTCATACATAATTTATGTACGTTTTTAAAATATATTTTATTTTAAGCCTGAATACTCCTTCAAGCAACTTGTAGAGTTTCACTGTAGTATGGTGTACTAATTGTTCAGATAAGAAAAATCTTCAGGTAGGTAAATAACTGTACCAGCTCATTCTTAGAATCACAATGGTAATTTAAAAAGAGAGATGAAGCAAGAAAAATAAATGTCAGATACAATGTAATTGCCTAGGCAACAAAGGATTCTGATCATGTCATCCAATCCCTGTCTTCCTGAACATAAAGTGATACAATCATAAGAAATCCTTACGGAGGGTTTACGCTACATGTGGTAATTTTTCCACTTGTTAAATCTATTCTTCAGAAAAGTCTGAATTATAGCTTTAGAAACATGTAAGCAGTTGTGGAAACAAGTGAAAACAGTGCAATGCTATTGTCAAAATTAATGACACTAAGTCACCAAATTAAAGAACTGTTTATGTTTTGCATATTTTTATTATGCTTCATTGTGTTTCTACCTATATCAATATGCTGACAAACTAAATACAAATACAGGGTATAATAAATAAGTAATACTTTTGCCAGGATATTTTATTTGAACTACTTACATTCCAGCACAGAGTGCAAAAGACTGTAGTAATATCGAGCATTTAAAACTCTTTCCTAAAAAATGCACATATACTAGAAACCAAAGTTCCGTTTTGATCAAAATAATAAACTGAAATTTGAACATATCACTATTGTTTATGTCACATTGTGCTTTTCCTAATTTACTTTTCAGTTTAATATTTTTGTGTTGCTAAAAAGAAACTGCCTTATCTCTGTGGAGTGATTTATTAATCACTTTATTCACGAACCAGAAGATGCAACAGAATCAGTGATCAACTACCTGTGGGAATATAGGCTGTGCACACTCAAGCACCTAGACATTTTCACAAGAACTGTCTATATTCACATAAAAATAACCGAGAAAGGAGAAGAAAAAGCCTGAAGCGCTGTCTCATGTTAAGGACAAACACATGAGGTTGATAAAACTGAAGCTACATTTTTCAGCTTCCTTTTGGTCCTTGCTTGTATGCAACGGTCACCATTTGGACATTGATCCAAATCCTCCATCTCTCCCCTTCTCCATCTCACTCCATCTCTCCATTTTTGCAGCATCCTACATGTCTGAGATTTATTCTTTAGCTGGCCGCAAACAGGAGGGCACAAGTCTTTCTTAACAGTAAAAGCCCTTGCTGAGAAAGTGGATAACTGGCAGTGGGAACAATTCAGCTTACTTTTCTGCTCTTCCCTAAGAACAATGCAAAAGTTACAGAAAAGACAGAGATCTACAGTTGGTAGAGTATACAGGCTCTCTCTCTATTATCTGTTCATAGACATCTAATGCTTTGGCAGTCTTCCAAGCATGCATATATAATACAGGGAACCACTTTTCTTGTAAAAAAGAAGTGTTTGCTGGCACAAATTTCAGACTTAGTTGGCTATGTTTTAAATCAGTAACTAAAGCTCAGCCCCTGCCTTACCATTATGGATAAAGTGGTCTTTGTTACTCTGGCAGAGCTGAAAGGAAGAATTGAAACTTACTCTCTCCTCCCCCTGGCTTCACATAGATCAGAATTCCCTAATTAGACTTCATTCTTGATATATTCTTTTCTGAATCATGAACATTTTTACTTAAATGATATTTGTTTGTCTAATTTTGTGCCTGAAAAAAGAATTAAAAAATTAATGCTTCACTCAGATTTGACTGGATTGATGATGTATTACATTACTTTTTTTTTCTCCTAGGTAGTTTCATGAGTAATAATCAAAAGTTACTGCTTATCAGAAGGCAGTTCAGATTGGGAACTTCGATTGTGGTCTCAGGCCCTAGGAAACAAGTTTTCACAAATCACACACAAACCCTTTGCAAATGGTACTTGTTAGCTTCTTTCAGCTGTGAGGCTGAATGAATATGGAAATGATGGGCCAAGGCAACGCAGAGTTCAAGACCTATGCAGAGTTCATGCATTTCTAAATGTCAGAAGGTTAGTGAGCCCAAAAACAAGCTTCCAACTTGTCATGTAGTTTCCCTGATATCAAGCTAAACAAAATACTATGCCTGTAGAACCGTGAGTCACATGGATTATTAGTGATTTTTTTAATCAGGTTTTCTGTTGCTTTTTTTGCATGAATTATTCTTAATTCTAATTACTCCCTAATCTAATATAAATAACATTGGTTATTCCTGGAGTCCTCCAAATGATATGATAATTGTCTCTGTCTATGAGAAAAGTACCACAGGCAAAGAGTGGTTCCAGGTACCAAAGGCGACAAATGTGGAGGTCAACTGCATAAACATATGCTCAGCTTTATAACTGCATATAACTTTAATCGATGCTTGCTGTTGAAGCAGAACAGGCATCAATACTAGCTTGTACTAATCACATTAGTTCCACTTACTATTACCTTGACCATTGTAAAGGGCAGCCTATGGACGCCACCCTGTTGCAAACAGCAGTCTCTACGTGGACCGCAAAATCAGTCCTTCCTACTGTTGCTTGCTCTCCACTTTGGACTAAAATTAATACACAGTCTCAGTACAGGGCTAACAAAGGAAAGGCATTGACTTATGTGTTAGGCCATTGAAATATAATCACCCCAGATAATAAAGAAGCCTCAGCCGAGGAGAGCTGGTTTATTAGCGTGGAGGTTGCTTGGTAACAGGCGTTTGGCATTTGATGAAAGCTGATCAGGGAGTCGCGCTGAAGAAGATTGGATCATTATAAAAGAACAGCAATTTGCCCTTATGGCTCAAGTTGAGGGATCTAATACAGCAAGCGTCTACCGAGATAAGAGGTAACTCTATTTTTTTTCTGAGTGTAGAGGGAGAAAATTCTCTTTTTACAGCATCTTGCAAGGAAATGACTGAGCTAGAGTACTCTGGGGCTCTGTGCAGAGCCTCCAGGGGCTGTCCTGGTGCCTCTTGGGCTGCTCTGGACACTACATTGAGGCACCTTCCAGTTTTATGATGCCCTGTGGTGTCTTCTGCTTTTTTCTCAAGCAAAAGCAATTATGAGTTTAGAAGACCTGCACAATACCTAAAATGCTCATTTTAATGATAAAGTATAACTCAAAAGGCTCTGATCTTTACTGAGACTCTAAGGGGAGAGGGGTTAAAAGTGTGGGAGATGCTAGGCTATACTTTGTACACCTAAAACTGTAGATTCCTGTACCCAGAGATCTGACTGAGTATTTCAGAATAAAAGGCAATCTTGCTCATATAGGAAACTTCCGTAGATCCTCCAGCAGCTATTTAATAGGTAACAAGCAGGAGCTGCTCAGTCAGTTGCTGTCACAAGGCCCCCTGTTCTAGGCTAGGTGGATGCTTTCTAAATAGGGAACCATTTTTTTTCACCTTCCAAACGCCTCTGCAGTATGATTTACATTCTGTTACACTACAATTCAGCAGACTTATAAATAGAGCAAAGGACAAGACCCAAATAGCGGACGCAGCTAAAGTGAAATTTAGGCAGAATGTTTAGGAAAATTATTTTTTAAAAAAGCCAGGGGGAGGAAAGCATAGCTTTCTTAGGAACCTGAAATGCTTTGGTATCTGACATTAGCTGACATAATCTTTTATAAGAAGTTAAAACTATATTGCTGTCTGGAAGCACTGCTATCCAGAGAGCCTACTTATTCCCTAAAACTCTTTAGGATTGTGCAAGTAGGTATTCCTGTATCTGGTGAAAGAGCTGACTTGCCCAACTACACCAAGATCACAGCAGTTCTATCCTCCTTCTTGGCTGTATTTCAAGAGAAAAATAAAAGTGATGTAGTAACTAAGCCCTAGACAGGTTTTGACAAAAGCAAGTAACTGCAGGCCTGACTGGGAAACCCAAGTCTGTGAAAGACAGCAATGTATCTCATTGGCTGACTTTGGCTGCTCCCAGCACACACCAGCTCATCCTCCTATTCCTCCTTCTCTGCTCCCAGCCGTGCTGCCAGACCTCCTCCCTCACACTGGCTCTGGTTTTCAGTTAAGTCCATCATTAGCTTCTTCAACTCACTGAATTCAAGGAAAACTGCCCTTCTTTTCTTGCTGGGTTAGTTTTGTTCCGGGATAGTGAATGAAATCAGCTCTCAGAGGAGCCTGATGAGCTACAGAGCAGACAGAAAGTGCATGTCAGGAGTAGAGAAAAGACTGGGAGAAAAGGAGAATTTCCCTTTTGCCAGAAGTGAGCTGTTTTGACTGCCTTACCTCATGTCAGGTAACTTTATTCTGAATATTCTGGCTAACAGGTCAACTCCTCAAGCTGAGTTTATGCAATTTCTACTCTAAATCCTCCTTAGTCAGTACTGTGATTTCCATCCAAAAGGCAGATGCCTAACTTCTAAGCACATCACTGCTTGCTTACCAACGAAATACCTTTACTGCGGCCAAAAAAACCACAATAAAAAATTCTAGAGATATTAACTCAAGGAATTCTGCAGTGTTTTTCAAATTTTGAGCAAATGAGTTTTAGTCATAGAGATGTCAAACAAATCACGTTAGACTTGGAACTTGAGTTGTTGCACTGAATGGTGATATATTTCATATAAGATAGAAAGCAACTTGATGACAGGGTTACCAAAAGCCCTTGATGCAGAGGCAACGAAATGAGACAGTCAAGGCTCTGCCAACACCCTTCGCAGTAAGAACCACTCACCCCCACACGATACTTTGTGCAAATGTCATGACAGAAAATTAATTTCAAACTTTGTATCCAGCCAATAAGTCTTGTGGTAGCGCTTTTTTTTTTCCCCCTGAGAATGTGACATTGGGCAAGGCTTCTGTGGTAAAAAGAATTCAAGGGTTTTTTTCTGAAAGTATATTTATCCCATCTTCTGCTCCTCATGAGGATTTCAAGGACCCTGTGAGCTGTTCGAACTAATTTGAAGTCTATATCTTACTTACATTTAAGAAAAGTATTGATTTGTCTGCTTTTTGTGAGCCCAGGGAGAGATGAAATTTTATTTGGAATATTCTTCTCATATTGTTCTCTCTCTAAAAATCCTTCATTTCAGTGACTGAATGAGAGTGTGTCTTGTGGGTACGTAGTAAAGTCTGGAGCACAAATCCTCCTAAATTTCTATTTTATTAACACAATAGCTTTACTTATTCTGGAATTGTTTTTCAAAGTTATTGAGGCATTTGAATATGCAGATAGACCACAGTGGGACTGACAAATGCCCTTGAACAGTCTGAGTTTCTACTTCGATGCTGTATCCAACATGTCCGAGAAAAATGCTTACCTGCATCCTTAAGCATCCGACTTTTACATTTTTGTAAACTAGTCCTCTGTTTTAGACTTGAAGCATATTCTAAGTGTATTTTGCTTCACGTGTTTCTCAGGTAACTAGGCACTGCTATGCACAGTGTATGTGCCACAGTACCTGTTATGAGTCCACTTGCAAATGACACAAACAATGGAAAAAAAGCAGCTCATGTTTACCACAGTTCTTCGGGGGGGTTGCTCTCTCTTTTTGCTGAGTTTCTGTACTGTTTATAGTAAAAGTCTGTGAAAACAATATAAGCAAATTATAGCTGTTATTTTTTACATGGATATTCCACAACAAAAATGGAATTTAAACAATCTGCTGAGCACACTTATGTGAATGAACCATTCCTTTTAGGACAGAATAAAAATTAAAACATTTAATTTTTTATGCCCAAAGCTACAAATTTAGGATCACCTGTTTCTATAAATCTTCTGATATTTAGTGGATACTGTTCATATGATGAACTGTTCAACCATTTGTGCTTCTTGAAGACAAATATCTTTGGATGTCTTCTTTGGAAGAAGAATGTTTTCTGTAGCCAGGTCTGACTTGACTTACCATACCCTATAGACACCCCTACCATATCCCATGAATACCAACCTAATAGCTTTTAAGACAGTGGATCCTCTCAGGCCTTTTAAAGTGCTGTATCCTTCAGCCATTCTTCAAGACATGTCTTTGTATGTGTAGCTGAGGAAAATGCGTATACTATTTTTTTGTCATCTTGAGAGCTCCTCAATATGCTGGAAAAACTCTCAGCCAAGTTCTGAACTGCAGGAGAAACCTACAGCTTTAGGGAAGTTGTTCATTAAGCATCTCCCTTGTTTGTAAAACTAAGATTTGCTCCTTGGCTTTATTTTCAACACCCGTGTTTCCAGAAGATGAGCAAAATGGCTATTGTCAGCAGAAGTTTGTGCATATGTATTATGTGCATATCTGTTTGTGTAGAATGCATCACTTTGAGTGAAACTGAAGCTGAAAGGGCTAAAGCAATAAGGAAAAAGAGAAGAGACTCCTGTATACATAATTAGTAAGCTCATATCTGGTATACTGTATGCTGCTCTGAGGTCTGATCGAATAATATTGAAAAATTGGACCGGGTTTAGAGAAAAGCCACAAGAATGACTTCAGAGCTGTAAAAAGAAAATCAGATGAAAATGTTGAGGAACGCAATCTAAAAGATGACTTGATCATGCTCTATAGGAGCTCTATAGAGGTCTCTGTGGTCTTTGAAGGTCATGAGAGACAAATTTTGTCTAGAAATGAAGTGTATACCTGGAATAGAGATTGTAGTTTATCACCCTGTGATGAAGTGTGTTCTGTATCATGAGGGATTTTTAAATCAGGATGATGCAGTTTTAGTTTAGTTTTGTTTTTTTCTCTAAAGCATAATCTAGTTAAACAGCTCATTATTAGATTCTACGCAGGAGCAACAGATAAATATTACTCCCTTTCCTCTGCAGAAGTTATGCAAAATGAACATGTGGATCCCTTCTGACTTCCTGTTAAACACCAGGGGCAATTCAGTTCAACATCAGACAACTAACAGTTTGTGGTATATATATTATTAATAAAATGAAGAATATTATATATTATTATCCTTGTAATAATTAAAAGAGACAAATTCTGTAATGATGTGTCAACATTCTTGCATCCTTTTGAAAAAGAAATCCATTTGACCACTTCAAATCCACTGGATTAAATTTTTCAATTCAGTGGCAAAAGAAATCCTGTTTCTTTAGTATATGTAGAACCTTTACATGTTATAAGGCTATAAATATGCTAATTTTAAGCCATAAGGATCTGGATCTGGATTTTGATCTCCTGCCTTTTAAGTCTGAAGACATCTTATTTTTCTACCTTTCACACAACATATTGTCAATATACTGAAATATTTTACAGATAAAATTAAGCAATATACATAAAAAGCTAAAATGCTTCACAGTACAAAGAAAAAAAATTGGTAGAGAAGAAGTCCTCCTGAGAAACTCCCTACATCGCATCTCCACTGCCTTCTATACTATAAAAAAAGCTTCATGACATTCCCAAGGATCTTTAGATTTACAAGAATTTTCAGGGGAGGTCAGGACTGTCTGTAACTGAGGCTCTGGCCCATCTATGTAAGTTCAGACAATTTCATGTATGTTTTCTGGTAAAAGAGCATACCTCTGGAGGTAGCTGGCACTCAGGTTCTTAATGAAATACAGTTTTGAATTTTCTCTTCTAAAGTACATATTCCTCTCTTGGTCCAGCCATTACTCTTGGTATTGAAAAAAATGCCTTGGACTTTATTGTTTAGGAGATGGAAACAAAAAGATGTTCTTGTCTGAGTAGATAGAGGAGAGCTGAAATAATTCAGAGACATCACAGCATCCTCCTTTGCCTGTTTAGTAATACTGCATCATAATGCCGTGCACTGTAAAGCCGCTCCTGTTTTCTATTGAGAGGTAGCTGCATTTTAGTGATGCATGAAGTAATTCATCTATGATATAGCTTATAAAGCACTTAGGGTTCCTTTGGGATAAAAAGCACTTAAAAATGTAAGGTATTAGTATTTCTTATGTGTTTAAGTTGTCAAATCTTCTTACTTTCTTATCATTCAAACCAGCTTTAAAATTCACTTTTGCAGTGAAACCCACAAACGCTAATTCACTTCAATTAAAAATCTATTGCCTGCACATCATTTTTAATGGAGGCAGGTGCTTGGATAGAATATCCCCTTGAATCTTACTCATGCAATATGCTGTGGTGGGCCAGCTTTCCCTGTCATTTCTACTCATGTGCAGGGGCAAGCAGTTCTTTTGACTGACTCACGATCTAAAAATCCTTTTGGTGGGGTCAAAAAAACATTTGGATTTTTCTGTTTTTCTTCTTCAGGATTTGCTACTAGAATGATAATGAACACATGCAAGGGTTTGTTATGCACATACTTTCTTTCCCCTGTTCCTCCTCACTCTCTTCCCACTCTGCAAGGTTTCACTAAGTATAGGATGCTGCAAATGCCATTCTCTAATCCTTCACCCAAATGCCATTTCAGTAATTCTTACATTGCTGAAGAAAGCTTGTACAAGACTTTCTAGTTAAGTGCTTTAGTGTGATGGGACTGTGGCTGACATTTATGTCAGCACCTTCTGTGATTTAAAAGGGAGCAGAAGTGCTTGGGGGGGGCATTAGCATATATGCCCTCACTGCAGCTGTAGGGCTAAAGTTGGAATGGGGCTGGAGATGCGTAGAGATTGGAGCACCACAATGAAAATAATTTTCTAGACAGTATTGAATGATTTTGTGAAATATTGTTCACTTTAAATTGTTCAGTAAAATCAGAGTGAAAGAAGTTTATTATTAAACAAAACATTCAAAACAAATTACAATAATTAATTCTTTCATTTAGAAATTTGTTGAGATTCAAAAGACTATGCTTCCGAAAATGAGTATTACACCCTAATAGCTTTTTTGACTGCTAAAACTGCAAGTCACCGTGGTTTAGAAAGCAGCTGTAATAGCATGATCTGAAGATACATTTCTCAGATCTAGCCAATAATTTGCATGTTAAGCATCCTAAGAACGTAAAACCATTTGGTCAATAATCCATATTCTTTAAGATTTATTTCTCTTTTAATTAATACTGAAGCTTCAGTTGTAGAAGAAGAACACTTAATGATGTACTCTGAGTCTTCTTAATGGAGGACCATCATGTGCATTACCCCAGCATAAAAAAAGTGAGTTAACGACAGGGATTTAGCTTTAACTCTGAATTTCCTGGCTTTTTCAGGCTTAAACAAGACCCTTAATGTTACTTTAATGTAGTTTTTGGTGGTATAATTCTTCTTAATTCTGTCCATTGCAGTCCTTTGATACTTTATGAATTACTTATCTCACATTAATAAGGCTTAACATGGAGTATTAACCTCCTATACATTCCTAATTAGTTTTTAATGAATTTTAGTTTCCTTGTTAGAAAAAGAGCTAGCTAGCTAACTACCACAAATTTAATCTCCATTACTGGAGCATAAGACAACCACCCGTGGGGATGCATGTCCTTGAGATTTTCACGTTAAACAAGCAGCTTTATAAAAGAGTCAAGGAAACTTAATACATGTGTCTTGGCTTATCCCCTCAACGTTGATGGTGTAATGAGTCCTGAACTATTTATAACTAATGACACAATACACTATATAAGCTTTAAGAGATTTCTATAATATGTTAAGATACTGCAAAAATTTAAAAGGCCAAATTGCTATCCACCTGTCAGCCTGATACAGTGGAGTAGGAAGGGAAGAAAAGATGAATTAGTGCATTTTTTAATATATGCTTTAGTTCAACAATAGCAACAATCATGATATTATATGCAATGGAAAATATAATTTCCTTTTTTTGACATGATAATAATGCTTTTTCCCCGAATAGTTCTTTATGTGGATGAATTTTAAGAAATGTATGTATGTGCTATAATTATTTTTTGTGCATAATACCAACAAACACGTTGCAAGTAACTATTTTGCAAGGGAGCTACAGGAGTAGAGGTTACAAAAGTTTTTTCTTCTCTTTTGGCAGTGCTTTAAATAAATGTAAATGTGAATAAAATTTATGAACTAGTACATCGGAATAAGTAAAACAAAAAAAACATCATCTCATTATGGACTGCAGCAGTAGCTTAGTAAGATTAAGGTTTTCACTGGCAGTACAGAGGATGCTGCTGAAGCAGTGCTCAGTGCCAGGATCAAGTCAGAGAAGCACAAACCCTCTAAATCCTTTGGCTCTATTGGGAGGGTGCTACAAGGAGGATGTTCTTCATGCTGGTTCTTCTATTTCAGGATTTGATTTCTTTGTTGGTTTACCAAAGTCCTGTAATTTTGCATTCAGCATATACTGCAGGAGCTATTTGTCAGTCCCTTATGCACCTCCTGTGGGGATGGGGGAGAAGAGGTGGCTCTCTGGGGTCGGTGTAGGAGGACTGCAGTGGAGGGCTCAGTTCCTTGCACACTTGTCTTGTTCTACCAAGTACACAGGCATTCTTGGTGTTGGATTTATGATCTCTTAGAATGGGAAAAACCTCTGAAGAGCTATAGTTGAGCGAAAATCTATGTTAAAGTGGTAGGATGTAATTACATGTGCTGGACAGTTTTCTAAGTGCAAGTAGTCATTTCCTTACAATAACACAAATTGTATTTGGTTCATTTCTTTTTGTCAACAAACAGGGGCAAAAAAAAAATGATAGTGTCCCAGAGAGTGAAAATTTATACATGTACGAATACACATTATTAAAACACTTTAAATGCAGAAATCTGGTATGAAAATTAAATTCATTTAAACAATATTGTTCTGAATTCTGAAATCCTTTCCATAGTGTTTTTATATATTTCCAAACAGAGAAAGATTATAAATTTGTAATGCTCATCATTCATAATGGGGAATAGTCACTATGCTAGGCAAAACCAGATAGCTGAGCATTTTAACAGTTGAATTTCCAGACTAAAAGCATAGATTCTTCTCTGCAGATTAAGATGAACATGAAACTCTGCATGTGCTGTAGATCTTAGTGGGACAAAGGCCTGGCACAGTAGTCTCTGCATCACCACTGAATTTCACTCATTAATCTTTTACTTACAAATCGCAGTAATAAATACAGGGTTATCATGCATTCATTAATTACACTGCACATTGCATGTTGCATGTTGAGACCTATCACTGTGTAGCAGCTGATGGGAAACAGAACAGCTGAAAATGAAAGGCTATCCAAATCCTTGAAATGCGAGGGGCAACTTAATCACTGAGCCTGACACACAAAGTACAGACACTGTATACAGATGTGGTTTAGCTGGGTTCACAACCTTATTAACTTAATTCATCTAGGGGTTAGCAAGCAATAATTTCTACAGTGTGAATCATCAATCCTCTCCATTAGAGGCTGTTATCATCCCATGACCCATCCATGACTGGCCTCAGCCAGCACGAGGCTCTCTTGCTCTCACTTTGTGTGATGGTTCAGGGCAAAGGGAATACCCTCTTCATTATACAGAAAAGCAGCAGCTACTGGAAAGCGCTTCTTTTCCCTAAATACAGCATCAGGTGATCAGGGTGCTAGACAGCTGCTATCGGGTAAAATTATCCATTCACTTAGCTGCCTTCGTCAATCCCTCAGTTTTCCAGATGGTTAAACTAGCCATATCTACTTCCTAGCTTGAGACAATCACCACTTACTCCTCATACAGTTCTGAATGAGTATGCACCTGGACTGTCAGAAGGGCTTACGTGCTCCTCCTTCTGTTATGCAGGAGATCGTTACTGCTCTCTCTCTCCGTCTCCTTGTCTCCCACTGACAGAGGTGAAGAAACAGCTGCTGACATAAAAAATATTTTAACTCCCGTCATTAATACTTCTTCCTGTATTTTCTTAAAATACTCAGTTTCCTGCCTCAGAATACTCATGTCTTCTGTTAACAAGAGAAGAGACAGACCAGCCTTTTCAAACTTGCCATTGCTAAGTCTTTCCTCTCATCTCAGTTCCGTGCTGGCAGGGACAGACAATATTGCCAATCACAGCAGCAATATCTGAGGCAAAATATTAAACTCTCCAAAGACCTTATTTATCTTCTGTAATAGGAACATATAAACACCAGGGCTAGCTTTAAATATATAAAAATAAAACTCTGACTGAACAGCATACAGATATTTTTTTGGCAGGAAGAATGGGAATTGCAAAAATGCTTTTCTGCAGCTACGCAGGTAGATGGCTATCCCTTGTTCTTGTGGCAGAGTACTTTCAGGGAATTCCTCCTGGAACTGACTGCTAGCTTGATCAGCAGATAAACATCTTGGGTTTCAGTCATTATAAATGGTGTATACACATACTAACTTTACATCTGCAACCACATCATTGTATTGAGACAAACCAAGTTGATCCACCATTCTGTTCAATGTTATACCACTACGTTTACTCATGACCCGTAGATGTATATGCATTATTACATTTCAAATAAGTCTTAACAGAAATTTTTCTCACTCTTAAACATGCTATTCCTATAAAGCACACAGAAGCTTCTACAAAGGACTATGTTAACTTCTTGCAATGATTACATTACAGTGAATTATAATACTTCTGTGGCCCTACTTTTTTCCTTGACTATCACAGCTGAATTGGCCAAAATAGACATTCTTTCAAACTATATCACGTGTTCATTTTAAAAGACTAATCCAGCACTACAGTTATTCATAAATGGGGGTAAAATAGCACCACTAAAAATGTAAAACTGAAATATGCAATTTTTACAAAATGGTAGCAAAAGCCTCAAGTGATCAAATTGTCATTGCAGCTTTTGGCAAGTCTTTCAGCAAATATTGATCTTTTTAGATTTTACAGGCTTTCAAAAATATGACATTTAGACCATTCAAACTGTCTTCTATTGAATGCATTTATCACTGACAAATTTGAGAAAATCGTCTAATAAATGTTATATGGAAAGATAAGAAGCAAAAGAAACAAAAGTAGGACATTGCCACATGAATAGTCATTCGTTTTGAATAATAAGGCAAGTTCCTACAAGACAGGAAGACTGAGGGTATTGCTACAGTCAGTAGGTGCTGACTGTCCATCAAAGCTCATTTTCAAGGACAGAATAAATTAACAGTTGTATTGGAGCTTATTGATCTAACTTTGATCTTAGCCTTGCTTTGAGTGGGGGGTGAGTGTAATGGATGACCTTCACAGGTGCCTTTTACCCTAAATAATTCTATGAGTTTCTGAAAGACTGCAAAGAGGAAGATAAAAGAAATGAGGAAGGAAAGAAGGAAAAGTAGACTATGAAAGGAGGAGCTGGTTTGGGGTAACAAGCTTTTCAATCAGAATGAATAGCTAGTTGGCAGGAAATAAGCATGTTCAAGGGGAAAGAATAAAGAGATAAGAGCTTCATGACATCAATGATCTCCAAGATATGTATAGTAGTTCCTTCAGTATCTGCTTCTGTTAGTGGAGTCTCAGCTTCAGCCTTGCTCTCCACCCTAAATTTCTTTGTCTCTTGAGTTCTTAGTGTCTTCAGGGAATTTTTCTCTCACTGAGGTGATTACTGTTGTTTGCAGATTCTTCTCACAACAGTTTTAGGATGACATGAACTATTTAATGGCTTGAATGTTATTCAAATGAGTTCTTGACATGACACTCGGGTCCCCGTGAGATTATTTAGGTTAAGGTTAGTGATTCAATGCTAAAATTGGCAACACAGATTCTATTCTTCAGACTGTCTGAGGATGTCACTTTACCTTTTGCTAAGTATCGTTTTTTTTCCTCTAGTATGTGACATCTTGACTTTCCCCAGTTGGTATTTTTCTCATCTTGACCCATGCAATCCTATGCTGAATATAGCTACATATTTGTGATATAGCCAGATTTGCTTCCTTTGGTGAAGCTGAATTACTCAATGGTGGCATGCCCCTTTTTGCTTTGCTCTGTCACAATCACATACGCATAATTTTTGAACCACAGATAAGAAAGGTTGCTGATTTATAGGAAAGGTCATGGCATATCCAAGATCCAAAAATCCTGCTGTTGATCCCAGTTGAGGAATAGCTAGGTGCATACTCCCATTCAAGAAATGATGGTTAATCTACTTTCCTGTTTGCAGCTAGTCAGTCTTCACAGTACCATCATAACACTAATATTTACCAGATTGGAGTCAGATTTTACACTGCTGAATATTCCAGTGATCTGTTTCCAAAAATGATGAACGGAATAGCATGGTTGGAAAGGCTTCTGTGCACAATCCCACTGTGTACACTGCTCAGTCTTTTGCCAATTTTACCAGTGAGCTCCTAAACTTACATGTCTGAAATGTTTAAGGAAGATCACGATTCGTGTTTATTCATGTTTCATTTTCAAAAGATTTTGGATAACGTGGACTGAAATCATAGATTCAAAACAAATCTGGATGCAGAAGTTTAGAACTATGGGGTGGTGTTTTCTGGGGTTTGTTTGGTTTTGGTTTTGGTTTTGGTTATTTCAGACAGATGAAAAATAAAGAAACACTGGAAGTGCAAAAGCAAAAAATGCGCCTTGAAGAAAATAGCATGTATATATATTACCAAAGCTGAATAGTTCAGGGATTGAAAGCTTGTAAAGATACTTTGCTCTTGAAAATCTCCTTAAAATAAAGTAGTTTCAGCTCATTTTGAAATGAAAGTGTATGCCATCAACATTATTAAAAAGGAGAAAGAGAAGAAGGAAGAGAGGGACTGGTACAGAAACCATTAAAAATTAATCAATAGAAGAGCATTTAAAAAACCAAACCAAAACAAAACCCCCACAAAACCCAAAAAACCAAGTCTGAAAGAATCAGAGAAAGGAAGGGCCTTGCCTTCTTATTATTTAGCATATTCAACTTCCTGGCAAAAGATTTACACAATAATCTGCATTTTTAATACAGAGAACAGAGAAGAACCTTCCTATATTACTATAAAGATTTCCTATATAGAGAGGCAGTTTTCCTCCTCCCCACCCCCACCAAATAAACACATTAAAGTTTAAGTACAGTACTCATTACCCATAGAAACAACTTTATACTGGAAAACTACTACACAATATATCATTGCTGGTGAAGCTTACAAATAGTTATTTGGTTACCTAGATATTTAACATTCTAATTTACTTGAAAGCTTGTCATCTGAGAAAAGGCTCTGACTATTTGTGGAGTGAGGTAATTAATGGCCACTGGAATAAATTACTACTCCCAGTAATTAATGTCCACTGGAATCTGATCCATATGTAGTAAATCACAGGACAAGTCTGCATGTTGCATACAGCTTTTTTCTGCAAACAAGAATGGAAATGGATCTGTAAAATGCAAACATTTTTGGTTTAGCCTGTAATAATGCAAAAACATGGCACATGAACTTCACGTTCAAGCTTATGAGTTGCTTTATATATATGTTAAATAATTCTCATATGATCTCTTGAATATGTATCTCTCATCTTGTTTAAAGTTATTACCTGTAGTATTCTCAGAAAGACCAAGAGCCTGAGTCAGAGAAAAGAAATGCTCTATGTGATTTATTGCTTTGATTCATTTTTTTTAGCCAGAGCTCCACTTACTGAGATACATTCATATCTCCCTAAAAAGCTTTCTTCCCTTTTAAAAAATATGTTTGTATATATTATTTATAAACCATCGCTGTTACACCATAACTTATACTGATTTTCCTCCTGTTCAGCTGTATGACCAAGTATATTTTAAGAATTACAGGCAATCACAGTTTGAGGTCCAATCTATCCCCGTATTTATGGGCTTTTCAGATCTTTAGTGAAAAGCTAGTTCCACATCAAGTTGACCTATTGAGTCAAACTGTCAGTATGATTCTTCAAAGGAAGCAAAAAGAAAGAGTAGCTCAAAGCAAGTGATTTCTATGTCATGAGCTCTCATTAACTCGTTTTTTTTCTACCAAAGGTACCAGACAGTACTGTAGTGTAGACCGCTGCAGCTATTAAAACTTTCCTTAATTGCTGAATTTCAGGGTAATTTAAAGGTAAAGCAATATGGGCTGAATGGAATTGTCACCTAGGCAGTCCCTTTAAAATTATTTCTTGAACTAATGCTCAGTCAAGCAAGAACTGTCTTTGTCAGCTTTTTTAATTTAGAAGAAACTGAATTATTTATTACTTTCACACTGAGCGGTATTCATTTTATTATTTTTGGAATCCAAAAATTTGCCTATTTTAGAATAGCAATGTCAACCTTATGGATCAAATCTTGCATTCTTCTTTCAAAACTTTCCCTGAAGAAATTAGGTGGTATTAAATTTAGCTGGCACTTCAGCTATATCTTAAATGATTTGAATTAGGCGTATAAAAGGGGGTATTCCATTTGTCCAATGCAATGGTTTAAATTCCGTAGGCAGTCAGAGGAGAAGCCCAGAAAATTTATGATTGTAGATTTAAGATTCAAGTACTGTTTGGGTATCTCCAGATATAAGCCCAGCCCACTAAAGTGAGGGGCCAGCTTACTCAAGCATGAGTACAGATAGTCAATAGGAGGTTTTTCAGCCTCTTGAAATCCAATCTGTCTGATCCTAGCCTGATCTATGGCGCTGGATGCCCTGGGGTTTGTCCAATAATTGTAGATTAAACAGACATCTTCCATTTTTCTTAAGTACCTAAACACAAGCCCATGGGAATCCTTTGTTAGAGCTTGCTCTCTCCTTCTTTCTTGAAACTAAAGCCATGTGCAACCGAGAATACAAGAATGATAGGTCCAGACACAGTATGCCACAAGCTAGCCTACATCTTAATCTAGTGGTAAGAGTAATCACCAAGGGAGCACATATGTTCAGATCTTCTTTCTCCAAAAGATTATATGTTTCACAATATTAAATACAAAACAAAAAACAGACCTGGGAGAAGCATTTTCTCATAGTAGAGATGTATCAATCAATTCTAGGTGTACATGTAATTCATAGCCCTGAAAACTGGGCAGATAGGCAGATATCTTGGATTTTGAAGTTGTCAGCATGACTTAGGTAGATTGCATGCCAGGTAATGTCAAGACAAGCTAAAGGGTGGGACTGTAATTCCAGATCGTATCTTCATATTAATATCACGTATTTTTTGTTTAAAAATGCCAAATAAAAGGTTTTATCTTCTGTGTTACAGGCAATGAAAAAAAGTTTACATGCAGCCCAAAGGGAACCTGATGGAAGAATGGAGATAAGGATAATAGAAAGGATTAGAGAGTAATACCATATCATTAGTTTATTAGAAAGTCAAAAGAACAAGGGAATGGATTTAGATTTCAGGTCACAGAGAAGGAGATTAGTAAGGGGAGTAATTATTGACCTTCATTAATAAGTAATGCCCCTTTTTTGAGGGAGAAAATTCCATACATGCATCAGATACTTGTGATCATAAAAAAGGATATTAATGCCGTTATTTTCTGTACCTGATGGTCAGCATGTATAAAGCATGAAAGACTGAGTGAGACTATTTATTGAGGATCTAATTTAATACCCACATGGCAGTGAATACCTGAGTTCGTGATCAATCTCACAGGTGGGATAAAATTTAGAAAAAGTATTTTAGTAAGTGTAACAGAAACAGAATTTAGCCTATTGTTGCAAGAAAGCTTAATTTTCATTACATATAATAGGGAAAATCTAAACAATTTTTTTTTAAGAGAAAAATCTAAGTCTAACGGTGTAAGAAAATAGTAATACTGAAGGCAACTATGTAAACGAGTCATTTTGTATTTGAACCAATTAAAAACATAATATACAGTCAACCCTCAATTAGGAATCCAGTTAATGATGCATGTTAAGAGCTGTTTTTTTCCATGTGATTTAAAGAAGCAGCTTATCTAGTAGACATTATCTAGTTTGTGTTGACATGAATCCATATTCATTACTTCCTTTATTCAGTCTGAGACCATGGCAACAAAACTAAGTCTTGAGCCCAACTTCTAATTCAGGAGGAGAAAGAAAACCTGTGCTTTGAGCTTGATACTTCTTGGGTTTAATGCTGTCAGCAGCAATGACTTCTCTTTACTTTGACTGGAAAGAGGTTAATCATAATAAAGAAACACAGCAGAGGAGTTGCCACTGCTAGGTAAGGCACTGAGGCTACTTGGGAATCCTAGAAAACATCTACAGTAATAAACTAAACAGAAACTGCACCAACTAAAAAAGCACATTCCCATGATTAACCATACTGTCACACCGACAGCACCAACCCTGGTACTGTTTTGGTTCAACCCAAAGAATGGCCTGTCTAGGGTCAGGAGACATTCTCATTGCACAGTGTTGATGCATCCACCAAGTTTTGCAGAGTAAGAGACTTACCTATATGAACATGAAGAGTGCCACGCCAGTCAGCCTTGGGGTCAGAGAACAGCTCCTGCCCCACAGATACAGCCCTACAAAGGAACTTTCCTTCACAGTTCATAAAACAGGAGCTCCAAACAGTGCTGTGAAGTAGGAAGCATGATGCATGGCTAGTATAGTGTCCCCTGCATCTATTACCATGGCCTTGGTTACTTTGGTCTTAAGATACAGCAAAAGCCCATATAAACTATCTAATGCTTCAGTAGTTTCTTTAAGTTGCACAACGTGCACAAAGTGCTGAATTCATATATATGCAATTTATATGCAATACAAAAGAAAAGGCAACAGCCTCCATCCATCATAATATAAAAAATCTCAAAAGAACCTCAGATAGCCATAGAAGTTTAATGAAAAATTGTAACTCAACCAGCCTGTGTTTCAGGATAATTTTGCGTAGCCATGATCTGTTCGATGTCTATGATCACACCACAGTTGAGTTGAAAAGCACTATGGCAGAATGGCAGCTTTGTTTCTTCTACTGGACATTTAGCATCCATTTAGGTTGAAATTAGTATCAAGCAGAAATTTAAAATCAAAAGATAACATTAACATAAAAACAATAAATCACCTTTCAATGAAGAAATCTTAACAACCATCCCACTGTTTACATCTTTAGTTTTTTAGTTTTCTTAAAATGCTATAAATTGTTCTACTTAAAAATAAAAAAGATGTCATGGAAAAAAATTCTTGAAATCATTATAATTTAAATATTTCTCTTCTATCTTTAGATATCAACTTCTTTTAAATTTGAGGGGGATTTAAAAATACTTTTACAAGCAATCAAATATATAAAAATATTATCGTTAACTATGTATATTTATTAAAGTATAAGTACTTTAATATGTATTCTTTAGTTTTGTGTATTTGCAGTTAAGCTAAAAAACCCGAGTAGTTATTGCTTCAAAGCTGCTTCTGTAAATCAATCTCATAACTTAATTTGAGGAAAAATCCAATGAACTAATGGACTTTTAACATCACAGGATCCGATGGATTTCTTCCCCTACTGTTTAAGTATTTTCAATAGTAAACATCCGAACTTATGCTCCAGATTAATTAGCTTCTTTTGTAGCATCTTGATTAGCTTTGGACTGACAGCAATTTGCAAGATTTTCCTTATTCCCTTATCTTTCATATTGGACATTTATTTTTCTATTTAATTGCTTTCACAGAAAGGTTTTTTGAGATGGTTCAAATACTATTCTCGATGTCTGTAGACTGTTCTTTATTTTAAGATATTTCTTTTGTTTCCATAAATTTGCTTTCTTCTTTGAACTTCCTACTGGAAAGTATTATCTGTAACACCATCCTTTAAACCTTTATCTGTTGGTGCAGCTGATGGGAACCATCAATAATGTTGCTGTGATACATCAAATTAATTAAGTCATACCTGAAGAACTCTGAATGAGATAGCAACCTGATTTTCTTTTATTATGATGTCACTTGTCTTGTTAGTTCTGCTTTAATAGTTATATTTCTGTATTCTTGAAGGAGAAGAATTATCTCTTTTTTATTAATAATATGTATTATTAAATATTAACAATGTACTGAGCACTTTACAAGACTAAAAACATATTCTCTTCTGTGGCCCTCAATTTTACATTGAGAGAATATGGTAGATCCTAGCTGAAATAAAATTCAGGAGTCTAAAAGGAAGAAAGAAGAAAAAAAAAAAAAGGAAAACACATTTCAGAAAACAGGAAAGTGGGAACATGTAGAAGAAGAAATCATTCTTTGTAGCTATCAAAAGAACATTCAAAGGACAATGACTCCACATAAGCTCTATATAAATCTGAATATTTCATTCACCATCAAATCACATGAGTAAGGCTCAGCATCCCTTGGTCCTTGCCGTGTATCACTAAGGATAGGATTCGTGTCATCTAACTTTAAATGGCTACACTGTAGATAGCTGCATCTCAACTTCGCAACCTAGACTTCCTTTACAATCAAGGAAGAGAAATAGGCTGTTCTAAAGTGCAATTCATCTTAACTACTTTACATGCCTGTTTTGGAAGAATTGCACTTTAGAATTAAAGGCTGGACCACATGATCTTTCAAGGTCCCTTCCAACCTGGGCTGTTCTATGATTCTATGATTCTATAAATTTACTCTTCTTCTGTAAGACATTGACAATAAAAAGGGTGCAGAAGATCAAGTCAGACCTTAGAACTGAAGAGATTAATCTAATTCTGCATACCTAAATGCCATCTAACAGACAAATTCTTTCACTTGATTTCTTTTATGCATTCCTTCAAATACTTAAAAGTAGCCCTGTTCTAGAAAGTCTACTTAAATATGTCCCAACTCATACATCATCATTTTGGGAAAATTTTGATGATAAGCTGTTGCTGTTCTCTGAATATGAGACAGCAGTGTGCCTAGGTGGCCAAGAAGGCCAATAACATCCTGGCCTGTATCAGAAATAGTGTGGCCAGCAGGACTAGAGAAGTGATTGTCCCCCTGTACTCGGCACTGGTGAGGCTGCACCTTGAATACTGTGTTCAGTTTTGGGCCCCTCACTACAAGAAGGACATGGAGGTGCTGGAGCATGTCCAGAGGAGGGCAACGAAGCTGGTAAAGGGCCTGGAGCACAAGTCTTATGAGGAGCGGCTGAGGGAACTGGGGTTGTTTAGCCTGGGGAAAAGGAGATTCAAGGGAGACCTTATCGCGCTCTACAACTACCTGAAAGGAGGTTTTAGCGAGGTGGGTGTCGATCTCTTCTCCCAAGTAACAAGTGATAGGACGAGAGGAAATGGCCTCAAGTTGTGCCAGGATAGGTTGGATATTAGGAAAAATTTCTTCACCAGAAGGGTTGTCAAGCATTGGAACAGGCTGCCCAGGGCAGTGGTTGAGTCACCATCCCTGGAGGTATTTCAAAGATGTATAGATGTGGCACTTAGGGACATGGTTTAATGGTGGACTTGGCAGTGCTTGGTTAACAGTTGGACTCGATAATCTTAAAGGTCTTTTCCAACCTAAACAATTCTCTGATTCTATGATTATTTGCTACAAAACTAGTCCTTTTAGTTTCCAGTGCTTTCTGAGGAGGGGGCTTGCTGGTTTTTGTTTGGTGTTTTTTGTTTGGTTTTTTTAAAAAAAAAAAAAAAACTTAGAAATCTATGTATATCTTTAGTAGATTTCTGTATTTTCTATGCTTAGATAAAGACGGACATAACATACAACCTGAAATCAACCACACAGCTGCTTGCTCATTCTCCCCCACCACAGCAGGACAGAGGAGAGAATCAGAAGAGCAAAAGTGAGAAGACTCATCAGTCAAGATAAACAGTTTAACAGGTGAATTTAAAAAGGAAGAAAAAACAAAAGACAGTAAAGCAAGCAATGCAAAGGCAATCACTCACCACCTCTCACAAGTAGACTGATACCCAGCTAGTCTCTGAGCAATGGCTACCTCCCCAAAACCCCTTCCCTTCAGTTTTTTGCTGAGTGAGAGACTGAATATCCCACTGGTCAGTCCAGGTCAGCTGTCCTGGCTGTGTCCCCTACCAACTTCTTGTGCACACCCAGCATACTCGCTGGGGAACAGAGTGGGAAAAGAGAAAGCCTTGATGCTGTGCAAGCACTGCTCAGGAATAGCCAAAACACTGGTGTGTTACCAATACTGTTTTAGTCACAAATCCAAAGTACAGCAACATACAGCTGCTATAAAGACAATTATCTGCATCCCAGCCTGACCCAGTACCATATACAAAGTCATAATCATTAGCAATGAGATGATTACTGATCTACCTACTTATGCTTGTAATCAATTCCCAGCAAAAACATGTATTTGCATGAAATCAAGTTTAAGATTATCAGTAATTTAGAGGCAAAAAAAACATTGTTATGTTGTAATTATCCCAATACCAGCCATTACAAAGCACAATGCTGATTACACTTACAGAAATCTAAAAACATCAAGATACAGAAATGCATCTGAAAGATTGAAATGGCTTTAATCCTGAGTCATAGTACTATGCAGGAACTACAAAACAGTATCTGATACAATTTCTTACTTGTATTTCAGATTAAATTGCATGTATTTTTAAAAAAAAGTTCTGCTTTTCATAATACTCCTTCTTATATTATTGAAAGGAAAAGGCTTTCATTAATTTGAAAGATACCAGGAATATTGTGGGTATTACTATCATGAATACTGACTAATATTATTATGAAATATTTCTCTTTTTTCCATGTTTGGAGACAGAAAGAAATAAAGTAACTTTTCTATGAATGGGACAGCTTAAAAATTTTACAGTTCATACCGATCTTGACCTTTGCCTGAAGTGTTATACAAAGAAAAAACAATGATGCTATGTAAATACTCAGAGCTCTTGGTGGTCTGTGACATCTTAACAATTATCTTTGGAAGGAGTCCGAGAGCCTGCCACATAACATGACCATCCAAAAGCAACAAAATTACATCACTATAATGTAACTTCTTCCCACTGGAGTTCTCTAAGTTGTTATATTTCCACTGAAAATATTCTTAACAACAAAGATATCATAGAATCATAGAATAGATTGGGTTGGAAGGGACCTTAAAGATCATCTAGTCCAACCCCCCTGTAATGAGCAGGGACATCTTCAGCTAGATCAGGTTGCTCAGAGCCCCGTCCAGCCTGACCTTGAATGTTTCCAGCAAACATGTTGGGTTAAAATGTAAATAATGCAGTTACAAATATCTGTACATCATAGTTAAATATTACATACTATATATTTGTTCTATCATTACTGTTGTTTATTCTCACCATCCAAACTCTTGAGAATTCAAATCAAACATCATTGCTTCTAAACACTACCAAGTTGAATTTTTTTCTCTGACAGCCACAACTAGCCATGTGACACTTATTTTTGAGGCACCACTGACACCTTTAATGCATCTCTTGAATTCTTGAAGCCCCATGTGCTTGTCAGGGTGGACTGACACTGCTGTCACACTGCTATACAATGACACAAAAAAGCTAAATCAAATAAATCTAACTCTGGCTATTCAGGTGTGCCTCTCAACCAGACAAAAGCAATCTTATCCATTAAATTGTATTGATAAAACACAGTAAGACATTTTGTTTTTTCTTCTTATTTTAAATGACTATATTTGACAATTACTGGCACCACAGTAAAAGACCCAAAGACTGGCGCATACATGGCCAGTGGATTCAACAACCTTTCAAAATCAGGCATGCCTTTTCTGTGACTGCAGGTCACAAAGAGGTGGAAAGCTGATCTGGCATTGACCTGTTTCTGGACCAATGTACAGGCTTTGATACAGAATTCAATTTAATTTCTTTATCCTATTCCAAGGTGGTACAACAATTTTTTCAGGCTTAAAATTTCTTCTGGCTCAAGTTTAGAGTGTCATACTTGAGTCACAATGGATGAGGGCTACCTGAATTGGCCTATATTAAAAACGCCTTAAATGATGAAGAACAGACTTTGTCATAACAAGGTGACTTTGCTAATCTTCATTTTAAAGAAAATAAAAACATCTGGAACTAAATTTTTCTTTCCTACTTCAAACTATTAGGGATCTGATGCCTTCTTCAAAAATATTTTTTATGTTCATCCATTATATCTCTAATAAATTAAACCTGCATGTACTGAAATGAATTATTTAGAAAAAGAGGTCTGTTAGAAAGTTAAATAGATAAAGCTGTCAGCCTGGACAACAAGAAGACCAAATGGGATGTGTCTTCTGTCATCCATAACAGAAACAGCCTGAAAGTAAAATGAAAGAGAAATCCTTCCATGCATCATTTGATTACTATATAAACATGAGTGCAATTAGTCAATTAATGACAGATCTTTACTGTGAGACATATGTCTTCACAGTGTATGTATACTAAAACAAACAAACAAAAAAGGTACAGTGCAGCTGTTAATAGTAAGGCAAGAGACAAGTAAAACCGGTAAAAGTAAGCCTTTATTTTTCCATGCTGAAATCTTTGCTTAAAGTAAAGCCAATTATTTTCTCTTTTTTAAATGGAGACCTATGACCATTTCACTGCACACAGCTGTACATCTTAGCCTTAATTTCATCTTAGTCTTCAAAGAGCAATTCTGGTATGTCACAGGATGAGAAGAGAGCCTTGATTCTTGCTGTTTCCAGCTTGGCCAGAAGTGTAACGTACCATGCATTTAGGAAAAAGCTGTTTTCATGGGTTATACTGACACAAGCATTAACATTTTCACTCCTGTTCCAGCAGCCATATATTAGTTAAAAGGCATACACCAATGTAAAAGGGCTTCCCAAATTTCAGGACTTTGGTCAACAGATGACTCTGCCAGGGCACCACTGAACACTAACCTCTGAATCCCACGTTGCAAACTGTGATGAATAGACTTGAGGGTCATAACCCAATGAAAGAAAAAGTACCCCAGTGGTAAAGCTGTAGCTATGTGATGCTACAGGTAATCTGGTAGGTAAGGAGCCTTCAGTAGTTTTATCATGTAAACCCTTCTGAGTTTGCTAAGATAGTTTTACATTGCTACAGTTTTACCAGCAGCCCAGCACCAGCAGGACACAAAAATGCGTTAAGGCATCTAACTCATCCTCTCTGGTTCCTGCCTTCCTGAACTGTAATTTTACTAGTTTCTAATTTTAGTTAGACCTTTATATTTCTGAAAATTGAACATTATTAATTATTAAATATTAGGGCAGGAAAAGCAGGGATAATGGCATTCAGACATATATATAGACAGAGATGGAGGATATTATCTAGGACAATTAAGAAAGCTTTTATTTTTAAATGAAGTTTTTAACTGAGGTTAATAGGTCCACAAAACCGCATTGCTACAACATTGCTTCAGTGGACCCTCCCAGAACTACCCCCTTCTACTTTATGTTATTCAAAATACTCCATGCTACTGTATATTTGTGTATAGAGGCCACAGAACCATGAGCCAGTCAGGGAGCTGGTCTAATCTGATACATTCAAAATGTACAGCAGCTATGGCTGTCAGGATTTCAGTATTTTGGTATTATCAGGTTCCAGAACAATCTGTTCAGAGATGACAATGGCTCAGGAAAAAGCTTCAAATCACATTAATATAATGGTAGCAATAATAACTGGTACTGTCACAATTTAGTAATGAATAGTGAAGTACAAATAACTGGAAATAGGATGGAGAAAGGAAAGAAACCCAGGCTAGCGGAAAGACGAAGATTACACTTTAAAGCACTGCAATGAATTTATCATTACTGACTTCAACCTCAGATTATATTATTCTGAATGTTGTTTATTATGTCTCTGTTACTAGGGAGCTTACCCAATTTGAACCTCTGACATTCTCGTCTCTGAAAACTGATGGAGAATTTTTGCATTCATTAACCTTAATATGCTTTTATCAGTCTCAGAATTAAAAACAAACAAACAAAAAGGCAGCTATATCCTGAAGAGTAAGAGGTTCAGCTGCAAAAAACAAAGTTGCTGAAACAAGAACAAAAGGTGACAGTAAAAAACAGTTGATGAAATAGCTAGTGAAAGCAGACTTGAGTAGAAAGGACTGAGATTGGAATAAAATAATCAATTATCAATGGCCAAGGGGCATTTGATATGTGAAAAGAAGAGGGATTTTTCCTCCCCTCCCCCCCCCCGCCCCCGTCCCGGTATATACAGAGCATACTTTCCTATCTGAATTACTAATTTCTTTTTAAGGGGAAAAAACTATTAAAAAAAAAGTCACATGAAAAAAAACTATGGAACATCTATTTTTCACATAAAGGGCAGCTGCTTTGTACAGGATAGTCTTCAAAAGCTAAAGATGCACAATGGGAAATAGTCTGTCTTTCAAAACTATATGGAAAAATTTGGTTATTTATTGCTTCATGTGGTATCCCAAGACATGAAATTCTGAGTAACATTTTTGCCACATTTTTGCAGCCATGAAGCTTCAGCTGGTATTTAGAGCCCAAAGTAAAAGAATTCTGTTCATTTAAAAATCACAGCAGGAAAACTGTGATTAATTATTAATTTCCAAAAGTTTTTAAAATAATTAAAATTAAAATTGACATTGTGAACACACAACAGACCAATAAAACACTTACTGAGCCTCTGTAGGTCTATTAAATGACTCAGTAAGTCTTTGTTAGGTGCTTCCATACTGTGAAGTTAGTCTTTACACTTCTGTAGTGGGGATTTAATGCTGCTGTCGCTCATACTACATGGATTATTGTTTGTTTGCACATTCTGACCTGGGACAAATATTTTCTGTGGGGGAGCCTGGGTGACAATGGCCCATGCCAGAGTCCAAACCTACATACTGTAGGGATAGAAGCTAGGATGTCTAACTCGGTCCAAGCACCCTTCCTGTCATCAATAACTAATACATTTCAGTCCTACTGTAACTAGCTTTGAAATCTCATTTTATTGTAGTATCTCTTTGCCAGCTGAGTAAGATAAGGATGCCAGAATGAAGATGAGGAGGAGGAAAGTGGAACAGGAAAGACTGGTTTACAATTAATAGGCCCCTCTTGTGGTTGCTTTCTGAGAGTATCAGGCTTATCATAACAAACTTAAATCCTACTTTAATAATCGTTTACACTTGATTTTTCACTGAGGGAACATTCCGAGATTTTAATTTCATGAGCTATTTAAGACATAAATTCTAGAAATGCACAGATGAGCCAACTTTGAGTTAAAGAAATAGCATAAACAGATACATGTATTATCAAAACTCTCACGATGTGTGACAGGTCAAAATAAATGCAAGACGTCTCATTCACATAAACATTTCTCACTAAAAGACCAATTATCACACCCAGAACTCCTTTAAGAGCTCGATTCTGATCTTTATTTTCCTACTACATGTTAGACTGAAATTATGAAAAGTATACTGTAAAAGGTATGTTTTGTGTGCTTTGAGCTTTTAATATTTTATTATCAGTTTTGTAGTTTAGAAAAGCGTGCTTTCCTTTCTTTATATGCTGTCTACCTGGCTGTGTATGTTTGGGCCAAAGAAATCCCTCTAAGAAATAACCTCAGAAGAGGCAATTTTGCAAATGTTCTCTTTTAGGCAGAACTGCTTTACAGGGCCTCCACTGCAATTATAAAACAATTCTAACATTGCCATTTGATTTTTTTTTCCTTATAAATAATGCAACTATCTTTATAGTTTTATAGTGGACTCACACTGTATTATTTTTAAACTTTTAAAAAATAATTTGGAGATAAAAATACTAAAAACAACTTAAAGTTTAATTGTTCACTACAAACACATTTACTTAGCTCTGTGTTCAAAAGAAATTGTATTTATTCACATCAGAAATGAAAGGTGACAGGCCTCAAAGTTTGAGGTCTTGAGACTTTAAGGTCCACGAAGAAGCAGTTTCAGATATCTAAATCAAAAGACAACATGCAGAGGTTTTCAACCACCCCATTCCAATCAATGCAAGTTACTTGTGTATTGCAAATAAAGGAGTACAGGCTCTCCGGGAGAGTCCTATAATTTTAACTGCACCCTAAAATCTGAAATTTTAATCCTCACACCATAGCACAGGATAAAATAATGACAGCTGACTTCAGAGAGCCCTCTCAGTCTGTTATGTATTTCATCGTTAAAGGATTATCCAATTAAGCTCTCCAGTAGATGAAAGAAATCTTTATGTTGACCCTGTCTTGAGACACACAGATAGATCTAATGAAAGGTTCCCGCATATCTGAAACTGCAAAATCGATCAGACACTGAAACTGTGAAGTGGATTTGAGCTTCCAGAGCTACCTGCTGAGCATCTCCACAAGTGGTAGGAGAGACCTAACAGCTTCAGAAGAGTTTATCAAAAAACCCAGCACACTGTGGAGAGGACTGTCCTCCACCAGCCAGTAAAAGATGTCAACTGCAGGTGTTTCTGATCTCCACCTTGTGCTCCTCCTTGCTTGGGTGCCTGACCCAGCACTGAGGACAGGTACCTCTGTCCACTCAGGAGTAAATCCATTGCATTGACTTTCCACCAAGTGATCCTAAGGTTTTAGGCACAGGAGAGCATTCTTTTGTTTTCTTTTTCTGTTAAAGCTGTAGCAACATGGTGAAAGGAATATGAGATTTGTGGAAGTAAAAAAGGAGACAAGGGAACGAAGTCTAGCCTTGTGCAGTAACATGAAATCTGTCATATATGTGGCACTGGTCTGAAAAAAAACAGAAAAGACTCTATAAAATTACTATGAAGAATAAAACAAATGACATCTAAGCACATATTCCCATGTACCTGGCACATGTCACTGCCTGCTTTTGACTTTGATTAGAACGTTTTCAATTAGTGGTATGTAAATGGAAAAAAAAAATGGGATTTCCTAAACAAATAGTCTCCAGTCACCAAAAGCAGCAGAAGACAAACTGGTTTATGGATATTTTTCAAACATGTCCTGAACCACCAGGCATGAAGTTCCATGCTTTCTCCCATTGTCTCCCATTTCCAGTAATGCTGCAGCCACTCTGCAAAGCAGCCTTGTTCCCCGGGGGGGTGAAACGCACGGCACACCAGCTCCATGCTGCCATGACCAGTGTTCCTCTGGGATGTGTCTTCAGCCCCACTCGAAGCTGCCCTTGGTCTTGGAGCTCTTTAATCACTGTGATTTTTATCCTTTCTTTCCAGAGTGGGCATAGCAAATTCTCCTTTGTCTCTGAATCTACTTGCAATACAAGACCAGCTGAATTTTAAGAGGGGTCCCATCCTGTTGGGAGGCCAGGGAGCAACAGCCATCTCTGCCCATCCCGTGGACCCCCATGAAACTCGGGCGGGAGGAGAATGCCTGGCCGTGCCTGGTGATGACGTTTGGCTGGGGAGCAGAGCACAGCTGCAGACCAGCTGCTGGGGAATTTTAACGCCAACCAGAAAGACGCGTAATGAGTTTTAAGCACTTCCCAGGTTAGGCAGCTGCTGAGCAGGGGGTGTTTGGATTGCCTAGATACAGCCTTAAACCTAGAGTAACTGACTTCTAACGTGAAAGCTAATTCTCTGTGATGTCTCAATGTGCCATTTATGCTGTGCCACCAGGGAACTCAGACGTGCTGCACTTGCCTACCTGATATGAATTCTCCTTTGATAGTTACCAGATTGCCTATTAGTTAAAGCAGTATAAATGTAGTACATGCGGTTTATATACCACCTGCATATTCACAGTTCTGCCATGAACTGGGAAATGATAAAACTTTTGCAAACATTGATTTTATGGCAGACTGCCTCTGGGGAAAATCACATCTTTTGTTAAGGCAATAGCCTTCTGCCAAATGGAAATCATGTCGCTAAAATCCCCTTCTGCGTTGTCCATTTAATCTCTGCTTGTAATTTTTGTGGGTTTGTTTTTTTTTTTACCTTTCATGATAAACAATAATGCTCTGAGCATCAAAAGATAATGCTGGCAGACCTCCGGCAATGGGGTATATACAAAACAAGAAATAGGAAATACATTTTTTTTTCTATTTGATGTGTCTGCCCTATATGTCATACAAGTTAAACAATCAGATTATGATTATCTATTGCAAGCTCCTGCAATGTTTGGTATTATAATCTGATAGGATTTTGATTTATAAACACTACTTTCATGAGGATATGTGTTCAATAAGATGGCAAAATTATCTGATAGTGTCTTTATGCAATGCTGATCAGTAGCACTAAAATTACAATCAACAAATAATGTATAGAATACAACTTATCTGTCTGTACCTTTTAGTATAACTGTATGCTGTATAAGAAAGATCATAAGAAAAGGATGGCTGCAGGTTTTGCTAATGATAAATTCCCTTCCCCATGTTCAATTGTAAAAATATCTTCTGTTGCTTCCTCTCGTGAAGACAGCAGCCATTTACAGATAGAATACAGACAAAAGGAACTGCCAAATTTATGGTGTATGAGATCAATTGATTGTAAAAATTGATTACTGTTCTTCCATAGAAATGACGCTGACTCTGAACCCCACATATTGCTGTATCTAAGAGCTGGGGAAAAAACGCAGAAAAAAATGCTGCCTGAGCTAGCCATGATTAGTATATTCTGTCTTGAGACAATGCAGTGGGAACAATCTATAGAAAGTGGCTTTTTCCTTGACTCTTCCTACAATCTCACCCTTAGCCATTCAAGACAGAGGTGCATCACCATGACTATAGAAATGAAAGAAAGAGGACAAACTTTTCAGCATCCTGCTTCTTTTCCCTCTTCTATACAGAAAGGGAGCATACAAATGAAAATCTACATAGGGAAAAAGGTGACATATTGTAAATCGTTAACAAAATATCCAGAGGTCAATAAATTCTCATCCTATAGTCTCCAGGAGCAATTTTAATCTAACTGGTATTACACTGCTATTGGTATGCAATATTGTAATTCAGTGTGACCAATGGAAATAGTATTCAGTACTAAATAGCCAGGAAAGCAGCAGGTCCAAACTATCTGCATCTCATTTCAGTTTTAATTATTGCAATAACATCTCATTTGCTTCAAGGTATTATAATTATCTTCTCATTTAAATGGAGTGGTATTTTAATATGAATGCAGCTAATGAGGGAATAGGTTGAAAATGTCCATAGCATTGGGCTTTAAAGTAGAACAAACTATTTTAAAAATTGATCATCACTGAAAGTTAAGTGCATTTTCGTTCTGCCAAATGCAGAGTATACACTCAAGCGATTTATAATAATTTTTACAAATTGCAGTGGTTTAAAGTTAAAAATTGATAATAAATGCAGGCATTAATTAAGAGTTCTTCTGCTGCATTTGGCCATTTAGACTGTATCAGGCCATGATTTAAAATGTAAATGTTCATTTAATTTGAAGACAAAGAAAGAAGAAAAGTCTGTCACAGCAAGCTTTCAGTTCTTTTGTACAGTAATAAAAACATTCTGGTCTATTTATAATTTATGTAGATGGCAAAAAAACGTTCCTTCAATAATGCTGTGTACAAACATTAACATTCTATTTCTTAACTAATAACTAGTGGATTATATGCCTTCAACATATATTATTTAAAAAAAAAACCCAAAACTTAAAATGATTTAAAGTTGATTTTGAGTTATAAAGTGTTTTCTGGAAACTTTAAAATAAATGATTATTATTATGATTTACAATTTAAAAATCCCCCGAAGCCCAAGGAGAGGTTCCTGTATAACTATGTTATAGCCCTGAAACACTCATATCCATAACCCAGGATAAGATGTTCCCTAAGAAAGTAAATTAATTTTTTTTATGTAATTGACAACATTTTGTCATTATTAAGCAACCTATTATAAGCACCTCAGCCTACACTAGTTATTTCCCTAAGGATTACTTTGAGACATTGAAACTGAGTGATACCATTTGCTAAGCCATTTCTGCTGCCTGTAAAAACCTGAAACACTTGGTATTTTTCAGGTTGATAATTTCTATTTGGCCATTAGAGACTGTCAACATTTTAAATTTTTAAAGTTTTCTTTTTTTTTTTTTAATCAGATATAACATCACATATTTGACACGCAGCGTTTAAGACAACTCAGGACTACAGCAAAAGTGCTTTGTTCTCTGAGCATCAGGGAACAGTTACAGGCAGATGGTTTAAAGACAATTTTTTTTTACAAAATATGGTGAGGTTATCATTAAATGATTACATTATTTTTCTCCTACTCGCTTACATTTTGACTTTTGACCTTGCTCCAAATACTTTCCCTTCTGAAACCTGAGGCTTTTTCCTCTGTCTTCGTCACTGTCTTCCTTTCCCCATTTTTTATTTTCAAACCAACAAAGTAATTACAGGCCAGAGAATGCAGGTCAGAATCAAATTTTCATTTACTTCAGTTTACTTTAAGATGAACTTGTGCTGCATTTTTTCTGACTGCATGAAACATCTCTATCTGGTAACATTTTATCTCTTCCAAATCTGCAGAATTTGCATCAAAACTAATCTATGAGGAGAGGAGCAATATGGAGAGGGACTCACACAGATTATTTTGTACACATCTAATATGCCGATACCACAATATAGTTCCCAATTCTTTTATTCAAACGTGTCTTTCTCTGACCCTAACAAATCCAAATCTTGATGGACTGCTTGCAGTCACTTCTGTAGTTTCTACTGATTATTGGCTAGCTCTGGTTTGCAGTTTCCTAAAGCATTTAGCTATAACAGATCCTTTCCCTGCTCCAACTTGACTACCATAAAACTTGGTTTTTTTTTTTTAAACCACCTATCAAAAACTGTTGCACGCACTCATGCTAACCCTCTTGAATCTGTTACCAGCAACTGCAAATCCCAGTGGGACACACATGCTTTTGCAGTACCTCCTGATTAAGGGGTCCCTTAGTTACAGCTCTGTATTTAGAAAATATAATACTCTTTTTGCATATTCTGCTCTACGTGACTTATGCCTGCTGTGCTAATCAGTCATGTCACTCATTAGCTATTTTGAGTTCTTATTGTTTATTTTTTAAAACTGAAAAATTGATTCAATCATGGTGATGCACGGTAACCTTTTTAGGAACTTACGTTGTCCAGAAATGTTCAGGCTGTGGAGCAACTATCATAAAGACACAGGGTATCACGTCATCCAAATCTCCCAACACTGAGATATAGCAACGTACTATGTCATCACTTTGGAGGCTTTGCTCATAGTTCTCATTAATGAACATTTGTAATTTGAGAGTTCAATTTTAACAGCAGGATAACCACTGCTAAGCTGGTAGTACCACTTCATCCCAAACGATTAAGCCAAAAGTTCTTTCTATATTTGGGTACAGCCATAGGGGCACTGAATCCCACTAAACAGTACACTTCCTTAAACATCTGGTTATTCCTTTACCTTTCCTGCCAGCAGTATTACTTCTTTCCATGTTTTCATCTGCCCAGGAGCTCAGAACAGGAAAATCATGGGATCAGTCACATATCTTGCAGTTTCAAATCCTCCATGCTGTACTACTGGCATCTGTTATTCTACATTCTTGCCCAGAAACTGGTCTACATTCTTCTGCCCACAAATGAGGCCAAAATTTAGACAGGTGTCATAATATCGCTATACTATTGTTCTCCATTTCCACTTCTGGGGCAGGCATTATTTTTATCTGTCCTAACCCACTAGAATCAGCCTTCACTTTCTTCATTCTGATAAATAGGCTACCAAATGCTAGTATCTTGGGAAGAAAGGTTCTCTAATTTTAGTTCTTTGTCCTTCCCTCTTTGTAAGCATTACTGTCCTTTTCTGTTTTCTGCACCACTGTCACAGTTTACGCCATGTGCAGGGAGGATGTTAGTTACAATGTTTTCATCCCACTGAGCCGCTCCTGCGTGGATGTGGATACTCTCATAAACGTATCAGACTTTTTCTTTTCCTCTGTGCTTGTGTAGAGCCATATGTAGTGACAAAATAGCATTGCAAAAGTCATCAGTGTACTGAACATTTAATCTAGCTGTATGTGCAAAAGCCAAATGTCAGGTGCCAGATTTATGACTCCACAGGATATAAATATTCCCTCTCTGGAAAGGTCATGCAAGATTATCATCAATATATGAAGCAGACAGTGACAACAGTGTTCCTTTCAGTACCTTCAGTTGTTTGTAGATCTATAATTTGCTGTGCAGTTGTTTTACAACCACCATAACGATTAGCCAATATGCAGTAATGTTATCTTCTGATTCTACAGTAATGGTCTTTCATAAACTTCAAATCACAGCTTTGCCATGAAAGAGCAATTTCCTTTGAAAATGGCTTCTTATTCCTAGTTGTATAGAGCTGATTTCTTGCACTTTACGTATGAAGTTCATGAGTTGTCACCAATCTCTAGCTTACAGGACTCATTTCCCATTGGAGTTCTCTAGAATTTGTTGTTAATTACTGCTAGGCTGTTACTCACTGTAAGAAAGCTTTTTTCCCTTTTTTTTTTTCTTTTTTCCTCCCGTTTTTTTTTCTTTTTTTTTTCTTTTTTTTTTCTTTTTTTTTTTTTCCCCCTCCCCTTTTTTGATTGGATTTACAATGTTTTTTAAAATAATTGTGTCTGGTTCTAATTCATCCTTGGGGAGTCACACCGGATTGCCTAGTTGAAGCATAACCTGATGGTGTCTTACAATTCATGGTGTCTTATTAAAGCTCCGGCTTTAATTTTGACATCGTATCCAGATGTTTTCCTGTCCAGAGTATTTAATCTTTATATGCTCTAGGACTGAGGCCATTCTCTGATCCCTCACCTTTTCCACATAAAATTTTGGTGAAATCCTGCCCTGGCTTGTCTCTGTTGCATCTGAGGCTACTGTAACTCTCACTGCAACAAGGCACTTCCATGCTTTAATGCCATCTGTCTCAGTAAATGTAACTTCTACAAGCATGGACTCCTGACTGTCATTTGTACATACTGGAAGGGAAGCGAACACCTGACTAGTCTTGGTTATTCATCTTTGCAGAATTTCATTCTTCCCTTTCTATATATTTGTATGTTAAAACTGATTTAAGATTAGATTCCTCTTTCAGACCAGATGGTCTTTCGAATGGTATCCCCTACACCAGTTTCCTTAAAATGCCCACATTATGTGACAAGAACTATTCACAATGTACAGAAGATCTATTCCTTCATACTTGCATTGGATTCTTTTGAGGCTCTGTACAAGTACTGTAAGCTCTCAATTCCCAATACTGAAGCAAACACAAGCCTTAGAGAAACACACACTTTCCCCTTACAGTCGTCTTTTTTGCACAGCAAGATCTATGACCTCAGGCTCCCATGTCCACTGAATCTCTGTTCTGGTTTCTCTCTCTGCTGTAAAATTCAGACATCTCACTACTTCAGACATGCCAGTACTTCAGTGCTGCAATGAAAGTACTGCAGTAAGCACAACTGTAAGAAACAGAGCTTTCATGTGTGTACAGCATGCTCAGACTCTGCTGTTTCCACCTACATCAAAAACAACTTCAATTATGCCCTTAGTCCACACTAATATACGTCCTTCATGAAAACTGTTCTTTTTTCAATTCTACTATAACCTTTGTTATCTTTGCCTCAGAAAATAAAAAAGAAAAAAAAGTCAGTTACAGCAGAGAGTGCATATCAGTAACTTATGATAAAGCACATGATAGAAAAACTATAATTGTTTCAATATCCCCCAAAGTCAACATGAAGGTTAAACTGAAAAGAAATTCAAGTATGTTAAGAGAGAAGCACACAGCATAATCCCCATGCAATCTAAATTCTTGTACTGTAGTAACACCACGAAGAAACCATTTGGTTTCTGTTAAGATTTTCAGAGCTTGTGATTCCAAATCTCGTAAAACTGATTTTTTGAACATATTGCGTACTTTTTTCTTGCTAGTTTCACACTACTGAAAGATAATTCACACATTTCTTTACCTTGGCATGTCTCAGAACACAGAGTGAAGAATGCCAATGTTTTTGTGAATGTACATATTTAACCCTTCCATCACTGCTCTTCATTACCACTTGAGAGAGTGCCTTTTAAGCAGTCAGAAATGCAAGACAAAGTTTGTAGGCAGGCATTATGATGATGATGATGATGATGATGATGATGATGATGATGATAATGCAAACTGATGTCTGTTTTTTCCCTAATCTTAGGTTTTCAGACATGTAAGCCTTGTCTGGAAGCAGAGGCAGCAAGCTTAAAACTAAAAGATATGCTGTGAACAACTACTTAAATGGTAAGTTTATATCTGTCTTAAAAAGTAGTTTAGTAGAAGCTGATCTATTGAACAAAATAATTAGTGCAAAGGACTCAGTGTCCACACTATATGCATTTTGAGGGACTACTTTGGATTAGTTTTAGTATGATCCAAAAAACTGAAGGCCCAAATTATTAATATGCACTCCTGGATCTCATCTTCTGGTTTGTTTTTATTCCATACCTGGTATGAATTCTGAGCTTATTCCTTGCCATGGATCAAGGACAGTAAGCGGAAATAATTGGGAGATCCTATTCAAAAGTGCACACCCAATCTGCACTAAAATGACCATGTAAATGCACACTAACTCGCCTTGCTGATCGATCTAATTAAGTTGAGCTTACAGCAACACTTCCCATCTTCACGTAGACCTGTCTGTATGCCTGAAAGCTCAGCTCTATCTCCCCCACCTCCTCAGTCCCCTCAGCTTGTACAATAAAAGACATAATCTTTTCCTACAAATCTTCCCAAATTTCTATCCTTAGACCCTGATGGCTCCAGCACTGCTAGTTGCTAAATATGTGCATGCTTACTCAACCATGCAACTAAGGAAGATGGGAACCGGCTACCTACACTCACTGTCCTCCGCCTAGTTACTTTACTGCTTCCTGTAACAGAAACGTGGCCAGAAATTGAAAATTTTCTTACCTGAAAGTGTAACTGGAACTCTGACTATTGTCAACAGGTTAGTAAGTGCATGGCCATTTTGTTGCAGAGACTGTTGATTGTCACTGGCTACGTCAGAGTCCCTTTTTTTTCCTAACAGCTTCAAATTAGAGGGCAGAAATGGATTACATCATTTACTTCCTACACATCAAGCTTCTGTTTTTCCTTCTTTTTCTTCCTGAATGGGTAGAAAGATTGTATTTTGCCTTGTGGAGTATGGGCAGTTTCCCCTCACAAAGGAAGTTCAGTGAAACAGCGAAGAAAACTTCTGCAGGACTCATTTAGTGCCCCAGGTAACATGGGAACAGCTGAAAAGCACTACTAGATAACTCTGGCACAAGTGTACTAATGGATGAGTAGAGTCTCCTCAGAGAAGGAATGCATGTTTGTTTACAGACTGGGAAGAAGGTACTGTCTATTGTTTCCATCTATTATTTGATTTTGGACACTTTTATTTTGACACTATTTAATATTTAACATAAAGCATTTTGGTTATCTTTGCTTCTCCTATGATATTGTAATAAGACTTTTTCTTCTCCATTATGACTTCCCCTCCTGGCCATAGGTGTCCCATTGCTGCCTCTCCGCAGTGGGGTGAGCAGAAGGGGTGCAGCAGACTGAGCGTGGGAAGCACTTATTTGCTGGAGTTCTCTTCCGGACAGTTCCAACACTCCCCCTCATTGCACTGCTCTGGCTTTGTGGGGGTTTTTTCCGCTTTTCATGATAAGCCAAATTCTCCTCTCTGTGTAGAAAGGCTGTGGGTGTATTGTGCTTGATCTGGCAGTATGAGTGTAGAAGGAAAAAAATGTAAGACATTTTTGTACCTTGATAGGAAAGCTCCATTAAATTTCATGAATAGAACATCGCTGATGATGCAAGCACAGGTTTGGGGAGGGTTCCAAATTACAGGGGGTGTTGAAGTAGCAGAAAGAATGATGTATATGTCTACAAAGCAAGTACATCTTATCCGCTGTATAAGAAAGCCTTAAGTTTTAAAAGATAAAATTTATGGCCTAAATGTACAAAATTGTCATTTAAACAAAAATGTGATGTTACATTTATTTTAAACAGACTGTCTATATTAGCTTATTACGTTAACGAAGCACAAGTGAAGTTGCTAGACTTTGTTAGCCTAACACTTCCTACCAGGCCAGGACAACTGAGCGTCTCTCCATGTGAAGTCTCACTCTTCTCTAAAAACAGAAAAACAAACAGAGTAGTCTGAAGGGTGTGCACACCTTACTGCATACTCTCTTAAGATAAACCTGAAAATTTAAACAGTCAAGTAATTTTTAAAATTTTTTTTATAAGAGAAGATACTGTCTTCCATAACACCTATATTATTTGTGCAGACTAGCAATGCAGTAGAGGACCTAAAACAGCTATTCAACCTCAGTCTATTGCATTTGTGAGACTAGGGATCTGAGCGAATACCAGCTCTACTTGGTCAACTAAAGATACTTCCCAAGACAGGGAGATCAATAACACAAAAAAAAAATTTACAATTAATTTAAAAACTCCTTTTGATATGTGTAATTTTGTGTGTTGTTTCAATTTGCAGTATTTTTGACATCATGCAACAATAGCAAATGTAAGCTACAGGAGATTTAAGTATTTTCTGAAACAACTTCAAATGTCATGTATGAAACCATCTGACCAGTGACAATAATTAAGTTCTTAGTAATTGATTATTATTCCTGACAGCAGATTCCTTTAGTATCAGCAAGTTGAGCTGAAGTATGCAATTGGAATCTGTAAAGAGTAAGAGCTGCCATCCTGTAGGAAATCCTGGTAATTCAACATTTTGTTTAATCTAAAACCTTTTTTTTTTTTTAATGACAGTATGGATATGACAATGTATGCCACTTTGACATTTTTGATTGAAAGGAATTTTTTTCCAATTTAAAATATTTCATTTCAACTGGTATTGGTTCAAGTCAGTCCCAATTACCATAGCTCTTTATACTTTTATTCCCTCCAACAGACAAAAATCTCAAACCACTTAGATCACTTTCATGTCATTAATGGTCTTCAGACTTCCTACAACAAACAGTATGAACCAGAGTTACTAACAATGATACAGAAACAGTCTGAGAACCATTTATGCCTCTGATCTCAGTGCATTTGGAAAAGAAGTGCAGAAGTTGTGCTGTGTCACAGACATAGCCTTCCCCTAATGCATAGAGGTGATTCAACCAGCTCAAAAACTGCAATGGATGGAAGGCACTGCAGCTCTAGCTCTCATGAAGTACTTGTTCAAACAGAAATAAATAACTGCCCAACTGATCTAAAGTAAAACATTTCAGTTTGGTATATCAGGTGAAAACATTTAACTTGCCTTCCATCTGACTTGAAGTATATTTTTAATGCTTTTTTAAATTTAAGAAAACCAAATCTTTTTTTTTCCCCCGGAAAACCTAGTTTTGCCTAAGCTCTGCTTTCTGCTTTTAAAAATTACACATAAAATTCTCAACCAGTTTAGAGACTGACATTCCTCGAGCTTGAAAAGAAAACAGGAATACAGCCAAGAAACAAGGATATTCTTTCTTCCAGTCTCCTTATCTGCTGTACAGATTGTATTACAAGCAATCAGAAACCAAGTTAATTTTTGGCAAAATCTGAGGAAAGGAGACTACCTGAAACCTCGAGTTCCAAGAAGGGGAGCAGGCAGGGAACCAGGCACATGTTCCCAGGCTGCAGGGGCTGCCTTCTTGCCTGGCAAAGGCAAAAGAGCTTGTTTCCAAAACACTGACAAAACCCCCAAGAAGCTACTCTCAGATTGTGAAGTTATGCTGGCATTTTCTTGACTATGTTTACAAGTAGTGATCACTTTACATAAAGATATACCAAGAATCACTGGAAATTACTTGGGCAAAGTACCACAAGAGTAGCTTGTAATGTTTTCAGAAGTGTCTTTGCATCACTTACAAGAAGCTCACTGCAGGAAGAGGACTCTGAAGGAAATAGGGCTTCAAGTAGTGCTTTTATCACAGTCCCAAATAGGAAACAGAAGGTGACTCCATCTTATAATGCCCTGAGATACTAAGTCTAGATGGATGAGCTACAGAGGAAGCCCAAAGCAGATGTCCAGTCAGAAACAAATTAATCCTCTTCTCTCTCAAGAGAGTTAAGGTTGTCTAAACTTGACCACCATCCAAGAGTCTGTTTTCTTAACTGGATGTATCTGGTTTTAGCCATTCTTTGGTGTTAATTTTCTTTCATATTGTTTAGTTTCCCAGCTTTTCAAAAAGGGAGAAATGGATGATGACAGGAGACTGACTTTTGCTTTGTAAGTTTTCATAACTGTATGATTTAACCAAAAATGAAAGCCCATTTACCTATAAAAAAGTACAGATTGCCCTTAAGGTTACCATGCCCTCACTGGAAGGTAAGATTTGATTAACTCATTGACAGCTATCCCAAAAGTTTCGTGAAATGGCACAAAAAGCTGAGCTCGGCTGCCTGGCAGCTCTGTTGTGGAACACAGCTCTATTATGATTTCTGCTGCATGTGAAGCTCTACAGAGACATGAGGAAATGAATACACATACGGATTAAAGAGTAAAGAGTATATATTAAGTAGATAGCCCCAGCACTCAGAGCTATATTGTTCTTTCTTTGCCCTCACTCTTGCTTAAGTCTTTTTTGTCATAACATTGAGCCATCTCCTTCGAATCCATCAGCCCCCTGAGCAATATATAAGCCCTTGAGCACTGCTTACCCCAAAAAGCCACATCTGTTTCAGTCACTATGCAGCCACAAATGAGCAACAACACACGCATAACATAGCTCATAAGAAGTGAAATTCAAAATGTTGCTTACATTGCTGCTTGCAGTGATAACAAAATTATGAGAGCAACAACAAACACTGAAAACGTTCAAGCAAACAAACCAGAATACACACTAGGTTTTTGTGGCAGACACATCCTAGTGCTTTCTCTACCCTTTCTTCCTCCCTTGATGTAATTTTTCCCTTTGACCACATCTCACTTTACATCAAAAAAAGTCATTCTTTCTTATAGAATGTGCAAATTGGATGTATGGTATGAGATGAAGAAGGGTAGAGGTAAACTGAATCTTAAACTGACAAATGACAGAAGAACTGGAAAAGAAAGTTAACCCAAATAATCTACTTGCACATATTCAGAAATCTTTGAAGAGCTATGTGAATATTGCAAGTTGCAGCAGGCCTGCAGGCGGCTTTAATTTGCATGAATGGCTCCAGCACAGAAGCGAAGGGCTGGATGACTGGATGACCTTGGCAGCATTCTGAGGGTCACTGAAATCCATTTTTTTCAGTCAGGCTCAGAGGGACTCCTTTGATAGGATACATACCAGTATTTTTTTTCTTCGGTGTTTTCTTTTCTTTGCATACGTAATTCCAGGTGCAGTAAGGATGTAGTATTCCCAGTTGAAATTTAGAATCATAGAATCATTTAGATTGGAAAGGACCTTTAAGATCATTAAATTCAGCCATTAACCAAGCACTGCCAAGTCCACCACTAAACCATGTCCCTAAGCACCACACCTACACGTCTTTGAAATACCTCCAGGGATGATGACTCAACCACTGCCCTGGGCAGCCTGTTCCAATGCTTGACAACCCTTTCAGTGAAGAAATTTTTCCTAATATCCAATCTAAATCTCCCTTGCCGCAACTTAAGGCCATTTCCTCTCGTCCTATCGCTAGTTACTTGGGAGAAGAGACCAACACCCACCTCGCTACAACCTCCTTTCAGGTAGTTGTAGAGCGCGATGAGGTCTCCCCTCAGCCTCCTCTTCTCCAGGCTAAACAACCCCAGTTCCCTCAGCCGCTCCTCATAAGACTTGTGCTCCAGACCCTTCACCAGCTTCGTTGCCCTTCTCTGGATACACTCCAGCGCCTCAATGTCCTTCTTGTAGTGAGCGGCCCAAAACTGAACACAGTATTCGAGATGTGGCCTCACCAGGGCTGAGTACAAGGGGACAATCACTTCCCTTGTCCTGCTGGTCACACTATTTCTGATACAGGCCAGGATGCCGTTGGTCTGCTTGGCCACCTGGGCACACTGCCACCTTATATTCAGCCGGCTGTCAACCAACACCCCCAGGTCCTTTTCTGCCAGGCAGCTTTCCAGCCACTCTTCCCCAAGCCTGTAGCGTTGCATAGGGTTGTTGTGACGCAAGTGCAGGACCCGGCACTTGGCCTTGTTGAACCTCATACAGTTGGCCTCGGCCCATTTATCCAGCCTGTTCAGATCCCTCTGCAGAGCCTTCCTACCCTCAAGCAGATCAACACTCCCGCTCAATCTGATGTCATCTGCAAACTTCCTGAGGGTGTACTTGATCCCCTCGTCCAGATCATTGGCCCCAAAACTGAGCCCTGGGGAACACCACTTGTGACCGGCCCCCAACTGGATTTAACTCCATTCACCGCAACTCTTTGGACGTGGCCATCCAGCCAGTTTCTTACCCAGCGAAGAGTACGCCTGTCCAAGCCATGAGCAGCCACTTTCTCCAGCAGAATGCTGTGGGAAATAGTGTAAAGGCTTTACTAAAGTCTAGGTAGACAACATCCACAGCCTTTCCCTCATCCACTAGGTGGGTCACCTGGTCATAGAAGGAGATCAGGTTAGTCAAGTAGGCCCTGCTTTTCATAAACCCATGCTGACTGGGCCTGATCACCTTTGACTGTTTCAGAAATTTGAATGTTTCCCTCTCTGGTTATTATCTCACTGTATTCTGTTAACAGAATGCATTTTGCAATTTTAGCAGTATTTTGTGACACTTAGTAGGCCATTGCTACTCATCATGATGTTAGTCAATATAAGCTGTGTTTCTTATGAGATTTTGATTAATTATCATCAAATCAGCATGTGAATATCCACTGCATGCCCCATTCCCTCCCACATCTGAGATACAGCAGCAGAAAATATGCAGGTAATATCCTTCAGGCAGCAAAAGTGGCAGCATCACCAGGGTTAGATACCTATTTCCTGATTAATTCAAACAGTTTCTGCTCACTACCCACTGATTAAGTCTGTTACCTTTTGGCTGAACACCATTAAACTGAACATAGTTATCACCCATGCAGTTACTATAGATAAACAAAAAATAAACCATTCCATACATAAAAGATATTATCCTAATAAAAAATGAGGGAAATGCTAAGTCTGAAAATGCTAAGTACAATGCATGTGCCTAAAATTTAAACACAAACACAATAAACATCTATGAAACAGACACTCAAATTCCTATGTTAACAAGGAGAACTTATTTCTTTTCTTGGTGATAGTTCAAGTTTACAATTAGATCAGTGTATCTCATGGCTAAGAGGATGGGTAGGATAAGTGCAGGAGCCAATAAAGATGATGAGATAACACAAGCTAAAATGCCAAACATATGTAGAGCTACTCCATTGTTCCAACACATTTCATCTTCTTAAAAAACCTGAGCTTACCAAAGATGAGATGACAAGATGACACGATGAGAGAAAAAGGCACATGTTATACAGAACTCTGCTTAATTTTCTTGACCCAGAAATAATATCTCACACACTGATCCACTCATTTTTGGTTTGTAGATTTGATTCCTCCACCTCATACTCAAAAATGGAGACAAGCTCCTTAAAAAGGCTCCATTTAGTACAAAGCATTACAGTTTAACTGCAATCCATTTTGCTTGGCAAAACGGTTTATCATCAACATATCACTTTTGCATTCTCTTTGCACACTCTCATTGTGTTAGTTCCCTCTGAATTAAGAGTCCTGTTCAAGGTCGGTGTCCTGCTATTCATAACGCTAGGAAATAATTCTTTTGTGTAAGGGGCCATTATGGTTGAGTAACCTTAGACAGCTGAAAACCACAAAAGCAGACTTGACAAAAACTAATAAAACATAACAGGAAGAGCTTGATCCATATCCATTGCTAAAATACCTCTAAAAATTGGCATAGCAAAAAAAAATCCCTTCCTCATATGCTTCAGAAGGCAATTTTTCCTCTAGAAGTGACTGCAAAATATGTATAGTCTAAGTTCATCACAAAGGAGAACAGCAAGGTTGGGTCCCACATTGAAACAGTGAATGGTGTCACACATGTTGTAATGTTTAAAACAAGGAAAAAAGCAGGTAGGATTTCTCAGCATTTTGTGTAGGGCTCAGCTCCAAATTAGGATATGCAAATGTAAGTGTCTACTTTTGAGTGATGCATCTAAACTCTGATTATAGCCCTTGGGAAGCTAGTAGAGCCAGCGAAGCCTGGAGAGAAAGTCCAGGCTCTACCGCAATCCCATTGATCATAATTTTGAAAAATCCACATCAGTAATTCTGTAACATATTCTCTTTAGCCCAGAAAATCCTCTAACAAATATAAAAGCGTTATTCATTTTGATAGATCCTCCAATCACAAATTAGAATTAGGCTATTCATTAATCATCTGTTTTCCAAAGTCTTGCATTTTTACAGGGAGTCTCACATAATATTTTCCTTTTTAAAGCTCTAGTTTTTGTATTCTCTTAAACCCATCAACATCTTACAACTCTCTTTGAAAAAAAAAATTTTAGATATGGAAAACAACATGAAAATATGAATAATACACACTGCAAAATGGAAACGATAGAAGATGTAGTCATTACCTAAAGACATATCATCAGCTTTGGTAAAGTTTTCAAATATGAATATGTACAACTACCAGTGCTGGTCCTCCTTGATCCCACAAGCTTCAGTTATGCAATGTGCCATGGCCACGGGAGTCCCATGTATTTCCGAGGTATTCTAGTTTACCTTTCAAATCCACCTGACAGAGATACCTCCTCAGTACTGTCTGGTTTGAGAGCACAGCTGATCAATAACATTTTTTATAATTACATATATAAATTCTGATAACAGACCATTCCTTAGGTGATGTGGGAGAGATTTGAACATACAGCTTAAGCTGCAGATTGTACCTAGCTCAGATCTCACGTTTGGCAAAAACTGGTGGCTGCTTTTCACATACACTTTTAAGACTGATGTTCTGTATTTGATGAAGAAGCACTTCAACATACATAAGCTTCGCCATCCTTTAGAGTAATTACTTCTTAAACTTTATCATCTCACACACTCCTCTATACATTTTGCTTTATATTAATTATATTTTCCACTGTGGGTAAATAAAGAAGCCACTTTTTTTTTTTTAACTTATTATAACATTTTCTTTACATGTTTTCTGATTTTTCTTCATAAGGAAGTCAGCATTGCAGTTGATAGTAAGTAATTCTCTTCACAATAGTCATGATTTGCAATGTCACTGCAATGTTTTTCAGAATGAGAGAGGGAAATGAACAATTCGGAAACATTCTTTTTGAAGTCATTTTTTAAATCAAACTTTTCAATTTTATTTTAATTACCTTCTGCACAGATTTTTAATCAAGGTCAAAGTACAACTAAACATTTAAAACTGTCAGAAGATTTTTTCAGTATTTTTCTGACAGAAAATGTGCTTTTTGTTCCTGATTTTAAACAAACTTTGAAGTCATGAGAAACTTCATGGCATTTAACTTCCATTCTCCAAAAAGCTCTGCTTTGAGGTCTGTCCAAAGTATCACTTGGCTCATACATGTTTTATAAGAGGATCTGTCATGGAAAAAAATTGGGGATAAGTAAAAATGTCCCTACTTTTATATGCTACTTGCTAAAACTACAAACTAAACAAAATAATTCTGTGTGCTATTGTATTTGCTGGCAGTTATACTATCATGAGTGAACTGCCTAATTACATAAACAGCCATGATATTTCTGGGTCAGATGATAATTGCATTTGGAGGCACAGGAGTCCCAAGGAATATCTGAAAGTCATAACTGGCAAAAGCTACATCTGCAGTATTTCTGTATTTAACTTAAGGGGCAATGATTCAGTCATTCAACATTTGTCCACCAATCAACCAAATGCCAAGTCATTATTTTAAACCTCTGGACTCAATATGCAGATGTGATTTTGTTCCTTCACAAACTAAGTAGTATTTTTCAGATATTAAGAATGAGATTATTTTTAGCATTTATTACACAATAGACAGGCTTTTAAGAAAAAAGACAAAAATCAGAAATTCACAAACACATTAAAAAAACTTGCCCTTAATAAAAGGTGAGATTTGAACAAATAAAAGCAAAAATACATTTTGTGATGAGGATAAGTTTAAGCTTTAAATGTGTATATATGACTAAGTTGAACAGCTAAAACTCTTCTCTGTTTTCTCACAGACATTTCTGCAATTCCAGTTCCTTCTTCAGAATTGTTTCTCATTTACCATTGCTTAAATGAGAAGAGAATTAGAGTCTTTCTTTTTTATTTGAGCACAATGTTCCTGATTCAGAAGATCTAGTGCAGAGATATATTAACAATTCACCTTTTTTTCAGAGAGGCATTGCCATCCATAGGCCTACTGTATTGAAGGGGATAGTTTTCACTCCAGTATGAACAATGCAGGGTATCTGTCACCAAAAACAGTAAGGAGAGGCTGTGATCTGCTGAATCTCATGCTAGCCTTTGTCTTGCTGTTCCTTCTGCAGCTACTTTCTATTGCTCCAGCCTAATCCTGCCCTGGATTTCTCCCTACTAGGTACCTCTGACAGGAATTTATGGCATCGTAAGATATAAAACCCATAAGGATGGAAGATGAAATATTTTATACAATTTTTCATTTGCAGCACACTTTATTTCACTGTTTTTAATAGGTATTAATGGCACGAACATGAAAAATCCATTAATTTGGATACAAATACTGCAGTCTTTACTCATCAATCTCAGTTAAAGTTTGTTTGCATAAAGACTAAATTTAGTCCTTACCCTTCAAAATAAATAGACAACTCCCCCCCTTCCGCCCTGTGCAAAAAGCTTCCAGTTGTAGCACTTGGAGAAAAAGGCACATTAAGCCCATAAATGAGTCAGACCAAACTACCACTTTAATCAAACTTGTAGTACTTGCCTGTAAAGCACTACAAAAAAAGTAAGAAAAACTGAAACACCCTTAAGGATAATTGAACAAGCCAGGACTGCCATCATACAGGGAATAAATATTGGAAAAACAATAATCTAGAAAGGCTGATGCTGAGAGAATTAAATTAAATACCCATGGAAGTTAATTACTGGGAAAGTAAAAAGCGTATTGGAAGGAGCAAAAGAGAAGATAGACAAATAAACCTGCTACCAACTAAACTTGATTCCAACTATTCCTTCTCCTATTCCCCTTAGCGTGTAAATTACAGTGACTAATCTGACAGGAGTAGATTCACAGTAATGCAAGAAGAATAAAAATTTAGCCCATACTTTTTCTACTTTATTGAATTTCATCTGTGTCTGTTTATTGGAATTCTTGGTAACTACCCTGGTGTTACAGATTAGAAAATGACAGAACTTTTCCAATTCCTTTTTTCTCATTTCAACATTGTTTATTCTTTGGAGAAGCCATCCAGTGTGCATCCACTCCTCTCTATAGGCAGTGGAGTGCCAAAACCAGTTGTGGCATTCATTTGGTATTCATTTCTTCTCCATACGGTGAAAAACACCCTGTTCTGGATTACAGATATCTATTTCGCATTTCACAGAAAGACAAGACACAGCAAAGATGATGTGAGAACATTCTTTAAGGAGGGGGCTGAAGAGTACAAATCATCTATGTACTTCAGTTGCATTTGGTGCTTCTCTATTGGTCTCTAGTTGGAAGAAGGACACCTATTTCACAACAATGGCTGGAAGTAGCCCAAAGAACATGAAGTGGAGCGTGTGAGGTGTAGTGATCCTACCCAGAAGACTACTGTACATTGAGGAGTTAGTGATCCATGTAACAGGCAACATGAGTAGCCACAGGCCTGTGCTGTCCTGTACTACACTGCATATGCAGCATGGCTTTCAGGCCTGTGTTGTGTTGCACTTATCCCTTGGCTGCAGGATAGACTTAGATGGCTAATTGTAACAGAGGAGGCTGCAGGCAGCTCACACTTGGTACTGGTGATTACGTCACCTGTGTGTCTTTGTCTTTGCCTTAAAGTGAAGCAGCAAGTTCTTATGGGAATATCCATTTCTTTCATGGTAGAAATGATGAATAGAGTAGTTTTCCTCCAAGAAAATACTAGAAGAACTCTAAAGACTACAATGCTGGTGAACCTCTCTGTGGACAGGATCTGCTCTGCATGCTGTGTCCAGACTGGAGGTCCATCTGATGACACTGCACAGCTTGGGGTTCTCACATGTGAAGGACCATGAGATTACCTATCTTCTTTTACATTTTTTCTGTTAGTTCCAATAAATGGTATTCTCAGCAATATCTTATGGAGTCTGAATGCATTTCTTACTGGGATCCACTGGGATGCCACTACTGGGGTCTAACACAAAAGCCATAAGTTAAATTGCCCCAAACACTAAAACTCTTGATACAATTCTGGTGATATCATAGTTCTCAGTGTGGTAGAAATATATTTTGCTATCCTTCTTTAAAAAGTCAGTTATAAAACTGATACACATCTCACAAATTTACAAACTTTCGTTATAATTCCAATGCTCACTTGTTCTCAGAAGCAGCTTAATTAAATACTGAAAAGTTATTTCTTTAAGGTCCCATTTTAAATGGATTGTATTAAAAAAAATATATTTTAGAGAGCTGAAATGAGTTATAAAGATTTACATAGCAAAACTTTAATTGCCTTTCACTGAACTATTTCAGTGCAGCACTATGTATTCAAAAGATATAATGTTCTATCATGCTCTTGAACACAGACTATACCATGTGGTCCATGACACGTGGATGGGAGGAGAATGCATGACCCATGCCTTGATGTTAACAAGGCACCCTTTGACACTCTCTCCCATAATATCCCTGTAGCCAAATAACTGAAAAATGGACTGGATAAGCAGGTAAAAAGGTGGGTAGAAAACTGGCTGGAACATTGACCTCACAGGGTTGTAATTAGCAGCACAAAGTTCAGCTGGCAGCTGGTTAACTAGAGGCATCCCTGGGATTGACAGTAGGGATAACGGTATTTAAAGTCTTTTTTAAGAACCCAAATGGTGGGTCAGAGCTCACTCTTGAAATGTTTACAGATAACGCCAGAGACAGACTTAGAGATGGACAGCAGTACGATGAGAGACAACAGACACAGGTTGCAACATAGAATCATAGAATCATAGAATGCTTTGGGTTGGAAGGGACCTTCGAAGATTATCTAGTCCAACCCTCCTGGCATAGGCAGGGACACCTTTCACTAGATCAAGTTGCTCAAAAGTCCCATCCAACCTGACCTTGAACGCTTCCATGGATGGGGCATCCACAATTTCTCTGGACAACCAGCATCTCACCACCCTTATAACAAAAAATTTCTTCCTTTTATCCAATTTAAATCTACCCTCTTTCAGTTTAAAACCATTACACCTTGTCCTGACACTGGCCTTGCTAAAAAGTCTTTCTCCATCTTTCTTTTAAGCCCCTTCTATACATTGAAAGGCCACAATAAGGTCTCCCCGGAGCCTTCTCTTCTCCAGGCTGAACAACCCCAACCCTCTCAGCTTTTCTTCATAGGAAACATGGGATATTCCAATTTTATGTACAAATTCACCATGAGGGTGGTCGAATACTGGAACAAGTTATCCAGACAGGTGGTGGAGATACGCCCCTGGAGATATGAAAAACTCAGCTGTAAAACTCCTTGAGCAACTTGATATAATCCGTCTCCTTCGGTGGAGAAACATTAAATACTTAACATGTCTAAAACCTGTATCTTCAACAGCTTACAGTGCAGCTGGAAAAGGAATTCTCTTGTCATCCTATGAATGCTTTAAAAATCTCAAATATTTTTCCTGTCTTTTAACAGAATGTAAAAGAGAAAACATTTAAAATTTTCACAAAGCATTTTTTTTAATTTGGTCTAGGTCATTTGGTTACGACCTTTAAGACAATTGTTTCACTAGGATTAGCTTATTTTTCAAAATGTCATTTGCTGGTGAAAAAAAGTGAGGTCTTTCATTTTGAAAAGGTCAAAAAGCTTTGACCTTTTCAAAACTCTTTTGAGAAAAAAAAAACTGTCAAAAAAGTTTGTTTTGTGCATAGCTGAATGTAGTTGTTACAACAAAACAAGTCCATTGTGCAGACCCACTGGTAACATTAAAAACTTTGTGGCATGTGGCAGTCAAACACATGGTCTGACTTAAAAGAATGCTGACTCTTTTACCTTTTTTCTGCCTGCCTAAAGCAAAATTTCGTTTTCCTTCATGAATAGCAGCAATGTATCAGGACACAACAATTTAATCTCAGTAATTAACATAATTTTACTTCCAACCATAATTTGCAATAACAATTACAAATAAAAATGCATAAAATTATGAATATTTAAATATTGTTAATATAGTGTATTAGGTATAAAGAGGAGAACCCAAAAAAGAAAAAGTTTCTTGTTCCATGATAGTAAGCGTTCCTGTCTGACTTACTTACAATGTTTTTATCTACCTGTCAGAACGGCAGCACCTCTGGGCATGACATTTCTCTTGGATGAATGTCTCCTCCACAGTTTGTTAGACATTGCATACTGATGCATTAATTCCCCAAAGGTGACATCATTACAAGAGGTGTTATCTTTTTCATGTTGTCAGAAACACTGTCCAGCTTTTTTTTTTTTAAGCAGTCTTCTCCTCTTATCTTTCATTTTCTTTTTCCCCTTCCTTTCACAGAGTATTTCTTTTAAGAATAATATTTTGGGCAATTTTTGGCCCCTTCTGTTACTTGTTGAAACAAAATTTCGTAAGCTTCTGATTCTGAAACACCAAGAAACAAATTTTCCACATTTTAACTAATTAATCCTTTTTTTTTTCATGGTTGTCTTGCAATATCTTTCCCAAAAAAAAAGGCTACAGCAACATATTAGTTCCTGTGTCACACTTACAACTTACTTCAATTTTGATTTTGGTAGAATCCAAAATACTGGGACATTCTAAACACCCATATTCTGTCCCAAGTTGCTCATAACATTTCTGAGTTACAGGTTCATAAGGAATTAAAAGTAATCAATATTTAAGTATTTTCATTCCAATTTTCCAATTGGATCTGTGAAGACAGACTTTTATTCATTTCTACACTTTCCAATTCATTCTGAAGTCACTGAACCTCTGCAAAAATGCATAGGCCCATCACGCTGTTTCAGACTGCAATATCATGGTTTAAAATTGTACAGGATGGTTGTGTAAGGAATGAATTATGGAAAACTTCTTTGACAAAATTGATAAGGTGTTAGCAACGTTAACTCAGCAACTTCTATCAAACTGCATGACTCACTCATAGGAGGAGAGAGAAGGGGCATTCATGTGGCTCACTGCAGACTGTATTAAGAGAAATTAGGAATTTAAATTCCCTGCACCCTCATACAGCAAGATAGAAGTGCCTGTAGGACAGCAATTCAGAATACCTAAACCAGGCTTCTAAAAGAGTAGATGATGTGAATACCTTTGATTTGCTTAGCAAGTAGAAGCAATACAATGGATCAGATATATCCATATCTGACAAATACAACCCTAAATTGTCCAGAATAATAGGATCAGAATGGGGTAAATCTAGCAAAAATAAATGTCAAAACTGCAAAGGGATGCCATACTCATTTCTCTACTTTGCTGCCAATATCCCATGTTTTTGATTTACAGCTGTCCAGCAGTCATCTTCACTTGAGCAAAAGCTGCCAATTCCATCAGACTACCCATATATAATTATATCTTCTTTCTATCACAGGAGTTCCTGGAGGTCTTAAGAAGACAGTGTTATCCTCACTCCCCTGGCAGTCACTGCCTGACAAACAATAGCCCTTTGCGTGTGCAGGTTGTGACAGGGAAACATAAAAATAGCTGCAGGTGGATGCAAGGCCGGAAGGGAAGGGGCTGCTAAGCTCCTCCTAGGGAAGACCTAGCTCCCTGAGATGCCCCAGCATCCTCCTCCAGCAGCACTGGTGCTCCCAACCTTGGCGTCCAGGGGAACATTAGAAGGACTAGCATAGAGAAAGTGTAGATATTCATAAGTCCTATTGTGTAATAATTTTGAGGGTATTATTCCTAATGAAGCTGTATTGTATTACTCGGGTACTAAAAGGACTTGCATTATTATAGTTGGACAAAACAACTGTTTGGTGTATTTCAGTGTGATTTTTCAGTTTTCGGTTAGCCTAACAATAAATCCTTGTCTCCACATGTATATAATGTATTTCCTTCTGCCCAAGACAAGATTTTGAGTGTAACAATATTTAAGTAATTAATGCAAATTTCAATGGGATCTTAGCATAGACCAGTTCTGAAAGATGCAGCTATGCAGGTACCAAAGCACCAAATCACCTCGCTAATGGTTTTCTGAGGAAAAAAAAATAAACAAAAAAAACCCTCCAATGTACTGAACAGGATTTCTGCTGAAGTATTAGCTGCAGTATTAACTGCTACGGAAACTGTTACTGTTGTTGCAGTGACATCAGCAGTGGTCAAAATGGTGCTTCAGAAAGAGAAATGCAAACACAAGCAGTATTCTGCTGCTTGGGGTTTTGTTTTGTTTTGTTTTTCTTGCACAAACATGCCACCCAGCTCTCAGACGCTTCAGACTGGCAAAAATCAGGACATTGCAGCCACCAGCTGTCAGGGACTTGAACAGTGGTATCATGGCTGCTGCTAAAACCACTTGCAGGTCCATCAGTGGGGGACAGCAATGACACGGACAGACCAAAACTCAGCATGGCACCTCCATTTTTATGATAGTATCCCAGAGTGTCCTGAATGTTCATTGCATTTGCACTCAAAGTCGCTTCTCCCTTCCTCCCTCCCCACAACCCGAGGAACACCCTCAGTACTCTGCCACCCTGCTCCCACTTATGGCATTCTCCAGGGCTGAAGAGCTGGCCCTCGCTTACAACCTGGACACAACTTGCTTATTGTTTCCATCCTATAATAAATAACAGCAAAAGGAAAAAGATCATTATACTACTCACTTCAACTACACAAACAGAAAGTAGCATCAGTAATCTGACTGTGGCTCTTCTGTTCTAGGTAAGTAATGCAGCCCATGCCTAGATCTAGAGAAGATCTGGAAAGAGAAACTAAGAGTTATAGGAGGATAGGGAGAATTTCTGCCATTTTTTTTTTCAGGTATCATATGCCATAATTTCAGTAGATAGTCAGAAGTAAAAACTGTGGGTAAGAAAAAAAAATCACAAATTTCAACCTGCTCATCATGACTGAGACCAAGAAGAACATTTGCTATTTGCTCTCTTTTTTTCTAAAGCAGGAATAACTCCAGTGCAACTTCCAGCTGGATATTTAACACTATGCAGGAGGCTGACTGATTTTCAACAGCTGCTCTCTCCTCCCAGTCCTCACAGCAGGAATGGTCATTCTATAACTAGCGAGACATAACTCCACAAATCATGCATGAAGGTTGCTCTTGCCGTAGCGCTGGCAGGAGGCAGGGTGCCACAGAAGCCGTGCTTAACATTTCTCAGAAACCATCTTAACCTGGTGCTGGCTCAGAGTGCCTATCTGCACCAGAAGAGGAAGGTAAGACACAAGAGGTTTTCAAACCCTGCAATTAAACATTGAACAGGTCTATGATGTATTGCTGTTGGAGTTTCAGTAAAGCCAGCTATCAGTAAGGATCTCATTTGACGCTCATTTCCTCTAAGTTAGGGCCTCAACACAGCCCATAGCCAGTTACACTGTGGTTTCTGGAAAAAGTCCTAACTGAATTATCAACACTCTATTTCTCTCAAGAAAGGGTAGCTTAAAAAAAAGTAACATCTGACTTTCTGTGGTAAGCAGTGGGGAAACAATCCAATTTACAAATATATAGGAATAAAATTTACTTCTGGGACTAGCAAAATTAAATTGAAATACACTTTCCAAATGTTGCTGTTGTTGCAAATTCCATCTGTTCTACAAGTTAAATCCTGAACTGGGAATACCATAAAAAAACAGAACAAGGTGCAAGCCATCAGAAGCTCGTTAAAAGAAGCAATTTTTAAGCACATCTTTTACAAATACTCTATATTTATAAAGTTGCTATAAAAAAAAACAAATGCAGATGAGGTGTTCATGACATAGAATCAATTCCCAGCTAGTTTATGCATCAAGAAAACAAAAATAAATGGAATTCATATATCAAACAAGTAAATATAGTCTAACATTTATTGTTATCTTTCTGTCAATTTGGTAGAATAAAATCAATTTCATTATTTTCACTGATTTCCCACAGTCTGCTCCTACATAAGGATGCAGTAGCTGGTTTAGTTTAGCTGTTTTTGAAAGTACAATATATCCTAATGACTGACAGGATGACAGAAGAGGTTTGACCTGACTACCACTTTCATAATGAAGTTTTTCTACTCAAAGAGAAATGTAATTCAAGAGTTGTATTACTTCTTTTGAAAGGAATCTTCCATACTTTGAGACAGTGACCCCAATAGACATTTTTTTCCCAAGTCTACTCACCAACAAGGACAAAAAGGAAAGAAGCTGTTTGAAAGAAATTATTTTCATGTTATAAGATGGCTGTTTTGTCAGAACACACAACTAGGGGTGCTTTGTGAAGCTAAAGCAATAGGATTAACTTTTCAAAGCTAAAACGCTCTCTAAACTAAAAAGGCGTCAGAAAACTATTCTTACTTTGAGAGGTCTATAAACGTCATCTCGTTTGCTGGCTGAATTCTGGTTGTTACTGTAATATCTGCTAAAACACTTTTTATAAGTAAATATATTTCTTTACAAATCAAAAAGTTTACTGACCTTTTGAAAATTCACTATAATTTGTAGCTGAACTCTCAATAATAGATTTACAATCAGTTGCAGTCAGTAACCGCTTCTTAACCTGTAAAACTAATACCTCTCTTGAATAAATACATCATATTATTTCTTATATTATACTAATGTATTAAAGATTAGTGCATTTTTTGTATATGTAAGAAATTAATCATCTGCGGATAACGAAAATTAATGTAAAAATATTAGTAGATACAATCTGCTAAAAATCTCTTGAACTGAATTTTATTGGGAAAATATGCACTAAGTTATCAATTGTCATATTCTCCTACAGCATTTTTTAATTTGCTTTACTGAGATTAGGTCTACCTAGCTCAAGGATCATCCTTTTAATATCCTACTATTTGAGCTATTACATTGCTCAAACATCATGGTAGGAATAAGCCACACAAACAAAAACTATGTCATTAAATTAGTAACACATTAAGCAACAGTAAGAATATTTTGACTTAAAAAAATCACATTCTGATACACAGGTAGAACAGATACCATGTTAAAAAACCCACCGCCTTAAAATTAAACAGTATAGGTAATTGCTGAATCTCCTATGTCCTCAAAAAAAAAAAAAAAAAAAGATTTTCCAGAATGGTACTTTTGAAAACCCTTGTTATAGTTTTGTTCAGTGAGTAGTGGTGGTCCATCAAATGGTTTTGCATTTAAGTTCATATCCTAAAAAATTTGCTCACTTCTTACAGAGAAAAACTTCCACTAAATTTAATGGAATTTTGCCTGGCTAAGGAGCCTCAAGATCCCTGCGTTAGTGTATTATTTGATAAGTGAGAAAGTAATGACTCAGAAAATGGTAATAATTTAGTTTGGTCTACTCACTCCTAAATGGTTGAAAATATCTTCCCTTGTAACTTATAACTGTCATAAAACCTGTGTCTTCAAACCTACATTTTGACCAACATTAAAAAGAAAAGCAAAGCAAAACAAGGTGGCAAATTCATTCTGGTTTTAGGCTTGCTTTTATAATGTCTTCAAATATGATGAGCAAATCATGGGTCCTCCAGATAAAACTGCCATAGCAAAGTATCAGCTACAAGTTCTCCTTGTCTAAAGAAGCAGTAGGAAAATATCAGCTCAGCCAAAACAAGAGACATCAATGACCTTGGCACAACCATGACCACCAGCCAGGTGACAGAATAATGCAGCACAGCTCTCATGACAAACAATCATTTTTTATTATGTAAATTGAGGCTGAACTCTTTTTGTATGCAAATTTTAAAAATCTTCATAATGTTAATTTTCAAAATCTTTTTATTTCCAAACTCTGGAAGAATGATATTGATAATGGAATGTGTATTAGAAGGCATATAAGAAAGTCTTTTGTATAAAGAGATTTTTTTTTCCTTTCTTTATAACATCTGTTTGCAAAGGTTGCCTAGACATTGTGACCTCCTGAGAAGACAGCAGTTCCTTAATTGTCTAAGCATTTATTGTCACAGCTTTTCAGCAAGCATCCAATTTTGCAGTCAGGATACCAAGGAAAAGAGTATTCAATATGCCTTTACATAGGATTTCTGTGACAGATCTATTAACTCTCATTCTATTGCCTTCAGCAGAAAACTGTTTTCCTGTGGTCATTTTGTAAACTTCTTTCCATGAGTAAATCAAAGTGGGGCTAAGAAGATGACTGAAGAAGTTTTAATTACTTATTGCTGCTGCACAATACATTAGAAAATAAGATGTACAGAACAATTCTGCATGATTGGGATGCAAGAGACGAGGCTTTTTGTCCAAAGCCTATAGTACAAGGATTTGCATTGCACTGATTAAAAAAGAGAAAAGGGAATATAAAATGGGTTTAGAAACATTATAGGAGATTTTTCTTTTCTCTAGGTATTATACTGATTTTATTATATAAAGAGTAAAAGCAGATTGAAAAATACTAGCATTGCCACTACTATTTATTCAATACAGTAATTTAATCACAGATATTTAAACCTAAAGTAATGAAACTCTACTTCATGCAGATGACTGAAAGATCTTCTCAGATTGCAGGTCTTCCATACCCCAAAACCCCAGCAGTTTTTCTTGATCTTTAATTCCTTTATGTGGAATGCAACAACTTCATCAGGAGGGGTACCGAACACAAAAGTCAGCTCCATCCCAGACACATCTACCGCCTGATCATTAGGCCATTCTCCTGGAAAATGGGAACATGGGTTTGAATCCCTTTGACATCTGGACAAACTAAACACTAGGCTATTGAAGAAAGATGGGAAGGCATGAGGGTGGTTCCCAGAAGAAAGTATTAAGTCCTTTTATTTATTTATTTATTTATGTATTTATTTAATATACTGAAGAAACACTTAGGTCAGGAAATGACTCAGGACTGAAGTCCCAAGAGGATGGTAATGCTTCCCAGTAGTTCTGAGTAAGGTGTGTAAATCTCTCAGAGATATGTAATTTAAGATGTATTTCTGTGTTCAGCATTTCCTACTGGCTAACTCAGAGGCTCCCTGCTCAGCATGCTGCTTTTTCTAAACCCTTTTCTGAGACATCTAACTCTGATATACATTGTACAGGAAGTCTTTGTATTTTAGTAACATAGATTTAGATGTCAGCAGGTTGTGAGTTAGGTTCTACAACACTATGCAGCTGTGTCTCATCCCTTTGTGGCTCTACAATCTTACAAAACCATTTAAATTCAGATTTTTCAGCTGATACCAACTTACTCTACTACCTCAGGAGAACTATACCAATTTACACCAGCGAAAGGCTGGCCCTGATTGTACAATTAAAGCATGAGCTAATATCAGTCATAATAAGCACTCAATAACAACCCATATATGTAAGAGAAACTAAAGTGATTAATGCCTGAAAGCTGATATGAGAACATTAATTTCTATTTAGACAACCCTAAGTAAGAGGCAAAGTGAACACCAGCTTGACGGTATGGTTCTTTTCTAGACCTGCAATTTGTACACAGGGCATAACCACAACCTGATGAGTGATTTGCACAATTACCTCTTAGCCCAAAGGAAAGAGGCATTCTGTGAGAATGGCTCAGTTGGTAGTTGTCCTGTTACAGAATGACAAGTGATTTGATTGTGATACACAATGTAAGTGCTCTGTTCTCATTAAAAATGAACATGCTGTGGGAGACTTTTACCACTTACTCTACAGGTACCCACTGTGAAAAGCTAAGATATAATGAATATGTAATTTGGATATGTCTTTCATGGAAAAATCCAATGAACCCAAAATAAAAATTGGGAAGAACCCCTAAGGTTAGATATAATTTTCCTTGCCTGTTCTACCTACAGTTTTAAATGAGGTGACTTGTCACCTCTGAGCTATAACACCTTTCCTTTCAAATATTTACTGGATTGCCATGTCAGCCTGTGGCACATAGTACTACAATAGACAAACTATCTGTTACATATTATAGCTGGAGTTCTATCTCTGCGAACAAGAAAATTACAGAGTCTATACACATTGTATAATGCGCATGGTATTTCCGTGGAACACTTCTCATTCATCCTTGGCTATCTTATCTGAAGTCTGCCCGCTGCCTGTAGGGATGGTATCTGATATTCTAATCATCTGGGCAGGTCCTGCAAATACACTCTTTTAGGGAAAACAGTCACACTGACACAGGCTTTCTTCTTTTTTTCCCAGCCTGGAACTCCAGCCCTCAAACGTGCAATCAAAATAAATGAAAAAAACACCGCCACACCTCAACTAAAAATGCAGAAATGGACAATATTTACTGCTTATGAAATGACAGGTTTGAAATCTTGTGACCAAGCTTTCAAATTTTTATCCTTAAGAAGAATATCCCAGCCTCAGCACAAGTTACACAATACCTATCCCAGTATTAAAAATGGTCATAAATTCAGCTTTTAGTCTGTGAAATACAGCATTATAAACCTGTTACACAACTACACAATGATTTTTATGTGTCCCTCTGAGATTCTGCAGTTGTATGTTTGAAAACTAAGGCATCTGAAGCATTACAGAGTAATAATGGACAACAAATATTGTTTTCTTTAAACAATTCTCTTTGCATAGAACATATAGAGTGAGAGAAGTACCAGTGTTTGCAGAAATCGGTCAGAGTTGCATATGGCTTCCTCAGTCATTAGTTCTGTAGTTACTTCCATTACACTACACACACCCATCAAACCTGCTTATCTGACAAAATGCACACATGTATCTACAAAGTTGCATCAGAATTTGAAACACAGTAAAATGCTGTGTAGCGTGTATCTAGAGCAAAAAGTAACATGCCCTGATGCTATCACGTTTCCAAGATCAACAACGTTAATTTTCACTTCTCAAATGGTCAGAAAAAGAATTCCTCTCTTATTTTCAATCACTGAACAATAATTTTGGACAGTGCTGAAATGGAGTAAATTAAAATCTTTTTATACTTTCATCAATAACTCTGCTACACTTGAAACTGAATAATTTAAAAAGAAAGTAGAAGTTATGAAAAGGAGCCAGACTGTCCCCTTCATGGACCATAAAGCAAAAGTCAAAAGCAGAGCAAATCAGAGACAGAACTAATCAGATGTGCTAAGAAAAAATTAGTTTTGTTCTACGTTCGGCAGATATATCTGTATTTGGAAAGTTAATAGACTCTGCCATAAACACACTTCACTGCATTTAATTGTTTTTTAAATACTCCAAAAGGACCTACACATAACAAGACATAAAGGTACTGGAAGACTCACAGATTTGGGCACTGGAGCTCCTTTTTGGACAAAGAAATTCTCTAATCTGTTCAGATTTCCTGCATTAATATGTTCTACTTCTTTATGAACTGAAACATACAGAATCCTGTTCTAAAAACTTTGCAGCAAGTTCTAACTCATAAAAAGGCTTATCAGTGGTGTGGTGTTGGCAGGGATCCTACCCTACCCATTTTCTATTGTGCAATGGTATAGCACTTTTGGTTCAGAATCAGGTACTACTTCTTCAGACCTAATAGTCCCAATTCATCTCAGCCCTGGTCTTTAACGATCACTTGGCTGAAGAAAATATTTATTCTGAATCTGAGGAAAATTACTTAGCATTTTTGTTGTGTTGCAGTCAAGATGATTTCAAACATTAGACCAAACCACACACATATATGAAGTGTTATATGATGCCTGGTCAAACTTCATTAGTTGAACAATAACCACTACTAATTTTGTGTATTTGGAATCCAGACAATCCTCAAGCAACTGCAAGTGGGAAGGGAATACGGAGTCTCCTCTTTTTCCAAGGCCTCTGCAAATGCAATGCAGAATTGCAGCAGCCTTAGCCAGCACTCAAGGGAGTATATGGATTGCTGCCAAGTTTCTCTACTCAAGAGCAACATACAAACCAGGAATGATAAAGGAACATGGAACAATAGCCCTCTCGTGCCCTTGCGCTGATAGCCACTGGCCTGCCGTGCTAGAGATCGCTGCTACGTGCCTCCCCTTTCAAGGGATGTCACGCTGCTACCAGGAAAAATGTCTTCTAGTGTTGCAACAGGAGCAGCACTGTAAATTTAGCTCATAATGATTTATGTGAGTCCTTCCAAAAGAAAATAATGGTTTTACACTGGGAAGAACTTTCAATAGCTTCTAAGTGCAAACCTCAAAAGTGTATTACTCACTGAGGTGCCTCAGTCCCATGGAGGACATGTGGATCTAGCTAATTAGAAATGGATCTAGTATGAGTATCTTTAATCTATCTCCATCTATTCACATGTTAAAAGGAAGGGTATTTTGTTTCCTTCAAATCAAAAACTGACATTAAGCAGGCTTTTAAAATTAAAGTCCATAGGTAACTTAAGTGCTGCTTATAAATTACTAACTGAAAATAAACCCATGCTCTCTTTCTTATCTTTATACTTGAAATACATATGCATTACAGAAACATTCAAATGTATAAACTAAAACAAAAGTCTTCACTAGTTTGAATAAGAATGAGGCAATGGTAAATCTGACGTTAGTGCTCCTTGCATAGGATCAGGAAGAGTGGCTGGAAAGCTGCTCGGAGGAAAAGGACCTGGGGGTGCTGGTTGACAGCCGGCTGAACATGAGCTGGCAGTGTGCCCAGGTGGCCAAGAAGGCCAACGGCATCCTGGCCTGTATCAGAAATAGTGTGGCCAGCAGGAGTAGGGAGGTGATCGTGCCCCTGTACTCGGCACTGGTGCCCCTGTACTCGGCACTCAAGTTGCGGCAAGGGAGGTTTAGACTGGACATTAGGAAAAATTTCTTTACTGAAAGAGTGGTCAAGCCTTGGAACAGGCTGCCCAGGGCAGTGGTTGAGTCACCATCCCTGGAAGTATTTAAAAGACGTGTAGATGAGGCACTTAGGGACATGGCTTAGTGGGCATGGTGGTGTTGAGTTGATGGTTGGACTCAATGATCTTAGAGGTCTTTTCCAACCTTAATGATTCTATGATTCTATGATAACAGTGTTGCTAGGCATTGAACGAGTGTAAGTCAGCCAGTTACTTCAAATATGTTCCCAATTTTTTGATAATTTAACCTGTTATCAAGAGGTTAGGTCCAGTGTTCTTCATTAACTTCTGCAAAACTGTATTTCTTGTTTTTTATATTCTCAGGATGTATTTCATATCCTCAGACACAGGTACTATGAACTATATAAAAAATTCTATTTACGGTTGTAATTTTAATATGCTCAGCTACTTTACATGAGACATATAGTATTAGAATTCAGAGGTCAGAAAACTTTGATTAAGATGAATAATAGCAAAAAGGTTTGACAGGATATTATTTTACCTCATATATAATTTGCAAGTGTATAAGATTTCATCATCCATATAACTGAAGTTATTTTTAAACAGGAAGATCAAGGATTAATCTTTGATATTCTTTCATCACATAAGCTTTTATCATATGTTAATAATATAACTTTTATGTAATGTTAGATGTTGCAACTCATCAAACAGTAGAAAGATTAAAGTAAGAAAAAGAAACATATGTAGGCCACATGAAAAAAATACAGATGGAAATAATTAGAAACTAGAAAAGTAAACAGACACAAAATGCTAAGAACAAACAAATGCAATCAAAAGAAATTTAAACAGAAACATGAAAATCTGTCACACACAAAATTAGAATACCCCTGGGGAGCACACATTCTTAATGACTGCATAACAAAATAATCATTTTAATGATTAGTTGAGGAGGTCCTCTTACATTGGTTGGCAAATGTACAAAATTATCCTTTCAAAAAAACCCCAACCTGTTGTAAGTAGGATTCATTAATAAGTGCAACACAACAATATGCCCCTTAGGAGAAAAGGCTTTGTAAATTCCTGAACTGCTGAAGATAATGGAAGCTTTTAAATGAAGAAAAAAAAAATTGGTATACAGTACAAATGTGGTGTTTAAATATCAATGCGAAGTGGAAACTTCAAATGTATTTGAAGTACCACTTAATCATACACTTGTCTAGAAGCTAATCAGTTAAAAAATGTATCTAATTTTATAACATTAAATAAATTCTGGCATAACCGTTTCACATGTATTTGTTATCGAAACACTAAATATAAGGACAAGAGTACAGCTAATGGGAACACATTGTGCATTTTAGAGTACCCCAGTAAATGCAAACTGTGTGAGTCTACAAAAGGTTTTTCTTATTCCAGAAGGAGCAGGTTTCTGTCCCTGTCTGTCACTGAGCTGCAGCTGTCAACCAGAGAGCCCTTATCTTAATTTTTTTTCCTGAAGATGGCGATCAAAAGAGAAGATATAGCCTCCTATTGTGAATTACAAACATGCTGCCTTGTACTCCTGCAATTCCCCTGATGTCAGAAACTATCATGGCACTACAACATCTCCTAATGTTTGATATTCTACTTAACCCGCAGCTACTTAGAGCATTTGAGAGGAACAAATACAGAAAAAGGAACAAACACCCTCTCTGAAGCCTCACACCATCACGGTCTGTCACATCAAGAGTGTGAAATCATAGTAGGGAAAGGGGTGAAACTCTGCAAAGGACCCAAAAGAGGAACATGCGGCTGTATGAGTCGGGAGCTTGCATGCATTTGGCACATTCAGTTGCTTAAAAGACATCACGCTGCTCATCTCTGGAGCACGGACAAACAGGATGATCATAATGTGGCAGGTAATATCTTTCTGTCCGCTTGTTTTTGTGAATGGACGGTGGCATGCTCTGCCTTAGTAAAGAAGTTCTCAGAAACTGAAGGGATCAAGGGCGAAGCAGGAAAAGCACAACCACAACCTTGAAAGTGGTGCAAGACAATCTGCCAATAACAAGTCACAGCATGCCTAGCAGCTAGGTATTTCCTTGGAATAAAGTATTGGAGAGTAGAGTAAACTTTTTGGGACACAGATAAGTATCCATTTAGTCCAATATTCTGTCTCTGTACTTCAGAATGAAAATGTCAGAAGCTCTCAGTACTCACATCTTCCTTGTCTCCTTCAGCCAGCAGTTAGCTGAAGTATTAAAGCATAAAGGCTTACATCTCATTTTTTTCAGTTTCACGTAGCTCTGAAACCGCTCATTTCTTACAGAAGTAACCCTTACTATGAGCTATGGTTGTTTTTCTTTTTTTTCCTATTCTGAGCAGATGCAGTTCATTTAGAATGCAACAAACTAAAACAGCATTTCAAGATACTCCTCCCAACCTGCATTAACATGTGTCTATAAACAGCACCATTAACTGTCAAAATCCTTATTCAACTAATTTTGTTTCCCACTGAAGTTTCTCACTATTCTCTCTTCCTGATTAAGCCAAGCTATTGCATCACCTGTGCCTCTCTGACATAATGGCTTCCTTTAAATGGCTGATAAAAATGTATTATATATGTAATGCTTTGATTACCAGAATTCAAGCCTCTAAGCAAAACCTAAACCTTTTCACAAGTTGGTAGGCAGAGAATAACATTCCTCTTTATCAAATCCTATATTACAGAGAATATGTCTACATTTTGAACTAGAAGGCACACTGTTAAATATTTCTGAGTAATTATTGTTTCTTTGCTTACCAAAGCCATTAATTTCCCTTTTTCTCCTTGGTAAATGAAAAAAAAATTCTATAGCACAGACTCATCATGATCCTCATGTCTGCACGATGTCTTTCCTCTCTCAACAGCAATTACTTCCAGACTTTCCCACTGACCTTTTACTAAACCTTTTCATATCCCCACCTCCCAGTATAGCAGTATCTTCCCCTGAGCTCTGGCAGAAGGACAAAGGTTCCTACACTCACAGGGTTCGTAGCTCACAATTACTTGCTGTGGTCACGTATGCAGTCAAAGGAAATTTATAGCAACAGAATTCCAGCAGATCAAATATCCTAACTAGTGCCTATTTGGATAAATTGATTTTCTCATGCCAGACACACAGGGAGTCCTTGTCACTAAATGACAATAACTGGTATAGGTGCTCTCTCTCTCCCTCCTGGAGGGAGCACTTAATTCATCCTTCTTGTTTCTGTACTGACTAGTTCCATAATAAATTAGTCTCATCTGTATTCTTCATTCAGTGGTTCAATAGCAGATGAGTTGAGATTTACAAGCTAGGTTTAGAGAGGAACAAGAATAAGTCTTATTTTTGATAATATGCCTTCTGTCTATTTTTTTACATTGTCTTTAATGTAATGCTCATTCGGGAATCCAAAGCAGACAAATACATTTGGGGAGTCTTCTGGAGACAGGTGATCACACAAAGTTATCTACAGATTTGTTCATTCTCTTTTCCTGGTCTCTGATAAATAAATTGATCTCAAAGCATTATAAAGCCCACTGCTCACTTTTTCTTCTTTACCCTCTCTTTTCCTGTTTACCTACTTTTCGATAGATTGGTCTTTGCCTCTCACCTCACATCAGGGAAGTTGAAATCCTACAGTTCTTATGTAGCACATAAAGACAAGAAAATGAAGTCCTATATCAGTTAAAGGAGAAAATGTGCTTCTTGTTTCTCTGATTTTATTCTATAATCCAGGCAACATAGCTTGCAGTCACATCTGCTAACCTCAGCTATGCCATGACTGTAATCATGTTTAAATAGACCCATTGGATACCTTAAGGGAACCATCGTTTTTTTGTCTTATATATAGAGAGATACCTTTCCTCTCAGCTCTTCAGGAAAAGCCCTAAAAATTCATCTGTTTTGAAAGGTAGTTTATGCTAAGGATAACAGGTAGTTACGATTAGAGAGTTCACTAGCTATTACTAATTTTATAATACTAAGAATCCTTTTTTTTTTTTGCAAAAAATGGTGTAGGTGCACAATGTATTTTAAGATTAAATTTACTGTATATCCTGATTTGCTCTAGGCACAGTAATTACCTTGTAGATCACTCTTAACACAAATTGATTTTCTCAGTTTTCTAGGAGTATGCTCAATCTCATTCCCAAATAAAACAGTGTACCTACTAGGAAAGCAGAATTCAGAGGGAAAGCAAGTAAATGATGAATTAGCCAATACTTCTGGAGAGACAGGAGAATGTGCAACTGTTATCAAAGGTAATGGGAGCATTCTACTCCCCTTACGATTTTGGGTCTTAGTTATGAAAGCCTTTTAGCTGGGATTTCTCTCAGTGAAGAGATGTAAATATGATTATAAACAGTGTGTCTTATAATGAAATGGTAACCTCAGTTAATAGAGACACTGTCAGTAAGCTCATGGTGCTAAGTTACCATTTCTGTGTTTTTTTTTCCTCTCGTGCTCTTCCTGACTATTTACTTCTTTGATAGAAGCTTCTGTTGTGATAAAATCTAAAACTATATAAATCACCTAACTATGGCCTGTTCCTGTTTTCTCTTTCAAAGCTAGCAGCCACACACTAGGACAAATTGCCAGGAACATCACAAAAGCCACTCAGTTTCTGGCATGGGTTCAAGTCTTTTTCATACATCCATTTGCACTTCTACAAAAATTCAGAAGACTGTCTGCAACTCAGCAGTTACCTTTACAGAAATACTAATATTAAAATACCACCTTCTGCTACTCTGTCACTGCTGTTAATACGGATAAAAAGTCCCCCAATTAAACACAGCTTTCTAATTAAGGCCATGGTATTATTAACTGCTGCACTGCTCTTTCACAAGAGAAAAATAGAGGATTAAAAATTATCCTGGAATAGCCTATGGGTAGTCTAAAGCTGATAAAGGGAAGAAAACAACAGTACAAAAAAAGGTTAAAATCTTTCACATAACTGCATTTTATTCTGTAAAGAGGCTACTATTAAAGAGTCAGTGTCTACCAACCATTACCCCAGTCCTGCAACTGATATATTACTGTTATCTCTTTTTTTTTTAATAAAAAAGATCCTAATTTTTAGAGAAGCTAAAGAATCATGCTTACTTTAGTTTATGTCAGACTGACCTGTTTTCTTCCATGAATGGAAACTACTGACACCACCTAAGTTAATCTTAGAACAGACTGAATAGTCAAAACAATGCATTTCATTATTGAACATTTTCTTTGTATGACTGTACCTCATTAGGTACAATTAGGTCACATAGCTAACATTCTTTACCCCTCCCCAAATCTTTCATTAGTTTTGCTTAGTTTCTCTACAATCCTTTTATCTCCTGAAAGGATTTTCAAGTAAAATTTACTGACAGTGCAATTTTGCTATTGACTCTCGTGCTTTTAGAGAAAATTAAACTGTACTGAAACCTCCCTACTGCAGATGTTTTATTCTGAGTACCTTGCAATTTCAAAAATTATTAGGTATAGTAGATAAAATAGTTCACAGAACTCTAAAATCTTCATACATTTTGTTACTTTCTCATAATTTATAGATTTATCAATGAGGTTTCTAAATGCACATTAAAGTCTGGCATTAGTTTAATTTCTGATTTCCATTTTGGATGAGTTAAAAGCTTCTTAAGAGCTAAAATGGCTCCTATGAAAATCACCCCTTTTTCCTCTATTGCTCTGATGAACAAGCAGGGCAGAAACACTTATTCGTCCTCCAAAACATCTTTCTCTAGTCTAGAATAACCATTTTCTCTGATGACCAGGACTGAGGACTGAGTGACCATTAGGGACAGCTTAACTTGCAGCGACTAGTGAGGTTTCAGCCTGCGTTTTCTCAGGGTCTGGGAGCTGTTCAGCAGTCACATCCCGAACCCCAGTGGTTTACAGCAGTGCTTCAGCGTAAAATACCATGACGGAAGCTGTGACAGTTCATCAGCTGACTGACAGGCAGTCCAGTATCTGTGCAGTGCAGGTGGTGAAAAGAGCTGGAAGCAGTAATGTCAACATCCATTAAGCTGTCCCCAGTTGTCATTCAGATCCTTAAGCAACCACTCAGCTCTCTGGATCATCCTGCAACATATAGCCAGCGTATACCTGCCAATTTTAATATTTATCCCAGGAAAAGATAAAAGAGTTTTTAAGCAGCCCCTTGTCTAAAGCACTATTAGTTTCCCAGAAATTAAGTTCAGGAGTGGGGAGCAGCGATAATCTGCTGCAGAATCAGGGGGCCGTGATGGTGACAGAAGTGAGAGCAACAGCAGGTCAAAAACTCCACTAGGTACAGCTCCACTCACCAAGCTATTGAAGAGTAGCTCCACTGCATATGTTAAGAGGCTTCACTCATACCTGCAAGGCTGACTGTATTTCATGATAGGGCTTTTGATAGTTCTAGTAATAAGAAGAATTGACTGAAATTCTCTTTTTTATATATAAATAATTAGGAATTAGGATTTGAGTATGTTGGTTATTAACCAGTACACAGACAAAACAAAAAAGGTTGGAATGAGCAATGAAATCGAGTTGTCTCCATTCAGGAGAGGTTTTCAGGTTCAAAAAAGTGACAGTTCTTAATATGCTAACATGCTTTCTCTAGTTGTTGAAAAGATATTCAGATAAGGTAAATTGCACTGAAATGGTATTTTAGGGTTTCAATTTGTTTTTTTTTTTTAAACTTGTTATTGTAAAGCAGTGCCATTCAACTTCAACAGCATTTTACCAATCAGTTGGCCACCTTGTCCTGCTCAGTTCTGCCATGGACAGTTTTGGTGAGCTGCTGACATGCTGGTGACCACATCTCCAGAAAAGACAGACCCCCTTGGATAGAGCACAAACCACCAAAACTGTTTTTGACCTCCTCTACTCATTTTCTCAGTTTTTTATATCACTTTTTCTGTGTATGAGTTCTTGGAAGACTGACAGGGCTTTTTTGTTGGTGGTGGCTTTTCTAATTAACATAGAAAAGTCAATTGAATTTATGAAACTTTGAAAATCTGAGGGTTTTATTTCTGAAATTCCCTTATTTTAATAAATTAATAATAAATTAATAATCCACTTGCCATAAAAGCATCCTTTGCACACTACTGAATAATAACAATTCGACTATAGTATTATTTTCAAATAGGTTGGAAAGATTTCAGTTACTGAAAGAAGGATGTTTTCAGTCCTCCTTTTTTATAAACTCCATGGAATGGCCCACAAATACCACTGTGAATGCTAAAAAAAAAGAATTTGATATAATTAGGCCTTCATGAAGAAAAAAGAAAATAGCAACTTTAAGAACTGGTTATGTTATCTAAAAATCATAAGTGAGCCTTAAAAAAAAGTATTTGTTCCCTCATTTATACATGGCAGCAAAAGAAAGCCATTATATTTGCATTTTTTGTTGGCTAAATTCTTCAGAGCTTTTTTTCTCTGAGAAGTGTTATGATCCCTGTTTGGATTGGCTTGGTCAGACATCTTTAACCATGTGCAAAGAAATTGGCAAGCAGGATACATGCAGCTTGAAAGTATAAAGTAATTATTTATTGCCTAACAGACACAAAAGGTAGCTCGGATTTAATAAACTATCAAGCTAAGCATTAATATGCCCACCACACACAATAAAACACCTCAAGAGTCTTTGCTGGCACAGCAGGCATCAGTTGGAGGAAAAAAGGCTGGTCTCTGCTGATCTCAGAGACAAATCCTCAATATCGCTACATTGCATCATCCACCCCATCCAGTCCACACCGATGACATTGACTGGTGATCAGATTGATGACACAATTGCCTGTTTTTTTCCACTATTGCTGACACAGAGGCTTGTGACACCAGTTAATTATAAATCTACTAATCAGGACATAATTAATATTCACTTGCCTTTGTTCTGAATATGGGTATACTAAAATAGTGCAACTAATAGTGTAGGTATTTTGTGGTGGCATAGCCAGACAGTGAGCAGTGTGATTGCCAGAGAGGAAAACAAAGATAGGTGTAGCAGATAGGAGGCATCCAAGTAAAAAATGTTGCCAGAGAGAGGACAAAATAAGCACAAGGGACTGCAAATAGGTGGGATGTGCTCCCATACACACAAGGAGAATGACTGCCAAGACAAAAAGAAACCTCAGGATAAGCAGTATCAGGAGCAGAGGAGACCACCTTTTTGGGAGGAGGGCAATAGCATAAGAAAAATCAGTTTTAATCAAGGAAAATCATAGGAGAAAGAAGACAAGCTCACTACAGATGTGACTCTTTTTGTCAATGAGCTCTCAAGACTGATCTCCTGGGCCTCTGTGACTAACAACCACCAAGGACCACAGACATCAACTCTAATTAAACAGCTTCAGCTCCATGGTATTGTATATTCACAGATAAATTAGGATACAAGTGTTAAAGACTAACAGTTTGGTATATGCAGTGATAAGATGGTTTAATATTGTGTAAGAACGGACCATTAGCAAGAAGCGTGTTGCTAATTAATGAATTTAGTAAAGTCCAGTTTTACAGCTGAGAGCTGTCCTGATTTGTCAGTCTTCTGAATGCTCCCATCGCAGCGATTTCTAAAATACATGTACACCTATATTCAGTTGCAACATTGTATTGGTGTTTTCACTCCTGAACCCTTGAAATTCTAAGAACCCTGTCAAAAAAAATCCTGCCTCCAACTGTAATTTTATGTTACCTTTCTACAGACTTTCTCAAACCTCTCTCTCACCACTTCACAATTTCCCCAAACAGTCTGAGCCAAAGTTGTGGAGCTGGGTCGTACCAAAACTGGCCCTTGGACCCAAGAAACATGGGGAGCTGAACCCTTGCGAGCAGGGAGGTAATGTTAGATGAGATTACAAAGAGACAAGGTTACAGGACACAAGCTTCCGTAATATGGAAACTATTGCATGTTGTAGTGCCATAATCTTCCCTTTCTATCAAAGTTTTTATGATTAATATTATTTAGTACAAATGTAGGGTCGTGTTTGTTGCTGTATACCAGTCTCTCTAAACCCACACTGATTTGGGGATTTGTTTTTAAACCGTATTCACTCTTCATAAACCTGGGCTGTATTGGATAGATATATGCTGGTAAGACATATCAGCGTTTCCCTGCAATAGTTTCCTCCTGCCCCAACCCCATCAAAGCATTCATTTAAATAGCAGAAAGGAAAGGCTTGGCATCTTCTTCTGGATCTACCCAAAACTGTTACAGAGGTTACTACTCCCATCTATTTGTCATTGCCCACTAGCAGGACAGTACCATCTTGACACCTTAACTGACAAAAAACACAGGAGATTGATCACTCATTCCATTTTTCTGCAAGGCAATAACCTCTAGCTAGCCAATGGTAACAGGCAGCCAGTGGGCAATTACATATTAAACAACTTCCATCAGTTGTAAAGTGAATGAGCACTAAGCTCTGAGATTTCACATGCTGTGGCTGCAGAGAAATCATGAAGAAATCAAATCAAATATAACAAATATAGCATGTCTAACTGTTTCTCCAGACAATCTAGGGGATAAGGGGGAAACAAATCCAAAAGTACCTTCAAAAGGCCTGATATATTTCTGTAAGCTGCTAATTCTGAAACTCAGTTTAGGTGTTTCAGTTGTCACCATTGTTAACTATCCATACTAAAAAGAGGTACAGTGGTGATCAAGACTGTAAGTTGGAGAAATTGCTTTGTATTTGGTATCACAAGCAGGAGCACTTAAAAATACCAATATTTTCCCTTTCTTCCACTCCTCTAGATCAGCTCTTCCTTTGTATAAAAAAATCAAACCCAAACAGCTTACTTGAATAAACAAGCACAGTCAAAGCCTCATCATAACCATGCCCAGGAATATCAATGGAGCAAAAAATCATGTTCAATTATATTTTGAATATCTATGCAATCTGCTAAAAGAAACTTTTGTGAGAAATATAAGAAAAAATGTATTTTGTCATTGGGAATGGAAAACCATCACACTGTTTTCAAGCTTCACTTTTGTTCATAGGAATCAATTAACTGTTTTATGTTCATTACATTCAGATTAATAGGTTCTGGAAATGATTTGCTCTGTTCCCAGTTTGCTACTTGACGTATGTGGTTGGTTAGCTAAGGTCTCGTCTGTATGGATGGATGCAGACAGAATGCCATTCACACTCCATATAGTCAGGCATGAGCCCATTTTGGGCCAGAAGTAATTTGGTCACATTAGAAAAGTGCCACATTCCAGCAAAGGGGCTTTACAAAAAGGCACAGAAATTCACTACTGTGGTTACATTGTTTTTGGATCAGAGCTGGCTCATATCCAGAGAGCTCAGAGTGCAAGCAGAGGAGCCCAGGTCCCCCCGCACCCATTCAGGCGGGTGTGCCTGAAGTCATGGCATTGTTTCTGCTCTTCGACAGTACAACTGCAACGTTTTTCACAGGAGAGCAACCAGGGTACAATGAAACTCCAGTGCAGAGGATCAGTACACATCCTATACACTAACACCTCCTAAAATATGGTATAATTTGCTTCACTGAAAATGGGAATTAAATTTAAAAGGTTAAACAACACATAAATTGCAGTATATTCAGGGCTGTATAACTGTTACTTAATCATATATTAATTATCACTTATCAACAGGGATACCATGACAAATGGATACCCATTACATGAAAACAGAATTATACAACTGATGAGAATATTGCTCCTTTCTTAAAGTTCAAACTATATTATCAAATTGTATACTATTATTCTTTTTTTTTTTAATTGGTATGCTGTTCTACATGCTGTTTATTTCGCCACACTAACTGTAAGAATGAGGAAATTGGGCACCTTTCAAACTGTTTGCCAACAATTAGGAATGCCAAACCTTAGCCACGTCTGTGTATGCTGGTTAAGTACCCTAAGCTGAAAGGAGAAAGCCAGCAGTTGGCTGAGTGATACCAGTAGAACAACTGCAGCACTTGGTAGAAAATTATATACTGTCCTCTAAGACAGAGTTGCTTTCTGCTGATATAGAAATAAGGATAGGGGAAAATGAAGTGTGTGAATTTACATGTGAATTTCTCATGCTTATCATATAGGAAAAAAAAGAAAAAAAAAAAGCCAAACATGTATTAACAAAGTTGTCTTCAATATCTACAGTAAGAAAAAAAAAAATTCAATCACCTTCATTCTGGGAAAAAAACCTATTTGGTATTCAAAACTATTGGTTGCAGTCAACGGCTCAATGTCCAAATGGAGATCAGTAACAAGTTGTATCCCCCCAGGGGTCTGTAGAGGGACCAAGTTCAATATCTTTATTAATGACATAGGCTGTGGGATTAGTGCACTCTCAGCAAGTTTGTGGATGACACCAAGCTCAGTGTTCAGTTAATTCACTTAAGGGAAGCGATGCTATTCAGGGGGATCTTGACAGGCTATAGAAGTGGGCTCATGTGAACATCATGAGGCTCAACAAGGCCAAGTGCAAGGTCCTGCACCTGGGTAGAGGTAATCCCTAATGTCAATACAGACTGGGGGATGAATGGACTGAGAGCAGCCCTGTGGAGAAGGTCTTGGTGATATTGGTGGATGAAAAATTAGATGTGAGCCAGCAGTGGGCACTTGCAACCCAGAAAACCAATTGTACCTTAGGCTGTATAAAATGATGCATGGCCAGCAAGTTGAGGAAGGCGATTATCCACCTCTACTCTGCTCTCTTGAGACCCCATCTGGAGTACTGTGTCCAGCTCTGGGGCTCCCAGTACAAGAAACACATGGACCTGTTGGAGCAGGTCCAGAGGAGGGCCATGAAAATGATCAGAGGACTGGAACACCTCTCCTGTGAAGGAAGGCTGAGAGAGTTGGCATTATTCAGCCTGGAGAAGAGAAGGCTCTGGTAAGACCTTATTGTGGCCTTTCAATACTTAAAGGAGGCTTATAAGAAAGACTGAGAGAGACTTTTTACCAGGGCCTGTTGTGACAGGACAAGGGGCAATGGTTTTAAACTGAAAGAGAGCAGATTTAGATTGGACATAAGGAAGAAATTTTTTATGACGAGGGTGGTGAGACACTGGAACAGGTTTACCAGAGAAGTTGTGGATACCCCCTCATTGGAAATATTCAAGATCAGGTTGGATGGGGCTTTGATCAAACTGATCTACTGAAAGATGTCCCTGTCCACAGCAGGGGGAGATGGACTAGATGATCTTTAAAGGTTCCTTCCAACCAAAACCATTCTATGATTCTATGATTCTATAAATTAGCTGGAGAAAGAAAATGGTCCAGAGAAAACTAACATATGGTAAAATAGATGCAAAACTTAATGGAAAAAGTACTCAGAGGATTAAAGGATCATTTTTGGAATAGAAGGATTTATTAAGCAGAATTCTGCAGGGTCCTGTCTGGGCTCTGGTTCTATTCATATTTTTAATAACACTGGATAACAATACTCTAAAGATTACATGCAATACTTCTAAGCTGGTAGAAAACCATGAGAATTCACAATTTTCTTGGGGTGAGTAAGGGCAAGTACAGTGTTCTTCATTTAAGCAACAGCTACACAGACATTGGAGGAACAACTTACTAGGTAGCGATTCTTCAGGAGGAAAACTAGAGGTCATGTTGGAATCCTAACTAACCCAGACTCAGCAATACCCAGTAGTTCTCAGAAAGCTGAATGTTATACCTGTCATCTGTGTCATCTGTGAGACATGAGGCGTAATCTGTTTGAACTAACAGCTGGTTTAAGTTCTGCATCTTGCTTTGAGAATTGCTCTTGCAGAAGGTGGTTCACTTGGAGGCAATCCAGAAGAGAAAAACAGGAATTATAAAGCTACAGCAAGTGATCTACATGGAAATGCTGAAGAAATTGGAGATAATTAGCCTAGAAAAAGGAAGAGTTGTGGATGGAAGGATTTACTAAACAGGTTTTTGCAAGGTTCTGTCCAGGGTGATCGCAGTCTTCAGTTACATAAAAAGCACCTACCGAGAAGAAGGGAATATTTTTTTCTTCATATCCACAATGCTTAGTAAAAGAACTGGCTAACAAGAAACATTTGTTAGAAATAAAAAACAAAACAAAACAAAACAAAACTTTTATTAAGGATAGCTAGTAAAACAGCTTGTCTTGGGTAGCTGACAAATCTGAGTTCCTGGCAGTGTCTAAGAGCAGATTAGATGTACATCTGTCAGGAATGATTTAGATATAGTTCAGAATTTTTTTAGGGAAAGGAGGAAAGATACAATGACTTTCCAAGGTCTTCTCAAGCTCTTTTATTAATCAGACAGTTTTAGACAATCCAGTTTAAACCAACGCAGTCACATAGTGAAAGCACTTCACAATATGAAGTACTACAGATCAGACATAGAACGTATTCTATCTTTTGTAAAAATAGAAACAACTGCAGACATGCTTCTTCTAGTACTTATTCCATTCAAAGTTAATTTAAAATAAAAAGTGTATTGTCCTGTAATACAGCCAGACCTTAACAATGTATAATGATAGCTAGTAAGTCAGAACTGCAAACATGACCATTTAAAGGAAATAAGTACAGATCGTTTGTTCTGATATGCCATGAATCTCTCTCTCCGGCAACTTCTACGAAATATAAGTATTAATTAGGATGGAGGAGGTAAAATTTTTCATCCCATAACATGCCTGGATATACTGTTTAGTGTATCCAACAAATAAAAACAGGAATTTAGAACACAAGCATTGTAATACACCTATTATTTTCTACCCTTAGTCTGTAGTCTATAAACTGTATCTCAGAGATCTCGGACAATCAAGTGATCGGTTCAAAAATCTTTATGAGAAATTTCACTCAATATAGTGAAATCATAATCTGAATTCAGAGCATTGTGTAGACAAGGAACCAACCCAAAAATAAAACTTTTTATATTTTTTTTTCCAACTTGTACATGAGGACAAGACAGACTTATACATCCCCGGATTTTCCATAAAAGACAAGACAATATGGAATTTGCTACATTTGGTTGTAGTACTCTTGGGCAATATGGGAGACCACACTCATATTCCTAAATTGCTAATGTATTTCACCATAAGTAAGTTGCCCAATTATTGGACTACAGGGTGATTGTCTTTCCCCTACAAGCAATCTCTGTTTATAAAACAAAGTAGTTTTAACAGCAAAAATTGAAAGGAACTTACCAGAAATCTAGTGCCTTTTGGAGAGAGCAGATTAAGCGCATGTCCTTGAACATGGGCCTCCCACAGCCCAGTTGCATTTCCTGACTATTTACTACATCTCATTATTTCTCTGTCCAGTTCCAAAGAGAAATCCAACCCTTATGACAGAAACTTATACAGTCCCCAAAACATCCTGTTTAAATGAATTACCATTTTTCAAGGAAATGTTGTACTAAAAAATATCTAACCATTCTAGTGAGCAGCTCCTTGAGATAAATGCCTTCATTGTCATAAAATAAGGGATAGGCACATAGGAAAAAAAAAAAAAAAAAGAAATTGTGCAACATAAAATCTGGTCCAATAATAGCTTCATACTTTTTTTCCTAAAAACCTCTAAATTAGAAATCTACTGAACACGGACAAGTGTCACTATGTATAGAATGACTAGGGGAGTTCCATAGGTGCAAGAGTAGAGATACCAATGTTGCTTTTACAAGGACCAAATTTTTACAATAATTTTTTGATACAGATACAAAGTGTGTACTGACACACTAAGTTTAAAGGATTGGGATTTTGAAGAAAGTAAGGCATAGTGCAATTTACTTCTACGAAATTCAAGGTTAAGCTGAAGATTTTCTTCTACTAGTGCTTATTTAGAAGTCAGAGTCAGATAGAAGGAATGACAGCCATGAAAATTCATGTCTCAGGATTTTCAAAGGCAAGTTGCACAAACACAGAAATGAAGATTTAGATTGTGAAATGAAAATACACTTGTATTCTACACAGATACTGCGATTCACACATTCTTGGTTTTGAGTTTTAAAGGATTTTGTTAACTGACTTGATTTTATTTTTTGAACAGTTTTTAAATTCTTTCAAGTGAGGAACAGAAGAAATGACATGTCAGTTACGTAAGCAATCACTAGTGGGCAATAGGCTCAAATCAAAGATTAAAAGATAATAAAAATCATAATACAATATTTACAAAAGAATACATTTAATAAAATCCTGACTGGGTCACAAGTTTGCTTTGAGAAGGATGGGTTAAACTTATTTATTAACTTGCTCATTAAAGAGCATTCCCTGAGTTGTGCTAATAAATATTATCTGTAAGAAGTGAAATTATTTTATTGGTACTTTAGTGTATCAAATCCCACTATCATTGTCTTCACTGGGAAGAGAAAGAGGAATGAGCAGTTTACAGTAGGATTGGGATTTATTAAAAAAAGGATTATATAATACTTCTGCAGGTTGCAAAACCTTTCAGAATAGAAAATGTGATTCATAAATTGCTGAGAATCTTACCATAAATTGTTTATGAATCAATCAAATAATGGCATAAGACTCTTGTTTAGCAATAGATTTGATAAAAACTCTATCCAGAAATAAAATATGCCAACAGATTAATATTATGTAAGCTTACAGTTTGTGCACTATTCCAACGATTAATTTTGTTTACTTACTGTGTTTTAGTATATGTTCTTCAATAAAAAGGTTAAGAAATTCATCTACACTCAGTTGTATAAAACCTAATGTCACATTTCTGCTCTGTTTTAAAGCCTGCTTCTCTTGGACTGAGTATCATGAACAGTAGCATAGATTGAAATCGGACCTTTTATAGGATGTTTACATTCTAGAGGCCGAAATTGCTATTAAAAATTAATAAATCTACTGATGTTTTTAGATGAAATGGAGTTATATATATATCTAGGATACTGTTTGACATAAAGTCTTGAGCATGTTAAGGTACAAGAGTCTGTTATTCTATTGGTTTTGCAGATCTGATGGAATTTAAAGTGAAAGGCAGAATTTTACTGCAGAAAAATCATTGAAGAAATGTAATTCATATTTTTACCTCAAGAGCCCAAGGTCGGATATATCTGAGAATACATCGACAATGCAGAAGTGGAATTCTCGTTATGAACTATCACCAACAAACACAGGAAAGAAAAACCTGTTATTGAATGATGTATAAGTCTGGAAAGAACACATTTATTGCTTTTTCTCAAAGATAATGTTGGATTTTTGTTTATTTCTTTCCATGTTCCTATGTTCTGTATTAACATTCATGGATTTTTTTTTTGTTCTTTCCTTGTTCTCTTGAGCTATAGAAGAATAAACAGAGAACAAACAATGCAAGGTAACTTCCCTCATGTAAACCAAGAATATATACAAAATGCTGTTTCAATGTTTCTCTGCTGGTCTAATTAGCCATGTATGTAAATGAGGTACTCAATAGAAAGTATCATTCTCTTTGGAAAGAGTTTTGCAATGACATCTGCTAAAAAGATTAGATCTGGCATTTATCTGTAGCAAAGACTTGACAAAGATCTATTTTCTCTTAAATGAAGAAATTTCTATATAGTTCTTCTGTACAGAACACAGCATGCTGCAAAAAAAAAAAAAAAAAAAAAAAAAAAAGAAATTTCCTTGGCATTTTGCAAACTTTAACACATTCCTCCAGGCAAAAAGTTTATTTTTATGTCTCTCAGCAAACTACTCTGCAAAAAACTCCAGTTTTTTTGAAAGAAAACCAGTATTGTTTGTTTATTTCTGGTGTACGAGAAGAGCTGAAAAATATGCAGGTCCTTTGAATGATGTATTGTAAAAATAACAGAAAAGTTAAAATTTTCTATAGAGAGCAGCTCTCTGTGTGCTTACAATATCAAAGTAGATTATTTCCAGGACTCATTCTTCCATCTTTTATACCCCTTTCATTTCAGAGGTCATTGTGTCCTTACAAATGGCATTTCACATTCCCTTGGGGGAAAAAATACGTATACTTTTTAAAGCCATATTTTTGTGAACAAATACATGACCTTAACCTATTGTAATGTATTTTCTAATAAAGATTTCTTCTTTCTTCAAATATAGCCTCACCATGCATCTGTTCATAGAAGCGTAGGAAATTCCATACTCAATCTAACAAGGTTACATCTAATTTAGTATCCTCTTACTATAAGTGTCTTGACTAGAATTTAGAATATGTTAAGTGTGGCTCCAAACTAATAAAGCATGCATTACAGTTTTTGAACTTTCTATATGCTAAGAAAGTGAGCCTTCTAGAGTTCAATACAACTCAACTGACGTATGTCAGAATCTCAAGCTTTCTTAAGAATTGAGTTTTGGAACATGTAACAATATACCTCCTAAATACACTTTTAAATCTAAGACAAGCCTTATGACGGTAGAAGAAATCCAAAGCAGACAGGCTTTTTCCAAACATCTAAAAAGTAATTATTTTGTGCTGTAAGAAAAGAATTAAACTTCTCTCTTGTATAACTGAGGATGTTCTCTTTTATTCCTATAGCTGTCTAATCCTTTTTACCAAGATCTCAGTCTCAGTGAATTAATTCTTTGCCTTAGTGTGACATGCTTGGTGTATTTAGCCCTAAGACAATCCAGGGGTGACACAGGAAATCATTGCAGGCTTTCCCCAGAGTATGTTCTTCTCTAGTCTTGAAGGAATCAATCCTGCAATGAGAAATTGAGAAGACAAACAACAAAAAGTGCTGGAGGCTGACTGAAAGACTGCCTTTACCTTAATAGCAGAGAAGAAACTCCTGCAAAAGAAAACTGGGTTTCTGTATACCCTGTGACCCTTTAAGAACCCCTCCAGGGCGAAGTAAGCCTGCTTTTCAGATGAAATCCCTGAAAAAGCTAGGTTTGTTTTGCAGGTCCAAATGTTTTCTGGAGATATTTAGGATAGAATTCACCTTACAACAGAGAGTCAGGAAAAAAACTATGCACCAGCTAGGTTCCATTTCATTCTTGCACTGAAATATATAATTCTTGAGCTGTTTTTTTATTCCAAAATAAATGACAGTTTAATACTCAGAAAACTCAGTGAACAGAAAGGCTCATCCTGGGGCAATGGTGAAGGTTGGTCCAATTTGCTATACCATGAGCTATTAAACCTTCCTACCCACATTTAGGTTTGTGTAATTCATGCCCACTGGTCCTTCTATCATTCATGGATCATCCTTATCTGTCATTAAAAATACCAAATTAATTTAGGAGTTAAATTAGCTTACTTTACCTACCATGTCTTAATTATTTCATGTTCAGGAGGACAGAAGTTTCCTTTCTTTTATTAACATATTTATTTATGACAATATATAAATCCTTTACTATTGAATGGAAAAAGCACAGTTAGTACATATATATATGTATATGTAATATACATAATATATCTTATACTCTATAAGATATATAATGCAATTCATTCTAGTATATTTGCTGAGTAAAGAACAAGGTTTAATAATAATGCCTCTGTATAATGGATTGGGAAAAAAAGAGAAGTGCTGCACGAAACTTTACCATATATTACATAATTCTATGACTCTGATTCTAATTTAATATCCTTTTTTGTTCATGTTTACCGCTGTCTCTTCAAGCTTGCATACTCAGGCAATAAACTTTAGAAGGTGCAGTCTTTGTCTTCTAACCCTCCCTTCCCAAGTGCTTCAGCCCCCCACTAGCATACTAGGATTAATTCATTTTATTTGTAATTATTTTATTTATTTCTAGTGATGATGCTCATGCTCGTGGCTTTGAAAATTATACTGCATCTAAACAGATGTTGCAGTTAGTTCTGGTATTCAGCCTAGATTTTCTACTTTTTTCATTCCATTAATTACTCTTAATTCTGTGCCTTGGAGTTTTCATAAATAAGTCTTCTCCTTGACTTGAAATGGTATTTTAATAGCCTTCAAATATTTGGGGATATACTGCTAACTGTGCCTAGGTATCTTTTTAGCTAGATATTTTTTACTGCTTTTAATCTTCCATCCTAAACCATTCACTTCAGTGTCTTCATTGTGGCTGCTCTTCTCTGAAGTCTATGATGTACCATGATCTTCTTGGTATAAAAATTAAAGACTTGTAACTGTATATCCAGTTCACGAAGAGCAATAAATTTAGGTCGGAAGCCACATCTTCAGCCTTCGCTTATGTAGGGACCTTTTGTTTTGAGTTCCAAATCACTATCAGACATCTCTTCCTCTCTGCAATCAGCTCCAAATATGATTCGCCATTACTGCTTTCGGGATTTCCCCTTCCCATTTTATTTCAATTTATTCCCAAGACAGAGCATTAGTTTACAATATCCTGAATTCTATTATCATATGTCCTGCCCACGTTTCTAACTGATACAAGCCTTTTTTATTTTCTCTCAGTCCTCACTAGTATTTGCATTTCCTCCTAATTTATTGTTGAACTGCAAGTTTCATCAAGTAGATTATTTCCTTTGTTAAATCACTACTTAAGATATAAGTCCAAATATGAATTCATGCAGATGTCAGTACCTCATTGCTATTAATTTATAGTGTTTTGTATAGCCCACAGTTAACTTTTACAAACTGTGTGAAAAACTAAATTAATCTGAATTAAGTTTTGAAGGGACATAATAGAAGTCTGAATAAAATCCATATATATATATGCACATACACTCTCACTTAATACTTTCCTTTCATTCACCCATTTTACAGTTCCAAAAAAAGCTGAGTAACATTTATAACATTAGAATAAATTTAATAATACAGAAAGTCATGATAATTATTAACATTTTGTTATTTCAACAGAGTGATATCCTTTCAGCTTCTTTTCATAACTTTACTAGTCTAGAAATTAGATTCTTAGAACACTAAAGTTAACTATTTTCTTGTTAAATTTTAAAAAATGATTATACAATCCTGTGTAATTTACTTACTTTAATAATCTAAAATGCATATTCCATGTACCATTGGATTCCTGCATACTTGGATTTCCCACAGATGACCTTATTTCTTGTTTGTCAAGTTCTTCTTACTTTTTAATTGTTCTAGAATTGCCCTTAATTTCTTACTCTTAAAAAGAAGCTTTTTAAGTCTTTTAACAGTTATTTTAAATAAGATTAATATCATCCCCTTCAGTCTTTCTGGTATTTGTTTTTTCCCTATGATGTAAGAAAATCCTTACTATCTTAACCCCTTTGGCTAGCATTAATCTATTTCTCTTTTTATACTGCCTTATCTTTCTCCTACAAGCTTTAGCTTTGAATATTCTTGTCTGGCTGCCTCTTCTCTTTCCCCTTTCCAGAACACTATTCAATAGTGACTCCTTATCTTGTCTTTCAGTGCCAGAAGCTACCAACAGCATGGTACAGCTCTGACATATCACAAGCAAAAGGGAAGGCATGCCAACATGCTCTCACTTCTTGTAGGTGAGTGACGTAAAATACTGTAAGAAACTATTAATTTTTTTTTTTTAATACAACCTCTTGGTAACACTGAACCTGATGTGGTAAATACCAAACTGTTTCAAAAATCTATAGATTAAGGCTGACATAACCATTATTATTTTTGGAAAACTTTCTCTATAATTATTTAGTAGCTATTCTTCAGATTAAGTATTTTGGCCATTCTACACACTGTCAGTGTGTTTTAGATCATTTTACTCGTAATTAGAATACTACAACCTGAAGCATGTTAAAGAATTAACTAAAAAACCATGGACCATTACAGTGACTGACAGGAATAACAAAACTCACTGACAACATACATGCTAGCTTCGATTATGGGTCTAGCTATTTGCTGAATACTGACATATGTACAAACCCTTAGAGATCAAGAAACCCTCAGTATGAACCAAAGAGAAGACTGAAATAAAATATGCAACTCAATTAGTTTTACCCTAAGCAAGGGATTGACTATACGACCTTCAGAAGTCCCTTCAAACCTAAATTTATCTATGAATCTATTTCACACAATTTCAAAAGTATTTTGGAATCTAGTCACAAAAATCGGTCTGAAAGTAAAATGTTAGCCTTAAGGCACCACCCTTAAAATCTCTTGAATTTATTATTACATTTGGTTACATGAACACAATGAACTACTCTCAAACGTGAAGGATCCCCAAAAACTTAATATGCATTTATACATTAAAAAAATCTCTATTTCAATCATAAGTTAAGTTGGAAAGCTTGAGCTCTGGTCTTCTGGGACTGCTCAACATCTGAATCCTGCACACCACATCACACCAGGGGAATGCTAAAATATAACCAAACCATGAGTATGGCCTAATAACTTAAGTGATCTTCCAGGGACCGACATCAGTTCTGGAAGCTAACTTGCAACAAAAAAGTTGTCCAGCTAACTGTTCTCACTCAGCTGATGTTGTAAACAGTTCATGCTTCCAACCTCACTTACCAATGTTTTCCAGAGGTTTCCCAGTTCTAACTTTACAACTATTTTCTATCCATTCAGAGCATATGTTTACAAACCCTTTTTCTAAAAGGAGAAATATATGAGGACTGCTACAAAGAACACCTGCACTTTGTTAATTTATTTTATTAGTGTTGAAATGGTTGAGGGTAGCCTCAGAAACCAGGATCCTGTTGTTCTCATAAACTTCCCAGACTTACTGGTGGAGGCATAAATTGCCTTTTGATAGCTGTATATCAACAATTTCCGCAAAAATATAGGAAATAATATAGAGCATATATAAACGAATAAGAAAGACACCATCTATGCAAATTTAGTAAAAAAAAAAAAATTCAGAAGTACTCTGTAATGTCATTAGGAAATTTGTTTAAACATTATAACTGCATATTTCTCAGTGAGGTCGTGTTGATTTGTTCCAGATTACCATGGATTTGTACATGAATGGAACACAAAATAGTTAGTCTGAGTGCTGTGTGCTTGTGCTTATCATGTGACTAATGAGTGGTGCACACAAAAATGAAACTTCTTGGAAAACAGAAATGTGTGCTCAACGGCTGTAGGGGACACCTGTGTGGACAAAGACATTTATGTATGATGTCTGGCCAGAGTTCAAAATTCATGCTACTAAATGTTCACCTGGGAGAACTAGGACAAATTCAGCTGTGGTAAATGTGCCAGAGACAGGATGACTAAAAAAGGGAGGGGTAATTTATAGCATTTTCTTGAATACAAAACAAACAAAAAAAAAAGCAAAATAATGCTGTGATTGGTCATTAAACCTATTCAGTGATACAAATGAAGATTAACTGAATAAAGACAGCTCAGAGAGCAAGAGTGCTCCCAGCACCATTGCCACTCAAAAGCACGTAGATCTAACATTGCCCTAAAAAGGTCATCAGTCCATCTGTTTCTTTGACAAAGGTGACAACCAGCCTACATGGATTACTCTCTCCTAGCAGTATTTAACATTCCATAATCCTCAAGCCAAACAGAGACAATCCCATAAAAATCCAGGGGACAATCTAAAGCTTTTCTATGTTATTGCAGACACAATGAGCTAGAAGGAATACGGTCATTATTCTGTGGTGGTAAAAACCACTGATTTCAACAGTTTCTGATAAGCTAGATTCTCCAAATGAAAGTGTAAATGATTTATGACATCATTAGACTCAATTGTCTCTATGTAGAGAATTATTTCCATTTCTCTGAGTTTATAGTGTGGTTTATTACAAATAATTTAAACAAGAAAATGTACAACATACATTCAACTATTTATCTTAATAATTTCATTTGTTACACATTTGTACTCATAAATGAAAGTATTTCAACGTTGTCTACAATTCATGTGATTTCAAAGACTTCTTATGTCGTTTAGATTAAGGTATTGTCACATTTGAGTAGACTTCAGTGTATTTACACATGGCAGATCTATTAAAAATGTAGTAATCATTTATGACAATGAAACCATTGCAATAAGAAAAATAAAATCTTGATTAAATAACACCTGTACCTTTGTCTTTCTTACACTAATGAGTAACTAACTTCTAATTGTGCTTTTATATAAACAGAAAAAAGAATGTTTGCTATAAAGAAAATCTAGAAATTTCACTGAGAATTTCATTTTTAAGAATGCCTGTGGCTCTTTCTAGTAGTTCTTGTGCTTAAACTGACAAGAACCCAAAACCAGAGAACATGAAAGGCTCTCTGGCTCACCTTCTCCCCTTCAATCCTGATATCAGAGGAAATTAAATACTAACGTAAGCAAAGATTGACAAGCAACATCATGAAAATCTTCAAGGTTACTGCAAACGGATTAACTCACAATATTTGTACATGGTCTAGATACCTGTTTTGGTGTCTAAAAAGGGACTGAGCAGAACTGGAAGCTTCTTTTCAAGCAAGTGGTGCAGATGGCCTGGAATCAGCTCCTGAAGTGCCTATGTGGGGACATCCCTGTTCCCGATGGGCCTAAATAAAGGCCTCTGGTACTGTACACTTTACTTTGTTCCCGCTTTGAGCCTGGTTGGGGACGTAGGTGACCATATAAGTCTGCTGTGCACCAGAAAAAGCATCTAACCTGCTGACGACCAAACTTCTACACACTCTTGGGCAATGCTATATATCTGAGAGAGTACTGAGCTGAACCCAAACACTTTTTGCTCACTTTTATTAACAAATACCAGCTATGGAAAAAGATTAAATACTTCTTTCACATATAAATATGCTATTTAAAGTAAGTATCTCTTAAGGAGGAGGTGATACAAGTTCATGGTCATCCTTAGCCTGAGGAAACTTGAGCCCATATTTTCTCTTTCCTGGGAATATTGCCCTCAATGGTAGGCAAAGGGCTCATGTTAAGTGTTGGTATGTTCTGATATTCCTGTGAAACTACAGCGCTGCAAGAAATAAGAAAGCAAGATTTGTGGGATCAGCAGAAGCAACTCAGAGGAAACCTCACTCTGTACTGATGGTTAAAGTGCTTCCTGACTGAGGGAAGACTAGGCTCTGGGCAACGAACACATTTAATTCACATCCTAGCTTAACCCACTGCAATTTGGTTGCCTGCCTACACTCTACCATCACAGCGTAATGGAACTTGCAGAAATGAATGGGGCATGGGCTGGAAGGCATATCCTGCCTTTCATGACTGAGACCTTTTTTGTGCATAAAGCCAATGGAGAAAAACAGTGGAAGCTGATGGCACAGAGCAATGGGAGAAAAGAAACTGATTTGAAGAGAGTTCATAACACAGAGGAATCATGTGCAAAGTAGAGCGTAAAGCTGGGAATATTGGACTCTTCACAGATGTTCAACTTCAATTGGTTGTGTGACTGGAGTGATGAGGAAACAAAACCAGAGAATTAAATACAGGGATTCTATTTATTTGTCCGAGCCTGTGCGTTTCTTGGGCTAGCTGAAATAAAGACTGTTTTTTCTTGTGTTTTGTTTTAGGTCTTTTGCATTTGTAATTCCTACAAAGCTTCTGTGTTTGTTTACTTCACCTATTTTATGCCCCGGAAGGGATAAACTGTAAGCTTAGAGTACTAATAAGACCGGAGTTCTGTGAAAGTGCAAGCTTCTGGGAAATCTGAGGGTTTAGCTGAAAGAGTAATGTAAAAAGCTAACAACCTAGAGACAAGACAAAGCGTAGGGAGACCAAGGAAAAAAAAGCAAAAAACATGCTTAGAGCCAGTATAATTTAAAGGGAAGCTTAAGTATGTATAAATCTTACGTTTATAAGTATGTATAAACCTATGTTATAAGCTACAAACCAAGAAGTCTGCTCGGTATTTAGCTGTGAGCTCCATCAGGGCAATGTGACAATTTCTAACAGAGAGCTACAAGTTACAAATACCAAATATGCTGAAATGGACTTTGTGGCCTGAGGGTCTGTCTTATGAGAGGAACAGTGTGTGATCATCCTTCAAGTTAGCATGCACATGATGTATTCTCTGATCAACACAGCACTTTGTGTCTTTGCCAGCGCATCACTACTACCATGAGCAATGTGTGTCTGCCAAAGGAACAAAGGAGAATACCAGGGGTCTTTTTGCCTGCATGCCAAAAAGATCCCTGTCCCGAAATGGCAGGATTCCCAACTATATCACAGTACCAGACACCATCTTGGTGTCATATCGCAATAGTGTCTTTCAGTAGAAGAGATTTAGCATCTCTAGTACTTTTTTCCTCAAGAAATCTCCAGTGTACCCTATGCCTAGTCTCTATCGCTTCATTTGTTTATGCATTTTGTATTAACCCATATAACAGACACAAACACCTTCTAAATTTTCATCTTTTCAGCTGATTTGGAATCTAATTTTCTCCATGTGTAAAGGTCCACACAGACTTCTCTTCAGAATACCACAGTGATTCTCCCTAATTTGCCAAAAAAGATCACCTTTAATTACAGCATTCACCCTTAATAAGTACAAAGACTGTAAGTGGTCACGAAACATAAGCTCAAAACTTGTAATGATAATTGGGCTGTGAAGAAAGACTGAATGGACAAGACTTTTAAATCCTTGGTTGGTATCAGACACATAACAAAGATCTGTGTTAATAGGGCTATGCAATTCACAACATTCTGTGCTGCTAGCAAAATAACTTGTATTTTTTAATTGAGATCTCTCTTAGCTGGAAAAATAACACCCAGATCATTGAAGATAATAGATCGGTAGATCACCAAAACATCTTACGTGTTTGCTTTTGCAGTTCTTACTTCATTCCGTCTAAGTAAATTATAAATTCGGTTGTTAAGCTGATCTTTTTGTCATGTTTTTTGATAACCTTTACTATGCGTACGCACATCCTTCGAGGTCACATATTCTTCCACAGCTCATAATACAATAAATATTATCTTCCAATCCTTCATAATTTAATGCCTTCTCCTTCTTAGGAAGAAACTCCCTGACAGTAGCTGTCATCTTAAATGACTGTCAACTTCGTGTTCAAACACATATCATATATTTAAAATGTTTGGTGAAAGGAAAAATTTAGAGATAAATACAAACCCAAATTTTCACAAAAACAAGAATTAAGAAGCATCTATTCCTCCAGTAGTTGTGTCAGTCACAGCCAAATATCAGCCAACTGCTCCTAAAGTGATTCCTGTTTTTATCCAGATATGTCTAGTGTGATACCATTTGTCAAATATAAATCAATAAGGTGATACTACTTTTTCTTTCACCTAATGAAAAAAAAATGCAGGCTTTAGAATGCTGAAATTTTGTAACAAATTTTATGGCAGCTCCTAGACATATTCAACAGAAAGGAAAAAAAAAAAGTACAATGACGATAACAAGTGCCATTCTTGCTGATTAATTCTAAATGGTTTTTAGTGTAGCCCTGTATCCCAATAAACACAGCACTGCTGTTGCCATTAAAAAGCCTCGGGACATGTCAAGTATTGTCTGAACTTGTCTTGTTCTTCCTGGAGCTTTGTTTAGCTTGTTTAATGACCAGCCAGCTATTGCTTGATTTGTTTAACTTTTGCTTATCTTTGTAGAACCATGTTCTTTTCATAGATGGTAGCAACAAACAGTTATTCCGTACAGAATTACATACTTATTACCCCAGCAAAATGATGCAATGCAGAAGAGCACTGTCATGGCAATGAGAGAATGGTTTGAGAGCAGAGGTGTCCAAACAGGAGACACTGGATGCAGTGCCAGGGGAGCACAGGTCTGGCAGGGTCAGTGAGGGGCAGAGGATAGCACTGGGGATGCCAGAGCTAATGAAGAATACACTGATGATAAGTTAAAGCAGTGCAGACCTGGGAACTGGGCAAAACTAGGTTCTAGGATAACAAGAACGAAGAACATTTATCCAACTTATGTAAGACAGTCCATATATAGTTTTTTTTAATTAATTTTTATTAATATTTATTAATATTGATTTATTTGATGGCAATTTATTATTAGTTATTGTTATAATTAATTTGTTTAATAATATTTAGAGAAATTATTGTTAATCACAAAATAATGTTTTCCTGTTCTAATATTGATTAGATATATTTAAGTTACCCACATCTTCAATCGAGGGTATTTACTGGCAAACCTGCTTTTAATTAAATCCCATTTACATGAATAATCCTGTTCATTCAATGAGATTAACTATGTAGAAGTGAACACAAAAGCAGGAATTTAGTCATGTCTGAAAAATATTTAGATGCTATGGGCTGGCACGCTTTGGTTCCCCTTCATGTCTTATTTATGATAGAAATTCTTTTATTGTAAAGTTACTGAACGTGTTATGTTATCAGACTAAAATCTCTTTTTTGCCACACTTCAGATTTCACATGGACAAAAATCCATTATCCAAAACCTTAAAACCATGGAATAGGAGATAAGCGTAAGAGTCCTTCATTCCCTTCATGTATTTCATCTGCAAAACAGGCAATAAAATCACCTTTCACTTCAAGCATCAGAAAATACCTGAAGACAACATGGATTTGATTTTCATCAGAACTATGGGGAAAAAAAAAACCCTTTCAGATTTAGCAGTGATGGCATAACCTATATATTAAGTACCTGTATGATACTGATTACTGAGCAAACTATAAACTTTGACATATTTATCCTCATAATATCACCAGAAGGCAAGGCAGTACTATTACAACAATACTGCGGGGCAGGAAGTGATGCACAGAAGCTGTATTTACAAAAGAAATCAAATAAATTTACATGCCTCATTATCATTTTCAAGGCCTACATCCAAAATGGGGACCTCCAAAATGTTCACCCTAGGGCAGCCCACACCTGCTGGTGTCTAAGAACCATAAGCAACACGCACGAGGCGCACATAAGGGTCTGGGCATTGCCTTAGCTGTGAGAAGCAGCAAACTCCTGAGAGTCACTTGCACCTATTTGCCAGCAGGACCGAATCCAAAAGGGTGGTCTTGGATCTCACCTGCTTGACCAAGCTGTTCACAAACCACAGCCAGAGGTGGCATCCTCCTTTTATAATGGTGTCCTGGTTTCGGCTGGGATAGGGTTAAATTTCTTCCTAGTGCTGTGTTTTGGATTTAGTATGAGGAGAATGTTGATAACACACTGATGTTTTCAGTTGTTGCTAAGTGCCCTCCCAGTCCAAGGACAGCTCCCGTGCCTACTGACTGAGCTAGGTACACAAGATGGGAGGGAACATAATCAGGACAGCCAGCCCAGCTGGCTAATCGGGTATTCCATACCATGTGACGTCATGCTCAGTATATGAAGGGTAGGCGTGATCCAGGAAGTACCGATCGCTACTTGGTTATCGGTCAGCGCGGGTGGTGAGCAATTGCATTGTGCATCACTCATTTTGTATATTTTATCATTATCATTATTATTTTCCCTTTTTCCGTTCTATTAAACTGTCTTTATCTCAACCCACGAGTTTTTCTCACCCTTACCCTTCCAATTCTCTCCCCGTCCCGCTGGGGGTGGAGGTGAGTGAGTGAGCGGCTGCGTGGTATTTGGCTGCCTGCCAGGTTAAACCACGACAAATGGCATCCTCCTTCTATAATCTTCTGTGTATATACTGCCAACTCAGACCTGAAGGCCCTGTAAACAACTGCAGCACCTGGAGCAATTGGGACTCAGCGGCTTTGCTTCTCAGAAGGTTCTGTCTGGTCAAGGCATAGGAATATTCTTGATTTTTCCCAGATTTGAAGCTGCCCCAATTTTTGTGGATCAATTAAAAATTCAGTGGACTAAAGAGAACAAATATGTAATAATTTGAATATTCATTTGCAACACAGGAAAACATCGGTTCCAGACCTGGCTCCAATTATTTTTAAGTATTCACCCAGGACAATAACTATCAAACTTTTCTTTTGATCATAATTCTGCTTCAAGAGGTGAAACTCATATCTATTGTATTCATGAACCCAAATAATAGCATAATCAGCTGAAGCCCTATTGCCCTATACATAACTCCCACAACTTTATCAGGTGTTGGGATCGGTTAATATCCCAGCCTTGGCACCTTCCTCCCTTCCAAGGAGAGTGAACCTTGATGATACTCTCTATATTATTAGTGACTTCCTAGACATTTGGTGCAGACGGGACCAGCTGGACTAGGCTCTGTATTCACATTACACCTGCAGTGCTGAACATTTTTCCTCCTCTCCTTTGTCAGTATGAAGCACATCTATCACCCTTCAAATCTACCAGTACGGAGCATCTGTATGTGTGCCAATCACTGCAGATACCAGCCAATGCCACAGAACAAACAAAACACTTCCAAGGATAAAAACATAAATCATTATAGTTCAAGCTGAAGTGCCCAGCTTTGCAGACAATTGAAATCTTCTATGCATACAGTCCAGAAGGGACTGCAAAGAATATATTCATAGGATAGAGAAGCAAACACCATATAAGAAAAAGTGAACCATTTAGGATTCAAAGAATTATTCCACATGAGATCTTCAGACTTAAGATTTTCCAAAACCCTTTCAGGAAAAAGTGTTCTTGCATGAAGCACGTACAATATTATTCCTCATAACCAATAAGTAGCGTGAATTCAATTCCCTGATTTTCTAATCTTTAATTTAAGCCCTTTCTAGCTGCACTACAGGAATGAGCTCCAAGGGCTTTGCAGACTCATCCCGAGCACTCTGTGCACACTTTCACAGCAATCTGCACCGCTGTCTAATGGTCAGCTGGAAGCCCTGGATGAACATGTATCTTGGACTCTATTTTGAAAGATCCACCAGTAATACTGTAACCAAACCTGGTATAGCTGCCTAGAAACACAATATGATGTAACTGACTGCTAATATATGCAAAAGACCGGGCAAGGGTAACGTGTTGACCACTTTTTGATAGACTTTTTTTTTTGGCCTAAGCAAATCTAAACCTGGCTGAACAAGCACCACTATTCCTCTCCAGTTCTTTCCTGTGCCACTTTTTGGTACTGATGGAGGCTTACCTGGGCCATCATAGCACACTCATCCAACATCAAGATCACCCAACTGAAAAAAACCCAAGGTGAATAGTTTTCTGCTTGGCTGATGTACTGACATAGCTCAGCAAAGGGAAAGGAGTGAAGCCAGAGCCATCTCAGCAGCAATGGGGTCTCAGATTCTCATAAACAACTTGTGATAACATACCTCAGTTGATGACACTGGTTAACAAATTCCCACTTAACATAAGGTATTTCCAATGCTAGTTAGAAGTGGTAAGGTTGGAAGTCCTGTTAATCATTTTCCACAGCTAAGAGTTGGTGAATTGCTCTTTTGATCCTTCATCCTCCCATCATCCTTCAGCAAAGCTGTTCAATAGCACACAACTATCAGCTACAGCTGAAAGTTATAAACCATGCTATAAACAAACACTGTCGCTACATAACTGATGAAGAACAACAGGAACCAAAGTCAGCTCCCAAAGTGTTTTACATTTCCTGAAGAATAAAAGAGAGCAAATTGGTGAAAATTGCCCGAAAAGGGATGACAGATTGTTCTCCTCTCACATTGTTACCAATATTCTATCAAGCTACCAAAAAATGGATAGTATTCAAAGTTTATATTTTTGTTGTGTTTTTGCCATTTCAAGGAGATATAAATAAAATTTGAACCGAATAACTAAAATAGCTTGCTTCCAAATTTCAGTTGCACCCATTTTCAGCACCATCAAAGAAATATTAATTTGAGCATGTCATATGCCTTGTTTTCCCTTCAAATAATGAAGAAGAACAAAAATGAGAAATTGAAGTAAAGCACATAAAGAGATAGGCTAACCAGCTAAAAGAGAAAGAAACGAAGCAAGCAGTTACAAAATTGCTTTTTTTTAAGTGCATCTGCTTCACTCTACCAAATGTCAAGGATGGTTTCAAAAGTAAAACTACAGAGAAAAAGAATCTTAATTTTGGTAGAAGGAACACATGCTATCACTGTTTCACATCTCTTTTGTGGGCTCTAATCTAATCTACATTTAGACCAAATTATATTGATAGCATGGGGAATTTGCCTTGAGTAAGGACAATAATTTGGCCTTTGCAGAGCAAAGTAACAACGCTGGTCTCATACACTGTTATTATAGATTGTTTTTATTAATTCTGATGGTGGCTAGTCCATCAGGAAAATGTGTCAGTAATCTGACAAAAACTTTATTTATAACTTCTCTAAGAGATTAACAAAACTGAGAATGACTTTGAAAAATTTGACTGTCTTCCTCTTGAGATTCAACTAGCATCAGAAAGGGCTCAAACTCTGAAATATTCATAAATCAGTGATGCATAATTTGTGAATTTGTACTTTATATCATGTACAACTTTCTCTATCCTAAAGAGCATTTTATATTTCTTGTTAACAGTGAATGCAAATAATGCTCAATGGAATTCTGCAGTGACCTTTGTTTTATTACAATTACTGCATATTTATAAATGAACAGCAAAACTTCAATTTGAGAACTACAACAACTTTGAGTTGGAATCCTTTGATAAAACACAACTGAATAAACTTCATAAAATTAATTCCCTAAGAAGAAAAAAAGAAAGTCTCCTCTGAAAATTCCTCTGTGTATACCAACACACAAAGCAGATTTCTCCATGCTTTTGCAAATAGAAAACTAAACAAAACAGCAATATGGATAGATTTGAACAGAAGAGGATAAATTGCTTTAAAAAGAGCACAGGAGAACATATTAAGTGTAATAGATCATATAATCACTGTATTATATAAATGTATAAAATATAAAAACGTAGGTATAGAACACTGCATAATAAGAAGAAATGCAGTACCTGCATTATGTCATAATATTAATTCCATGTAATGCCACTGAGACCTAATAACTGAAATCCCACTATGTAAACAGAATCACCATTAACTTCTGTTAATGGCAGTTCTACACATGAACACTTCCACATTTGTCAAAAGCACAAGCAAATCAGAGGACAAGGTCTAAAATACAGTAAACATCTTGTATACTCTGCCCACCCAGACAAAGTGTAATAGAAGTATTTGAAGACAAAAGGCACAGCTTACTGATATAAGAAAGGCAAACAAAGGCATGACTGGTCTGAAATCTTCAATGGTACAGGACTCAGTATTATCGAGTACTTGTTCACTGGAGCCAGCAGCAAGAGAGTCAGAATTCTGTTCCTAATTTGAATATGGTTTGACTTCAGTCTGAACACTTAATTCCTTTACCTACCTTCCCCATTCTTTGGGGATTCTGGTTCCTATTTATGTTCTGTGCTCTTTAGAGTGGAGGTCCCTAGTAGCATTTGTCCCCAGCTTGAGAGCAGGTCTCCACAATGTCTGATGTGCAATAATGCACAATAATTCAAGCAAAAATGGCAGTCTGGGGAACGAAAATCCTGAGTTTGATTATAACACAGCTTCCAACATACTATTTCATTGAATCCATGAATGTTTTCAGCAAGCAATGAGCTCAGAAAAACTGGTATTCAGATCCTATACAGTACATTTGTGATCTCGCTGAAGGCAGGGCAAACACTTGACTGCAGTAGGCTGACCTTTCCCACAAAATAAGTAATATGCCATCTTGTTAGTGTGAGAAGTGCTGAACAAAATACTGGTAGAATCTGTGATACTAAAGAAATTACCATGCAGACATATATATATAAAACCAAGTATATTTACTAATAAAGCATTTAAATAACTGGAAGCAAAGCCATTTATATAGGCTTTTCCTACCATAAAGGAAATTGGGTATTTTTCTTTTTGAAGGTATCAGAAAATTCACTTATGGATTGATCAAAATTCCACCAAATTCAATACACATGTGAAGTGCTGATTACTCTTGCACACCAATGCCTAAACTTTACATCAAAACAAAAAGTTTCATAGTTTACTGAAGTAAATCAGGTGGAAATGATCAATACAGCACAAACTGAAGTACAATCAGTAGTGATAATAGCATATAATCCTTGAAAACAAAGGTAGGGCTTATTGATTAAAGGAGATTCTGATCATTAATGCTTTTTCTATGGTGCATCACTTCAAAAAAAAGGAATTTGAAATCAAACTTGCATGGCTCTGATAAAGCATCCTATTACGAGTGGTCTAGAGTGACCCAATATAAATATGAATATAAATGTTTAGGGTGATTGTTTTCTTTTAGCAAAGTAAGTCAAAAAGGGCATTATATGAAGCACACTGGAATCCACAGGACATTTTGAAACATTTCCTTCAACTGGGAACCAGATCCATAAAGAAGAAACATAATGTCTCTAACTGGTTTTATAAAAGTTTCTATGATGATTTTGGTCATGAACATTTTAGGATGTAAAAATTATTTAAAGTGAAATTATTTTTCTTTACATTCTAGATTTTCACTGAGATCAAACTGCTTATAGCTGCTCATAACCTGCATGGTAACAGGTTATTTTAGTATATCAGTTTTAAGTTTTTAAATAATATTTTATAAGTCATAATGAAAAATACCTTTCACATAAAATTAAAAAGCCTGTTCTTCCATTAGTGCTCATCTTCCTTTGTCCCCTTGGACTCATGGATAAAAGAACCACTGCAAACAGCAGGATATAAAAACTATTAAGAGTCTTCCAAGTATGTTATTGTACTCACTCAATATTCTGGACAAGAGTTTTATTTATTTTGGATTTTCTGAATTTTGCTTTAGTTTTTAATAGTTGTTGCACACTAATTATTAAATAACCCTGTAGAAGTGTATGGTTGTTAAGCTCCATTTTGTAATTTTTGATTTTCCTAGACAAATCCTGCACTGATTTAACAGTTTAAATCCTCTGATGGAGCCATGCTATGACATGTTATTACTACCTATGACTTTCTGCCTAAGGGTGTCCAGCCTACTCAGCCAGATAGTGACCTCTGGGTGTGTGATGTATATCATAAATTAATCTTAAATGTGTGCAACAGGAGGTGGGCATTCATGGAATGACATATAAATAAATGCATACATGCCATGAAAGCGTCACAAAATTATCTGCATCCTACATCTTACTATTATTCAACAATGTGTCATAAATTATTGTTTTAAAAAGACATCTATTACAGCAAATCCTGTTATGATGTCCCTGTTGTTTTCAGATCTGAAACAAGAAAAAATAAATAAATCAGTTGCTGAATACTGAGATGCTGGTACACAGTGAGCTGTTAGAATTTGTGACAAAGTAGACCAATGTTACATTTCTAGCATATTAAAAAATCCCTACTAAAATAATTTTAGACTGGCTGAACAAGATATACGAGATTAAGCCTGGAATTCTAAATGCCAAGATTTAACTAATGTGAATATCCCCTCTCTTCTTTTCTTCTGTTGGATGAAAGTAAGAGGATGAAAGAATTATTTTCATTGTTTTATGAGGGTCCCTGTCAGATACGTCAGTAAAACACAGGGGAAAACTCTCTCTCTGTTTCTGTCTAAGTAACTATTATAAAAACCCACAATAATACTACAGCTTTGTAATGGTCACAATGAGAAAAGACATTTTTGCATTCTTGTTGTCATCATTCATAAAATTGTATGGGTTGACTACATGCAAAGGCTTTACAGGTCCACTAAAGCTGGAAATGAGCCCTGTCTTATTGATAGAAACTTCATGAGATACTTCAGTCACAGCACTGAAGATCAAAAGGACAAATTCCCCTGAGCCCTTAAATTCAGGACCCTGCCAGACTGTTCATTGAGACCTATTTGCTAGTGCTTTGATCCAGGTTAAGCACCTCAGATGTAAGGCTGCGGAAAGATCAAGATACAATGGAAGTGGGTCTTAGTGAAAATGTGGCAATTTTCAATATTGCTTTAATCAGTGACACCGAAGATGATCTGCCTATGGAAGAAATGCTGATTAAACCACATATTTCCAAACTGTTTTATTAAAAAAATAATAGTTACAGCTCTCTTTTTTGACCTAGTTCCTTTTATTGTTCAACATTTCACTTCTAGAAACACTATCATCCATTGTATACTTGTCACATCTTTTGTAAAATGCAACACTTTTTTAAAAAGGAAAAACACTGACTTACATCCATTTTCCTAAGCCATTTATCATGTTCAAAATTGTAAAAATCTTCAGAGGTTCAAAAAAGAAACAGCAGGCTTTAATCTAAATGCACTCTATTTAGGTTATGGTTCTAAAATGTGACTGGAAATATTATTGGGAAAAGATTTTGCACTTCATACAGCACATCTGAAGGAGAGGAGAGTATGCATAATACTGTACAAAGCTCTCAGGTCTTTGCAATTCCTTTCTGAAAGTCATTGTTAGGCAATGTCAGTACCAAACCTCAAACTAATACATGAATTCACAAAACACAATCTTACGGAGTCTGGAGCACTCTCACAGTGTTAGGCAAACTCCTTTCCCCTTAAAACTCAACTTACACCAGCAAAACTGTACTTTCAGTTGCCACTACGAACTCTAAGAACAAGAAACCATTCTCTTAGTTATTGGTCAACCTTATTTTTGCTACCTGTGCTGATCTAACTTGAACCAGATTGCCTGTGAAAACAAAATTTGCATTTCTTGCCTAAAGGTTTGCTGACACAAGTGATGAAATGCATTATGTTTCTGGCAGGAATATTCTACGTTTTGATCCCTCAATAAAGCCTCCAACTGAACTACAAACCAGCTTTATACATACAAATACACTGACTGATGTGCTTGATAGATGCAACTATACCCACAGAAAACAAAGACTCAACACACTTCTCTTGCAGATTTTTAGCCTTCTGAGGAGAGGGGGAAAATGCTTTAAACACTGAGTAGAAGACAAAGAGCGTACTACTACTGAGAAGTACCATGAGGCTTAATTTGCTAATTGATTGTAACTCCTAGTAACAATCTGATGAACAATTTCCAAATGCATTAAAGTAATTAAATAAAACATTGAAATAATTATATTACTGTTAAAATTCTCAACAACACCAAAAAAACACTAAGTACAGTTAAAAACAAGTGAAGGAAACCTTCCTTCCAAACCAAATTTCCACCCTCTCTAACAATGCCGTTTCTTAAGCTAATATCCAGGAAAACCCGCAAGTAGGGGCAAGAATTAAAATACATCTGAAATCGGAAGCAAAATATGTTGGAAACGTATTTCAAAATTAAGGGAAAAGAAAAAAAACATTGCCCTAAGCTTCCTCTGTCCTTTCCACTAAGCGCATTTCAGAAATAGGTGCTTTAACTGGGGGACACGCATGCCCCTGGAATTCAGCGTATTTTTGCCAGCGGTATGAAGGGCCCCCGGCGGCCTGTGCACCCCTCTGCGCTTGCACTCCTTCTCCCCCAGCCCCACCGACGAGGTGGTGCCTTAGGATGGGAACCAAGGCCGGGGAGGGGGGGATGCCTTTCTCTCGCCGCGGGAGCGACTCCCGCCGCGCCGGGACCGCGGGGAGAAGCGCCGCCCGCCCCCTCCGCGGGGCCCCGCTGGACTTGCGCGGGGCTGCTAACGCGGGGCAGCCGCCACACCGCGGCTGCGTCTCCTACGCGCGTTTGGGTCTGCGGCGTTTACATTTTCTAACGGAGTCCGCGGCTTCCCCGTGCCCTGGCCCATGACACACACGGCGGAGGTGGAGAGGGTGCGAGCAGCGCCTCGCGCCTAACTTTCCCGGCCCGCTGACGGGCGCTGTGAGCCCCCGCGCACCCGCGCAGAGCCCTGGGCGGCGGGCTGCGGCGGCCGCCCCCGCGCAGCGCCCGGGGCTCCCGCCCGGCCCCGGCTCAGCCGGCTGCCCCCCGGGCTCCGCGACCGGGGCTGTCTCGTCCTCCCAGGGCACTAATTAGCTCTAAACGATGTTAAATACCAGCCCTGCCGCTGCAGAGGCTTCTCTGGGAGTTTTTTACAGGGGACGTGCTTCCCCGTCATTTAAGATCGCTGTGTTTCCCGGGCTCCGAGCTGTCGGGTGCTGGGAGAGGCGCTGACCTGCAGGACACCAAAAGTGTCCCTCGTTCCTCCCCTCCCCCCGGCCCTGCCCGCGGCCTCTGGCACCGCGGCAGCTGGAGCAAGTTCAGCTTTTCTTCTCCCACAGCACTGGGGCTTGGCTGCCCTTAAAGAAAATCCTCTCCTAACAACGTGTCAATGTTACATTCCCCCACAAAGCAACTTCTATTAGGGGGGCTGGGAGCTTGGCGCTGCCTCGCCACAGACTGGGAGCTTTGTGGCGATGCAGAAAACAAGGAGAGAGGGAACATTTCCTGCATTAAAATGCAATACCCTGGGCTCGATGATTTATCCCTTGCCGCAGGGGCACATCCCCCCTTCCACCATTCCTGCATGGCTGCTCTGAAGGACCCCTCACCCACAGGTTGCAGCCAGAGCCCCCCATCTAGGTTCACCCTACGTTTTCTCTGCCTCTCATCCCCCCCCAATGTCTTTCCCCAAATCACCTCCCGACCTCCCCAAAATGTCAGGAGGCCAAAACAGGAGGTATGAAGCAGAGGGGCTAGGCAGAGGGCTGCCACTCTAAATGCCGGACCCCTGTTCTCCCACCCTTCCACAACCCCCCTTTTCCAGCAGGGACACAAAGCAGCTGCTGGGACTGACACACCAATTGCTACGAGATTCAGAGCTTTTGTCTCCTGGAGCCGAGGCCGTCTGGAGAAGGGGCTCCCAGCAGGTCAAAACAGTTTGTGCTGACTCTGCACGGTGCCTCACATCTTTAGGCATCGCAGGCAGAGGGTTCACCCTGAAGAACTGCATTTGCTTTCGGTTTGCTTTTAGGTTGTTGATGTGTGGGCCCAGTTGGGACCAGGTGTCCTGACCGTGGTAAATCTCCTGGTCTTTTAGTCAGGTTGCCCGCATGCCTTTGGAAATGTTTTCCTTGCAAAGTCAAGGGATCATATCAAAAGGGCCAAGATTTTGTAGTCGGGTGGTTGCAGTAAAGAGGTGGTGAGGGAGAGAGCGATTCCTGTGGGCATTACTTTAAGTGGGGGCTGAAAACAGATGGATCCTACTTATGAGGAGTTTCAACAGTGCTCAGCAGAACTATATGCTGAAGGTTAGGCCAGTTTAGAAATGAAAATGCAGCCTTCCCTGCCCTGAGTGAGTGTGCATCTTCTCCAGCCCTTTCATCTCGTATAGAGGCGAGCTGGAGCGGAGAGCAAGTCAAATGAATGTGAATATCAAGGAGAGCCGGCAGCAGGACCTACACACTGCTGTGGGATTCAGCCCCCCCTCCAAGAAGCACCTACCTTCTTTTGGCGGCCGTTTGGCTTCTCTGGTGAGGTTGCAGACCTGGGTGGTTTGCAGCTCCTGGGTCAGGCAGCCCTCCGTCTGCTCGTTGAGGGGCAGCACCACGTTATTGAGCAACACCAGGGACTGGTCGTCTATTCCCCATTCTCCCAAATGCTGAGGGCAGGTGCATTTTGTATACATGATCCCACAGGATTCGGTTCTTCCGTTCTCGGATTTCAAGCAGCTCTCCAACCAAGTGCATAACACATGGCACCCAAACTGGCTTGGGCTCACCTTGTTCAACACCAAAAACTCAAAGAAGGATTTTTGGTCATCTTCTTTTTTGTGTAATCCTGGGAAATCGATAGGATAGACGCGGCGTATCTGAATAAAATTCTTATCATACTGCAGAAATACAAAAGCATTCTTGGAATCGCAGAGCTGCATTATAGAATGGTTATTTTTTAAAAGATCCTTTATTTTTTCATGGGAAAAATGATCAAACTGATAAGCCAAGAGGGAAAAGTTGGAGCAGCTGAAGTCCTTTTTGGAAAATTTCAGGTAAATACTATATTTGGTCGGATCTGGATTTTCCAGAGTCCAAGTGCAGTTTGTGAAGTTTTTAGGAAACATTTCACTTACAGAATATGATCCATAAATGACCCCCTTCACCAGCGTGGAACACCAGAAGTCTTGGGCAGCATTAAATCCAAACATAACCAGTAGATAGGTGGAAAATATATAAATCAGCAAATTACGAACAGCCTTCATCCTATGTCATTTGGCCTGCAGGAGATGAAATGAAATAAAAATGCAAGTAGAATTCTTCACGCATTGAAAACCAAACTCCTTCCAATATTCGAGCCAGCTGTTTTCAAGCTTGCAGTTAGAGCCCCTTTCAGAAAGAAGGGCAGGTGATTTTTATTTTATAAGGCAAAGGACGGGTTTGCTGCTGTGTGCACAGCGCCATCACGCGGCCATCGCAACAGCCAAGTCTTCCACCGTCAAATTAAAAAACAATATCTATTAGATTATTAATAGGAATGTCCTCTCCTGTCTAGGATGTAGTCATCATGGCCGGACTAGAACTGCTCAACTTGGGTAAAAACCTAGACGCCTTACCCGACAGACCAAGAAAAAGGCTATTTATTTATTTATTTCTTCAAAAAGTAAATAAGTAATCTCCTATAGTAATATATATGTGCATACAATATGCACATGCAGAATTTCACCGGAATAGAACAAGAAAGCCAGTAGCATCTGTTGTCATATATTCTTTTTCTATTAAGTCTGAGAGGTAACTGTGAAAAATTACAGCCCTAATTTAAAAATGCACAAACTATTATTTATTACAGATGGAACATTATCTCGCATATACCTACATGCCTTCGCAGTGGCCACCTGCGATACAGAGGTCTCTATAAAAAGAAAACCCAGCAGGAAATACTGAGATTAATGTATTAATACAATTTTGAGACTACTGGAGAAGGAAACAAAGACAGACATGATACTAATGCTGATCTGACACTACCACTTTTTAAGATAAAAATTTCAATCTGCTACAACCTCTTAGGATGTATAAAATGGATCACTGTATTAGTATCTACAACCAGTATCTCTATATAGCTGCCAGTGCTACAGCAGGATCTCTGCACCTATTGGACTGCGCTTGCCCTCTTATTACGAATGTCTTGTACTGTCTGATTAGCTGTGTTTTGCAGATGTGCGCTTGAATGATGAAAGACATATTACATTTTCTCTGCTAGTATCTCCAAATAAAGCTGTTTTACTGCACCTGTCAACCGTTACAGCCTTCGCATGCTCTGTTCTCTTAACAGTGGCCTAAGTTAATAAAGCAAACCGTAGTTATATTTACCTCGGTAACGTTATCCAAAAAAATTTAAATTGAATGTTTTCAGCATTAACCTTTGAGAAGTTGCTTATCTCTTACAAATGAGTAGCTTTTCACCTTCTGCTGTCAAATTCAAGCAGACAGAAGTGATGCCAAGCTAATTTCAAAACTCTCTAGATTGCAGAGTCTTCCACTGTTGCTCTGTAAGCAGAGGCAGACATACACACACAGGCACCGTTACTGAGTTTTGATGTGTGTCTTTGCCTAGCTTTTCATCTCCTCACCAAACAGCACGGCATCTTCTCTCTCCCATTGCGTAACACACAGCAAATCACCGGATTAAGCTCCTTTGAAGAGATTTTCGTGTCTCCTAGATTATAATTCAAACTCTGAATCTTGAAATGGGCATAGCAGCACCAACTCTAACCCTCTTTATAGCGGAGGTTTAAAAAAAAAATCAGAACTGCTGCCGGGTCTATCCACACGGTCGGATTTTCTCCTTTCTGCGGATCTATCTTAATGAATAACACGGTCCTCCGTCTCCAAATAGGGTTGGTACAGCATTTAAGGTTTTAAAAAAGAGAAACTTATTGGGAATTCTGGAAACAATTTCCCCTTTGCTGAAGCACTTCGCAGGCAATGCAGTTCTGCGCAGTGTTATTCAGGATGGTGTAGGCGTTGAAAGCCAATGTGACAATAAGTGTCTAAATTAGGAATTCCACCCATGAAAAAGGATTAATTTTATAATCTAGAAAGCAAAAAGGGGACTTATTTGCTTTTCTGTTTGAAAAGGAAAAAAGCCTCTGACTTTTCCCATCCTATGTAATAATTGCACTAGAAAAATAAAGACATCTGCAGTGCTAGGCTGTTTTCTATGAAGAAATGTAATCAAATAGCCCTCATTTTAGTTGTGCGTTTGATCACGCAAGGCTACTGAAACACAACATTGTCTTAATCTCTCCCTGTGTGCATTACACACACACACACACGCACACACATACCCGAATTGAGTGTGCCAGCAGCATTTCGTTTAGTTTGCAGTATTGCTAAATACAAGAGTGAATCTGCTCACTGAAAGGATTAGGCACTCAGATTAAAAGGATCTTTCTTCTCCATGGAGGAGGGAGTTAAAGAACGGCCACAGAGGCTTAAGGTTGCCCATTTGGGAAGGGGGAGAACCCTCTTCTGCTGAAAAGCAAACGGGTGTTTAGTTTGGATATTCCCCAAACTGATTTTCTAGGTGACACTGTAGTTTAGCCGAACATAGACGGCGCCATCACTCCACTTATTTTTTCCCCCAACAGAAGACCCACTGACTTCTCTTATTTTAACTTCCTATTAACCTAACATCCCCCCCCCCCCTCCAAAATTACCCCAATCGTTCACAAACCTCAGGTTTTCTCGGTCTCGCTGGAAATTATTCTCAGGGAAGCAGACCTGTCGCAAAACGGACTTCTCTAACTTTTAAACTGCAGCGCTGAAGTAAATGCGGAGATCATTTTGTATGTGCTGTCTCTCTCTCTATCCTTCAGCAACAGCCTGTCCCCCTCCTCCGCCGCCTCCTCCCCGGATTCCCAAGCTAAAAGCTCTCCAGTCGTAATCCCTGGAAATGGGAAATGGAAATGCCCCGGGCACCCTTACCTTCCACTCCGAAAGCTGTCAGGCTATTTCTCTAAAACACTAGCACCACAGGCACACGTCCCAACAACAGTGATGGAGAGATTCCCCTTCTGTCGGAAGCACCGTTTCCCATTTTCCCCGGCTCAGGTTCAAAACCAAGATTAAAAAAAGCAGCAGAAGATAAAAAACGCAGCGAGAAAACCCCCGCACGCCACACACACGCCCCACCGAGGAAAAAAAAGCAGCTTTGGCTCCGGATCCACCAAATCCAACCACATGAAGGGAAAGAAAAGGAAAAAAAAAAACCAAAACGACCTCAAACCAGCGAGACTGCAGGGGAAAAAAATGGAAGTGGCTGAGCAAGCGAAGGGTTTTTTTGGGTTTTTTTTTTTTTTTTTTTACTTGAAACAAAGTCTCAGCACAGCAGCCGGATGAGCGTCGATACCAGGCAGGCGACGGTCTGAGAGGAGGACTAAGGCGCTAGTGCAGATTTGTTGGTGGGTTTTGTTGTTGTTGTTACTAATAGACTTATTCCTCTTTCCTCCCTCCTCCTCCCCCCTCGGGCACTAATGGCCGGACAGCGGCGGGGGGGTCCTTGGCTGCCGATGTCGGGAAGCGGTGTGAACGCCGGGCGCGCAGGGAGTACGGAGGGAGCGAGAGCGCGTCTCTGCCGCTGCGTGTGTGTGCGTGTGCGCGCGTGTGCGTGTGTGCGTGTGTGTGTGAGAGCCAGCCAGCCAGTCAGCCAGCCTCCGTGGGTGCCGGTGTGTGAGTGCGCGCGTGTGCGCGCCCCCCCTGCGCGCCCCCCCTGCGCGCCCCCCCTGCGCGCCCCCCCTGCGCGCCCCTCCACCGCCCGCTGGGCGCGGGGGGTGGTTGCGCGCCCCGCTCTGCCGGCGCGGCGTGCGCGCCCCTGCGCCCTGCTCCGCGCGTGTGCGCGCGTACGTGTACGCGCGTGCGTGTGCGCAAGGCGCTTCTCCCGGCTCCGGCGGCAGGGCCCGCGGTGCGTGTCGCGCGTCACGGCTGCTCGGCACCGAGCACGTCCCAGAAACGTTGTTTTCTGCGTCGGGAGGTTTTTCTGTCCTCGGTCCCCAGCGCTGGGGCCGGCTGCGCCCCGGCGTGTGAGAAACTGGCGGGCGGGGAGCGGGGGGGAGCCCGCACTTGATCTCCTTCCTCGTTCTTTCTTCTAAAGCATAAACCCCCCCGCCGCCGCCCCAAGAGCTGTCAGTTCGGCACCGCGATGCAGATTAACTGATACAGGGCTCTGGGGATAAAACCCTTTCAAACTGCCGCCCGCCTTTGACTGGAAACAATAGCAATTTTCTCGGCGAGGCTGCAATTAACGCCGTATTTGTTCCCTGCCAGAGATAAGGCTGTGCCCGGATCGTGGCTGCATTCATTCCCCCGGCTGCCGTCGTCCAGCCGCTCTGCACGTCAAGTGCCGCTGGGCCCGTCACGGGGAGGGACGGGGAGCTGGTGGTCGCGTCGGGGTTGCCCGGAGCGGGGTGCCCGGTGCCGGGTACCCGCGGCGGGAGCCGCGCTGCCCCCGCCCGGGGCGGTCCCGCTGCCGGCTCTCGCCGCCGGGTTGGGAGCGGAGTTTGAGAGGCGGCAGCGGCTGAAGGAGCACCGTTAGCGGCGGGTGGGGCCCGAAAGACGGGGGAGTTTCACGGGAAGAGCCTTGCCACAAGGAAGCAGCCTCCCCCTCCTCCCGCCACGTTTTTGGTTTTTTTTTTTATTTTGGTACAGCAAGGTAGGGTTAGATACGCGTTTTCTCCCTCCCCTCCGGCTGTGTCTGTCTGCTCCCCCGGGTTGTCCTCTGGCCTTTCCCGCTGGCGTGAGAGATCCGGGCAGTCTACGCGACAGCAGATATCCGGCGTGAAAATTAGGAGATGACATTTTAATAAATACTGCTGTCAGTCACCAGCTCACAGCCTGGCTGCTGTGCGCTCCCACGACTGCCATTCAGCAAGGAGAACAAAGCCTTGCCGAGGCTGTGCGGTCCGGCTCCCTGCTACAGCCCCTCTGCGCTTTCAAAGTTCACGTGAAACATGACTGCGTGGTTTTGAACGCGCCCTCCCACCCACCCCGATGAAACGAAATTTTAAACTTCTGGACAACGTCCAAACCAATCAGTCCTTAAAGCAAACAGTTTTCTTCCTACACCCCTGCCCTAGCCCCGGAAAGGTTTGAATTCCTGTAATACAGAGCTTTTATGATTACAATTACACGCTGCACAAATTCTGATCAGAGATGTTGCTGGTCACAAACCGCTTCTGACCAAAGTCAACATAAGCACGGTTATAGCTTTTTACTGTATTTTCCATAGGTACAAGCTGTAAAGCACATCCCTGCTAGCTTTTACAAACATAAATACTTTATGCCCCTGTTGTGAAAATAAAACAAAAAATCTCTACGCAAACCAAGGAAAATGTGAGAGATGTGCATGATCTACGCTCAGCAAATACAATGCAATGAAAACTGAACCATTATTGGCTTAGAGATAATCATATTCTCTCACACTCGGTGACACTCCGTATTATCTGTGGGTGATCATCATGTTGCTTGAAATACTTCAAGGGAAGTTCGGTTCATTGACAGGTTGATATGAGCAGAACAAACCAAAGGTGCACATACAATGCAGCATTTAAATACCTTTTTCATCCCCTTTATAACAAATGAAGAACTTGAGAGTAAGTCACAGAAAAAAACATCCTGAATGAACTCTTTCGCCTGTTTCTTACGGCGTTGGCAAGTTGTAGCTCCTTTAATTGTGAGTGGAAATGAAAATGAATAAATACACAATGTATGGTAAACATTGTCTTTAGCAATCTCCTAGGTACCCCAACCTGGCGATTAACTTCCACTTTTCAATTTTGTGAAGTAGGGCAATGCTGGAGAGGAATCTGGGAGGGGAAATTCCTTGGCCTCTTGCCAACAAACTGAAGGAAAGGATTGAAGTTGCACAAGTCATACTTAGGTTAACTATGGGAGCTGAAGAACAGAGGGATAGGATGGCAGCACAGTGCACTCTGTAGATTTCTTCTCAAGATTTGTTGCAATCAGACTTGAACAATGCAGGTTTTAATTACTGGAACTAACTCTAAAATAAGCTATACCATTTGTAAGTCAACAAATATCCATGATCCACTTGTAGGTGCCTTCCTACTTGAACTGAGGCTGACTTCAGAAATAATTTGTTTGCCAGGTGTTATGCGGCTGCATTTGAGATAACAAAAACCTGGAATTTTGATAGTCTAGAAGTGAGAGTCAGGATATGTTTAAGTCTACAAAATATGAATAAATAGAAATGTAACAATATATTTGTGTAAATTAGGCATGCAGATAATTTATTTTTGGAATGGTGGTATTTTGTATGTACCTTTAGTGCTAAACTACAGTCTGAAAGGCAAATGTAAAGTGATGTAAAGTAAACATCATTCAGAAATATTGAGTAGATCCAATTCGTTTGAGTACCTCTGTTAAAACCTAGGAATAAGGTATTAATACAATCCCACACTGTTTCACGGGAGAGGGCTGTCAGAACTGCATGGCACATGTGGTGCCATCTGTACTACAAAGAAAGTATGAAGGCACTGAAAGAAGTGTTATGTCGTTCAGTAGTAGTGTGGTAGGGATAGGCACAACACAGTGAATCCTAAATTTGTAATGCTGCTTTCTAGACTTGATGCGATTGTTTCAGCAAGGTTGGGCTTGATCCAAACTAAGAAAGAGGGAGGAGAGTAATATTTTTAAGTAATTTCTGTATTAGTGAGAAAAATGAGGCTTACCCAATTTAATATATTGGATGGAATAAATTACATGGTTTGTTTAATAGCTTTTTTTCCCCTTCCAGTCTACAATAGCACTTTGAGATCTTTGGTATCTTGGTCCCAGAAGCTAGATTATTTCAGTTCAGATTTTAGTGACAATATTCAACCAAATTGGAATTATAATTCACTGACATTTTTCTGTGCAAATTTTAAAAGGGAGGCCACAGTTTAAAGCAAGTGGCTTTGGAGAATGGACTGGTTTGTTGCTCAATCACCTGTCACCCTTAGGGGGACTCTTTTCAAGTCAAGGTCACTGTTGGAGCCTTCAGTGTTACTCCTTTAAGCAAATAAAAGACAGTCTGTCTCCAACACTGAAGGCACACATTAAAAAAAAAAAATCATAAAAAGGTTCTTCAACAAAGACTTTCATACTTTATTCTTAATTCTTTATTATTATCATCATGTTTAACTACAGAGTTACAGACCCTTAGATATGTCATCTTATTATGCACAATAATGGAAACTGTGGTTATAGACGCAACTTACAGGTAAGAGCCAAGTGGTATTTTTACTGAGCCTCTTAGCTTACATAGAAGTGGCACTAGCCTGTTCCTCACATCCAACTTTACTCAGACATGCAAGGCCCTTCAAAATCCCCTTTGGCAAGTGTAGATTTTCTAGTCTGCATCACAGATTCTGCTGCATAACACCAAATTTCTATAAGAACAGTATTTCCTTGCTATAAGTAAGAGAAAATTTTAAATTCGAAGCTGGTGTGACCATTTCAAGAGAAATGTTATTTAATTTAGTCTGAAACGAAGAAATTAAATGAAGATGCTGGTCACATTACAGCTACTATAAAATTAAATAAATACCTAAATATGAAAAGAAGAAAAATCTTTTGTTGCTCTAACAAGTTGAGAGTGAATGTAAATTTGAAATAATTTCATAGACTTATATATGTTTTCTGGTCCAGTATGTTACAAACCATTAAGAAATGCTGCATTTCTCTACTGAATTCAGATTCTAAGTGAATTTCGCCAGTATTAATTTTCTGTCTGTCATCAGGAGGAAATATGAATTTAATAAATAGTAGTTTATATTCTGCCTTCTCAATTTTAAATATATTTTGAAAGACTATATGATTATATTTGAATTTTATTAGAGAAGTTCATTTTCATAAATAGTTAATTAATAATGCAGCACCAGTAGATGGTGCTCAAGAATATGTAGCATAACTGAGGGGTAGGGGTGATTAAAAATTTCTATTTTAAAATTGAAAAATTTCAGGGAAAGAGTTGGTTTTCCTTTGAGAAGTTGATTTTTTCGTCAGAAAACAAAGTCTCCTTCCAAATTTCAAGCAAACTTTTGTTTGGTTGACAATTTTCAAGTTGAAAAGGTCAGCGATTTGCTTGCTTGTTTGTTTGTTTTCATTCTTTGTATGGCTTCTTCAGTGAAGATTTTTACAAGAACTTTTAAATTCTGCTATTCAGCTTAAATATTTTGATGTTGTTATTCAATCACAATTATTGGGCTAGAAACAGTGAAATTCATGCAATAGGTGACACTAGGAGCATGGGCAAAAGGGGTCTAAAGCACATCTGAGGCCTGCGCAGCATCCTACCTCAGACAGTGACCCTTGAACACTCCTGAGGAAGGTACAGAAAACCCAGAATAGGAGTATTTTTGACAATATGGCTTTGTAAAGTCTGACCTAGTCTCCAAATAAGTTTCAGTTCCCCTGCAATACTCATTTAGCTAGTTTAACTCCATACATTCTTGTTATTCACAGAAGTATCTAGTTCTTTTCAATCTTTTTTTTTTCCTGGCTCAGCATTATCAAATAATGAATCCCACAATATAAATGTACACTGTGTGAAAATGGATGTGTATCACTTCTGTTAAATTTGCTGCCTTTTCATTTAATTGTGTGTCACCACATTCTTGTATTAAGGCAGGGAGAAATGAGATTCTGGCTTACTACTAGCAATTATTTCACATATTTTTATAATGCCTCTTTTTAATTTCCTTTTTAAGATAGTTCCAGTTATTCCAATATACTTCCACAAAACCATGCTTTTTAAGGAATTTCTATCACTCTTGTCACTTTCCTTTTAAATACCCTGTAGTTTTCTGACATCTTTCTGAGATGTGGAAACCAGTATTGCACACAGTAGTTCAGGTCAGGCTGCAGCACTGGTTTATATAACATTGTTTATCATCTCAGTCCTGTTCTTGAATCATTTTAATATCTTGCTTCTTTCTTCTGATTGCTGCTACTCTGAACAGAGGTCTTCAGTTAGCTGTCTATGCCTCTTCTTTTTATCAGTCTCTTGTGAGAAACTTTGTCAAGGTCTTTAGGAAGTTTAAATAGATTATGTCAATTGGCTCTCCTTTGACCACTATGGTATTTTACTGATGTGTTGAAAACATTCTAACAGATGAGTGAGGCATTGTCTTCCTTTGCACAGATCTATCATCTCATGGTCTTCTGAGTGTTTTATTTTCTTATTTTTAATTTGCCAGGTACAGATGTAAGATTTATGAATCTCTGATTCCCTGAATCACCCTAAAGCCTTTTTATAATATATGTGAAACATTTGCTACTCTCTAACCTTCCAGTACAGGAGTTGTTTTTCAATTAGGGATTGCATAGCTCAACTACTTCTTGTTCAGGATTTTTGGTCCTGGTGGCTTCCTGCTTTTTAAATGATTGATTTGTTCCAGCACCTCTTCATCTGATAGTACCTCATTTTTATTACCCAAGAGTAGATATCTCCCTAACATCCTCTATTGTGAAGACTGATGCAAATAAATCTTCTATCTTCCTAGCAACATCCTTCTCTTTCTTAATTGCTGTCTTTATTCTTTGAAGTTCCCAGCAGACATAGTGACTTTTACAAGCTTCTTGCTTTTGATATATTTAAGGAGCTTCTTTTAATTTGTTTTTATATTTTTAACTGTTTGTTTTTCAGCAGTCACCTTTGCTATCCAGTTTTCCTTCTTATCTCTTTACTATTATAGCTTGCGATCATTTTCATTTCATGAATGCTGCCGATTTTGACAGTTCCCTGCTTAGCTCAAGTAGCGTCTCAAATCCTTTCATTGCACTTCACTGGTTTGCAGCTTACCTTCCTTGTTTATCTCCTCCCTGCCCCCAAATGTGCATTTATCAATGGAAATACTCTTGGTTTTGGGAGCAACATGAATGCCACATCTAAGGATCCCACTGCTTTTAATTTTGATTCTAGGGTTGTTTTTTTTGACTAACATTCATTTTATTGAATAACTCTGTCCGAATGTTAGTGTCATGACATTTTTTTTTATATCTTATCTCTTGCTAGATACATTTAACCTCATTATTTTAGGAACACATTACGTGTTAGTTTGGATATTCTTAATCCTTGCCTTCTTTCTGCTTATTCTGATCGAAGTCTAAAGGTATGTCTAAACTATGCTTGAATATGGGTCTACAGCTTATCAAGCTGAGCTGGTTGATTTAAGGCTATTTTATGTCTTCCAAGGTGACAGTCATTTCTCAGAATAGTCTTTGCTCAATTATGTGCTATTTCAAGAAGTAACTTCCTATTTTTCTGAGAAATTATATCTTTAAGTTTCGCCATTTGCAGATTTGATTTTTTCCTAATTGGAGTCTAAGTTCTATGATTATCCTGTTTCATTACATTTTCTTGCTTTTTTCCTTTTTGACGCTCCACACTTAATATCCTAGTTGTGACCTGCACTCTTTGGCACATGTTTTCCTGTGCCCTGGGCTTCCATTCTTAAGTACAGCCTTCTTCACTTAGAGTGTTTTTTCACACTGGAATTTTTGGAATCTTCTATGTACAGAGCAAAATTCCTTGCAAGACTGGTTTATTCTGTTATTCTGGGATGGTTTACAACAAAGCACTGTAGGGTTTTTTTTTTATTTATTTATTAAATTACTTATCCAGTAATTTTCCTATGTTACCACACTTCCATTGTGACAATAACATAAAGCCTTCTTCTATTAGAAAGCCTTTTATTTCATTTATTTTGCTTTTAAGTTGTAATTTGACATAAATATTTACAGTTCTTTATTTTGACCAGATGTCATTCTATGGCATCTTTCCTGAATTTGTGCTTCTCCAGTTGCATTTTTCATGTATACACAGAAGTATTTGTATTACCAGTAACATTTGTAAATGACTTGGCGTTCTTTGGCTCTTGTTCATTATGTGATCAGAACATTTTTTTCTAGTCTTTCAATCTATGAAATCTATATTTTCAGTACTTTGTATCTTGCATATATAATGGTTGTCATCTGAAACCAAACTTGTCACTAGTTCATGGTTGCATGTATTCTGGTGGGGAGATTCTAACTAGTTGTACTGTTGTATGACTGTAAAGCTAGGAAGAACTCATTGCAGTCCCTACATGTGGGCTACATCATAAGCTTTACCAAATTAATTGGCAAATATTTATGCAAAGATCAAAATAAAAACAAGGCCACTGTTTTCATGTTAATTATCTAAATGCACTGAAATCCTCTTTATACTGGGAGGAGGACAAATATTTTAAAAATGCCCTTTCATCACTGATGTTATTAATCTACTCTAGAATATTGCCTAGTCATTAATCAAATTGAACTGTGATAAATACAAAAACCCTGTGTTGTTTTGGCTCGCTCTACTAAAAAGAAAGAAATTCAGAGTTAATGCTGAATCCATCTTTAATGTCCCTTTTTTGCTTATGTAGTCTGGAGAAGAATGATTTTATGTACTTTGTGTGTCGTTGAGATCACTAATCACAGAAGGCAGTGTTAAAAGACAGTGTCTTGTGTTGAGTTTTTCCTTGCATTAGTGAAAATGAAGGACTGATAATCCTGTCTAGAGCTTAGCTTTCTGCTGTTACTTTAAGCCAGCAAAAAGGGTAGCAGCATTTGGTTAGGGCTAACAAGGGTATCCTCAATTTTTATTATTCCTCTTAGGCCTCATTCAGGGAGACTCAGTCCACAATGTCTATTCAGCACGAAATACAGAAAAAAATTTCTAAACTAGGACCAAAATTCAGGTGACTCTCTATTCTCTTATGTCTTTGGTTCCAGTGAGTGGAAGCACAAAGAGTATGGTGGCACCGTTCCTACCATTACTGCTTGACAAAGTATGGCCTGCCCATTTTTTTAAAAGAAAGTTTCCATGAACCTGATTTGAGGAGAGGATTCTGAACTGTAAGTCCTGAGCATCAGGAAGTGGTAGTTTGAAATGAATTTTTGGAAGGTTTCAGGCAGATCCTTTGTAGCAATATCCCCAGTTACCTGGGACTTTAAGTTGCCCCTCGCTAAGCATGCTGACTTTCTGAGGCACATAACTCTTCCCAAGAACCTTTCTATAAAACCTTCATCCTAGCTCAGACTTCCAAATACCATGCTAAGGAATGGGAATTGAAGACTCACCATAGTCCTCCTCTGCATGCTTCTTGATCCAAATGCATACATTTTTATAAAAATAAATTAATGTGCTGTGTGTTTAAGGACAGTATTTTCTCAAATACCCAATATTTCCATGGAAAGGCCATTCAAGGATTGGCTGAGTCAGCTAGGAAGCTTCAGCCTGGGAGGAAAAAAAAGACAGGTTATGAGACTATGGTACTACAGACTCATGAGTGGAGACTGGATAGGGATTGATTATTCACTGTCTTTTCTAGCAAAAGCAACAGCAGGCATCAAATAAAGCTGGAAGGAGTCATGTTCAAAACAGAAGAGGTGATCCTTCATGCAGCAGATAATTGACCTTTGAAACTCTTCGCCAAAGGATGTTGTAGATAATTAAAATTTTTCATAGACTCAAGCGGAGACTGGACAAGCATATGAAAGAGAAATCCAATGATGGTGGTGGTGAGGGGGGTGTCAGTAAGTGTACAAAATCATATCTGCTTCAGGAATTTCCCTGAGCTGAAAATAGTTGGAAGTTGGGAACGTATTAGAGGAGAATCTTGCCCTTTTCTTACTCCTTCAGCATTTACTTACAGTCACTTCTGAAGCAGAATGTGGGGCTGGGTAAAGCTTTAGTGTGGTCTAGTATGACCGTTTTCATCTTCACTCTTTTTGGATGTTTTAATACTGAAAAACTGAGGGGTAGATTTTCAGAGGTGCAGATCATGGAATCGATTGGAATTTGGAGCCAAGCACTGAACATCAATGTTCAGAATGTCAAGAAATCAGTATTTCAGTTTGAAAACATTGGCTGAGTGCCTATAATTGCCTAAAGCGAGTTCACACATTTAAAAATTTAAGGATATAGTCAAGACTCAGATCAAGTTGATATCCAGGAAGAAAATTCTCAAGGTCTTTTTTTCTCAATCTGAACTCCGTTGATTTTGTAAATGTAATAAAGAAATGTGGACACAACATACTTAGCGTTAGCTGCATTTCCCCCAATGTTTTAAAAAAGGAAGGAGCTATGTCCTTTTCTAAAATTATCTAGTATCTAAAATTTGATTGAATGTGGCAAGGGTTATCTTCAGCTAAAGGAATGTTTTAGAATTGGGGATAAATGCATATAGGTCAGAGTGACATACTTCATGATTTTGGAAGAAGATACTTGGAAGAAGAAAAAAATATACTCTCTTGACCAAATCACTTTCTTGGCTGCATGGTGGACATCCAGAGTAAACTGTTGAATTGAAACAATTTGTCAATAAGTTTATGTATATGTCATATACACTTTTCACATTGTATTATAAAAATTATAAAAATAGCTGAAAAAGAGAAAACATCGCACACTAATACCCAAAAGTATGAATGTCAAATGCTGCTTACTGAAATGGATAGGACTTCTCAGGTGACTGTCAGCAAGTGGTTCATAGCCCACAGTTCTGCAAGGAGGTACTGTGAAGCTCAATTACTTGGTGAAAACAGATGTAAATGTATCATTCAAAGTTTAAGAAATGCAGCTTTTTGGATGTGTTGAAATATGTGTTTCAGGTCATTGTATTAGTCTTCTGAAATACTCTTGGCATGAAATTTTTGAGAAATAGCTGAGTTTACTTAATATTCTTAAGAAATGTAAAACCTGAGTCAGAGAGGTGTATCCTGGCAGTAACTCAGCACATATCAATGGCCTTGTACCAGTGTAAAACGTATGAGAGAATAGAATCATGCTCTTGATATGTACTGTGTGCTCAAACTGAAGAGTGAGGGGAGAGGAACACATTTATATTACCAAAGGGCAAAATACTCTGTGAAAATGTCGGGTATTACTGTAAAGAGATGAGGGTGGCTGTCATCATTCTGAGAGACACATTCTGACTACATTATCCAAAATATGAGAGAGTGCAAGAAAGAGAATTCCCAAATTGTGAGGCACAAGAAAAGAGTATTAGCAGGGTGGGTTTTTTGTTGTTGTTTTGGTTTTTTTTTTAAGATGAAAAACTATGTTTGGGTGGGTGAGAGGAATGAAATGACAGAGATGCACTAGTTTATATAACTAGCTACCACTGGATCAAAAATGGGCAATAAATAAAGGGAATTAACCCCAACACAGTATATAGCAGCTACACTAAATGTATTGTATCTACTGCTAAGAGCCATAGGGGTTTCTCTTTCATAAATACTGGCAATGTTCCTGGTCTTCTCCTGCCAATAATGTCTGGTTGCACCGAAATATTTTTTTCTCTCTATTTCTTCCTCTCTCTCCCTCTCTCCCTCTCTTTTCCTTCCTTCCTTCCTTTCCTTCCTTCCTTTCCTTCCTTCCTTCCTTTCCTTCCTTTCCTTCCTTCCTTCCTTCCGTTATGTACACTTGAATCTGTTATTTCACTGTTGTTAATCGGTGAATCCTAGACCTTTTATTGAAGTGATATAACTAAAAATTACTGGTGAATGATTTATTGGTATTGCAAAAACTCCTGTTCTCTGTGAACGTTGATGACTGTTATTACGGTAAATTGAAGTAGTGTCACTGAAGTCAGCAGATCTATGCTGAATTAATCAGTACGGAATGTGTCCCTAAGAGTCATAAATGATAAAGTCGTTTGTGCGCTTGCAACAGATCCTGAATGGATGGCTCGGTATAGATTCCTTCAGACTGGCCTAACTGCACATTTCATTTATTTTAGAGAGTGTCGCCTTCACACAGAGTGACTCAGCTTCAAAATTTACTTGGTCTTGGTCTTTATGATGTGATAGCTAATCAGGGTAAGATTTAATATTAGATTCCACATGAAATTTTGAGTTTCCAGTGTATAGATGTTAGAATGATTATCTGATCTCCCATCAGTTTAGCATAATCTCAGATATTCCAGATGTAGCTGTATCAGAATTTGGCTTCTTTTCACTGGTACCTTATTTATTGATTTAACTGCCTGCATGCACACATACGATTTCCTAATATAGGTGTGTCTACAAGGAGAGTATAAGATGTTTGAATCTGCCTGAAAATTTTTTAGCTCTTACAAGTTCATATTTTAGCCACTCATGAATACATGGGTGTTTGTGCTTATTGAAGTAAACATTAATATGTATATGAAGCCATACAATACCTGTACATGATGTATAAATATATGTAGGCAAGGAAGAGCATTAACTGAATGCTTATTTTCTGTGTCAGGAAAAAATTGAGTTATGAATATCTGTATCTCATGAGAACATGAGATCAGAGGCTATACAGCGATATCGAAAGTAGGAGGCCTATACATGTATTTAACCAATGCATTAAAAAGAAAGAAAGGTATTTATAATGTTATTCTTCATAAACTTTATTTTTATTTATTAGTATTATATTTTTGTCTGTGCTTTATTTTTTTTTGTATCATACAAGACTTTTAAAAGTAAGTAGGTCACCATGCAAAAGGGAAGCCATCAAATGTAAATAGTTTCAAACACTTACATCGTGCTCTATGTTCAAAAGTGACAGAGGGTTGACAAAAAATCAGTAGCCTGTTTTCAGTGAAATGCTTAGATATGATCATATTTCTATTTTAAATGTGTGACAGAAAGAGACTGAGAAATATTTCATGACGACACTACTAAAATATGATATTCAAATATATGACAAAAAGCTGTTCTAGTCTCATCTCTTTCTTTCTTTTATATGCCTCCGCTTGCTTCTTCTCTCTTAGTATATTCAATACAAACCTTTCATCCCATTTACAGAGCCTTGCCTAATCTTTTTTCTTATATAGTTCTTGCACTCATTTTTCTCTCTCAACCATCTATTTCCATTGCTAAGTATTTCTTCTCATCTGGTTTGCTTCTCTTGCTCCTGTGTTACTGGATTCTCATAAGCACCTATACTATCAGAATATTTTCCATATTCTAATTTTACACTTTCTTAATTGCTCTTTGAATTCTATCCCCACAGTATTATTTCAGCTATGTGGAAATACAGATAAGAGGTGAAGGATATTGTTTATTCAATCAGTAACTTTCTTAACTTACCTGAAAACATCAGACAGCGAAGAATAAGGTTCCTTCCTTGACTGTTGCTACAAGGTGGAGGTGTTTCTCAGTCCCTTCTCCCCACCATTCCTTAGAAAACAGGCCCATCAGTGGGATATGGGTTGGAATTAATCTATCCAATTTTGGACAGATTGCTAAAATGCAGACAGATGGAAGATGTCTTAAATGTAGATGTCTATATCTGGACTGCTTAGTCTCCTGGTATGGTCAACAAATAGAAACAGGTGCTTCTATAATATTTTTCATTTAATCTTGCTGTAGATCTCTGAAGTAAGTTAGGTGATTCACATGCTGATAGTTACCCTTTTCCCTGTTCAGATGTAAATGTCTGAAGTTATGTGAGATGAATCTTATTTCTGCTGTCTCTTATAGTGGATAGTGGGCTGGTAGAGGTAACTCTCTGTTTGACTCCCCAGTTTCTTTGGGTATCCCTTTCCCTAAGTCTGTTTCTGTCTCTAATTTGAATGGAAGTCAGACCTTTTATAAAATTTCTCTTCTGGAGACCTGACATTTGTAACAAGACATACTTAAACTGTGCCTTTGAACCTGTCCAGAAGGGTCTCTGACCTGATATGATCCAGTCCTGTCAGCTTGGGAGAGAGGAAAAATCCTCCCAAGTCCTAGTAAGCAATCAGAAAAATGTTCACATATGTCTCCGTATCTTGTCCTTTTAGCAGCATAGTTTCCCTCACCCTGTTTCCATCTTCTCTTTCCTCTCTGTACCTCTTGGTGTTTCCAGTGGCTCCACACCAAGTTGGGGTAGGGCATCACTGCAGCAGTGGGGTCACTGTCCCATGCCCTCCTGCAAGCTGCTCTCTGGGGGCAGGCTGAGTGCTCTGACTCTTCCTGTTCCCAGGGAGCAGACAGATGCAGGCAGGGGGATGCATGCTGGCTTCTTGTCTGGCAGAAACCCAGGGGTGTGCTCAGGCTCAGATAGGATCTCTGTGTTGCTGCAGTGCGTGCAGCCCCATCCCTCCAGCAAGGCTGTGGTACCTGGCTGAAAACCTCCACCCAGTCTCTGTAAGTAGCTGGTGTCAGCCACAGGCTTGGCATGGTATAGGCAAGCCCAACCTGTGCTCTGGGATCCTCCATGCCTGGATACAATCTGCCACTGCAGCCCTGCCCATAAATTATCAAAACTCGTAAGTGTTTTGACAATTGATCACCTGCTTGGGAAGAGGAGTTGTTATGATTTAAGTTGAGCCTTTACAAACATTCCTGAATTCAGGAGGTACACTCAGGAGTTCACTTCTGACTCAAGTCAGAAAACCACATAGCAGCTCATATGAAGCCTTCTGATACCTACCCTCCCAACTGTTGCTGTAAAAGGACTTGCAGGAGTCAATGTCTTTTTTTTTCCTGCTGGTCCAGAGAAAACCTTGATGATATTCTGAGTTCACTCTGTTCTCTCTGCTTGTCTTCATTAATGCAGTGCTCTTCTGCCTTTCTGTCCTTTCCTGAGTTGCTGCCTTCCAACATGTCTTGACAAGTTTCTTTTAAGCTATGAACCCTTTGGGGCCAGAGACATGCTTTGTTAAAATTTAAGAAGTGCTGTAGAAGTGATTTTTACCATGCTAGAATAAAATTTCAAAATATTCATGAGGTACAATAAAACTCTGCACTCACATACATGGCCACAGTTGGAAATGGCTACAGTTGGAAATGTCCAGTTGAGAGCAGAACAGACTGATACTTGCAGAATAAGCTGCAAAGGTCTGTCCCGCTAACTACACATTTTATAATTAGTAATAATCTTCACACTTTAAATGTAACTGATAAAAAGGAGAAACTTCACCACTTTTTCGGTAGTTTAAAACGTTTGGTTTGTGATGCAGTGATGGATACTGGTCTAAATGGTTTATTGATTAATTAACTCTTTATGATTCTGAATTTGCACAGTTTTCTTCAATCGTATCTTTATTATGCAAAACTCTTTTGAGCAATTAGCTTTAATAGAGTAATTGCTATTAGGCACTTAGAAATAAAGATGTAGGTGGCGTGTCTTGTGAGGTACCAACTGGCATTAATTATGAAAGACATACAAGACAAAATGGCACAGGTATCTTTAGTCAGAAATAAAAGCAAAGGAAAATGCTCTGGTGTATTTTCCAGTAACAGTTTATAAAGCACCAATGAAGACACAAATATTTTTAAAGAATTGAGTATGCTTATGTACAATTAAAGTATCTGGAAAGCACTGGATTGGCAGTCTTGGCAACTACCTAATATCCAGGCATTTCACCCTACCCTGATCACATCAAACAATCTTTGACCCCTTAAATATTCCCTGCAGCTGCAGCTGCATTGCCTTATTACAGTGTTCCTCTCTAACATTTTCAAATGCAGTGTCAAAGATATGAGTGTAGGGCCTATTTACACAGAAAAGAGGACCTTGTGGAAAACCATGCAACAGCAGGATTGTGGCTATTGGCTACTTTTTGCTGTAGGTCCCCTCTCTTTTCCTTCCCACTTAACAAATCAACCAGTACATCTTCCAGGACAACAGCTAGGTTCCTGTTCCAGACGCTTCCAGCCTGAATATTTCCACTGTTTATGTTTCTATAGCAGAGAGGAAAAAATGAAAAGATTCTAGCTTTGCCCAACTCAATGTGTCTTCCAGGTAAGATGACTCTAAGGAATGGGAATTGGTAAGAATTGTCTTTGGACTCAAGAGTATCACTGTTAGTATTCAACCACCTGTATTCACCAAGTCAGTAGATAACTGAGATGGCTGTGGATTGCATTTTGCCTCAGGTACACATCTGAGATACACACTTTTGCAGATTTGTCTTGGACCAATGTTAAAGTGAACTCCTGAGAGGCCCAGTCCTGCAATGGGTGAGCAGCTAAGCTACAGGACACGCTGTGAGATCAGAACTAGGAATGCAAGAAAATAACTTTAAGCACAAGGGAAGGGCTTTGTTTGTTTGTTTGTTTGTTTGTTTGTTTGTTTATCTTTCCTTAAAGAAAGTGGGCTGCCCTGTGCAGTTTTCTCAATGATTAGTCATGTAAAAACCTGAGTGGACAAATCTTGTCTTGATTTGCAGCATTACCTGGAGGAGCAGATTAGATTTATGACATTCTTTGGTCGATTCTTTCTAAGCTTAGGGCCATATACTATTGGTACAAATTAATTCAAGGGACTGCTGGAAACCTGTCCCTTGATGATGTTGGCTTTCTTCCAGTCTCCATCTTCCCTGCTGACTCAACAGTCAGTGCTCACTTCAGAGCTGAAGCTGGATGAGTCAACAGAGTCCTATGTGTGATGCCTTGAGTAGCTGTTGTGAAGAATAACAGGGGCCAGGGTGCTAGACACTGGGTCCAAGTAGCTCTTCATCTGTCAGTTCAGGTGTATTTTTTGGCCATGAGCTCCTTGGGCGAAAACAGCAAAGGTATTTCATCCTGTACTATATTTCAAATCCCATGAGAAATAAAATGTACATGGTACTGTCTCCTGAACTGGCACCATGAAGGAATACCTTGATTCCCATCTTTTGCTTCCTCCATATCTAGAAACACATGCACACACACACTTCATTCACCTGAAGAGGACTTCAGTCATGAAAGATTGGACAGTGGAGGCTGAGCTGTTCAAGAGTTCAGGTGAGATGAACCTGCAAACATGAGCATATCTTCAGTTTCAGACATCACCACCAACAGGCCTTTAGAGGGCAGTGGAAAGGGTCAGGCAAAAGTCACCAGCCCAGGTTTCTTCCTCTGTTGCAAAATTGCTTCAAAGATGCTGGTACAAAATTAAATAGTGCCTCCCATGCAGTGATACAGGGTAAGTCAGTCAGATAAATCCCAGAACAGATTTTCACAGGCACACTGTGAGAGCCTGTGGGAGAGGTATGATGTCTGAAAGACTCCTTGTTTGGTATGCTCTGCAGATGTGCCTGGGATATGCTGGTGTGAGCATGAAGGCCTCATGAGAATGAACACACCTTATGGGACTGATTTTTGGAAGTGTCTTAAAGCATGCTATAGACATAGTCACAGACAACCCAGGTGATGTACTCTTCTGTATAAAAAACTCTCATCAGGGATTATACAGGAATAGGAATAATACACAATGGGCTAGGTTGCTTGAGTAATGAATGTATGCACACTCTTTGTCTGAGAGAACCGCTATTCAGTTTGAATTAAGAGCTCTTTTTCCTTATTTTTTCAATATTTGGCATATGTCTACCGCTGACAACAAAAGCGTCGCTTTGTGCTCTATTGCATTTTTGTGTTATGATCATCTTTTTCATAGGAATGAGGGATTGGGAGTGGAAGCAATTCCCTACAGTTTGATTTCATGAGTGAGGGAACCTCCAGACACGGAACGAAGCAAACTTGCATTATTTTACTTTTTTCCCCCAATTTTTTATTGTAACTGCTTATTTTTGAATAGTTTTCCTCTTTTTTCCAGTTCACTTTTCACTCATGTAATGTATTTATGATACCGCATTGAATAATCATATCTTTTTCAACTACAGATTTTAAGTGTTTCAAAAGATGTCACAGTAACTATCTTTATTCTATAGGTACAAGGAGGTTAAATTACTTTGCCAGGGTAACTAAGGAGAGAACAATAATAAAAATGAGAACAGAACCTCTTCCTTCCTCTGTCCTTCAACTACAACCTGTGGTGCTCTCAGTGCAGAACCATGCACTGGATGCAAAAAAGCTGGGATGTGTTCACAGAAAACATTTAAGAAAATTAAAATCTTCCGTAATAGAAAGGAAATGAATACCTTGACTTCTTTATACATTTATGCACAAGTTTAATTTTATTTGTAAGAGTAATTTCTTAAAACTCAATGGGATTACTCATTTGGTGCATAAAGCGAAACAGAGATTTAAGTGCCTTCGGAATGTGAACTTATTGTGGATAACATTAACATTATCAGAGTTGTTTTATGTTCTCTTTCTGAGCCCATACTCTTGACATTTGATAGTAATATTTTTTGTTTGTTTGTTATTAGCTGTCCTTCATAAAGAACTGTTACAAGATAAGGAGACAACTAGTCCTTGTCTTCTGTACTAGGTGAATGCAATTTGGTCTGAAACAGATGAAAACAGCCAGAGTGAGATGAAAAATAACACGCACTATGAAAATCCATGAATATGGGAAAGTTACGTCTTGCAGTTAAAACAAACAAGATATCAAAGCCTTTGCTTTCATATAAAGAATAATCCTTAGTTTAAGTACACACTCAGCCTTTTTACAGAGCTCTCATTCATGTCTCTTTGCTAATTTGTCTATTTTTACGACTATAATATATTTTGCAAGCCATTTTTCAAGGTAAAAATTGGTATAACTAAATTTACCTTTGAAAAGATTAAATGTAAGTGGTTTAAAATGGGTAATTTTAAGGGAACACCATCTGGTATGTGGTTATTAAAAAAGGCCATGAAAATATTACATGACAACATCCATATGCAGTTAAATTAACATAAAACCCTAAATTAACAAGTCAGTTCAAACTACTGATTATGATTAATTTTGTAAGTGAGTTTGCCATAATTCTGAATCTCTGTTATGACCCCTGGTGAGATGCAGAAGGGATTTTTGTAGGACACACACTATAGCAGTATTTGAGGGGATTAGTAGTAGTTGAGGGGATAAAAGCCGATAGAAGTCACTCAGCATTTTGTCTATCAGGATACCTTATTAATAAAGTATCTATAATAATGAAAGATTTGCAAAATTGGATTTTTGAGGAGATTGGCTGGGATTTTTATAAGCTCACTTTTTATGAATGACTTAGAAGCACACTGAAACTTATGACGGATATGAAATTGCTATGTAATAATGTATTAATCTAAAATACTGATGAAAATTTATTGGACATTGCATTTGTTTGTGGCATTTCATATTATTTTTGCATTATTTGATCAAGTTGCCTTGGTCACTGAAATCCTTTTGCTTTATATCTATGGTGAGTTATGAACAGTCCTTGTAGTATTATACTGATTAACTTAACAGGAAGCTATGTGCAAAATAAGCAAAAATAAATAAATAACTAAGCAAAGTGCACAATCCATCCCTGTCAGCATTCCCAAGACAGAAGTGAAGGACAATATTGCAATTTCTTAGTGTCAGCGATTCTGGTTTTGACAAGGTGCGAAATTTGGTTTGACAGAGATAGTCTTCAAAGAAATAAAACAGTTAGTAAACATCTTTATTTGTTTTGATTTCTAGGAAAGTGAAGGTCAGTTGTTACCAACTGCTTAGGGAGGCAGGCTGACAGGAAGATAAAGGGAGAATGCTCCAGGAGCCGAAAGATGGAGGCCTTCATCCGTTCTGGGAACAGCGCGTTCTGGTAGAAAAGCTAAGGGTGTGTGCAATGAGATAGGGCCCTGCTGAGGCAATGTTAGGCAAACTATTAAAATTCTTTTCTTCTTACATGCCAGCCTAACCCATTGTTACAGTGCAAACATTGTTCAGTGGTTCAGCATTTGGGAATGTTCTGCATGAGTAAGTATCCCTGTGATGCTATATATGTAAAACCCTGATAAACGGCTGTTAATAGTTCCAAGGCAACTTCTAATAAACGAGTAAATATTTGATGTGTTCAGAAAACATGACAATGGCACCGAGATAATAAACAGTGCTAGCAATTAGGTGAATAAAGAGGGTGGGAATTACTCTGGCTGACTCCAGGCAAAATTGGGTGTCTGGCGTCACTTAGTCACACCCACATTCATTCTTTCACCCTATCTCTCTTAGAAACCAGTCCTATCGTGGGATGTGTCCCTTCCGTGGCTCCCTTCTTTGTCCATTGACCATAGTGGCAGCCCAGGCAACTAGCTTGGATCAGATACCAACATTTTAGATGGCTGAAATGAGGTGAGAGAAGCCATGCCTAAAGTTTGTCTGTTCTCCTTCCACAGGTCTCTCGGCTTTATTTTTGTATCTATCCATATATGTCTCAATATAACCTATAGACTTCAGCTCACATGCATACCTGTGTGTTTATGAACACATATACAAGCATATTTGTCTACCAGATTTTTTAAGGATGTGAATCGGCCATTAAAAAGCAACTCTTATACATGGTATAAGTCATCTGGATGTATGAGAACTTGAAAAATAAGGCATCACCTCAGTGCTTTTCCAAACAATTTCAGAATTCTGTCAGCAAATGGTTTAGCATTTCCCCAAATAGCAGCCTTCTCTCTGTTGGATCGATGGGTAACTGCTACTCACTGCTGAAATAAAAATCTGTAGCCTATCCCCAAAGTGCTGCAAGTGTTGAGATCAACATACAAATAGTTCGCTGGATCTGTAATTAGCTGAGACTGTGTTAAACACTATTTTTTCCCCACAGCCCAGTTCACAGGTAAAAATATACAGCTCTACATTAAATATACAGGTAAAATATATGGGTAAAAAATATTTACAGCTCACAGGTAAAAAAAAAAATGTTCCCCTTGCTCTTATTTTAACTGTGATAGAGTGGAAAGGGGGCCTTAGTTACCTAACTGCTTTTGAGGAGGTGAGCACTATTCTTAGAGTGTCATGATGGCTGCGTTGTGATTATGATTACACAAAGGTTTAAGAGCAGGAGGAGTGAGGCTTCTTACTTACCACCTAGCTAACATTGTTTACACAATTGAGATGAGCAATATGTTAACTAAGACTGCATAGCCCATCCTCTGTAATTCAGTCTTATAAATCAAAGAAGGAATAGTGTTATGGTATAGTTGCCTTCCCTGTACAAAAAAATGTGCTCTGATCTATAATTTGTTTTGGGTATTTTTATAGCAATTTTGGCTTGGTTTAATCAAATTGTGCATTATCTTCAGGGCTTGAAGTTAAAAAAAAGGCAGGTATGGCTCCAAACTCAGCAGGAATTGGCTACCAATGCAGTCAGAAGGAGCTGAGAGCCAAGACACCTGCTTTCACATAGGTAAAAGACTGTCTAAGAGGGAGGCATGGGGTCTATAAGTGCTGAAGTCATTGGTAGCTGGAGGCCATGAATTTCTTACTGTGGAAACGACACACTTGCTCCTGTAAGAGGCAGAGCATCTGGGTCCAGGCTCCTGTTGAGTTCTAAGCTCCGCAGGAACTTCCAGAGGCAATGTATTTCCCACTTCTGTAGGATTAATTATTCCTTCCTTCTGGTGGAAGCAGGATGAAAAATCCTGAACTGAATAGTGTTCCAGATGAAGAGATGAAAATCACCTGTAATGCTAATATAAGGAACCATAAATAACACATTTGTGTATTTTTAAGTTTCATTGATTTGACACTGAATTCACAAACTATCCTACTTTTTGAAATGTGTGATTTCTGGAAAAATCAAATCCTTCCCACTCCACCACCTCCCTGCCCCCATCTCTGCACTGGCTGGGGCTCCTTTCCGTGTCTGTGGTTTTGTAGCTCTGACTTTAGCTGAGGTTCTGTCAATCCCTCCTCTCAGCAACTCGCCTCTGAGGAGGTCACTCTTGGTCTCCTCCAGTTTCTTGGACATGGCCTCTGTGCTTGAGCAGCTCATCTGATGCTGTCCAGTGTTCGCTGCCCAGAGCCAGACAATAGTTTGACTTTTACATCGAAGTGAAGAAGTTAAAATAAATAGTATCACCTAAAAATTGTAGCACCTTTTTCTTTCTGTATGGTATGTTAGATTTACTGAAAGACAGATTAGGTGATTTTCTGTGTTATATTATCATCAACCAGCTTTTGGCAGGGAGGTTTTAATGTTGTATAAATCATGTCCATTAGGCTGGAGGGTTCCTTAAGGAAGCCATGCCTCAGATTTAATACACCAGGACCAACAGGTGTTAGTCCTTGAGGTCATTTCAGACTCTTATGCTTTTAAAATTGGATACATTGAATATAATTCAATTTATTATGTGTGAGCTTTTAGCATAAGCCTTTAAAAAACATTTTTCTTTTTGTAGTCCATTCTTTATGTAGGCCTGAGACATGGACTGTTAACTTTGATAAAATAAGCAGGTGGATCTGGTATGCTTTACAAAATTTTGGCCAGTGTCTCATTTATTGGATGACATACTTTAGACCCACTAAGACCTGCTGGCTGCCCAAGGGACATGGCATTATATTCACTGACATGTTTGAAAGAGCTTTGGTTTTTCAACAAACCCTAATGATTCACATCAATATTTAGCAAGGTTTGCTTATTTACAGCGTCTGAGGGCTAATCTTATATACTTTTTTTGTTGTTGTTTGGGTTCTAAATGTTCAGTATTCCCAGATCATAGAGAAGAAAAATCAACAGTCAATTATTTTCACTGAAATTCTAGGCTTTGTGAAGTTTGTTGCCTTTTTGTGATTTTGATATTTTAGATGTATTATACATTTATTCCTTCTTTTATTCCTCTGACATGAGGACTACTATTTTTATTTGATGAAGTATTTTGCTGGAACTTACTATACTTTGTTTTTTAAATGGAAATGGTGCTGTCCTTGGTATTCATATGGGAGCTGTTTATTCCTACATCTTTTCCAGTTATCTTTGGCCAGAGATGCCTGTTTATCTTGTTTCAAACTAGAATACAATTCAGAAATGCACATCCTGAAAGATGCTGATAGCTAACCTGCCTTAGACAGGAAGAAATTTGTATAAAATTTTTGGTACCAATATCTAGATAAACAACACAATTTAAAACAGATCTAGTGGTCCTAATTACTATCTTAACTGTATAAACTCATAATAACTTTTTAAGATCCTAAAAAGCTCAGTTGAACTACCATGACCTCCTCAAAATTCTTCACATTACCTGCCAGTTACATACCATGTAGTCCTACATCTATGGTTGCTCAGAAGTGGGAGGGCCTACAGGTTCCCTTCAAAAAAAAGAACCCCCCCCAAAAAAAGTGAGCCCAGTCACAGATATAGTCTGATCTTGATGCTCAGATCTGCAGCAAGCCCAGCGTGTTAGAAATGACAATACAGCTTCAGCGTTCATGACTTTCACATTATGGAACCTGGTAGTTAATCCAGAGTTAAACCTGAAAATCTTACCACCCGTGAGAGACCACTGTTGCAGAGCATCTTCTTAAAAGGTGGCAGCCTGGACATTGGCAAATACTCTCTCCTAGTCTGTCATGCTTTTGTACAGCAAAGAATCTTTTTTGTAAACCAGCAATACTTAATTTTTCAGTTTGGAATTATGAACATATGAATCGTACGTATACCTGAGCATGTGCAGACACTATTGAAATATGATGTGGAATCTTTTCTAGATTAGGAAAATAGTATTTATTTTCTTAATGTTACATTTCATATTTTGTTTTAAAACTGCCTTTTTTTAATAACTATCAATGGTTTTGTGCGAGAGTGTGGTGTTTTATGTCTTTAAGAAAATACGTTGGGAGATTCAGCTTCAAGTTACATACACTTTGATGGCCTTGGTCAAAAATAAATGTTGTGACTGTGACACAAAAGTATATTGTGGTACAAAAGTCCTCAAGGATGGTTGAAAAGGATTTCTGTACTACCTGAACCAATGTAGTAATGCAAAAGCGTCCTGTAATTCACTGAAGAGAGTTTTTTTCTTCCCTGGTCAATGGCAAACAAGCAATGCCAAGGACAGCAGCTTTTAGTGTATCTCAGGAATATCAGTTACCAGTTAAAATTGAACTGCTGATAAACACTATTGGGCAAAACCAATAAATTTCATTATTCCAGAAGAGAAAAAAGGTGTAAGAAGTTTATTGGTATGTCAATGTGAAAACCATATTTTTCTATTTTAGTTGGGAGTTTAGCAAAATGCAAATGTCTGCTTTTCTAGAACAGTCAAATTATTAGAGAGCAAAGTCAAATTATTTTGAATTTCCCTGTGGATCATTGGTTCATGGATCCCAAAGTCCTTCAGGCAGTGTGACAAATCCTCATAATTTCCCTGAGTGCTAGGTTGTGCTTTTGGGTATCTGATTAAGTTGAAAGATGTGTTAAAAAACATATAAAAATCCTCAGGTAGCCAGACAGCTCCCTATGGCTACATATCTCAGAAATCTCTGGAGCATTTTGTTATTCCAAGCAAAGTTGGCAGTAATTTACACTCAATAAATTGGTTCCAGATCTGCCTGTTTCAGATTATATCAAAAGGGTAAGATTTTATGTGAAATTCCCTTACCTTTTGTCAAAGGGTATTCTTTTTAAGAGATTTGCCATCACAAATGCAGATTATATGGAGATAAAGAGACTCCCTTGCTCTCCAGAGCATGACAGAATGTGATGGATCAATGGTTCATATACAAGCTATGTTTTGATCAAATCAAATCAAATAATCAAATCAAATCATCCTTTTTCCATTTTTTTGAAAAAGAGGGTTCTGGATTCATGGCAAAATCATGGCATATATCGTTCATAATGCATTAATAAATCCTCCATTTAGTACGCACTACAAGGTCTCTGTAGAGAGATACAGTAATTTATGATTTGTGACCAAAGAAAAGTGAAAATTGAGTCTTGTAACAGTCAGGCCTTAACTATGAAGAACTAGTCCTATGCATGGTCTAAAGTCCTTTGCTGTCTAACAGCTTTACTGAATAATAGTTTGTTACAAAATTGATTAATTTGGTCCAGCATTTTTTTAAAGGCAGATGTGAAGAAAGACAGCTTATCTGCCTGCAAGTTGTAAATTCATGAAAAAAGTGGCTCAGAAGAATAACAACAAAAATTATAAATGGATATGAAAGTGTGAAATTAAGAAAATGAAAATTTAGTCTGAAAGGAGAGAAATAGTTTTCTCATGGTGATATCAATTAGACTTGAAACTTTAAAACAAAAGAAATGAAACATTGAAACATTGAAACAAAAAAGGAAATAATTTATAAGGTACAACCCAGCACTGGCAAAAGGATAGTTTAAATAATGTAATAGTTCTTTTATATTTCAAACTTCGCTAGCTCTGTGATTATGAATGGATGTAATTTTAGGAGAAAGGAGGGAAAATGTGCTTTGTTCGGAAGACAGTGGTACTTATGTGTGTGCATATGTATGTCTGAGAGAAAAATGCTGCTGTGAAATTGCCCGTGTCTCTATACATTCTACTTGAAGGAAAAAGTACTTACGTGCAGTGGAAATGCTTTAAAGAGGTCCATAGGCACCAGTTGCTTGACTCCAGGTCAAGTTGCAGTTGCAGGATGAGGTCAACAACAACTTGTACCTCTGGTACAAGCATACTCTGTGACCTGAAATCAATGAAGCATTGGAAATAACAAAAATCTCTCCTGTCCCTATCCCTTTGTATAAAGTAAAGCATCAGGTGGCTGACATGGGTAGTGTCTTTATTATTTCTGTTGGCTTTGTGCCCCTTGAGGAAATTCTGGTTTTCATGGTGCAAAGTGAGTTTAGCTGACTGTAGTATTTCCACCTTTGACCTTTATTATTTGCTTTTTTTTTTTTAATTTCAGGAAAGCTTGAGAATATGCAAGATCCAACTATATTCAAGGATCTCAATATTTATGGACTCTATTTGCTTAATCTATGTGAATATAAATGAATTTTGCACCATTTTCCTGGTTACTGCCAACAGTACGTTTGTAGAAGCTTTTTCTCTTTTCTTTCACAACGGGTTGATAAGACATTGCTAGAGTATAATGTTTTTGTCCCTTTTTTGCACTTGAAAAGTATTAATTTGCAAGTATTTGTCTTTTTGTTCTTATCACAGCTTTGCAGCTAGACCTTTATTTGTTGAAGTGCTGCTTTATGGTGCTCTTCAGAAGTACATCAATTCTATTAGACAGATCGGTGTGTAAGACCCCTTCATCTGAAACAAAATTGATCCCACTGCTTCTTTATATGTATACACAGGCCATCCATAGCTGTTTAAAGATATTGGGTGGAGTTACAGTCCAAATGTAAAACATTCTCCATTCTGTATTTGTGTTCATGTAAAATACAAGAATAGTGCCTATTTACATGTTACCATTTTAGTTTTCACTTCAAGATGTTTTCCGAAAACCATAAATTAGGTTTTTCCTGGTCAAAAAGGCATTTAAATGCAGGTGTTTATTGCTTTTCTTGCTTTAAATAAATAAACAAATAAATTACATGCAAAACCAAGTTCTAAATCAAAACAACATTAAAATAGTAGTGAAGCATTTGTTCCCTGAAAGAAAATGGTAATAGATTTGTGCCCTTGTTGTTCTTAAGTACTGAACATTTTATATAGACTTACAGGAAAATAAAACCAAATACTGGAACTTTTGAATAGTGAAAAGGAAACAGCTTAAAAATAGCATTCAAATAGGGTCAGTTGCTGAAACTTCTAATGCATGATGTCAGATTATTCTGTTGTACAACTAATTTATATGAATCCTGTTGGACACTCAGTGAGAAGAACTACTGTTTTTAATTTTAAATATTGAAATGATTGTTTCCATATAGAAAAATTGCAGGTTCTCTTTAGACAATGTAGTGAGTTGGCAAGGTTTTGGTAGTGGGGGGAATACAGGGGTGACTTCTGTGGAAGCTGCTAGAAGCTTCCCCTATGTCCAACAAGACGGACCCGCCGCTGGCCAAGGCTGAGCCAATCAGCGACGGTGCTAGCGCCTCTGGGATAAAATACTTAAGAAGGGTAAAAAAACTGCTGTGCAACAGCAGTTGGAAGAGAGAAGTGAGAATATGTGAGAGAAACAACTCTGCAGACACCAAGGTCTGAAGAAGGAAGGAGAGGAGGTGCTGCAGGCGCCAGAGCAGAGATTCTTCTGTAGTGAAAACCATGGTGAAGCAGGCTGTCACCCTGCAGCCCATAGAGATCCACAGTGGAGCAGATATTCATCTGCAGCCTGTGGAGGACCCCACGCTGGCGTAGGTGGATGTGCCCGAAGGAGTCTCTGACCCCATGGAAAGCCTGCACTGGAGCAGGCTCCTGGCAGGACCTGTGACCCTGTGGAGAGAGGAGTCCACGCTGGAGCAGGTTTGCTGGCAGGACTTGTGACCCCGTGGGGGACCTACGCTGGAGCAGTCTGATCCTGAAGGACTGCACCCCATGGAAAGGACCCATGCTGGGGCAGTTTGTGAAGATCAGCAGCCATGGGAGAAGTTTGTGGAGAACTGTGTCCCGTGGGAGGGACCCCATGCTGGGGAAGAGTGTGAGGAGGAAGGATTGGTGGAAACAGTGTGTGATGAACTGACCGCAACCCTCATTCCCCATCCCCTGCGCCGTTCAGGGGGAGGAGGTAGAGAAATTGGGAGTGAAGTTGAGCCCAGGAAGAAGGGAAGGGTGGGGGGAAGGTGTTTTAAGATTTGTTTTTATTTCTCATTACCCTACTCTGATTTGATTGGTAATAAATTAAATTAGTTTCCCCAAGTCGAGTCTGTTTTGCCCGTGATGGTAATCGGTGAGTGATCTCCCTGTCCTTATCTCGATCCACGAGCCTCTTGCCATATTTTTCTCCTCTGTCCAGCTGAGGAGGGGGAGTGATAGAGCAGCTTGGTGGGCACCTGGTGTCCAGCCAAGGTCAACCCACCACAGACACTTATTTATGGCATCTTGTGGTATGACCTTGCACTCAGCAGAAAAGTAGCAGTTTAATTAAACATCACTGCATTGCCATTAGTACCTGGTGATTACAACTTCTTAGCTCTTAGCATCTTAGACCTTGTAGGAAATAGTGTTGAATTCTGGTAAAAACAATGTAACAAAATTTATCTTGAGGCTTTGTAGGAGGGGAACATGGTTTTATTTTGAAACAGAAAATGCTTCATTCACTCTGATACACACATTCTCATAACAAGCAGAGCATGTGTTTGTCCAAGTAGACTGTCCAGCATTCAAGGATTAAGGGGTATGTACCCACGTGGGCTGGCCAGGATTCCTTGTGATGACATGGAGGACAAGGAGCACTGTCTATTGAGTCATTATCATGTCTTTTGGCTTCTTCCTAGATTGGCAACCATGATAGTTTTGGATATCCTTTTTATATCCATTAGGAACTGACCTCAATTAGTTTTTTTTCCTTTCAGTCCTGTCCAACCTCTATGTGTCATTTGAATTTATTCTCTTACCTTTGTCTCTGTACCTTTGTGTCTTAAGGTGCTCATTCTGTTCAGGATGTGAGCTGTCCTTAATTTTCTTGTCCTGAGTACACTGAATGTACCAGTGCAGGGGTCTTCTTGACCTGCTCATCTAGGTGCTATAAACACTGTTTATCTTACATGCCTCTTCTGCTGTTTCCACACCCAGACACTCCCATTGTTTCTCCAATCTTATTTCTATTGCAATTCTCTGCAACCTGGGAGGACATTTTGGGAGCAACTTTGAAGTTGCAACTCTATGTCTCAGCTGAGGTTTTAAAGCTTGTCTGAGGGCAATAGAGTTGGCCACTCTTTAACAATAAAAGCCAAAGTCTTGATCCTTTCATTAGAGGGCCCAACAGAAGAAGGAGTGACCATTTAAGCAGTTTTAATGTATTATTGGACAAAGTAGGAAAATTATTCATAGGCAAATATCCAGGATGTCAGCTGATTTTGTAAAAAACCCAGAATTTGCAGGTTCATTGGTTCCCTGAAAAGGATTTTGGTGATTGGCAGTCCAGGATAAATGGGCACAAAACAGACTCTTCTCTCTGATCCGTTGATGTTTTTATGTTTTTACATGTCATGGAAATAAGGAGATTTTTGAAAAAGATCTCACATTTCGTAAACTTGTGTTAGAGATATCCATCTATTTTAGCATCCAGAAGATTTTACTAAGTAGATTGAAAATATATGATGTGTTTTTAAAAGAGCTGAAATTGAAAAATAATTAGTCAGATCTAACTGTGATATGATCTCTTGCAACATACACCTTTAACCAAATACTATTAATAATGGTCTGCAGGATAATATGGCAGTACTAATAATTTAAAAATCATTGCTTCATTGGCAGATTAAAACAAAAAAAAAGCCTAGATAATAATAATCTACACAGTGGTGTGTAATTTTTTTTTTTTTCATTCAAGACCAAATTGTCTTTGATGAATTTAAGATATGAGTATGGTCACAGCAGTTCCATTCCCTACAACTATAAAACCACAGTTACAGTGAAAGAGAGCAAGTATGAAGAATACAATTTAACAATCCTTTAATACTGTTTTCAACAAGCTGCAAATACAACTGTAGAAATGCATTTTTTTCAAATGACTTGGTAGTTTTTAAGAATTTACATGAACTCAAGCATTGTTGAGCTGCAGTTTGTATAAACCATTTTGTGAAGCTATTATGTCAGTGTTGTCCTCTTTTACCATTAATCTGCATAATTATAATTATTATTAGAAGTTTGGTTTGATTTAAGAAAAAACATAATGTTAAACATCTATTTAAATAAGAACCAAACCTCTGAGGTTTTCTTTTTTTAAATTCTTGTAATTATGAAGGGTAGACAAATGGCATACAAAAACATATTTTAAAGGCATTTTATAGAACCAACAGAGATATACATGCATAGGTGTTCGTATGTATTCTTTTATCATATAATTTTCCATAATTCTGCCAATTTATCTGAATGTGTATAGTGATACATCATGGAGAGATGAATTAGCAATTGCTAATTGACTGGGAAACACTTAGCATATTTTTGGTGCTTCAGAAAAGTTAAAAACTACCTAACAACATTAATAAGTGTTGTAAATGATACAGTGTTAACTGTGGTAATTTTCAGAACTTTATGTCAAAGCAGCATATTTTTCATATTTTTTTATTTAATAAGCAACTGACTGAAACTTCTGTTACTGCAAAATTTATTGGAGTTCCTGTTGGGTTACTATATGTTAATCTAAGATGGGCAAAAGGTGATAGGGTAATTTCATAGTAGAGAAGGGTCAGAAAGGATTAATAGTGAAATTCTACAAATATGTATTTTTCAAATGCAATGTAAATTTAATTTAATGAAAAAAATTTTGATCAAATTCATTGCCTTTAAAAGTGAGTACAACTCTATGCAAATTTTCGGGGGTTTCCCCATTTTTTTTTTAAATTAACTGAAACCTGAAAAACTTGAAAATGTCCATTTTGCTTGAAAATGTCCATTTTCAGGGGTTTAAGCACTGAAAGATTAGTATTTATCATTTAATTCTTGTAATAAAAAATTGGAAAATTTGTTTATTTCCTACCTGCAAGCCAAATCTAAAATGACAGCATGCATAAAATTGGAAGACAAACTGTTGCATGGTTACTATTTTTTTTCTGCATTTTCTGTTTTCTGATTCTCTTTACCTTTGATGATGATTAAATGAACTTAAGTCTTTGTCTGAATTTTTACAAAACAAAGGCTGAGCAAAGTATCATGCTTGTTTCAAAAAGTGATTTGAGCACCTTTGATCTTCTGTGTGATTTGTAGGTGAAGACTTTTCAGGAGGCAATCCAAATTGTCTTTATGTCTTCTCACAATCTTGTGGCAGATAAAGAGCAAAATTCTTCATTTTTTTCTCTACCTCAGACTCTTCAACCCCTTAAAACATGTTTTTCAAATATATTTCTTCCTCTTTTAAGATGATTTATCCTAAATATTTTTTCTGGAATTGATACCTTGAATGCCAGACCCTCAAAGGCAAATTTCTCATTGACTTCTGTGCTGAAAGATCAGTCTCTATATTTTCCCCATGTTCTCTCTTCCCATATTTTTTAAAACAAGCTGTTAAAGCTTCTCAGCATTATTATTCTGAATTCTAATTCTTTCCACACAGATGCAATTGGAATAATTGCAACAGGACTGAAAATGTTATGGAGTTATTGTCATGAATAAATTCATTGCAATGACTAATAACATCAGTGAAAAAGAAACAAACGTAAGACATACTTAGATTACGTACATATACAAAACAGTAAAATATGGAGAAAGTTGGAGGGAGTAATTGTTAAATTATAATGGCGATGATAAGCAGCATCAGACTTGCCCTGGAGATGTTGGAAAATATGTTGAAAAAGATGTCTTGCAATTTCTCATTTACTAAATTGGTTTCTAAAATGTGCATAAATTAAAATATTTCACAGAACTATCTTTTTATTGCTCTTCATTATTCTATGAAGAGTGGAAAGGAATTATAGTTAACAATTTAAAAACACTATGCCTTCAGAATGAAAGCTTGCAACTATATGCAATAAGAGAGATGTTTGTATATTATGTTTCCTTTTTGGCAACCTTTTCATATATAGAATATATGTAGGCAAAATATTTACAGCCTCTCAGCCCACTGCTAACTCACTCCTTTTCACAATTATCCATATCCCTTATGCTAAATGGATAAGCCAGATAAACAACCACAAACATTAAAGAATTTATGAACATATTGCAACTCCTATTTTACTGAGTAAATGGCATACATGGAATCTTAAAATTCTATTTTAAATTTACAATTTATAATGCAAAACAAAAATTCTACACTGGACAAGAACTAGAGGTTTTCATTTTTAAAAAAGAGCTTTATTGTGTGACATGGAAAGCATAGAGATTGTGATTAATGGGAGAGCAGAGTTATGCAATATCTGTCTTTCAAGCAAAGCACATTCTCACACCACTGCTGGTGAGGGTTAAGTGTTTATTACATGCTCATCAGGGTCTTTACCAAAGACAAAAAAAGGAATTGTTCCCACAGGTCATTCCTGTATCGGCTGAGAACTGAACCGGAATTCCACATGAGAAATAAAGAGTCTGGAGGAAAGTGGACTGGCTTGAACTTTTGAACTCCTAAACATTTTTGAATGGGCACATCTCATAGTCATTAAGCTGTAGTGCAGGAACAAAATGTTACATAGTTCTGTATGCTACACGGCTGTGTATTTATACAGGTATATATACCCACACATGTATAATAGTATGTAATAAAGCATAATCTTATAGGATGGCAATAGGTCAAAGGTATCTTAATATGTCAAATTTTAAGAGATTTTACATTCCATGTACTTCTTTATTATATTGTTTACTGATTTGGGCAAGGAAGTCCTACTGCTTTCACTCTAAATCTGAAAAATATGCAAACACTGAGGTGATAATTCCTTTGGAAATTCTTGCCTTTGATAGCATTGGTATGCCTTATCAGTGTTGGCTGCAGAGAACATGAAAAATCCTTCTTTTCTGCTTACATAGAATACAAAAACAAATAAACAAATCAATCCACCTTCCCTTTTCTGTTCTTTTCCTTGCTTTCATTATCTAGCCTTTGACATACTGAAGTAACTTTCCATATTATTTTATTACTTCAGGTGCAAATTTTACCCTTGTTTCCACCTTATGGAAACACTTGTCAACCTAGAGCTGTTCAGTCTAGTAGTTTAAGGGTTATTAAGGTTATACGGCTCATCTCCTTGCCCCTTCCAGATCAGCTTCACAGCTTCACAGAAATTCCCTGCACAACAGGCCTTTGAAGGAGTATTAGAGGTAGAATCCACTTGTTAATGCTTCCCCTCAAGCAGTTGCTGACACTATTGCAGTCTCTGAGTTTCAGTAACATTTGCAATGCAGGTTGGAATGAGGATTATTTTGACCTAAAGATCATGAAGAATTTTTTTTGTGTTAAGCTTGGATACATGGAGCTGACCTCATCTGATACTGCCTTTTTTACTGCTTTTTTTTGTAATATAAACATCACTCTATCATGCTCTATTAACAAAGTTCTTTTATATGTTCTTTTATATGAAGAAGTTACTCCCTAACTATCATTATATTTACAAGAAACTAAATACAGAATTTACTCGTCACCATATGATATTGTCACATAGAAACAAAAAGAAGCCCAAAACTCTGTGTGAGGAATCTCTGACAGGACATGTTCACTTCAGGATTTTAGTTAAGATCAGAGAAGTGTTTTTGAGGTGAATCTCCCCATTAGCTCCTTTACTGCATTTGTTGGTGTCACGGAGGCAGTTGTTGGTGTCACGGAGCAGTCACTCTGCACACAACTGAAACTCCTTTTGGACAAAACTAACCTGATGACGTGCTCCCAGGCACTCCAGCTGCTTAAAAACGTCCAGTTCATGGGACCAAACTAGTTTTAACGTAACAATCTCTGAAACATATATAGCATCAACATCAGGTCCTCAGCATTGACTGTTTAGCTCTACAAACCTAGTCCTACTATAAGGTACTATTTGCTAATTGTAAAGGCAGTGAACTGTCCTCCAGCAGTGGCTATTGTACCACCAGAAAAATATACAATTCTGATGAAACTGCCAGCAGTGTTGCTGTGCAAGAGGAGGAAGCAAACTGCTTGTAACTATAGCCTTAGCCTGGTTATATGTATTGCCTGGACCTTGTGCCTATGTTTATCAGTCTTCACTATGAGAATTTAGGGATCATGATCACTGGTTCCATAAATATTTGAATGCTGCTATTAGTAAAAGAGGAATTCATTTCTCACTGGAATAATGTAGATTAGATCTAGATAATTCATTTGTAAGTACAGCCCTTGAAATATTGTGAAAAACATTTCAGAAGCACAGAAGAATAAGGAAATTAATATTTCCAGGTTCCTGAGAGGCTGTTACTAAATATAGTAAGTAAAATGCATATATTTGTTACAGCCCTCTAGTTATGTACACTAGGAGATGGCTCCGTCATACAAATTAGAAAATCAAAACATCTATTGGGTCGTCAAGGTAATGCTCTTCTCAGGGTATGATTCTCTCTACAAAGTGCTGTCTAGGTATTTATATAGTCCAGTTTTAAATGGTTTAAGAAAAAGTCTTACAGATTTCACACCAGGACACTATTTTGTAATTGAATGCATATCATTCCGAGATTGCTTTACAAGTGATTGGCACTCTTCAGAACATATTTATAACACAGCTCTGGTAAAACAAACAAGCATACTCAAATTATATCCTGAGGAAGCTAATTTTCTTTCCCAGTCACTGCAGTACATCTGTCATAGTCCTCACTATTGCTATAGTGTTGTCATGCTCAGGCGTATATCCCATAAGAGCTTATCCTCAGCTCTAACCTGTGTTTTATTCTTTGCTTCCTCTTAACTGCCTCCGGGTAAAACCCTTATGTCCAGTGTGTATGTGCTTTGACTCGGACTCAACTGCATGAGATATTGACAAAAGTGTTACAATTGCTGGAGATATGGAAAGAAGCTTTAAAGAAGGCTTTTTTTCTGTTCACCTTGTAATGAAAATGCAGCCATCATTTGGGTTGCTGAGATGAGCCAAATAACTATGAGAAGATGTCTTGCCGCACAGAAGGGTACAGCAGGATTTTGCTTACCTTTGCAAGTTCTGCAAGCAGCATGGTTACGGAGAAGCATTTGAAATCTTCAGGCATTAAAATATCTTGAGGAAGTTGGTAGAGGTGGGTGTCAAGTAAATGCCCCTCTAGCATGAGTGACTACATGCAGTCATTATGACAATGCAATCTCGCTCGTCTGTGCAGGGTTCATGCTTTAAGCATTCCAGTTTGCATATGGGAAGTCGTGACATGTTCTTATCATAAGCAGGAATGAATTCTTCTTAAAGATCTGGAAGTAGAAAATACTGCTGAGATATTCTACATCTTCCTCGGCATTTTCCTACATCCTGCTAAAATAGCTACTGAACCACAAATATGAAGGGCACATCAGTTGAGCTAGTCCTGCAGCTTGATACAGGCTGGATTCGAAGAAAGAAGTATGCTCAGCAGGAAGTGTCTCAGGTGGACTGGCTAAAAATATGGCTGCAGAAAGCCTTAGGAAAGAGAAATATATTTTGTCAATACATCTCGCAAAGTGGCTGGATCAGTTCAAATAACAAAATTCCAAAACAGCTTCCCAGGCTATGCTGGTGCATCTATATCTCGCACTGCAGAAACAACTGGACAGGACTATGTGATCACTGCCTAAATGTAAATGCTGGCTAATCAAAGCCTGTTGTTGCCAAAGGAGGAGTGCTGGGAACCCCCTGCTCTCCATCAAGTCCCCAGAAATCCTGGAGCACAAATAGGTATGTTTCAGTTGTGCTTGATTCTGCATCTGTTTTGGGAGTGCAGGGTAAGGCGCTGGCAGCAGCGGGGGCTGCAGGGCGGCCTCTGTGAGGAGAGGCCAGGGCTGCCCCGTGCCGGACATGGACAGTTCCAGCCGGCTCCAACTGATCCCCCGCAGGGCACGGCTGAGCCCCCCAGCCAAGGTGGTGGAGTCTCAGGGAAATGTATGTAAGAAAGGGCAAAATGGTGCACAACAGATTGAGTAAAAAAAAAAAAAAATTGAGAAACAGCCCTGTAAACATCAAGAGCAGAAAAGGAGGAGGTGAGGATGAGGGGAAGGTGGTTTAGTTTTTGTCTTTGTTTCTCATTACCCTACTCTATTTTAATTGGCAAGAAATTAAATTATTTTTCCCCAAGTCGAATGTGTTTTGCCTGTGATGGTAATCGGAAAGTGACCTCCCCGTCCTTATCTCAACCCATGTGCTTTTCCTCTTTTTTTCTCCTCCCTGTCCTGCTGAGAAGGGGGAGTGATCGATAGAGAGACTGCTGGGGGTCTGGAGCCACCCAAGGTCAGCCCACCACCCATCACAGGTATTTGCACGTGATCTCGGCAACTTCAGGTGCACATATCTGGGAGTTCAGGTCCAGGAATACTACCTATGTGTGAGTGAGCACTAACTGTTTCAGGAAAAATGAGTTAGATGCTTCCTTGGGAACTGTACAAGCTAAGTGCTGTATGCAGTCAAGGTCACTCAGGCCATGGAGGCTAGACAGGGAAAGGACAAGGTGCACTGTGACATTTTGTATGTACGTGTTATGATGCTTCAAGACTTTTTTCAAATTCATTTAAACATAAAAAACTAAATCCTTTGAAGGCACAAAATAGAAAATCTTCAGTGAAATGAAATCTCCTGCTACCTGCTGTTACAGACTAATTGCTCACAATCAATGAACTCTTATCTTTTTAATTTCAAAATTATTAGTATTACTTTGGTTATTAGTGTAATTTGGTGTTATCCTTTTTTCTTTCCAAATTAAAATGCACCATGATATGCTCTAAAATGAATAAGAAGTTTAATTATTTTTCCAAGGGAAAACATTTAATTTAAGTTTATACTCAATACTCCTGTAGAATACATCAATGTTATCATAAAAAGGCAATTTTGGTGTGTGAGCAAAATAACTTAAAACTGTGCTGGATGTGTATGGTTAAAATGCTTGTCTGGCAGTAAGTTGATACAGCAAGAATTCATCAGTATCTCACAGTCCATACGTCCATACCCTCACTCCTGGTATTTCCCTTTAGTTCATTGACTTGATTTCTAAGTCTCCCATTAACGATCGTTCTCCTCTTTAACTCAACTTTCCTTTTGCTAAACCGTTCCCTGCTTCTGTCTGATCCTTCTCACACTTCCTTAGACATCTGGTCTCTGAATCTTATTTAGCAAATCACTGATCCTCTTTTCAATAACAGGTAAGGGTCCCACACTCAATAGTTCTATCTCTACCCACTTTTCCTTCGGCTTACCACAATAATATTTCTAGTTATCTATTAGCTTCATTCAAATTCCTTCTGAACAAATACATTTTAACCTTCATAGTCTTTCAGCTGAGATTATGCCATTGCTAAACTATCCTTTTCAAGCAAGTTTATAGAATCACTAGAGATAATACTGTTCCTTCATATGCGCTTTTGGCTGGTTTTCCAGGCTATTTTGAATGTGACTACTGAGCTTTCATAAAACACAGATCTTCTGATTTTGTTGGACAGATATTCAGAATACTTGATTTGTTTAAAATTTTTGAATTTAAAGCTACTCTTATCTCTTTGCATATTTTTAAAAGATTTAAATTTCCTACCTTGAATTTTGATTTTATTCAGATTTTTTTTAATTATTATTTTTAAATTTAAGAGTGATTTTACAGCTTTGTCTCATCTACACTACCCCACAATGCTTTCTACCGTAAAACATCTTCATTTGTTCATTTCAGTCTTGGTTGTTTTATGATGGAGAACAGCCGGTCTGTATGGAAGTCAAAGATCATTACATTCAATTCTAATTAGTCTCTTCTTCCATTTTCACAAGAATGTACCTCATTTATTTTCATTGTTTGACTGCATCTAACATTCCTACTTGGTCCTTCAGGATAAAGTATTTCTGGGTATGAGATTAATTCCATTAGGACTTTTCTTGATCGTGACCTCTACATTGCTTCCAGATCAGCTTTCTGATATTTAATTCTGAACCTTCTTGGTTTTGCTTATGTGTACATCTAATTTGCCATCTCTGGATCACTGTCAAAACATTGAACTTCGTGTCACAGTAATTGCAACTCCCTCTTTTTATCATTTTTTTTCTACATTTGCATTCTATAAAATCTAAGCCAGTGAAGCACTTAAGATCCAAGTGGTAAAATACCTCACCACTATCGTGACCCTGTACAAAATCCTATGGTTATGCAGTTTCAATTATGCATTTGGACAGTTCACTGAATTTTCCCTTGAGTACACCCTGCAGCTATAAATTGTCTCAAAGGAGCTGGAAGGGAATCAGAAAAACTTTGCTCCATAGAATCAAATGGTTATGTTTGTTCAGAAATCCATAAGTAGGAAACATCATGAACCAGAAAGTTTCTCTCCCTTATGTCTGGGCCAGCATCTCTATTTCAATATGCATCTCATGATTCTGTTCCATACCATTTGAATCATTGTTCTCTGACAACGATATCAAGGTGAGACTAATGATGCGAAGAAAACAGGTTATTTAAATTAAGTCTTGTACATATAAGCTTCAATTTACTTGTTTTGAAATATCCTAATTTCTTTAACCTAAATAACTTTTATCATGATGGAACTAGACAGGACTGTTTTAGAGAAGTGATCTTTCTGTGACCAGGTAAGGATTTATTTGCAAGTAAAAGACATAAAAAATATTTTAGGAAACGATGAGAAAATGAAGACATGGCTAGATATGTGCAAAGTATAGATGAAGTTAAAAATTGTACTGACTAGGTCATTAACCATAATGAGAGTGTATAGGAAACTAGAGGAGTGTACATTATCTGCATTCCAGCTGTTTCTCAGTGAGGATGAAGGAAAATGAAACTTCACCTGGGAAACTTTGTTGCTTTTCTCTCATGATTTGTTTAAAGCACATCTGTTACAGAGTTAAAAAGGATATTATGTCAGAATTGCCAGGAGAAAGATCTGATTGTTCTTTTAATTTTACAGTGACTGCAGGTAAAGTTTTATCCTTCAGCCTAGATTTAAACATGGTTTGAGAGAGAATTACATATTCTGTTCATTTGTTCAGAAGTTCTTCAGAGAGTTACCATTAAAAAAACAACCTAGAATCACAAATAAAATGATAGATAAGACATCATTCTTTTCATGACTACTATAAAGAAAATCCATAATCTGAGATCTTGTTATCCTAAGGCTAGTCTGAAAGAAGATGATTATCCCACAGGATATACTTGCCTATACACACAGGAAGTGGAAGTATGTATGGGAAATGGAACTATAGATGGGATACCAGCGAGGGATATAAAATCATGGTCTGACATGTTGAAATGGAATTAGAAAGATGAAAATTCAGATGGAGTTAAAATGGAGAGAGATAGGAAGGAGAATAAGAGTGGAAGAAGAATAAGAAGGGCTGCTAAAGTTACATCAGAAACAAAAGGAGGGCCAAAGAAAAATTTTGGCTTAATGGATGGAGAGGTTTGTCACTGATGAAGGACACTGAAAAGTCCAAAGTACTTGCTACCTTCCTTCTCTCATCTTTTCTGGTAAGGACTGGTCTCAGGCCTCCTAGATCTCTGTGCCTAGCAGCTGAGCTTGAGGGAGAGAGGTAGTATCCATAGTAGATAATTATTTGAGTTAGGTGCTGTTTAATCCAGTTGTATATGCACAAGTCCATGCAAGCAGGTGGGATGCATCTGAAGGTGCTGAGGGAGCTGGCCAATGTAATTCTGAGGCCTTCATCTGTGGTCTTTGAAAGGTCATGGTGACTAGTAGATTCTTCCTGCTGACTAGAAAAAGACATCTTCAAAAAGAACAAAAAGGAGGACCTGGGGAACAACAGGGCAGTCAGCCTCACCTCGGTCCCTGGGAGGTTATGGAGCAAATCCTCCTAGAAGCCAGTTCAAGACACATAAAGGCCAAAAAGGCAATTTGGAATGACTAGCATTGGTCTAATAATGGCAAACTCTGCCATACCAATGGTTATGCCTTCTCTGAGAAGATGGCTGGCACTGGGGAGAGCAGTGAACAACATTTGCTTTAGCAGTGTCTAGGCTTTTGACAATGTCTCCCATAGCATCGTTGTATCCAAGCTGGGGAGATATGGACTGGATGGGTAAACTACAAACAGGAAAAAAATTGGCTGGCCATTACGTCCATGGTTCAAAACCTAACTGGCAACCAGTTATGAGTGGTGTTCCTTGGGTGATACTGAAGTTGATGCTATTTAACATCTTAATCAACAGCCTGGTTAGGGGACAGAATATTTCTTCATTAACTCGATGTGAGACCTCAGACTGGGAGGACTGCTTGATACACTGGGTGGCAGGGTTGCCATTCAGAGAGACCTTGACAAGCTGGAGATAGAGGCCAACAGAAACTCAAGAATTCATCAATGAAAAATAAAAAGTCCTGCCATCTGAGATGGAATAAATTTATGGAACATTACAGCCTGCCAGCTAGGAAGACGCACTGCAGAAAAGAATTGTGCAGCCCTGGTGGACAAAATACCCTTGCCGCAATGAAAGCTAACTGCATACTATGTTAGTAGTAGTGTAGTCAGCAAGTCAGTTATTGTTTTTGATACTTTGAGGCCATGTAGATGATACTATGTCCAGTATCGCCCCCTCCTGTACAAAAGCGAGATTGACAAGCTTCAGAAAGTCCAACAATTGACCACCAAGATGATAGGGGCTGAAGCATATGATGCAGGAGGTGAAGATGACTGAATAGGAGTTATTCAGGTTGGAGAAGAAAAGATTAAGGACATCTAACCGCAGTCTATCAAAAGTTAAAGGGGTTTATAGAAAAGACAGAACCAGACTTCTGTCAGCCATGCACAGTGAAAGAACAAGAGACAATAGACACACATTGTAGCAAGAGACCTTCCAGTTGGATACATAAAGAAAAAAATAAAAAATCAAAAATCACAGTGAGGATGATTAAGCGCTAGAGCAGGCTGCCCAGAGTGGCTGTGAGAACTCCATCCTTGGAGATATTGAAAACTTGACTGGACATGGCCCTAAACAACCTGACCTAACTTTGTTGTTGATCCTGCTTTAAGAAGCATGTGGACTAAATGACTTAAAGAGAGCCCTTGCCACCTAAAGCATTTTATGCTTCCAAAACATTTCAGAATCATTGTCTACTGTTATTTGTGGTGTAGTTAATCTGCTTGTTTTTTCCTGGGGTTGAATTAATTCAGCTTCCCATCTGGACCACACTCTGAATTACTACAAAGCCCATAACCTCCCATTTGGTCTGCCATTGTTGCTTGATTAACTGTTTACACAAAAGTTGCTTTTGTGATAGCTGGTAACCTGGATTTTGGACCATTTTATATCAATTACACCCCTGTACTCCCTAGAAATAAGTGGCTTGAGTGTTACTCTTTGAGTAACTCGTGTCTCCCCATAAATTGTGTGAATGGCTGGGCTCCTATACCTACAGATTGAACCGGGGTCTGGCCTTTGATATATAACCCCTTACTGCACAACCGGATGCACATATAAATATGGTATTTTGTTACATTGTCCAGGTCTCTGCCTTTCTTCTTGCTCCCTCCTCTAGGCCAAACATCCTAAGGGGATGCCTGCCTCTTGTCTGTGGTTTGCTTCTGTATGTTTTAGAGAATTTCCTAGATCTGAATAGGAAAAGGTAACTTGACCCGCCAGCACACTGCAAAATAAGTGCTCATTTTCTAATAACACTTTTAAAACTATGAATGACTATACTTTTATGTAATGGCATATGCAAACGCAGCCTCAGATCACTCTGAATTGTAAAAGGGCATGTGCAACACCAGCTAAGAACTAGGTAAAATTAGTAAGTATAATCATTCTGTATCTAAATTAAAGCAGGAAGACAAAGGTTTATATATCAGCCAGCCAATAAATTGCAGATTTGCAGGGTCTAATTCCTGTATCAGAGAACAACTCCTTCGGTTAGTACAATTAGTACTTTATAGAAATCAGTCGTGTTATATGTGTTTTATGATTTGCACGTTTTCTTGTGTCTGTTATTAACTTCCAAAGTGATTGATGAGTTCTAGGTACAACCCTAAGCTAAGGTTCCATTTTCACAGAATCACAGAATCATAGAATCATTGAATGGTTTGGGTATGAAGGGACCTTTAAAGGTCATCTAGTCCAACCCCCCTGCTGTGGGCAGGGACATCTTCAACAAGATCAGGTTGCTCAGAGTCCCGTCCAGCCTGACCTTGAATGTTCCCAAGGATGGGGCATCTACCACCCCTCTGGGCAACCTGTTCCAGTGTTTCACCACGCTCATCATAAAAAAATTTCTTCCTTATAACTGGTCTGAATCTACCTCTTTTAGTTTAAAACCATTACCCCTTGTCCTATTGCTACAGGCCCTACTAAAATGTCTGTCTCCAATGGGTTGGGCAGCATCTCTGGGGATCACCTAGTCCAACTGCTCTGCTTTACAGCCAGGGTCAGCTACAGCAGGATGTTCAGTTGTGTTCTGAATATCTCCAAGGGTGGAGATTCCACAACGTCTCTGAGAAACCTATTCTAGAATTCAATCACCTTCTCAAAAAAAAAAAAAAATTAATGTTTAAATAGAATTTCTTGTATTTCTTGTGTTTACCCTTGTCCTGTCACTGGGTACCACAGAGAAGAGTGTGGTTACCTCATCTTCACTCCATCCCATCAGGTATTTATAAACATTGATGAGATCCGCCCTGAGCCTTCTCTTCTCCAGGCTGAACAGCCCCAGCTCTTTTACCCTCCCCGTGTACATCAGGTGTCCCAGTCCTCCTTAATCATCTCCATGGCCGTTCACTAGATTTGCTCTATTATGTCCATATCTCTGTTGTACTGGGGAGCCCAGAACTGGACCCAGTACTCCAGATGTGAGTGGGGTGCTGAGCACAGGTAAAGGATCACCTCCCTCAACCTGCTGGCAATGTTCTTCCTAAGGGAGCCCAGGATGCTCTTGACGTTCCTTCCTTCAGAACACATTGCTGACTCATTTTATTTATTTCTTATTACATTGGGATGCTTAGTTAAGAATTTAATTTATTTAAGTGTGGTGTCTTACTAATTGATGATAAAACTCATAAGCAACATTCTTGTATTTTTCTTCAAAATTGGAACAAAGGCTCTAAGCGGTATCCATTACTATGTTTACAATCAACAGTATTTTTTTTCCAGGGTTATCCTTAAAGTTTCTAAAGGATGTGTCAGTGTCAGGGGATTTATATAGCATGCATGATCTTAGTGAACCATGCATGGCATACAGGTTTTAGCTTTAACATTTAATACGATGATCTGACAAACTTGTTATTTCTCCATCTGGCTTTTTATTGACATGTTGCTGGATAGGTACATTTATCTGCAATAACTGTGATGGTGATCACATTGGTTGTAATGACATGTCTTCCTTGCTGAAGGAAGGCATGTTACAGACACATTTCACAGGAAATGTTTTGGACTGGATAGAGTGATATAAATTTCAAATTGATAGCTTCACTCCTGACACATAACACTAAAACATTTCTTTATCCTTCACATATCACTCTTATTCCATCACTTGGGTATTCCTTACTGACCCATTCAAGATTGAAAACTGAAGTTACTCAGCTACCCATACTAGTAAAATGTATTAAAAAAACAAACTAAAATGTCATTATCTTTCTTCCCTGCATATAGCCAATAGGGAATGTCCTCTATATTTATGTATCAGAGATTTATTTTTTTTTGCTTTTATTTTTTTGAAAGAGGGTAGAAAAAAGGAAACTCTGAGCCAAATCTTGTCACTATTTTACTGACAGCATGAAATTGTCTTTCTGTCCCAGAGGTTAATAAGAAAAAAAATCTCTTATCAGACATCAAAGAAAATGCAGAATTATCACAATAGCAAGCAATATTCTTTCATTCTCTAATAATAAACTGTGCACGTTGCTACAGGAAACAAATGTACCCAACTGAACAGATAAATCCATAAATAAGAGCAGACTTTTTGCTTTAGCTAAGAAGCAAACTGTAAGCTAAGAAGCAAAAATATTCTGTATGTGGCTGGAGCCAAACTACATTAGTAATAGTGAGCTTTGCTAGAAACCACACTGCTTTTAGTGGTCCTTTAACACTATCCACTAACACATTATGGAAACTTGTAATAGAAAGCAAACCCCCGGTTGAAGAACTCTCCATTTTAAGAGAAGAGTAATACCAAACACTGACAGACAGTATTTTCAGTTTAACTTCATAGAAAGGAAGCAGAAATTATTAGGATCCAATAAAAGGGTTCAAGCCCTTTCAGCAGGCCTTAGAGAGAATGTATTGCCTAAATCCAAAATGGTGTTGCTGAGAAATCGCTCAGTTGCTGCTTAGCTCTGGAATTTGATAAGCTTTGCATGCACCTTATTTTTTTTTCCTTTAAGCTTTCCCAAACTTAAGAGTTGCACCTTTGCACCTTCTTGAACGAGTACTGTAACCACTATTCTGATAGTGGAAAATGAAAGGTTTCTTATGTATGGGTTTTGAAAGAAATGAGTGAACCCTGACAGTGCTAAGGATCAAGGATATAGTTCATATTTTCAGGGAAGGGTTCAGTGCTATGAATGCTGAGTGCTTCATGTGTCTTCATAAATTTGTGTGGGTAGAGGAGCGAGGTGCTAGATGCACTCTGTTCTCGGTGTTTTCTTAGAGACTGGTCTGTTTCATGCTGCATTTGGAGGGCAGCAAACTGCCTTCTCAGGGCCTGTTCAAACATGCCAAACTCCTGGTCAGGACTTTCAGTGCTTACCTTGGGGCAGGTGGCTAAACGCCAGGGTTGGGGGATCCCAAGCAGCTTGAGCAAAAGGTAACTCAAAAGGAATCTGTTGAATATCTATCGTCTGAACCCCAAGTCTTTGCTTTTGCCATGAATCACTTAATTCTCAATGCATACAGTCCTTAAAAAGATTTGACTTATTTTCCTGTCATAAAAAGCTTAATAAACCTTCTTTTTTATTCAACGATTTTATTTCATTTCAGATTTCTCACTTTAAAAATACTCTATTAATTACACTTGGTTTCGGTTTGCTGACATTTTGCTTCTCAGTTCCATTTAGCATCAAAGAAAACACTAAACAAGCTATCAGGAGTTATTCTGAACTTTCAATAATAATTTAAAAAAAAAAAACACACTAGTCCTTGTAATGCCAGAAATAAGCTAGGACTTCACTTTGCTTTTACCTTGAATGTAAATGAAGTCTCTGAGCTTTTTCCTCTAGAATTGTGATATTTAACATTGTTATCACACCAAGAAATAAACAATTGTTTAAGGAAATGGGTGAGAGTTGTTCTCAGTGTTACAGTGCTGAGTCAGTCACGCAGAACTAATTTCCTGGCTGTCTCTGAATGCACATAAAGCTGCTCTGTAGCTGCTGCTGACAATGAACTAGTGACTGGAAAAGGGAATTTTAAACACAGTCACATCTCTTGACTGTTAAAATCCTTTAGAGAAAGTATGCTGATCTAATGTACTGTAGTAAGCAGTATCCTTTTTTTTTTGAGTGTTAGTAAAAGAAGTTTTAATACCTGAAGCTATTGTTAAGTAACCAAATGCTTCCAAGTTATATCTTTCTTGCTAATAAAACTGTTTGTTTTTTTTTTTTTTCTGCTAATGTATATACTTGCACTGGAAATGCAACACTGGATATTGCATAATGGGAAAAATATCTTAACCCAAGAAGATTATCATGCATAACTGAGAATGTCTCATTCATGTAGGGACCATATTACAAGGTATTTAATCAGAAAATCTGTATTTGAATAAAACTGCCCAACATTTTAGAAGCAAGATGCAAAAGGCAGTAAGCTGCCTTTGTAAAAAGGGATTCCCTTGTTTCTTTAGCTACATCATATGGTGTAGAAAAAGAGAACTGATGCCTGTCCTTAATATATGATATTTCAAGCAGGCTTGCAGATATTTTTGCTTTCAGAAATAAAGTGAATTTCATAAAATGAAAGATCCTCCCCAAACAATCCACTGAAAGTAAGAGAAAAAATAAATAAATGCATCCATGTACATAGATTAACTAAAACTGCAAGAAAACAGAAGATGCCCACAAATAGCAATACTGCTTCTAGCTTAATGTAGATCTAGTGTTACTCTTCAGACAAACTTTAATGGCTGGGAGAAGATGAAGGTGGGAGGAAAGTGCACTCAAATCCAAGTTTGCAGTGTTACAGCCCACACAGGGATGTAAATGAAGATTTGGACACAGGATCTGCTCAGTGAAGCAGAAGGTTTTACTGCCCTCTAGTAAAATGCACTTACGAAACTGTCTTTTAAAATGTATGCATGCTGAGTAAACCTATTCAGTTATTGTTACTGAAAATGTGATTAGTCTTGGATTGTCATCTCATTGTTTCCATAGTCAAAGAATAAAACATTTATGTTCAATCTAGAATGACTTATTTTTGAATTAAGGAAAATAGCAATAGTGAATCACAAAAGCAAGGTCTCTGTGACTGCATCTGCATGAACAAATTTCATGCCAAATTTTCAGCACTGTTATTAGCAAAAGCCTAAGTGGTGGCACTCTGGAAAAGAACAGAGTTTTCATAGCACAGTGCAAAAATTCCTGAGTCCTAACTACAGGGGAACTTACCCTGTCGTTAACATTGTACCAGCACTAAATTAGCAGCTCAAGAGTGAACATGATTTGTGTCCTTTAATTTCTGGCAGCAGCAACTCTGAAAATGAAATGGCAGCTGAACTCTTTACATGGTGCTTAAATAGCACTGTAGAGAACCGGAAGATAGTTGCAGAGAAGTTGTAGATATTTAAAGGTGCAACACAAAGGAAAAAAGAAATAAAATCATAGTTTTGTTGCCACACACATAGCTGTACCATGCAGTGCTGTACCACTGGATTATTACTAACAAGGATGACATGAAAGGATGTGTGAGGCTGTCATCTTAAAAAGCCTGACACTGGTGGTGATTGTTATAACTGTGTACACTGTGACTCGTTAGGCAGCGCAGCCTCTGCTTCTCAAATGGCAGCAGAAAAAGTGCTTGGGAAAGGGCAAGTACTAACTGCGGCCTCACAAAGTACCTAGTGCTTTCCTTCCTGCATCTTGGTTTTCTTTCTTTATTTAGTATTTTTTTCCTCAAATGTGAAGTATAAAACCAGCAGGTTTTTCAGGAGTCACATGGCCCCTCTGGGAAAATTATATTTGCAATTCTCAACATCAGTCACTGAAAGGTACAAAAATATTCTGTCAATCCTACCACTGCTTTTGTATAAAGTAATGCTCAATCTCTATATAGTCTTATTTACATAGCTTCCTAAATATTCAAATGCCTGGAAAAAATGGGGTTGGAAATGGGGGAGTACTTCTAAAGTATATATAAATTAAAATAAACATGAGGAAATAGAAAGAGTTTATATTAATTCATAGAAAAGATCCAAGTAGAGGGTAGTGTAGCTCATTTCTTCTCCTACCTGTTGCCCTCCTCTGCCAGGGACAGAGAGCGCAGGGGCACTATCTTGTCCAAGGGCCACCACAGAGGAGGCATTTTCCAACCCGTCACTCTACCCTTGTATACTCTCTCAAGGTCAACACATAACTTGAATCTAGAAACTCAGTCCAGTCCTATGTTGTTCATTTGTAGTGGTCTGGGACCACAGAACCACAACTGGTTTCCTGACATTCTTCTTTTCTCTTGAGGTCTGCTTGGATGCGGGTGAGAAATCAGGCTCTCAAGTGCTCCAATACCTTGTTCAATGTAGTAACAGACAAAAAAAGAACAACATTGTTGAAATATTTTTCAGCATTGTTATGACATAAAGACTCTTAGGTCGTTTTCCAATCCAAATTCATGGATTCCTAGAAAAAGAGGTCTGCAAAGGGCTGTGGGAGACAACCTAATGCAAACTCCATATAGAAAGCAGAACCATTTGTACCTCATTGTTGACAAATGCTGACACTTAATAACCTGTCCTTGAAAGCCTCAAATAACAGCTACTCCAGGTATTCCAAGGTCTTTTTTTGTCTTTATTAGGTAAGATCCCTGATGAATCTTTCCTTTTTACTGCTCTCCTGTTTGCTAGTTACTTAGCTCTTTTTCATTAATTCCTTGGCTGAGTCCTGCCCCCTTATAGGTTGTTTTACATTTAACTCTCCTAATGATTTATGCACTAAAAGAATATGGGGAAAAAAGATATTGTTTGAGCATCCTGGGAATAACAAGCTTAATTTTTTAAATACCATAGTTTTATTTAAGATATATTTAATTTCTCTCCTTTCACTTAAACTTCCTTAAGTAAGAGAACACAATCTATTGATTTTAATTTGACAATTGTTAATTTATTATGTATATTTACACTGCCTTGTGCATGATACAGGTTTTGCTTTATGATCATTTCACATTCTATGGTACATTTTGTAGCATTATTTTCCTTTTGTTGATTTATTCTTATAGTTCTGGTACTGTAAGCATTTTTGGTTTTTGAGATATGTGAGCACTTGATCAGATTTATTTCTATTGAGTTTTGTGCAATTAGGTAGGAGATGTGTTAGTGGTGTTTGTGTGTATGAAAGAAACTTATTCTTATATTAGGCACTTAGATAAAAAATGCCTTCCATGGTTGTGAGTGCGTCTTAGACAGCTCTATGATCTTATCTTTCACCTGAATTCTGAAAGGACCTATATGTGCAATGGTGAAAAGCAAAGACTTCACAGAGAGCCCTCAAAATAGGTAATACAGCCACAGCTGTCACTACAGTCTCCTTTAGGATTCCTGTTAATGGAGCCAAAACATTTTCCTCATAACTCCATTCCAACATATGGCTCATATGTCTACATGTATTGTGTGGTAATGTAAAGAAAAAAGATAGACCATAATGGGTGTTTTCAGCTGAAAGAATGATAAGTATAAGCATCTTAAGTGAAAAAGTCTCAATTTGCTTGAGTTTAAATTCAGAACCTGAACACTGCATTGATAAAATGTGCTGGTGAGGCTTGGATGTCTTTATTTTGTTGCATTGGGTTTGGAAGTCACCATCACTTTTGGATGCAGTTCCAAATCTGTATTTCTCTTCCTTTTTCCCTAAAAACAAATTGTATAAGTAGAATAAGCAAATAATTAAAAAATGGAAGAATGTCCAAAGAAATTCCAGGAATACTTTAAATTATATTGTGACCAAAATGTGGTCCATGCATTTCTTGTCCTTGGAGATCTCTGCGTTTCTAAGCCCTCACCAGATCAAATTATGTGGCAAGATCATAACTAGATCTGAATGACAAACAGCTTTCTATCCATGTGTTATAAAGATATAAACATTTTCCCATTGTGAATCATATGAAACCTTTGGAATTTTTTTAGGAAAATAAAACTGCAAGGACATTTTGCTCCCCTCATAGTTGCTGCATAAGCCAGTTTCCTCCCTGCCCTTTGAGTATTTGATTCACAATTTTGTCCTCATGCACAATCTCCTCTGTGAACATTTGATGAGGAAGGCACTGCTGTGTAAATGGGGAAATGCATATTCACATCTCTGCTATGCCTGATTTAGACCAGAACAGTGATTTCCAGCCTTTGCTCTGTAGACCCCTGTGGTTTGCAAAACAGCAAGTAAAAAGGCAAGTCCACATATGCTGTAAAGCTGTACAGACGTGAAATTTCTGAAGGGGTCCGTGTCTCCTTTGGGAAATTTATGCAGGTAAGCAAACTGAGAAAGACTGAAAAACTCTGGATTAGAAATTTGAACAAGTCACTCTCAATGGTGTCTTAGTTCTCAGGTTGTTTTGAAACTCGCATGTTTTCTGGATGAAATTGTTTCACTTCACAGGAAGGATTATGTATTCACTGAAGGGGCAGGGGCAAAGGCTGATAATGCCCTTCTCCTTGAAGTCTTTGCAAAAAATAGGTATGGAACTGTTTAGACAAAGTTGAACAGCTTGAACAGATGCTTATCTAGAGCTTAGAGGCTGTTGTATTCTTTTTATACCCTTTTTTTTTTAACTCAATCCTCTATAATAACAAAAGGAAATCTGATAAAAGACAAGGGAATTATGAAAATTAAATCACTTTCAGGAAAATGGTGAGATTAAGCTTTCTGTATATTTATGAATCCTGAAAGAATGCTTGGATGAAGTCAGCATCACCAATTCACTCCCCTCATTCTCCCCCATACTGTGAAGTCTTTCCAAATCAGTAGCAAAAATAGGAATGATCGAATCAGTGCAGCTGTGAACATTACAAGATGCACACTCCAACAAACATAAAATGCGTGAGTGCCTTCAGAGCATTAGGAAATCTGTCACTATGAAAAATTGAAAGTGACAAGTTTAAATAGACCGAGGAATTCCAGTGTTAACTTACTTCCAAAGAAGATATTTTCAAAATTGTCATGATCAATTTTTTTTATTGAAGATTAGCTGCATGAAAAATAAGGTAATTTAAATTCTTTTTAGGTAAATGCAAAAAAAAAAAAAAAGATTCTGGAAAAACTATAAAAAATGGAAAAAATAACATTTCTACACTGTTCACTTTCTTTTTTGCTAGAACTTTTAAGAACACCTTTCTCTACTGTGAGTACTGGACAACTAACCCAACATTACAGCCTCTCATGGGGTGATGAAGGTGCCTTGGCTGAAAAGAGTCCTCAGTTTTCTGTTGTCTTCTTGAAAGAATGGGAAAACTCTCTGTTTGAGAAGTCTACCTTTTTCATCAATAACTTCTGAGAGTCCTATGCGTGACTGATTCCATTCTGAAAAGAGTTCAAGCCCTGCAGAGAGAGCCAGGCAGCTCCAGGAGCACCTAGCATATTGGCTGGCACAGCAAAGCAGCAAGCATGGGGGAGCAACCATTAAAAGCATTAGAAGCAGTTTAACTCCACAGTATTTTGTTCTTTTGTGAGTTATTTTAGCTTGTTTAATTCATGGACAAGAAGATGGGAAATGATAATGAGGGCTAAGGACAATGGGACTGTCTTGAGATACCTAATACCACTCTCAGTGCAGATGGATGATCTGAAAGGAGGGATAAAAATTATGTATATTTTTCAAAGCAACTTTAAGCTTCAGGGAACTGGGGAAATCGTTTTCTGTTACATTGGTGAGCATAGTCTCATCTGCAAGGCATTTAAATACCTAGTATCCCTTTAGCATGTAACTTCTGCTCATTTAGCTATCAAATGGTTTTGTTGATTTTAGTCTTTAATCTTTAGCCTAAATGGTAAAAATAGAATACCAAGGAAATCTTTGTAATGTCTGTGAACGTAATAAGGGTAAAGTGTCAGAAAGTAAGTTTCTCTCTTTCCTACCACTTAATATATTCCAGTATAAACCCTTTGTAAATGATCTGTGCACTTTCATATCTCAACTTTTGTACTTATGTTGCATGTTAGATGGAAGTGCTAACTTTAAAATTAGTCATCCTAATGTGCAAAGCACTGGAAAAAGATGGATGTTTTGAACATAACAGGCTTTACATTAAACTCCAGCACAAATTAGATGAATTGTGGAATTATGCCTAATACTCTTAAAGGGTTTTAGTAATCAAACATGCAGTAGACCCATGCTGACATTAGGTCTAACAAATCTAAGGTATACATAATAGAGATCCAGGACCTTACAAACCTGTCGTTCTACTGGTTTATATTCAAGCCCTTTTACAATGTAAAAACGTTGACCAAAAAGACCCATGTTTTTCTATAGTCAGCAGTATCTCCAGTGGTATTTCTGGACAGTTCTGAGACTCTGTTCTGTGCCTGCATAGTCCACATACTGTATAGTGTATGTATCTGCTGCAATACTGCATAGCCCTCTTACTCTGTAAGTAGACTGGACTGCCACTTGCTAGTTATAGCTTATTGTTGATGTGTTAAAAATATTTCTGCCTTCACCATAGGACTTAACATGAAATCTGCTATGGTAACATATGAACTTAAATACGTTTGTAATATTATGTTTATTAGGAGATTTAAAATAATTTGTTTTATGGACCACTGATTTGCTATTGTTCACTTACCACTGAGGAATGCTTTTTCCCATCTGTAGTATGGATTTAATCTTAGAGCTTTGGAAATTAGTCATTTTATCTAAGCTATTCTCACAGACTATTTCATAAGATAAGGAGATCTTATGAATGGATCTGGCATCTAAGACAGATAAACCCCTGCCTGAAAACTCCTGTCTCTGTCGAGGACTAGACTAGTCAGCTAAAGTTACGTGAGATGAATCTCATCCATAGTATGGAGAGCAGCTACAGCAGAGCTTCATATCCCTCAAGATGGGAAGTGTTCCTTTGCTTGCAGAGGAATCTGAGAGCTTTGGCTGTTGTCAGAACTCACTGGGAATAGTTCAATGTGGTTAAGTACAGTGAATGATGAAAAAGATGGCAAGTCTGAGTTGCAAACAGATTAACTTTAAGACAGGAACTGGGTGTGAGTTTTCATAGCAAAGGATGAAATTATATGACCATTTTTACTACCAGTCAGACTGCATGAAACAATAGTACTGTCTGGTGTTATAGTCTATGAATTTGTGTATTTTAGACATTTCTAAATAGTTTTATTGCATTCTACAGACTTATTATGTAAGGAAAAAGAAATTGAAGAAATAAATACATATTGGGTTTACGTGGCAAGGTTTTGGTAGTGGGGGGACTGCAGGTGTGGCATCTGTGAGAAGACAACAGAAGCTGCCCCCATGTCAAACAGAGCCAGATCCAGCTGGGTCTAAGACAGACCTGCCGCTGGGCAAAGCTGAGCCAATCAGTGACGTTGGTACTGCCTCTGTGATAACATATTTAAGAAAGGGAAAAAACTACTGAGTAACAGCAGCTGGGAGAGTGTGAGAACATGTGAGAGAAATGATGCAGATGCCAAGGTCAGTGAAGAAGGAGAGGGAGGAGGTGCTCCAGGCACGGGGGCAGAGATTCCCCTGCAGCCTGTGGAGAGGACTATGGTGACGCAGGTTGTTCCTTGCAGCCCATGGAGATCCACTGTGGAGCAGATATCCACCTCCAATCTGTAGAGGACCCCACGCCAGAGCACCGAATGTCCCTTAAATGAAGCTGTGACCTGTGAAGAGCCCATGCTGGAACTCCTGGCAGGAACTGCGGCCCATGGAGAGAAGCCCACACAGGAGTAGGTTTGCTGGCAGGCTTTGTGACCCCATGGGGGACCCATGCTGGAGCAGTCTGTTCCTGAAGGATGGCACCTAGTGGAAAGCACCCATACTGGAGCAGTTCTTAAAGAACTGCAGCCCTGTGGGAAGGACTGGAAGTATTGGAGAAGTTTGTGAAGGACTGTCTCCCATGAGTGAGACCTCACAATGGAGCAGGAGAAGCGCATGAGGAGGAAGGAGCAGCAAAGATGAAGCATTATGAACTGACTGCAACTGACCCCAGCACCACTTGAGGGGGAGGAGGTAGAAGAGTTGGGAGTGAAGTTAAGCCTGGGAAAAAAGGAGGGGTGGAGGGAAGGTGGTTTTTTTTTTAGATTTGTTCTTATTCCTTATTAACCTACTCTGCTTGACTGGCAATAAATTAAATTATTTTTTCCCAAGTCCAGTCTGTTTTCCCTGTGACAGTAATTGGTAAGTGATCTTCCTGCCCTTATCTCGACCCGTGAGCTCTTCATCGTATTTTCTCCCTCTGTCCTGTTGAGGAGGGGGGTGATACAGTGGCTTGGTGGGCACCTGGCAGCTAGCCAAGGTCAACCCACCACAAAATAATAAAGAAATTGTTTCCTGAACCTGAGACTGTGAAAAATAGATCTCAGGCAGGACACAGAAAAGTAACTTATGGGGGATGGGAACAAAGCCCCCAAAATGTTAAGGCCTCATCTATGCACAAGTCTACAGGAGTGTAATAAGATGTACGATTAATCATGGTTTAGTTAACAATCTGAATCTGCCCTGATGAAACCAGATTTAAACTTGCATAAAAATGTCTACACCTAAGATACATTAGTTTAACTAAGATAAAAAGTGAAGACAATCCAGTACAACTTGATGGCACAGATGACGAATTTCAGACTAATGTAAAACTAAACAGTGCAAGATACAGAAGGTTTTCTTGATAAATTTCATAAGAAGTTGTTCAGCCAAAAATGTCTGTGTTTATTTCTATATTTTTTACATTTTAAAACTTCTCATTCTTTATTACTTCTACATTCACCTGGAGTACTCTGTGACTCCCAATCATTCAGTCTGTGTGAGCCAGACAGACATGACTGTAACATTTGAATAAAGAAGTTGGAACATCTGAATTAGACTTTCCCTTGCAGAAACACTTGTCGGTTACTGAACCGATCTGTTTCCCCTGTGAACTGATGCAATAAGGGATTTTAAACATATGCCATTGGAGTGCATTTTAAAGGCTGTTATTTCAACAACTTTATGTACAACCCTCAAATGTATTTAACTTTCTCTGAATGCTGCTTTTTTTGGCACTTGCTGAAATAAATTTGTAATACAACATCTATTACCTGGTTTACCAGTTTTGGAATTTTGTCTATATCTGGCATCTTCAGTGTTGATAAAACTGAGGATTTGCTATGAAAAAGGTTAAATTCTAAAGGCAATTTCATGGCTTTGATCTTTGCACCAGTCCCATTAATAGAGATAACAGCCGTAATGAGGAATGGGGATATGCTCCAACTCCATCTTTATGCTGTGAAACAAATTGAGGTAAAGGATTTTGAGGAAATGAAGTAAAATAAGTTGATCTACAGAAAATATAATATTGAATGCAATGTCTCATATTACAGGTAATATATCACCTGCAGTTTTTGCCTGTTCAAGGGATGGTTCACTTGCTGACCACACCAATCTGCATCACCCCATAACAGGAAGAGTATGATTTCCTTAGGAGACAGGCAGGGGAGCTCTTCACACTTTGACATCATGGAAATAGGTGCTTTAGGAATAATTCAGACAGACAGATGAGATGGATTTTATCCTTTTTCAGAATTTTTTTCTGATCTTTTTTGAGTAGCTTTTCTAATATGAATGTCAGAAAAGAGAAGTGCTATTTCTGATCTCCATAAAAGAAATGTATGGGTTAAACGTGGCAGTTATTACTATTTCTAGACTGAATTTTGATCTTAGCAGCGTATTGCACTGGCTGTTTTGTAATTAGGTGCCATTAAAAGAGGATGTCTACCAAAATGTTAACAAGGATGGTGGTCAATCTCTGTCAGATTTATTGAAAGCAAATACCTTTACAAGTTCCATCATAAATTTAGGTCAAGTAATGAGATTCTCAACTTATTTTCCATAAAGCAGTTATTACATTATGCAGGCAAAATGGCATGGTACACAACAGTTCAATTTCATCAGCTCTTTACACAGCAATGAAATCACAAACCAGTACTGTTTAAATTTTTGTCATCTATTAGCCTAGAATACATGCATACATGGAATATTTTGGCAGAATATATATTAAAAAACCTGAGAATTCTCTTATTTCTGTTGAAATCCAAACAATAAAATGTTAAACTCTTCTTTAAGAACAAAATCAAGTATGTACATTTTTAATATTTAATTTTGAAATGCTGAAATTAGTATTTTGAAATTAATACTACAGTCAGCGCTCTCTTACACTGTCATTAATACACACAAATGATGTGTAGAGTCAAATGATACAGAACTGCTTCTTGAATCTGTTAACTTTTAGTGAGAGGTTCTAAACATGAAGAAATTTCATTAGGCTTGCTAAGGGTTTGATAAAGGTTAGAACTTGTTTCCTCTGTATATCCTGAAATAATTAACTATTTAATCTAACTTTGAGCTCGAGGTGAACTTTCTAAGTGCTGGGCTATAGGATAATATTTACCATCTATCTCAAAAATGTTTAGGCATTTTTTAAAGACCAATTTTCACTTCAATGTCTGAGGAAGCCACATAATGGTAAATAGTTTTCTTGTGAGCACATTCAATGCAGAAGTAGGACCTTGTGGTTCATCTTCCTGCACTGATCAATGATGGAGCAATCAGTTGGTGCTTAGGAAATTCATATAACTAGTGTGAAATGTGGTTTGAGATTCCCTCAACTGGAAAAGGGAACTGAAATTGCTTGTTGCTCCTGAAGGCATGCTCTGCTCACAGAACAAGCAAAGAGCATAACATCCTCCAGAATGTTATAACTAATTCATCTTTCTTTGCATTTCTTCTACCTAAAATTATGTGGGAAATTTGAATTAAATTGAGAAGTAATTTGGGGAGAAAAGAGTTGGTTGTTTAAATGATTATGCTGTTGAAGAAGAAATTCTTCCCCAATACAAGACCATACTCATCTGTATTGGTCTAGTTACATCTATACTGAATGTTAGGGTTAATCATAGATTTACTTTTAAGCCTATAACTGCTGATCTTGTGTAATAAAAACACCTTATATCAACCCCCAATAGCTGGCCATACCTCAAATTCAGCACTATGTGTAATGTCCAAATGCAAGGTAGCGATGTCTACTGGCCCTTCCTGAGGTGTATGGAATTTATCCAAATACTGGAAGTTGTAAATGCAGTAAATCCAGCAGCAGTGATTCTGTAATTTCTTGGTCCACCATATCTAGCCTTCTACAAACTTTTATTTATTTTTCTTTTGCTTGCCATTAGAGCAAGCAGGGAAAGAGAAAGAAGGTCCTTTCTTAAAAGGACTCTGAGGAGCAGAGTGTGGACTACTGTAGGGTGGCCCCAGAGTAATGGATGCGGAAATGTGGATTTTGTGTCTTAACTCAGGTGAAGATGACCTTCAGATTAGACCCTGGGGATAGCTGTGTGCTATATCATTCGATGGATGTTGTTCTTGAAAGGTGTTACTGACTGCTTTGTTCTGCTTAGGTGAGCAAAACAGTCAGGTTGGGGCTGATATTTATGCAGTATGTGTTCATTTTTGGCATAAATTCAGTTTAATTTTTCTGTTGTATGTATCTTTTCTGCTCTTTTTGCATTCTGTATAAAGAGTGCACAGAGACAATATTGTGAAATTGAGGAAGAATAGTAAATCAGTTGGTTGATTTTGATATAGTCTCTATCCGGAATATTTTTGGACTCTTGAATTAAGCATCTGAATATAAGTTGTATTTTTCCTAAGTAGTTCTATGTTTGAAATGCTGGAAGCAAGCCACAGTTTTCTGGATTCACAGTATACCACTACAGATCAATATTACCCTGGCTGAATATATGTTATATCCTGGCTGACTACACAACACAGGTTGGAAGCTCTCCTACAACTAGATTCCCATTTATCACCTAAGTAAATATATCATTTGGGTTTAAATCATCATGTCTTTTTTTTTTTCTTTTTTCTTTTTTCTTTTTTTTTTTTTCCTCTTTCTGCCCAGGAAAGAGGAATTTGATGACTTGTTGAAAGTTTCAGGAAGCCCCAGGGGAACAACTGCTGCACTTCATGATCAGGTAGTTTGGACACACAGGATTTATGTACTGTAATAAACATGATCTGGCTACCTAGATACACTGCTGTTTGCAGTTTTAATGGCTAAAGAGCAGGAGCAACTACAGGGCTCACAAAGTATATGATGGCATATTCTCAAGCATGTCCTTTCTGGACGTTCCTCTTGAGTTTTGCTGTGAAGAGGATTAAAGGAGAAGAAAACATATTTCCTTGGCTAAAATTCTGCTCAGTCGTAGGGGAAAAAGTCCAGAATGATATCCTTTCCCTACTGCAGAACACTGTAACTCTACAGTGAGAAACTTGTGCCAAACATTGCTTCTGTTGCAAGAGTTTATGAATAGTAAATCACAAGTTGATGCTGGACACTTGAAACACAGTAGTTGGTGGTAATTTTGAATAGCAAGTGTTACAAAACTGGAGAAATTTTGAAGGAAGCTAGTAGTTAGAGTTGTTTTTTCAGAACTCCATAGTGGGGGAGAAAAATAGAAAGTGGAGAAGGATCAGGGAAGTAATCAGGATTGAGGCTTGAGTGGAATAAAATGGTGTCCAAGAAAGAAACACAGATGATGTCATGGCACACTGTAACCCTCTTTCTGTAGCCCCTGCTGTCAGTTCATCCCCCACTGCTGGGGTTTTAGCTGCTCATGTAAGGGGTCCAGCTTTGATATGCCCCAGCTGTGTAACCTTGACTCAGACTGCTGAGACAGAGCTGTGAGACCGACTGTCTGTACAGAGATAAGAAAGGTAAAAATTACAGAGTGGTAGGACTGCTGATCTGCGATTGCTAGGAGATCAAGAGAAAGAAAGAAAGAAAAGAGAAAGAAAGAAAGAAAGATCAAGAGAGAAAACATCAACATGAAAAGATAAAATCTTAAAGAAGAGAAATGCAAAGAGAGTAGCTGGAGGCTGGTCTAGGAAGGGACAGTCAGGAACTGCCAGATTGGGTTGAGCCATTAGGGCTGTCAGTGCTGACAGAGTAAGAGGAAGGCAACAGCTCTGCACCCCTGATGATGGCTCTTGGGAGCTGTGGCCACCAACCAACAATTCCCTCCTCACTGACATCTGCCCGGCTGGTGAAGGCTCTTCAGATGCTGTACTGGAATGTGGGCACATCAGTGCTTAACCTCATAGTTCACTAAATACTAGTGGTCTTTTATGTGCATTGGCCAAGGAATAGTTTCTTTGTACTTAGGAGTTACCCATATTCTGCTTGCAGAGTCTTTTTTTGCTAGGCTAATGATGCCCAAACAAACTGACTATAAAAATATTTTGTAGAGGTTAAGAGGTGATTTTATTATATTCTGGGAAGCCAATGTGCATATTTAAGAAAGTAGCAACGTAATAGGAAAGGAACATGTCTTGGAAGAAGTGATTTACATTTGTAGAATTAAAAAAAAAAAAAAAAAAAAAGAAAAAAGAGGAATTTCATCTAGCAGGAGATACAGTAAGTGTCCCTAGGACAGATGAAGTATCCTTTGCTGCAGCAATATGTCTAGAAGAGCTCTGATTCTCAGAGCTATCTGACATTAAATCATGTCAAGCAGAAGCAAACACCAATGGAAAAAAAAATCATTAATGGTTTTAATTAGGTTGTCTTGAATTCTCATCTACATTCTGAAAGCAAAGGGCTTATTTCAGTAAAAATCATGGCCAGCTTCTGTAGTAAGGAAACTGGCTGTGCTCTAACTGAATTGGGCCCTAAATTTGTTGCTTGGCAAGAGCAGGGCAGTGTTTTGCTCTGGTGTCTGACTCCATTGGCAGCGGTGCTTGTTAATCACACAACCCATTACAATGAACTGTACAAGGAGGAATCTCAAAAACATCTTATTGCTGAGCTAAAGGCTATAAAGTGCAGTCTTTTCTACTAACCGGATTTGTGTTCTGTTGTGTTTAATGGTAGTTGTGCCAGTCCATGATTACTCACAAATGGTGACTAGAGACTGTGGCTGAGAACCCTCAGTGTGAGTGCAAGAAGGGGAGGACCTCAGAGCTCATGTTTTGAAGCAATATTTAGGCTAGCTTAGCAGTGAGCAATAAAATGAAGACAATAACATGGAAAACGAAGGCTAAAAATGTTTAATTACTTTACCCTGATCACCCTGCTCCCTTCCAAGTTGGCAAGTAGGAACTGGAACTTGCCAAACATGTTTTATTTTTAAATCTTTTATCCATTGGCAAAACTGCATATTGCATCAGACTTCATAAATGTGTTTTACAATTTTGTAAGGTTTTCCAGCCTGCACATACCTATGTGTTCATGCACACACACTTAGAGAACTAATGCATGCAGGGGCAAATCTGACTTTGGGTTTTGTGGGGGTCCATCCCTTACTGAATTTTGTAACTAGGTAAAATCTCTCTGAGTCATGCTTCCCCCTTCACTCAGCACAGCAGCAGCAGCAGCAGCAACACTAGCACCGAGCCAGCATGGCAGCCCACTGGAGGAGTTACTCTCTACCCATTCAGTAACCCTTGGAGGAAAGAAATCCCCCCTCTCAACAGCACCTTCCACCCCTCCAGCTAGAAAGCTCAGGAACCACCCACATGTACAGTGTTTTTGTGAGTATGTTGGATGTTCCCTCTAAACACTGCTCTAGGATCTCATTTAATGTGTAGCAGAGCATGCAAATATCAGTAATGTTGAAATACTGACAATAACAAGTAAATGGAGAAGTACCTTAGTCTCATAAAAACCTCAAAATCTGGTAGTGGAATAAGAGCCCTGGCACAGCACTGCCTGACTCCTTTTCGTCTGGGAGATGGGCATCACTGCAGCTCTGTACACTTTCATTTACACTGCCCATTTCCTGTGATCCTTTCTAACACACAAACAACCCAACTAGCAAATAACTCTAATGTTTTTTGTATATTGGCATTCTAGTGAGTGTGACTGATTTAAATTTAGGTATTGGTTAGTAAGCAATGTCTGGCAGTATCTGATGGCTAGTGGCTGAAAGGAGTGTAATCTTATTCACATAATTCAATTACTTTCAGTTACTTTTCCATTTTTATATTCAACGGGAAATAAATAGGGACAGTAGCTGTTTTTCCAGTAATAAGGTATTTGAATCCCTTTTTTTGGGGCGGCACAGATGAATGTGTCTTCATCACTGAAAAGGTTGAGCTAATTTTCTAGAAGGATTTGTGTGTACAAACTGTCAGTGCAGCATGGTCCAAAGGTGACAGTAATTCTTTGTATTACTGTTGTGACTGAAATGTGCTTTCATCATTACTATACCCTAGCTGATCAGCAGAGAAAGTAAGAAGTGTCACAGGCTGTAAAAAAGACCATAGCTTAAAATAAAACCAATGTACTTAGGAAGGTGCATTCATGTAGTTAAGCATATTTTTATATTTTACAAAAGCTAATTATTTATTACTAACATTTAGCTCAAAATATAATCCTACAAAATTAATCATTCCTGATTTTAAACATTTAGCAACTACAAATCAAGATTAACAAATGAACCTTAGTGATAAAAAGCACAGACTTGTTTTGGAGGCACATGTTTTTCCTCTCAGATGAGAAAGGAAATCAGACATGTAGCTATGAATTTGATTTTAGTTTAAATTTTTTAAAAATACTTATGAATGTGTATATAGGTATATACATATGACTGTATGTGGATGCATGCATATAGAATCCATCTCTAATTTTGACATTATTTTGATTCTTATCTTAGATTTTAGTCCAGTTCCTTTGCATGTTCCAACAAATGACCAATGTATATTGCAATCATGTCAGTTCTGTATCCAATTTATCTTTCAAATATTCAATGTGCTGAATCATAGTTATCTTAAAGACTATATTTTCTTAGCTACTAATGACCAGCATGTTTCAGTCAGATTCTGGTAATCTTTCTACAGTGAAGAGAAATATTGGACAATAACATTTGTCATTAACAAATTAAATTAAATAGGGGAATGAGTGACCAACAATACAGAATAAAATACTCAGATATCCATAAATCATTTTTTTTAATCTTGTACAAGACAGGATTTCCTAGATATAAAGGAAAGAGATTTGATATATATAGATTAACAACATGCTTTGCCTTTTATGGATTTTGAAAGAGATGAATTTGGATGTAAAGAAACACAAAACCTTGTCTTGTCATGAATTCCAGCGTATAACATAAGAAACACTTGGAATATATCAAAACTGAGATATCAATAAATACTAATTCTAAAGTAAATAAGTCAAAAAGCATGGAAATTTGAAACTGCATGTGGTGTCCGAGAAAATGTAATTCTTTATAGAACCTTGAGTTCTTCCAGGTTAACAGTTTAGTGAAACAAAGTAAAGCAAATTTAATATGGACACAATATTGAGACATAATAAACAGAGTTTTCATTGTTCCTTTAACCAACATTTATACTTTTTTTGATGTAGTACTTTAGACATAGTGTCATCTGAGGTGGCTTAGGGTGGTTTAAGATTATGTTTAAGACTTCTTCGTGAAAGATTTCCTTTGAGGTTTTCAGCTACTGGCCCAAAATTTGAGTTGGTCTCCTATAGGGTCTGTGCATACTTGACAGTCCCATGCAGATGTTTTGACGACCCTGGGATATTGCAAGTGGAGTGTGTGTAGTCAACTGTATTGGGGTTTTTTGATAGATTTTATGACATTCAACTTTAGCCATCAGAAAGATAGTGGAAGGATTCAATTCAATGTTGATACCTAAATTAGGTACCTCTGTCATATGGCATACGTATCATTCCTGTGCAGGTATCTCAGACAACGTAGGACATCTCAAATGGCAATAGGTGTCATTTTGGCAATAGAATTTGCCAATTTAATTGCCAGGATTCTTAATGAAACCTAGTTGATAGAAACTTAAGTGCAATTCAGCACATGACAGTGCTCGTTTGCCTATGGGTTCGTTCTGCCCAATTTGGATATCTGCTTTAGGCTGTCATTAACTCTTTCTGCAGTCACCAGACTATGGAGAAAGCGTATATAATTAAGACTTCTCCAAACCTTAAAAGTTTAAGATAAGTTTAAGGGTTTAAAGAAAAATACTTAGTTTTTACATAGTTTAAGAAAGATAAGATAAATCCATGTTTTCTGACTATTTCTTGTGTGATTAAAAAAGACAGTAGCATTACTTGTAGTGGTTCATCATCAGTAAATTTACAAATTAAACCCAAATGTTATAATTTTCTAACATGCAAAGAGTTTTCTTTCAAAATATTTTTTTGGCAAAATTTTAATCTTAATTAATCCTTCCCCCCCCCCCCCCCCTTTTCTGTTCTGGCAAAAAGGAAATGCTTCCCTAAAAGAACAAACACAAAAAAAACCCCACCCCTCCTAGTTATAATGAAAGACTTCTATAAGCTAAGTGTCTCAAGTTAGAAATTGTAATTTTATAATAGACACTTTAATGCCAAGACTGTTGGATGAAAAAAAGTCTACTGTTGTAGTGATTAAATCACTGACACTCTCCAAAGAGCAAAGCTACCTTCTGGATGCTGTTGCTGCTGTGACACTTCTGAAACATATCAGAGATGGTAAAGTGTTCAGTCTCTTATCACACATTAAAAAAAGAGGAATTAAAAATCAAGAGAAAGTATTCTTTTGATTCTGAGGAATTCATTCTTCATTATACTAAAGTCAACTGTTGACCTTAGATACACATAGAAAATTGTAATTTCTGAGACCTCTGACATGTTTTGCCATTTCCCACTGGTGCAGCGTATGAGGTTATTGCCCTAGCTCTCTGTCCTAAGCAGGCAACATATCTGTTTCTCCCTGTTGCAGATCGTAACCTCGTATATGAACTCAAATGATCGCTGATTGCAATTATCATCCTGGCCTGAGAATTGCAATGCCATGTAATAGACACATTGCTGATTCTGTGTCCCTGCAGTAGGGTAACAAACAGTTGAGTATTGTAATCTCTTAGTAAATTGCAACATAAGTATAAAGATAACAGGTCAAACCCCTGGCAGACATCTCACTTGGGGGAAAAGAACAACCAAAAAAACCCAAGCAATACCAAAGCAATAAAGTGGCATACAAGTTGTTTTTTTTTTAACAGAAGGATCACATAAATTAACTTCATATTGTAGAATAACAAAGCAGATGGTAATAAATGCCAGATGGTCTTTAAAAAGCTGGTGAGAAAGGTCTTTCCCTAGTTCAAGCAATTTAAATCTGTAAGTCATACAATTTTCTCGTATGTCTTAATAATTCCTTGAAATAAGGAGTTTAGATTTGATGAATAACTTGCTAAATTCACAGGGGTTGGGCTGGCTCTTTCCAAAAGAGAATACTTTGAAAATTTTGATTCACAGAATGTTTGGAAACTTGTACTCTTCAATTCCATTCAGACGAAAGAAAATTTCAAAAAGATTTGAATTTTCTGTGAAACAGAAAATTTAATTTTGGACTGATTTGTTGAAAGCTACACTTAAAATATGATTTACTGTGTTCTCACTATTGTGCTAAAAATCAGGATCTGTTTTTAGGTATTACAGCTGTGGAAATCACCTAAGCTCTTAAAAGTAAAAGTCTGCCCACAGGTCTTCCACTCTATCCATACCACAACTTAAAATCTATCTGCAGTGGCACCCTTTTCAGGCATAACATCAGTAAAATAAAGCTGAACTGTCTTGCCATCTTCTTGGAGTTTTATGCAGTAACATTTTATTCATTAAAGCCAAAAGGAATAAAGAGGTGACTTTATGAAAGATAGATGTCAGAAGACAGACATGGCAAGCCTGGAAAGATGATGAGGACTTAATAAGAATAAAACCTCTATCCTCTATTTAATTATAGTTATTGTCTATTTTAAAATAACTTCAGTTGAGCAAAAGGACAAAACTACATTATTCGCCCTTCTGTTTTAGAAGGGTCTGTTGTTCTGGTTATTAATTATGGTTAGTATAATAAACATGCCTGGAGAAACACCTCAAGTAAATGATCAGACACATAGAAAAAAAAAATTGACCTGTTTAAATGTCAAGAAATCGCACATTTAATTAGCGAACTTGTTATTTCTCACAAGGAAGATTATCAGATGACAGCATTCATATATTAATTAGGAGAGAATACCTTTGCACTCTTCCTCAGGCAGAGTAGCAAATTTGTCATGCAAGCTGATTTTCTTTGTGAACTGTTCTGCTCTGACTGTAGGCCCAGAGTCTCCAAGGCAAAACTGCACTGATATCGATAGCATAGATACCTGAATAACCTGGAGAACCTTGGATACTTTCTTTGACAGGAAAATGCATAGAAGACTATCAAAGGGTGCCTTCTAGTTGAGGGGAGTTTTATTGATGACTTAACAGAGTCATGATTTTGCCCATAAACCTAATTTGACTTCAGGTCTGTACAGTTTCCATACTCCTTTCATCTTCTATTTTTATTATTTCAACTAGCTAGCCATTTCCAATCAGAAGACTAATTCAGCACACCATTTATGGTTTTAGTTGTCTTTGACTCCAGCAGAATAAAATGGCTGCACACCTCCCTCACCTCTGCAGCAACATCTGTTCCCTCTTTTTCTTTAGTCTCTCTGGCTTATGTTCTCAGCTCACTTCTAAGCTACGTGTCTGTGTTCTTCTATTCAAGCAGCTAACAAGCCTTGTGGCTTGTGGCCATTCATTTCTTGTGACACTCTGATGGATTTCACTTTGAAGACTTTAATTTCAGTTTGGATTTTCAACATGAAATTGAATGTTCCACTCAGTCTTTAATATACCGGGTAGCTTTGAACCAGTGTTCATACTCTGTTGTGTTCATCAACCAACATTTCTTGTTTAAAATATTAAAAAAAAAAAAGGCCACCACATTATCCTGATGACAGTGGCTATAGTATCCTAGCAACAGCTTCCTTTTACGGTGAGTTGTTTTTCAAAGGGCTAGTGTCAAGAATACTTCAAATAGACTTAATTCTCCACACAGTTTCTCTAACTTCATCATTCCTTTTTTTATGCAAAATGTCCTTGATAAGGCTATTTTAACAAATAAAATGTCATATAACCTAGGGTTTTTTAGGTTTTTTTTAAAGTCTGCATTTTTATAGTAATGTAACAACAAGGGAGAATGGAAGTTCTTCTCTTGGAACATTCCCTATAGTAAATCATTTATAGGGAGCTGTTTAAATTGATGAAGAGTTTTCTACAGAAATGGTTTTCTGGATTTTTTTCCATAAAATACCTTGATTTTGTTTTTTAAAAGTCAAAGACATGGTGCCCAAAATTTCAACCTGAAAACCTTTTGGTGCTCCTCAAGAAGAGTGGGGTGCCTCTTCTGTGCACTCTGTCTCTGCTCCAGGGACCTTCCACTCTGCCCAGGGGCACAGCTTGCAACAGGACATGCACTGGGTAAGAGTCTGGGTGCCTAATTCTTGAGTTCAGAAACCATTCCACCACCCGTGTGTCCTGGTTTCGGCTGGGATAGGGTTAAATTTCTTCCTAGTGCTGTGTTTTGGATTTAGTACGAGGAGAATGTTGATAACACAGTGATGTTTTCAGTTGTTGCTAAGTGCCCTCCCAGTCCAAGGACAGCTCCCGTGCCTACTGACTGAGCTAGGTACACAAGATGGGAGGGAACATAATCAGGACAGCCAGCCCAGCTGGCTAATGGGGTATTCCATACCATGTGACGTCATGCTCAGTATATGAAGGGTAGGCGTGATCCAGGAAGTACCGATCGCTACTTGGTTATCGGTCAGCGCGGGTGGTGAGCAATTGCATTGTGCATCACTCATTTTGTATATTTTATCATTATCATTATCATTATTATTTTCCCTTCTTTTTCCCTGTTCTATTAAACTGTCTTTATCTCAACCCACGAGTTTTTCTCACTCTTACCCTTCCGATTCTCTCCCCGTCCCGCTGGGGGTGGGGGGAGTGAGTGAGCGGCTGCGTGGTATTTGGCTGCCTGCCAGGTTAAACCACGACAGTCCTTTTTGGCGCCCAACGTGGGGCTCGAAGGGTTGAGATAACGACACATCTGACCCGAACGGGTTAAAACAAATTTGTTATAAGCATTCATTATATCAGTTTAGTACTCGATGTTCACAATGTTGATTTATTTGCTCTCAGAGTTTTTGGATCTGTTCTTGCAGTTGTGGTATGTAGCACCTTACTGGCTGTCTATACTGCTGATTATCAGTTTTTATGTGGGGTTGGTCATCTCTGGGAAATGGATTAAGGTCATTGCTTTGCTATACTGTGTGACCTGGCTTTATGTTATGATAAAATTATTGGTCACGAGCCTGTACTCAGCACTGCCATCATTCCTGTTCTTTGGGAGCTATCTTTTGGAAACTATTAATAATTACACTTCTTACGTCTTCACCTCAGAGGATGAATTTAGGGGGGAGACAAGATGGGACACTTTCTCCCACTTGTTCACCTTCCCCTCCATATCTTCAGAAACTCCTTTCTCTTCTATCCTCTTCATGAAGACGTCTACAATATTCCCGGAGAATTTTGAATATCCTTGGGATGTTCAAACAAGCATGATCATATTGCTATGTCTCCTGAATGTGGTTCAGGCCTTGTTTAGAGTTAAACAACTCTTCAGGAATACTGTCCAGAGATCAACTCCAGCAACAGATACAGTGACTACTCAAACCCCCACGACAGGCACTGTAGCTCCTTCAACCCGCACGACAACCACTGTGGCTACTCAAACCCCTGTGACAGGCACCGTGGCTACTTCAACCCCCGCAACAACCACCATGGCTACTCAGACCCCGGCAACAGTCACTACAGTTACTCCAACCCCCGCAACAGGCACTGCAGCCACTCAAACCCCGGCAACAGTCACTACAAATACTCCAACCCCCGCGACAGGCACTGCAGCTACCCAAACCCTCGCGACGGGTACTACAGCTGAACCAGAGGACCAACCATCGCTGGTATCCGTCGCCCCTGTACAGAAGAAGAAATCTTGGAAGCGGAAGTCAGGTCGTGTAGAAAAGGATGATGGAAAAGCAGGGACATCACGAGGAGGGGAGGAGGAAGAGGAAGAACTCATAAACGAGACGGAAACCACCCGATCCTTATCCCTGAATGTGTTGCGAGATATGCGGAAAGATTTCGGCCGTCGTCCAGGCGAGCATATTGTTACCTGGCTGCTCCGATGCTGGGATAATGGGGCCAGTAGCCTGGAATTAGAGGGGAAGGAGGCCAAACAGCTGGGATCCCTTGCTAGGGAAGCAGGTATTGACAAAGCAATTGGAAAAGGGACACAGGTCCTCAGCCTCTGGAGGCGACTGCTGTCAGGCGTGAAGGAAAGGTATCCCTTCAAGGAAGATGTTATATATCGCCTAGGCAAATGGACCACTATGGAGAGAGGTATCCAGTACCTGAGAGAACTAGGCGTGCTGGAGGTGGTTTATAGTGACCTGGATGACCCCCGAACACCCAAAGATCCAGATGACGTCCAGTGCACGCGACCCATGTGGCGGAAGTTGGTAAGGAGCGCACCAGCATCGTATGCCAGTTCGTTGGCAGTACTGTGCTGGAAAGAGGAAGAAGCACCAACGGTGGATGAGGTGGTTAGCAGACTTCGGGATTTTGAAGAAACTATCTCCTCCTCCCTTGTCTCGGCTGTGGAGAAACTGTCCCGGGAGGTCCAGCAACTCAAAGAGGATATGTCTTATTCTCCACCTGTACGGACCAGTATCTCAGCCATTAGGAGTCAGCGTTTTTCTCCTCAAGAGAGAGGATATCGAAAGTACACACCACGGGGCACCCTGTGGTTTTACCTGCGTGACCACGGAGAGGACATGAGGCAGTGGGATGGAAAACCTACCTTCGTCCTAGAGGCACGTGTACGTGAGTTGCAAGGAAAAACAATCACACAAGGGGGTTCTCCCAGGAAAAATGCTGCTCCAGTTGTCAGGAAAAACCTGTCTCACGACGGTCCAGTTTCCAGTGAACAGTTCCCCAGGCAGAGTAGAAGGGCTGATCTTACTTTGGATTGTAATTGCAATGAAGAAATTCTTGACTCACGTTTGCAAGAAGTGAGAGATGGATACTATGACCAGAACTAGAGGGGCCCTGCCTCCAGCCAGGTGGAGGAAAGGGACAACCGGGTTTACTGGACTGTGTGGATTCGATGGCCTGGCACATCAGACCCACAGGAGTATAAGGCTCTCGTAGACACTGGTGCACAGTGCACCCTGATGCCATCAAACCATAAAGGGGCAGAACCCATCTGTATTTCTGGAGTGACAGGGGGATCCCAAGAGTTAACTGTATTGGAGGCCGAAGTGAGCCTGACCGGGAATGAGTGGCAGAAGCACCCCATTGTGACTGGCCCAGAGGCTCCGTGCATCCTTGGCATAGACTATCTCAGGAGAGGGTATTTCAAGGACCCAAAAGGGTACCGGTGGGCTTTTGGTATAGCTGCCCTGGAGACGGAGGAAATTAAACAGTTGTCCACCTTGCCCGGTCTCTCACAGGATCCTTCTGTTGTGGGGTTGCTGAGGGTTGAAGAACAACAGGTACCAATCGCTACCACAACAGTGCACCGGCGGCAATACCGCACCAACCGAGACTCTCTGATCCCCATCCATGAGCTGATTCGTCGACTGGAGAGCCAAGGAGTGATCAGCAAGACTCGCTCACCCTTCAACAGTCCCATATGGCCAGTGCGAAAGTCCAATGGAGAGTGGAGACTAACAGTAGACTACCGTGGCCTGAACGAAGTCACGCCGCCACTGAGTGCTGCCGTGCCGGACATGCTAGAACTTCAATACGAACTGGAGTCAAAGGCAGCCAAGTGGTACGCCACAATTGACATTGCTAATGCCTTCTTCTCCATCCCTTTGGCGGCAGAGTGCAGGCCACAGTTTGCTTTCACTTGGAGGGGCGTCCAGTACACCTGGAACCGACTGCCCCAGGGGTGGAAACACAGCCCTACCATTTGCCATGGACTGATCCACACCGCACTGGAACAGGGTGAGGCTCCAGAACACCTGCAGTACATTGACGACATCATCGTATGGGGCAACACAGCAGAAGAAGTTTTTGAGAAAGGGAAGAAAATAATTCAAATCCTTCTGAAATCTGGTTTTGCCATAAAACAAAGTAAGGTCAAGGGACCTGCACAGGACATCCAGTTTTTAGGAATAAAATGGCAAGATGGACGTCGTCAGATCCCAACAGATGTGATCAATAAAATAACAGCCATGTCTCCACCAACTAACAAAAAGGAAACGCAAGCTTTCTTAGGCGTTGTGGGTTTTTGGAGAATGCATATTCCAAATTACAGTCAGATCGTAAGCCCTCTCTATCAAGTGACCAGGAAGAAGAACGACTTCAAATGGGGCCCTGAGCAACGACAAGCCTTTGAACAAATTAAACAGGAGATAGTTCAGGCAGTAGCCCTTGGGCCAGTCCGGGCAGGACAAGATGTAAAGAATGTGCTCTACACCGCAGCCGGGGAGAATGGTCCTACCTGGAGCCTCTGGCAGAAAACACCAGGGGAGACTCGAGGTCGACCCTTAGGGTTCTGGAGTCGGGGATACAGAGGATCCGAGGCCCGCTACACTCCAACTGAGAAGGAGATATTGGCAGCATATGAAGGGGTTCAAGCTGCTTCGGAAGTGGTTGGTACTGAAGCACAGCTCCTCCTGGCACCCCGACTGCCGGTGCTGGGCTGGATGTTCAAAGGGAGGGTCCCCTCTACACATCATGCAACCGATGCTACGTGGAGTAAGTGGGTCGCACTGATCACACAACGGGCCCGAATAGGAAACCCCAGTCGCCCAGGAATCTTGGAGGTGATCACGAACTGGCCAGAAGGCAAAGATTTTGACGTATCCACAGAGGAGGAGGTGATACGTGCTGAAGAAGCCCCACTGTATAATAAACTACCAGAAAACGAGAAGCAATATGCCCTGTTCACTGATGGGTCCTGTCGCCTTGTGGGAAAACATCGGAGATGGAAAGCTGCTGTATGGAGTCCTATACGCCAAGTTGCAGAAACTGCTGAAGGAGAAGGTGAATCGAGCCAGTTTGCAGAGGTGAAAGCCATCCAGCTGGCCTTGGACATTGCCAAACGAGAAAAATGGCCAGTACTTTATCTCTATACTGACTCATGGATGGTGGCAAATGCCCTGTGGGGGTGGTTGCAGCAGTGGAAGCAGAACAACTGGCAGCGCAGAGGTAAACCCATCTGGGCTGCCGCGTTGTGGCAAGATATCGCTGCCCGGGTAGAGAACCTGACTGTAAAAGTACGTCATGTAGATGCTCACGTACCCAAGAGTCGGGCTACTGAGGAACATCAAAATAACGAGCAGGTGGACCAGGCTGCTAAGATTGAAGTGGCCCAGGTGGATTTGGACTGGCAACATAAGGGTGAACTATTTATAGCTCGGTGGGCCCATGACGCCTCAGGCCATCAAGGAAGAGATGCAACATATAGATGGGCTCGTGATCGAGGGGTGGACTTCACCATGGACGCTATTGCACAGGTTATCCATGAGTGTGAAACGTGCGCTGCAATCAAACAAGCCAAGCGAGTAAAGCCTCTTTGGTATGGGGGACGATGGTTGAAATATAAATATGGGGAGGCCTGGCAGATTGATTATATCACACTCCCACAAACCCGACACGGTAAGCGCTATGTGCTCACCATGGTGGAAGCAACCACCGGCTGGCTAGAAACATACCCTGTGCCCCATGCCACTGCCCGGAACACCATCCTGGACCTTGAAAAGCAAGTCCTGTGGCGACATGGCACCCCAGAAAGAATTGAGTCAGACAACGGGACTCACTTCCGAAACGCCCTCATAGACACCTGGGCCAAAGAGCATGGCATTGAGTGGGTCTATCACATCCCCTACCATGCACCAGCCTCCGGGAAAATCGAACGATACAACGGGCTGCTAAAGACTACGCTGAGAGCAATGGGTGGTGGGACATTCAAACATTGGGACACACATTTAGCAAAGGCCACCTGGTTAGTCAATACCAGGGGATCTGCCAATCGAGCTGGCCCTGCCCAATCAAGACTCTTACGTACTGTAGATGGAGATAAAGTCCCTGTCGTGCATATGAGAAATATGCTGGGGAAGACAGTCTGGGTTACTCCTGCCTCTGGCAAGGGAAAACCCATCCGTGGGATTGCTTTTGCTCAAGGACCTGGGTACACTTGGTGGGTGATGCGAAAGGATGGGGAGGTCCGGTGTGTACCCCAAGGGGATTTGATTTTGAGTGAAAATAGCCAATGAACTGGATTTTCATGTCAACTGTTACATGATATTGTATGTCATTATTTCTATGATATAGCAGTGGTATAGCAGTGAAAATCACCCAGATTAGTGAAGAATGAACTAACTCTGATGAAACCAAGCGAAGTGCAACGATGATAGAACTGGACGAACGCAGCAGTACCGAAATGAGAACTGGCTTCAGGATGCAACGGCCCAACACCGCACACCATCTCTTCGGCCCTGAAAGACTGTTATAACAGATGGAGCCCAAAGTCATGGACTAAATGAACTCAGTGGACATTTTAGAGGGATAGTCCATAGACCGAGGGAATGATATCTGTGCGTGCATATATATATATGTGTGTATATATAAAGAAAGATAATGGTGGTTAATTGAAATGTATTAAAAAAGATGTGAGACCTAAGCACGACGTAAATGGTATGGAATAAGGGGTGGATACTGTCCTGGTTTCGGCTGGGATAGGGTTAAATTTCTTCCTAGTGCTGTGTTTTGGATTTAGTACGAGGAGAATGTTGATAACACACTGATGTTTTCAGTTGTTGCTAAGTGCCCTCCTAGTCCAAGGACAGCTCCTGTGCCTACTGACTGAGCTAGGTACACAAGATGGGAGGGAACATAATCAGGACAGCCAGCCCAGCTGGCTAATGGGGTATTCCATACCATGTGACGTCATGCTCAGTATATGAAGGGTAGGCGTGATCCAGGAAGTACCGATCGCTACTTGGTTATCGGTCAGCGCGGGTGGTGAGCAATTGCATTGTGCATCACTCATTTTGTATATTTTATCATTATCATTATCATTATTATTTTCCCTTCTTTTTCCCTGTTCTATTAAACTGTCTTTATCTCAACCCACGAGTTTTTCTCACTCTTACCCTTCCGATTCTCTCCCCGTCCCGCTGGGGGTGGGGGGAGTGAGTGAGCGGCTGCGTGGTATTTGGCTGCCTGCCAGGTTAAACCACGACACTGTGGTATGCTGGCACCTAACTGGCCTAACTGACTGGATCGATAATTAGATCTAACCCTCCTTTGACAAGCTAAGGAGAGAGCCAGGGCAGGAGGGTGGAGGAATGTCACTGTCAATAAGGAAACAGTGAAGGGGAATAGATAGGTGGAAAACAAGCACGTAAAAAATTTGTTCTTGTTCTCCAGACATAGGGAGAACATTAATAAAAACTATATTAATGTTATCTTAAGACCCTTATTGTAAGGATACGTTCTCTGTGTCACATGGATTCTCTTCTACCTTCTGGTTCTGTAAAATATTGTGGAAAATATTCACCTCTATCAAGACTTTAAGTAACTTGTAAATGTTATGGTTATCATGAGATGGAACTTTAAATTTTAGTTAGCTAGGAGTTTTACATCTTTATTCAGTCCATTTTAGTCTCACAGAATGGCAGAAAACTAATCAGACTAGACTTTGAGCCTTATTTGAATGTTTCATAGATAAAAGAAGAATTGATATAAGACATAATAGCAATTCTACAATTATATCTTTGCCATTTTTTCTGTGTTGTTAAGTTTTTGAGGTCTCTTCTCTAAGAAAGTAATTTGGGTTGGATTTTTTTTTTTGGTGTGTCTTATTTGTTGATTAACACTGTTGTTCCTGTATGATTTTGCCAGCATTAGTTAGAATTTGGTTACTTATCTGTGGAATATGTCAGCAAACTTGTTTAGATAACTTCAGAGAAGAGCAGTGAGAGGAACCCATTGCATTTATCATTGAGGAGGTAGGAAGGCAGAAACTTTCCGGTGATGCCCCAATGACTCCCTGTGGCAGATCGCAGAAATATAGCTTTCCAACAAAGTAAAAGATAGAAATGACGGGAAGGCTAGTGCAATGGAATCTTTTAAATACTTTGTACATCTTGACTCATTTTCACATTCTTCATATGGTTTCTAACATTTTCCTCCGATTTCACTCTCCTTTGATCATTAGACTATAATGTTCCTCAGGGAGATCATAATATTATAGCACTCCCTATGCTGTGGGGGATGTGCTGGGAAAACGACGAAGAGAGCTGCTGGGAGATGTTAAGGAACAGTTCAAAGCCTCATAGATTTTGTGGTCAAAAGAAACTAGTGTGATCGTTTACTCTGACCTTTCCCATAAAACAGCCCTGGAAGCTTTAAGCCTGTTTTTCATCCAACTGAAAGCCATATGAGAGGACACTATGAGTACCAGACATCTGTTGCAACTAACACTGAGTCAGAAGAATTGCCCATATCTTAGTGAGGTTTAGTGAGAAGATGTAGGCATGACTGAGAATTGTCAGTTGTGGCTGTACTACAGAAAAGTGTACTGTTTCTGTTCCAGCTACCTCCATTTCCTTCAGACTTTATTCCCTGGATTTCAGAGGTTTATGTTTCAACATTCTCCACACCCTGGAAAGAAATAAGAAAATGCCAGGCAACTTAATCCATACGCACATACAAGTTTCTTCTGCAGTGGATTATAATAGAAGGATAGACTAGGATATCTTATTAAAAACATTTCATACTTTATTTCTGGCTGGATGTGATAGCGTTTTTACAGAAACAAAGAACAAAATAACAACCCTAAGCAAAACCACAGATCCTCTCTTAACTGTGTTAGGAAGGAAGGCGACAGAGTCTAAAGAGAAATGAAGGTTTATGAATCTTGCAAAGGAACTGTGAATCTCTATAGTGCTTAAGGGATAATGGTTCTGGTTTCTAACACTGGTCCATATCTCACAGTCCCTTATGCAAAGCCCTCACATGCTGAGCTTACACACATAATGAATAATCAGTGGCAGGGTTAAATTATGCACCACTCAGTGCAAATTCCCCAGGTTTCCTTTGGTGGAATTTTACTGTAGTTGGCAACGTTAGTGAAACAGAGAATGCATCTGCTGGCATACATGATTGCAACACCTGCTTTCTCAGTATTTGTCCCTAAATGCTCAATGGCCATAGTATTTGTCTGAGAGGCAGAAAGATAACAACACTTTACCCACATAGCTGTGGGACCAATGAAAACGTAACAGTTTTTCCCTGGCAAATCAAAGTTAATCCCAGGTCAAATAAAAAAAAAGTTTTTTCTTCTTGAGTTCTACTGATGAGGAATGCCAAAGCTTTGCAGGTCTTGAAAGATAGTTTAGTTGTGAAATGGGTGTTAAATTAGGAGTTGAAAAATCACAGTTTCCTAAATACAGGAACCATGCTCACCTTCATGTTTTCTGTGATAACAATACTCTTGGAATTAAGAAAGAACAAGACTCTCCTGAGGTCATGAGTGATAAGAGACAAATGCCTGGAAACAAAGAAGTAGATAATAGAAGTAGGGAAATAATTAAAACTGCTATGGAGGTATAAAATGTATGCTTCTGCTTTATGATAAAAATAAGCAAAGAACAAACTAGTTAGCATTTACAAGAAATTCTCAGTAAAAAGGAAGTTAAAGAAAGTATTATCGCTGCCTAAAACTATCTTTTGTTTTGCAGATGGTTACCTTCCTATTCCCTGCCTTTCAGCCATGTGGGAATAGAGTAAATGAGAAAGTAAAGGAAAAGCAATGTAATGAAAAGCTAAAAAAGTTTTTGCCACAAAGCATTACTCTAGTTCACATAGGGTATTTTTTTATAGTCAGCAAACACTTAAGATTTTTAACATGAAAAGAAAGTGACACATTTAATTTATTATTATGCCAACAGTTGTTCTGAGAAATGAAAAACTACACAGGTCTGAGCCATTCATGATCTGATTTGAAAATCACCAAAAAAGGTGTGATTTAGTTACATCTATAATCTCTACTGCTTTTCAGCATAGCCAATTCCTCCTGCTGTAGCTAATGTGAAATCTAGATGTTCCGTTCCTACGGGTGAGATACTGTAGAAAATAGAACAGTGCTAACTCAGACATGCACAACGTGGATCAGTCATTTTGTTTTATAACTGCTCAGCAAGCAAAAAAATAAAAAAGAAAAAAAGAAGGTAACGTCTCAGAAAATCTTGTTCAAACTATTCCTAGGTTTCAACTCAGTGGAGAAAGGGTCAGATTGTATGGGTCTCACTATCTATTTAGGTATGCCAATAAACTTGGATTTTGCTACTGTCCTCCAAAATGTTCTGACTCTGATGAGTTTGATCCTAGAAACTCTTGGCTCAAGCATCAATAATGACTGGTAAAAATAAAGTCTGCTATACTAAAGATAAGGTTGGAATACAATGACCATAAGCTTCCAATGTGAAGGAAGAAAATAAATGCCTTCAGAATAATAACTATCTGAATGTTCACACTGATACACTATTACTACTGGGAGAAGTATGGAATGCTTCTCCACACAGCACACAATGAAAGTGTTAAAAATAGTTTTTGTGGCAGACAAATGGCCCTCAAAAGCTAAGCTATATTTTTGGCAAATTTATTTGCTTCAAAAAATTGAACATACTGTTGCTTTCATGCTTAAGGGAACATGTATTTCACAGCAGGATTCTACTGGCAACTAGTTTTATGTAACATTAATGTTCTGCAAAAATAGCATATTAGGACATAAATACATTTCTAATAAACAGCAATGTAGTAAATGTTTTGTACGCACACAGAAGGAACAAAGTAACGCATAAAGAAGAAAATAAATCTAACGTATTTTCAAATTTAATCAGGTCAACAGTCTTACTATGTTTGAGTTTGGGTGCATCAAAATGAAAGAATGAGTTTAGTGGCTAGAATACAGAATTGAGAATCAATATTCCTAGGTTTTATTCTCTGTCACTTACTTGCTGTGTGACTTTGGGCAAATCATTTGAGAGCTTTGTGCCTAAGGTTATTCATCTTTCAAATGAGATATTTACATGATCTATGAGGACGTTGTAAGGCTCAACTCACAGAATATTTGCAAAGGTACAGACTAAGAGGTACTAGAAATGTTAGATGTAATGACAGTAATACGTTGCCATGGCCAGCTGTAAATATTTCTTCATCTTAATGATGGGGCCAAATTGTGACTGTCAAGTATGTCTTTATGCTTCCAAAGGTGGAAAACTATGTCATGGGTTTTTCCCGGTATAGAACTGGCTTCCTATGTTGTAGTATAAAGCAGGAATTCTTTGTAATCTCATGTGCCCTGTGGGACTGTACATGCTGGCTTTTTGCTATACTGTGTTCAGGAGAAGTCCTGCAGGAGGAAACAGCACCCAGAAAGAGTACCAAGGAACAGAAAAGAAAGAAAAAATAAAAATGACAAATCTATGTTGCAAGTCATTATAGCAAGAATCCCTCTGCTTGAAATAACTAAAAGAAGAAAATAGGTCCCTTAATTGGGGTGATTTATGATGAAGCTATAATTTGAGTAAATGAGAGGAATAGCCTCAATGGCAGAAGATGCGTTATTTTGCTAAGAAGAAATGGCTGTGCACCACTGAAAAGAGCCTGGCTCAGTCCTTTTTACACCCTCCCTTCGGGCATTTATACACATTGATAAGATCCCCTCTGAGCCTTCTCTTCTCCAGGCCGAACAGTCCCAGCTCTCTCAGCCTTTTGTATTAGGAGAGATGCTCCAGCCCCTTAGTCATCTTTGTGGCCCTTTTTTGGACTGTCTCCAGTATGTCCCTGTCTCTCATACTGAGGAGCCCAGAACTGGACACAGCACTCCAGGTGTGGCCTCACCAGTGCTGATCAGAGGGGAAGGATCACCTCCCTTGACCTTCTGGCAACACTTTGTCTAACGCAGCCCAGGACCCTACAAAGTAGCTTACAGGTATGCCTACGTTAACGTTGAATAGTTTTATGGCAGAAATCATAAGCTATATTAAAATTTTATCCTCCAAAAAGTAGATAAACAATGCCCATTCTCTTTTAAAGAAAGCCCTAATTGATTATGCCAATATATTTAGAGTTAGTAGAATTTTGTCTTGTTTGAATTGGAAGGAAAGTGCCTTTTGCCAAGAGTAATTTTCAAGTATCAGAATACTTATGACCTGAGAGACTACTTAATTTAAAGGCATTGATGCAGCGTACTTAAATAAGTCACATTTCTTTACGAATATCTTTAACAGATTTGTTCATCAAAGCTGCCTGTATTTCTTCTTCTGCAAGTTCATTATATAGATGGATAGTTATGCTATCAGTAGTAGCAAAGACCAACTGGATGCTGGTAAGTTTATTGGAATTGGTGATTACTGGGGATGTGAAGAGTTGATTAATTAACCGTGTTAGTGAACATTTGAAATATTCCTTTGGCTGGCCAAAATATGTGACTAAAATTCCTTGAACACTATGTAATCTTTTAAAAAAATATATTTAAAAACTTTAAACAGGCTTTCAGATAGAAGGTAAAAGACCTGCCAAAGCCCTGACGATCTGGATGCCACAAGTTATAGCACTTATTATTCCCTTTATTTTGCCACTTTCATCTCCCTTACTATAACATAAAGTGACAGAAATGTAGGCTGACTTTACAAATTGTCCTGAAGATCCTAAAAGCAGTCAGCACCAGAGGCAGAGTTCTGCTGCAGAGGGACTGTCACAAAATACAGTGAAGATCCTGTCCATATCTCATTGCTCTCAATGGGTATTTATGAAAACTTGGTTTTGACATAGGTGAACTTTCAAGATTTAAGGCAGCCAAATTGTAAAGTAATATTAGTAATGTAGCTTGAGAGAATGGATGGAAAACAAGCGTAATACCAAAATACTGAGTAAGGTGCATTTGGTGCCCCTGTATAGAAAAAAGACCTTAAAAAAGAGAAGACAGCAACACGGAAGGACATTTTGAACTGTGGAGAAAATGATATTAAAAAGCCTATTTTAAGGGAATAATTAAAAAAGCTGTGTTAACGGAATATAAAAGGGGCGACTGATACTGTGATACAACTAATGCAAAAGGAAGCCTACACGTTACACCACCTAAAGAAAAATGAATACGATTTGAAGATGTATGTGTCAAAAGCTGAAGGGCTAGCGCATGTACAATGAGGACTTAGCCTCCTGGTTTGATAAGAACTTCGTTCTACACAGGTAACTTTTTCTTTAAAATACATGTGCCCTGTTGCCTTTCCTTGTTCTTGCCTCTGGCTTTGGGTTGAATGTGCTACAGCATGCTGAAAATACTGTTGATCAATAGCAATTTTAAGGTAAAATAAAATGTATGTTGTGTAATGCTTTTCGTGTAAGTCAGAGATATAATAATCCTATAAGTGGTGTAAAATCTTTATGGCTAAAGCCTTTTCTATTAAAATAGTTGAGAATCTTTTCTGCAAAGTGAAGATCTTTGAAATTGTGTTTAAAGTTTTACTGTTCCTGATAGAAAAACCTCCAGGAGATGTGATTACTTGCCTACCATGTTCTACAATCATTGTACTAACATATCCCTAAATGTCAGATAAAATGTTTTCATAAATAATATATACAACTACATGTTTGCCTTAGATATCGCCTTTTAAAACTCCAGTAGTTATTCACCACTTACTGGAGAGAATCATATCTCTTTGAGTAGCTGTTTGAAGCTAGCAGGCAGGGGGTTTCATTGGTTTCAGTTAAACATGAAGTATAATCAAGATATGCTTTCATATGCATACTTTTCCTTAGTTTTGGTGTATGATATCAGAGAATAATTTTTAAGCCCAAATATGAGAGAAATATTTTTTCTCATTATCACTCATTACATTATATTATTTTGTTGCCTTGGGGAAAATAATAGAACAATCACATACTATTTTTGCCATACTGTAATTCTTCCTATATTCATGTAGGTATACGATCTCATTAAAAAATTATTACTTACTACTCATGGAAGTAAAACAAACTCTTTACAAAGGTTAGACCCTCCTTCATATATGAAACTTACCTAATAATAAACCACACTACTTTGCCAAGCTTTTGAAAGACATGTTGATCAAATATTTTTAACTGTTTAAATAAACAAAAGCTATCGTTAGATGTAAAATGTAGATTTTTAAGCCAGGTATTCAGCTTAAACAAGTAAATAGCTCTGCCTCTTTCATAAGATAAGGGTTTTTTTTCTTAGTTTTATTGCAAGTGCATTTACAATCTCAAAAATTCTTTTGTGCCTACATTATATAATGAAATACAATGGAGGCCAACATATGTGACTTATATTTGGCACTGATTAAGATCAAGAATGTGGTCAGCTGGCTCAGTTGCTAGGCAGTAGCTTGTTAAGCCATGGAAATACAAGTGCATTTGATTATATGATCATACCCATAATATTTACCAAAAATATGCAGCAAAAATTCTACAATGAGTAGATAAAACCTTAACTGAATAAATACTACAATTGTAGGGTTGTTTAATTTAACACTTTAAAAATCACTGTTGAATAATTATTAACAGATTTTTTTAAATATATTTTGTCCTTCTGGTATGTGGTAAATTCATATAACATTGCTTGTTACAGCTTCACCATCACAGAGAAGTGTTCAAATTTTGCTTTAATAAAACTGAACTGCTTCCTCACCACTTCAAGCTTGCTACAGATGAATGTCCTTTCATTAAAAGTCTGTGTGATCAAATCTGCTTAAGTCTGTTTCTCTGATTCTCCACCTTTTTCTGTGAAAGTTGATGACAGATGAGTGGCTAACGGTGAAAAGTGGTTAGAGTACACATTTTAATCATGTTTGCCATTCAGAGTGAAATTTGCCTTATTACAATGTCAGTGAAGATCCTCATGGGAGCTTACATATGTGGCATAAATTTGACCCCTGTGTAACCCAGGGGTACTATAGCATAAATAAACATAGCCCACTGCTTGCAGAGTGCATTTTTATTAAGGGAAGAACAAAAACTGTTGAGCTCTTGAATCAAGAAGCTTTCCTGGGAATGCTTCTTACATCTAAAACTGTCACTGATGGTCACCTGAAAAAAGATGAAATTCCTAAAATATTTCCTAGCACTATTTTCGTCCTGGTTAAGGGAAGAGGATAAAGGAATTCAAAGCAAATTACTAAGTGATAGCCATATGGAAAGGTTTCTGCATTTCAGAAATCACATGAAAACGAAGTGTGCCTTAGCACGAGCTGTTCCAGATGATTAAGTTGGGCATAACTTGCATAGGTAGGTACAAAGCTATTGAAGAATGACAGGCATAGTGTGTATAGATTAAATGACAGCATTCTTCTAGGTTCAGACTTTATGAAAACAGTTTTAGTATAGGAAATGTACTTTTGAATTGATGTCTGCATACCCCCCTCTGCAGGTATGTTCCATTTAGGTGGCACATGCCACACAGCTGACTTTGATAGAGGTAGATGGGTATATCTACAATGACAATTACATTCACCAGGGAGCAAACTCAAGCACTGAACCTTTGTCTGTCCATACTGCTTAATTGTCAGCTTGCTTCCCAGCTGTCATCCAGATCATTACAATTAGGTTTCTTCCAGACAAGGGCTAGTCATGTTTCTCCATTTCCTCTTAAAAAAAAAAAAAAGAAAAAAAAAAAAAGAAAAAAAAAAAGAAAAAAAAAAGAAAAAGACAAAGAAAATAAAAAGCTAGCACAGTGGATTCTGCACTAGTTTTGGCTGCTCCCTCCTTCCATGGTGCTGCTATACTGCCCCTGTAGCACTTGCTAGAGCACCCAGCATATGCATTGTTTTGTGCTACAAAAGCCTGGTGGCCTGCAACACCCTTTTCATGTTGTTTCAAGCACTTTGAACTGAAAAAGCATAGGGAAAAAAAATACACTTTAGGGGGCACCACAAAGCACCAGAGGAGAGCCAATTGCCATGGGCTGTAGCCCAGTTTGCTCTAGAGCATAGTTAATCCTAAACAGCATGTGTGGGAGCCAGCCTAAGCCATTTGGCCTACAGACCAGGGACTGGTCCTTGACGTCTTGCATTCAACAAGTGATAGCTGTATGAGACCATCCACTCCACTTCTTCTACACAACTTCTTATAGCAGGGTCGTAGCGTAATCCTACGAAAGAGGCAATGCAGATTAACTGTAATTTTTTTCTTCAGAAATTATCTAGACTTTTCTCAGAAATGAAATAAAGGAGGTTTATTTTTCTCTTCCAGGAAAGAGCACATTTCTTCTGGATTTCTCCCTTCCTTTCAGATGATTTTGCCCTCACCTATTGGCACCAAGACATATAAAAGTAAATCCATAACAGATATATTCTGAAACTATTTATTCCCCCTATTCTCACCCTCTATAGAACTCTCGTCAAAGCCCTTGATAGCTAAATCAAAAGTACTGGCTTTTCCTGAACGCCACACTACCTTCTTAAGATCATGTTGTGGGTTAGCTCTGGTAGGCAGCTAAGCCCCACACAGCTGCTTGCTCATTCCCCCCGGTGGGATGGGGGAGAGAATCGCAAGGGTAAAAGAAAACTCGTGGGTCAAGATACAGACAGTTTAATAGGGAAAGCAAAAACTGTGTGCTTAAGCAAAGCAAAATAAGAAATCCATTCACTACTTCCCATCGGCAGGCAGGTGTTTAGCCATTTTTCAGGAAAACAGGGTTTCGTCATGCATAACAGTTACTTGGGAAGACAAATGCCATAAGTCCCAGTGTCCCTCCTTCCTCACTCTTCCCCCCAGGTTTTATTGCTAAGCATGATGTCATATGGTGTGGGATATCCCTTGGTCAGTTGGGGTCAGCTGTCCCAGCTGTGTCCCTTCCCAACTTCTTGTGCACCCCCAGCCTGCTCACTGGCAGTGCGAGAAGTGGGAAAGGCCTTGATGCTGTGCAAGCACTGTTCAGCAATAGGTAAAACACCAGTGTTATCAACAGTGTTTTCATCATAAATCCAAAACATAGCACCCTGAAAGCTACTATGAAGAAAATTAACTCTATCCCAGCCAAAACCAGTACAAATCCCTTTTTTTTTTTTTCTTTAGAGCTACATCTCCCATTCCTCATATACAATTCATGGTCCTAAAAAACAAATGTGCACAAACTCAAGGTAATTCTTACAGCTGTAGAAAGACAGCACATTGGATGGGTTAAAGGTGGGAAGTAAAGACATTTTATTAGACAATATATGTAAAGTTACCGGGGTAGCATTATAGAAACAACAATTTAGTTAGAATACATGAAAAATGAAGCATTTTTCTGTAAAATTTAAATAAATACCGTATGTTGCTGAGGTTATCTGTATGAGAACTTGTTTGAACACTTTGAATTAAATGAAAGTATGCTGTAAGGGAGACAGCAGAAGAAAACAAAATAAGAGAAAGAAAAGCTGTGCTAAAGCATAGGTACACTGTTCTCTAGCCAAAATCTGAGGTCAAAGATATTATAACCTTGATGATGCATACCTGAAGGAAAAAGTTGAAGTAGATTTCATCAGAATGAGGCTGAGGCATAGACTATATAAGACAAATAACAATGTGAAATGCTGAGAGCAGGAAGTAAAAATTCTCTCTGCAAAGTGCAGGGGTTAACATGGCTAAGGAGAACCTATATTTCCTTACTTCAGCTGGCCCTTTGAGCTGTTACGAAAGGTCTGTTCAGCTGCTAATAATCTTTTGCATGCATTCCAGTCTAAAGCAGACAACAGGATCAAACTTATTCTGAAAGAATAAGGAACAGAACAATAAGACAGAGTTTGTAAAATCAGACTGAATTGCAGAAGTTCTATATTAGCTGATAGTCCAAGCTGTCAAATCATCATATGAGATGCTTAAATGAGAAGGAGTAAAACACTAGAGGAAGCATTCAGGTGTGTAAACACTGACTGTATCCTGCCTGACCCCTAGCTGCCATCCCAGAACACCAGGGGTCTTCCTGCAGATCTTCTGTCGCACCTTCTAGCCCCTTGGGGAACTACACACCTGAATGTTTCAGATGCCTCAGTGCATGCTAAGTGCATGTTGCTAGGTATTTACATAGCTGAATCTCTGCCCAGGAGACATAATTTAGAGAGTAAGACTGTCTTGTCAGTAAAATAAGCAGTTTAAAGTGACTTTTCCACCTGTGATTTATGGATCTAATGTTTCTTTCTTTTTTTTTTTTTTTTTAAAAAGTGATCACCAGGTTGTCCATATAAGTTGAGACTCCATCCCTTACCATATAGCAAATCTTATTTGCTCAAAGTATTTTTGTATCTGTGGTATTATATTTTCTATTGCCATCAACTAATTAAGTCTGCACTGACTTCAATTAATTATTCAACATATATATATATATATAGAAAGCAATGGTTATTTGTTGATCATTCTTATTCTCAGTAACTCTCAGGATTTGCAGCTGAAAAGACTGATTCAGTTACCTGAACTCAAGTGTTTTATGTCATTAAACACAATCTAGAATATCTTTCTTAGCCTTTAGTTGCGAAAGGTAGCATGCATTTTGTCACATCTGACAATTCTGGATGAATATTTTGAATACCTTAGCACATATTTTCATGATGGTTACTAGCTCTGAGGTTTTTGGGAGGAGACAGCCAAGAAAGTTCCCACTTCCTTTTAATGCATCCAAAGTAAAGCAAACATCTTTCATTTCTACACTAATTTGAAAAAAACCACCCAATTACATTCTAAAAAGAACCAAAAAATACTGATGCATTTCTTACTACTTCTTTCCCTTTCCACTCTGTTTCCTACTCCCTCTTTTTTTCTTTTTTGTACTGTCCTGTACTTTTTTTTGGGTGTGTAAACGTGTAAGAAATTTAAGTTCTAATTATTCCTTGGACATCTGTGCACAGAAGGAGCATATGGCCATATGGTTTCTCTCTTTGGCACCACCACACAGATTACAAGCTCTTCATAAGGCAAGCCAAACCAAATGCACAATCTTCTTGAAACGTTTGTGAGAAGATTTCAGAAGTATCAATACAGTGCAAGCTGTATACAAGTCGTGTAATTCCTTTACATTTACAAATATACACACCAACATACATCCCCCTCCAAAAATGTCTTCCAAGGACAAATCCTCCAGGTGACCAAAAGAGGCTGGGCATCAGTATGGTAGTGTTATCACATTATGATGTTGACTTTTCTTTCACAGTAGAATTTGCAGGAAACATCTCAAAGAAATAGTTATTCATTTGTCTTTCCCCTAATGTTCCGTTGCAGATAGAGTTTTTCTGCCTGATTATAGTTATGGATGGGACAAGTGGATATATGTTCATTTCAGAAACAAAATTTTGATAACAAAGTAAACATATTGCTTGTATCATAGAATAAATAATGCAGAGATCATGTTTCAATGACTGGCTTAGTTCTACTTGTCTAGCAAGTTTGGTCAGTTTTATAGTCAAAAAAGCTTTTAAAATTAGGCATAATGGTAAGTTCTTATAGGAACATTATGGTGTTTCATTTCTAAATTACTGATCATGTTTCCTCATCCAAACCTGACAGCTGGCAGATAACCCCAGTGAAGGCTGTTATTTGTAAGCCAACTAGTTGTATGTTTTGCAAGAAATATTTTAAAGAAAGAGAATAAAATATTGATTTTTTTTGCACTAAAAATGGAACTGCAGAATGTTCCCAAATGTAAACTGCTCTCAAGAATTAAATTAGCAATTCATAAAAACCAAGAAACATTATTTCTGACCTCATTACAATAACAAAGCTATCTAATTCTTCTACAAGTCTATGTGCTAGAATCTAATTTGGTTGTCTTTTATCTTCCAAGATAAAAAGGTTTAATATTTTAGTAAACAGCTTATAAATTATATCAGACAAAGAATCTGCAAGGAATTTTACAATACTTTTTGTTGATCTGTCTTCCATGCTTTGTGTCTCAGGATAAATCACTTACAGTCCTTGCCACAATGTTTTCACACTTCAGCAAAAGATATATACATGCTCTGTAAAGATATATACATTTTGCTCTGCCAATTTTGTACAATATTGGGGGGAAATATATGATTTCTTTTGAATAAAATAAAATGCTTTTTTTTTTTTCTTTTTAAACCATAGTTACTATTAGAATAATGTCTTAGGTCAGAAGTAAGAGATTGTCTGATCATACTAATTGTACACAGTCTTCTTTTGTGCTCACAATCAGGAGATATCTATCTCAGAGATAACCCTTGAAAGCCTTAATTTCTCAGAATACACCAGCATCCTTTTGGAATATATTTGGAACTTTCTTTTATATAGTGTTTCATATTCCCTTAAATAGATGTGTTATGAATGAACTAATGATACGCAGATATTTACCTGAGTGGGTATGTGAACAGCATCACTAAAGGCAATGAAAAGTTTGGGGGACATAGATGCCTACAATAGTCACATTGCAAAAACCTCTTCTTTGAAACTGAGTCCTATTCTATTTTTTGTTTGTTTGTTCTGTCATTATTTATTATTTATATTATGGTAAAAATTGTGTTCTCCAATTAAGCTTTAAGTTAGGCACTCTCTGAATAAAATTTATTTCCAGTAAAAAAACATTTACAATAAAATGTAAAAATACAGCAACAGTGATAACATTAAAACAGAATGGGGATCATAAATAAGCAATTATGTATTATTGGTTTGCTTGTTAGTAATATGTAAGATACAATCATGTACTTTCAAGACAATTAGTAACTTGGGAAAATGCTGGACAACAACATTACAGTTATACATTGACAGGTCCTGGTAATTTACACCTATCTTTCATAAACATCTGTCTGTTAAAATCAATTTTTAATACATCTTGAAACATGCATCTAAAATACTGGAAAGCTCCTGATGTTTAAGTAAGTACTGAGAAAGAACAAGCCAGATGATCAGCTCAAATACAGGCCAGTATTCTAGATAATAGTTTAAAACAAACAAACAAACAAACAAACAAACAAACAAAAAAAAATGATATGCTAAATATGGGACTGGGTTATGAGGAGCCAGGCAAGAGGCATTGTGCTAAAGTGAGTCAGTAGGGCTTTGTAGGAAATAAATTTTGTCAAGCAAATCTGATGAAATTGACTGGATATTAGCAATATATTTAAGACGTCTGTTAATGGATAAGCTAGAAAATCATAGGGGTGGTTTCTTGTGATATTTGACCCGGATGAGACTGATTTGGGAGTATTGCATATATTCCTGGTATGCATTCTTGTTGCCTATCCAAGACAAAGTTAATTGCAATGCTAAGTATTTACACAAGGATAAAAGTAGACATGGGTGTAAAAGGACTCAATTTTTTTTGCAGAAAGGCAAGAAACAATCTAAGAATTGGAAGCTCACTAAAACACAATAAGAATGTAGGCACATTTTTAACAAAGACTGAAAATATGCATAACTTGTCAAAGTTGTGGGTTCTTTCTATCAAAATGGATTTTCCAAGAGATAGCTTTAGCTAAACATGCAATTTGCAATAGGTAAGCTGAAGCAATTGAATGCAGTTAGGCAGTAACCACGTGAATTTTAATAGCCTGTAATATACATGAGCTAATAGTCCCTTGAGGTATTAAACGTAATCAAACCATGAGAAGTAATGGTCTCATCACAACAAAATATCTTGAAGAAATTGCCTAATTTTTAAGTTAAGCATTTCAATACAGTTGAGTCAACAGTAGAAATCCTACTAAATACATCCTTAAAAGCACAGACACACAAATAAATAAAAAAAAAAGGATTTGAAATTATATTGAAAATTATGAAGCAATTACTCAAAAAATAGACTATTTTTCTCTGACTAAATCATAGATTAGCAATTGAATAAGGAGAGTATGATCATTTATGCAAGTACTATTCTAATTTCAGGTTTTAAAATATTTTTTTCTGAAGTAATTGATTAACATATTAACTTGTCGTGTATTTTTGTTCAGACACAAAGGCTCAGAGTGCAGTCCAACACCCACTGAAGGCTATTAGAATCCTTCCATTAGAACAATAGGCACTGTATCAAACATAGAAATTAAATAAAGTGACAAATAATAGGGTAAGAGGAAGCAGTGGAGGAGAAAATTCAGAATAAATATACAATGGATTATGGCTACACTACAATTAATATGTGTGTGAAGGTTTCAATATTACATGAAAAGGCTGTTTGTGGAAGACCTATTGTGAATATGACATAAATTTCTAACTTTTTTTTAATACATCTCTGAAATGAGTTAATAAAGTTGCATAACCTTTTACAAAGGAAATACATATGACATGCTATTACAGCTGTCAGACAGGTGTCCGAACATATAATTCCAGCAATTTTGTTATGTATCAGAAATAATTATTGAAAGTAGCTATGAAATAAAACCCAGAAATTATTGATTGAATAGTATTTGATCAATGCAAATATTTAGAATTGAAATTGAGATTTATCAAAATTAACAGCAAGTCCATGAATATCTGACAAACATTCATTCTTTCATCAGAATTTCATCATCTTACTGTTATGGGATTTGTTAAATAACAAATGTGGACCTATCAGTTTCCCATTACAAATATAAGGGATAGATTTACTATAATCCCTTCAACTTAATTTGAATGAAAACTCTCTTTTCCACTTTTCCTCCTCACCCCGCCCTTTTCTTGGAGTGACTAAGATGTAAAGTAGAAAATAGCTGTGCCTGTTAAATGGGTTCTGTTAATTTCCTACTTGGAGAGACAGACACTGCCTTGTCAGAGTTGGGTTTGGTTTTTTTTTTCCGCCTAAAACAAGCAGGAGGAAAAGTAGGACAGTCTTCTCTAAAATTATTATGCCAGATTTAACAGGCTTTAGGCCACTTTGGTGGCAATTTCCATCATTGGACTGAATGAATGGTTGAGAGCAGAAAGCCAAAATCTACTGTCTAAATTTTCTGGAAGCCCACTGGCTTTCAGCATCTTAGTTTTGCTGCTCTTTCCACTTCTTTTAATTAAGAAGAGATCTATCAACCCCAGCCACACACTGTGCCCCTCCTTCCCCCCCCCCCGCCCCCACCTTTTCTGCAGTACTGCCATCCAGCAGTTTGATTCACTGTGGGAACTAGAGATGTCCATTAGAGAATAATGAACTCACCTTTCTCCAACCTATCCCAGCAAGGATGGAGGACACTGTGGGCTCAAGTTATAGGAAACTAAAAGTATAAGCAAAACATAACAGAAAAAAACATTCTTGCAGAAGAATGTCTCCTACTATGGAGCATTCTTGGATCATGCTTTTGCTTCTGCTATTGCGGCAGTTAGAAGCCTGGATTATTGCAAGTCATAAGCATGCACACCAATGGAGATATATACACATGTGTATGAATGTGATGTTTGCAATTCCAGGCCTACACTGGATGCCAGCAATACAGTCAACATTTGGTAAGAAAATAGTTGGAAGATAATACGAATAGAGGAAGACCAGGTGAACAGCAGAGTAAACCTGATCAGATTATAAAAAGCAAAATTCAAATGACTGATGCAAGGGGAATAATAACGACCCCAAATGTCCAACTAGTTAAATCCAGCAGAGACAGCAATTTATCTAATTCATCCAGAGATACTAGTATCATTCTCAGCAACATATTCCTTTACACATTCAAGTGTATTCAAGTGTTGCTCAGTTATAACTTATTTTGCTAGCTGATTAAAATGTTGAGTATTAAAACTGGCACTGTTTCAACCATCACAGTTCATTAAATTACTTAGGAGATGCAGACTGCAGTAGGAAGGCCCATGTGGTAAAATGAAATGTTCTATTTATCAAATCGTACCCTGCTGTGCTATTCATTTGGTAATAAAAACTTTATTTTCTCCACTTGTGTCCTCTCTCATTAATAAGATAAAAAGCATAGTCAGTTTATTGGCTTGTATAAATACCTGAACAATCAATCAAAGGCCAACAAAATATAGGTAAACCTCCTCTGGAATAAAAAATAAGTGTTTATATATGTTCCTTTTTATAATTTCCTGGGCTTTGTGTCCTAGTCAGTCTTCACATATACTAAAGTGATAAAATCCATTATTTGACAAAGAAAATTCTAATGATAGAAAGACAAGTGTTTCAGTTGTGCAGCTCTGATATGTTTGTTTTGCCTCTTTTCACGTGATTGTGGCTTGGTGAAAACACTTTGATAAATACCTTGTGTTCAGTTTGGACAAAGAAAAGCCTTGAGAAAGCTAATCACTATTTGGGCCACAGGTCCTGATCATAAGGCAATATATATGCTATTCTAGTTCAGACTAGTGTCTCTGAGAAGCTATTTTTTCCACTCACACATTAGCACCTGGAACAGATTTAGTCCTAGAAATTTCCTGTCTGGGCAAGAAATTGCCTGTTTTGGCAAAGCAGCTAAAAGCAGAACCAGTTATGTCCATTCCATAATCACATTTGTGAGAGTAGCTAAGTGTGGTGGGTTGACCCCGGCTGGATGCCAGGTGCCCACCAAAGCCGCTCTATCACTCCCCTCCTCAGCTGGATGGGGGAGAGAAAATATAACAAAAGGCTCGTGGGCCAAGATAAGGACAGGGAGATCACTCACCAATTACTGTCATGGACAAAACAGGCTCCACTTGGGGAAAAAAAGTAATTTAATTTGTTAGCAATCAAATCAGAGTAGGGTAATGAGAAATATAGCCAAATCTTAAAGACACCTTCCCCCCCCACCCCTCCTTTCTTCTCGGGCTCAGCTTCACTCCTGATTCTCTCTACCTCCTCCCCCTGAGCAACACAGGGGGATGGGGAATGGGGGTTGTGGTCAGTTCATCACACGTTGTCTCTGCCCCTCCTTCCTCCTCACGGGGAGGACTCCTCACACTCTTCTCCTGCTCCAGCATGGGGTCCCTCCCATGGGAGACAGTTCTTCACGAACTTCTCCAATGTGTGTCCTTCCCACGGGCTACAGTTCTTGATGAACTGCTCCAGTATGGGTCCCTTCCAAGGGGTGCAATCCTTCAGGAACTGACTGCTTTTGCCCCTGTACTCGGCACTGATGAGGCCGCACTTCGAATACTGTGTTCAGTTTTGGGCCCCTCACTACAAGAAGGACATGGAGGTGCTGGAGCGTGTTCAGAGGAGGGCAACGAAGCTGCTGAAGGGCCTGGAGCACAAGTCTTATGAGGAGCGGCTGAGGGAACTGGGGTTGTTTAGCCTGGAGAAGAGGAGGCTGAGGGGAGACCTCATCGCGCTCTACAACTACCTGAAAGGAGGTTGTAGTGAGGTGGGTGTTGGTCTCTTCTCCCAAGTAACTAGCAATAGGGCAAGAGGAAATGGCCTCAAGTTGCGCCAAGGGAGGTTTAGATTGGACATTAGGAGAAATTTCTTTACTGAAAGAGTGGTCAGGCCTTGGAAGAAGCTGCCCAGGGCAGTGGTAGAGTCACCATCCATGGAAGTATTTAAAAGACGTGTAGATGAGGCACTTAGGGACATCGTGTAATGGGTATGGTGGTGTTGGGTTGATGGTTGGACTCAATGATCTTAGAGGTCTTTTCCAACCTGTATGATTCTATGATTCTATGCTCCAGCGTGGGTCCCCTACGGCGTCACAAGTCCTGCCAGCAAAGCTGCTCCAGCGTGGGCTCCTCTCTCCACGGGGCCACAGGTCCTGCCAGGAGCCTGCTCCAGCACAGGCTTCCCACAGGGTCAGAGCCTCCTTCGGGCGCATCCACCTTCTCCGGCATGGGGTCCTCCATGGGCTGCAGGTGGATATCTGCTCCGCCGTTAACCTCCGTGGGCTGCAGGGGCCAGCCTGCCTCACCATGGTCTTCACCAGGGGCTGCAGGGAAATCTCTGCTGCAGGGCCTGGAGCACCTCCTCCCCCTCTCCTTCTTCACTGACCTTGGTGTCTGCAGAGTTGTTTCTCTCACATATTCTTGCTCCTCTCTTCGGCTGCAGTTGTGCAGGTTTTTTTTTTCCCCTTCTTAAATATGTTATCCCAGAGGCACTACCACCATCGCTGATGGGCTCGGCTTTGGCCAGTGGCGTGTCCGTCTTGGAGCCGGATGGCATTGGCTCTATCAGACATAAGGGAAGCTTCTAGCAGCTTCTCACAGAAGCCACCCCTGTAGCCCCCCCACTACCAAAACCTTGCCACACAAACCCAATACACTAAGTCAAGGGGAGTGGGTGTGTATAGACTGCAAGTGTCTCATGTTTGCTTACTTAATACAAAGAGAACTAGGTTATTTAATGTTAAGACCTCAATAAATATGAATAACTTCAGAATCTTAAAAAATTTTGTTTTCTGTTCAAAGTTTTATTGTGATAGCTCTCTGTAGTGTAGCCCTGAGATCAGTAATGCTGTATTGCCATTGCTAGTAATGTGTATTGGGTTTGCGTGGCAAGGCTCTAAGATCCGGTAGACCCTGAACGATTGTGAGAAAGAAAACTTCCCTATATTTCCAAACAATCTGGCTTTTTGTAACATTATGGGCATTATAGCTGTATATATTTTAGATGTAAGAAAATTGGGATGTCAACAAATCACTATTATCTGGTACTGGTTCTATAAATGGCAAATTTAAACTTCCATTTCTCTGTTGAACATTGCTAATTGTTTTGCCACCTACTTCTCCTCTTTCTTACATCATTTGTTTTATCTACTTGTAATGTTCTGTCTGGCATCAAACTGAGTAATAATAAGTTGAAACCTCTCTAAGCTTTACCTGCTACTGCAAATGTGAGCAATTCTCAAGGGGGGTGGAGAGGAGTGCAGAGTCACAGAGAATACCCTGAGAGAAGTAGGTAAGAATTTAGATATGCCTGGCTGAGATTAGTTGATGCCTAGGTAGAAACATATTGGAAAGCAGAAGGAGACTTGGTTGCTTAAATATAGACTTTTAGGAGGAGTTTTCGCAATAAATATAAAATTCCACCTAGCCTCCCATTGTTCAGAAGATGTCTCCTGCAAGTCACACTTCATATGCAGAAGTCCCTCGCAGATACCTCAGATACCCTAAGGTTTTTGAAGGGGCCTTAGAGGCAGAAGCTTGTATTTGGGTGTCTGAATTGTACCTCAGGTGCTTTAACCATTTCCTCCCAGTTTCTCTCACCTGATTATGTGCTGCAGTAAGGTAGCAGGTCTATTCAGAAAGCAGGGATTAGTGTTTGCCCTGAGGTGTTTCTGGGGAGGATCTGGTAGGTAAAATCTTCAAAGTGGAGAGAGCGATGCTTCTCTCTGGTGGAAGTTTAGGCAGGAGATTAAAAGGAGAAAAAGCATGGTTGTCAGTGTATTGGTGTGTGAGAGAGCTGGTGATGGTGGAGAAAGGCTCTCAGATGAGAGAGGGAAACTCAGCACGGAAAGGGTGAGAAGAGGATGCTGAAACCTTGTCTTCGCAGAGAAGAACGGAAAGATATGAATTGGTGGGTTTGGGATATGCAAATCCATGTTTCTCTTTGTCAGGAAAACAATAGTTTTCCCCAAAAGATTGTTTTTGCATCTTGGCTCCATCAACCAGTCAAAATTATTCAAACCAAGATTAAACTTCTATTTATAAGAATTAAAATATTCCTAAATGTATGCTGTTTTAAAATATCCATCATCACTATCAAATGTCCTTGATTCAAGCGGGGGTGGCACCAAACCTCAAAATAAGTATTCATTAGATATATTTGGGAGGCACTCTTGCTATGAAGATGCATTTTAAATCTTCCAAATGAATTTAAGAATGTGGGGGAGACAAATTTAGCCAGAGACTAAATTAGACTAAATTCATATGGATTCCTATTAATAATAGGAATAGCTATCAAATTAAAGTTGATCATTGCAGTAAGGCTCACTAATTTACAAATTTCCAGGCCTATTAGAAGACATCAAAATTTCAACTAGTGTTATCTAGTTGTCGTCCAGTTTGAGATTAGAGATTTCTCTTATTAAAATGGATTACTGGCATATTCTTGGAGTAGACAATGAAACAATGTAAATGATTGTCCTGGTTTCGGCTGGGATAGAGTTAAATTTCTTCCTAGTGCTTTGTTTTGGATTTAGTATGAGAAGAATGTTGATAACATACTGATGTTTTCAGTTGTTGCTAAGTACTCTATAGTCCAGGACTTTTCAGCTTCCCATGTTCTGCCAGGTGCACAAGAAGCTGGAAGGGAGCATAGCTAGGATAGCTAACCCAACTGGCCAACGGGGTATTCCATACCATATGACATCATGCTCAGTATATAAATAGGGGGTGTGATCCAGCAAGTAGTGATTGTTTTTTGGGCATTGGTTGGTGGGTGGTGAGCAATGTGGGTGCATTGCGCATCACGCATTTTGTATATTTTACCATTATTATTATTATTATTATTATTATTATTACTATTATTATTATCATTTTCCCTTCCTTTTCTGTTTTATTAAACTGTCTTTACCTCAATCCACGAATTTTTACTTTTGTTTTTTTTTTATTCTCTCTCTCATCCCACTGTGGGGGCAGGGGGAGTGAGTGAGCAGCTTTGTGGTGTTTGGCTGCCTGCCGGGTTAAACCACAACAATAATAAAGAGAAAAGTTAGTGAAGGTGCTTCACGCCCAAGTGAAGAACTGGTAGAAGACATTCAGAAAAAAAACCCACACAAGCAATGAAGGAGAAGGGTTAACACTGTGTTGCAGCATAAAGTGGGAAGAAAAAATATCAAGAAGGAAATATAGTACATGGCTTGATGAAGGGTACCTAAACTGTATTTTATCTGATATTATGCAAACCATTCTGAAATGAAACCTTGAAAGGCAAAATGGCTGTACAGGCTGATAAGTCAATGGAGATTTTTCAGTGGCAAGAATGAGAAATGAAAGAGACTGGATTTTGTGAGCAACCAGATAACAAACCTTGCAAAAGAATTAATGGCTTCTTATGTTTCCTGACTAATTACTAAATATAAACACCTACACACAGTCAAATAAATAAATGCTCAGTCTTCCCAATGCATTTAGAAGATGTTCCATTATACATGGGGACAGATTTGCAACTCTGCTATAATGCATTTTATTGTCCAGTGCTAAAGTTATTTGTGTTCTGTGATAAAGTTACTTGATGCATTGCTAAGAACTGTCAATAACAGAGCTTTTAAAATGTGACCCCAAAATACTTGCAATTCATTGAGTGTAGAAATACATTTAATTCAGCTTGACCACTTGCCATTGTGAGATACTTTCTCGATGGGAAGCTGTAGGATGCTGTATTATTTAGCAGTTCATTTCAAGAGAAGATAATAGGAAAACACTGTATATGAAAAAGGGCTATAGTAAGCAGATCGATGTAGCAACAGATCTGAGAGGTGTTGGAAAGCAACAGAGTTTAAAAAAAATCTAGAAGAGAAATCTTATGGCTTCCTAAATGAAACTTATATCAAGCCTGAAGTGTTCTAAAAGTGATGTAAAAAGAATAAATTTAGTATATTTTCTCTTGAATTCGAGACTGTTTTATGTTTTGTAGAGAAATGGGATTAAGCCACCTTGTGGAAAAATCCTAATGCTCTTTTTTGACCTAAAAATTGCATTTATTTCATACATTTGCTTGAGCTGTTCTTTGTCCAAGTTTCAGCCGCTAGGGGCTCAGTTCAGTTGCCGAAACATTGCCATTTGAGATGACCGAGAGGATCTCAACATCTACATGTGCTGGCAGTTATGACAACATGCCTGTGAAAGGTTGTGGAAGAAAGGACTTACTGACATAATAGATGAATGCCAGGCAGCATACCCTATAGTATCTCTAATTACAGTGGAGATCTACCTTTAGAGAATGAATTAAGCCCTATATCTCTATTGGTTACACTGAGATCTTGGACACATAATGTGCTCGTAGATACCTACATAACTGAGGTATTTAGGTATCTTAATCTCATTTTGAACCCCACCTTGACTGATGGTTTTGGATTAACTTTCTGAAACAGGAAGCTGTGACTGGAAAGAAACTGGAAAGAAACCGGAGATAATTCACTTTGTGGTAGAATTTGGGCAAATAAAGTAGGTTTGAACTTGAAACAATGAAGCCAATAATGGTTTACTAGCTGCCAGGTCCCCTTAGGCACTTTAAAAATGTTTTGAGGATATAACTGTTGATCAATGTGACTAGATTCAACAGTCCTTTGTATCTATCTTTGCCAGGAATCTGTCATTGAGACAGAGGAAGCCCTCTTGGAGTTGTCAAGTAATCAATCATTCAAAACAATATTTACTTCCTGTTTACTGAAGGAGTTCTGGCTTTCAATCATTGGGGAGTATCACTTGTTATAAGAACCTGTAATTAAAGTCTTAACCCATGTCTACCTATGTATTTGCAAGGACCTTTTCTTCCTCAGTCTTCATGAATAGCATGTGGCAGATTTGCCTTTCAGAGAGACAACTCTGGAAGGCTGTCTCAGGTTTCACTCTAGGACAGACTAGCTCTGTACCATTGTACGAATGAAGTAAATGAGAAGTATTCAAAATAATATATTAAATTGTTAAAACAGCTTCAAATTAGCTGTTTTAGTTTGACCTAACTAAAAAAAAAAAGGCATGCTTTAACAAATCTGTAAAAGAAACCATTAGATAAAATTCTCTTGATAAATGAGTTTTTAAGGGTAAAAAGAGTTAAGTTCCTCAAAGAATCAATAGAAAGCACAAGTACAAACTATCCCAATATGAAAGAAGGAGAGGAAGCACAGGTAAGAGATCAGTGTGGCTAAGTCATGAGTTCTTCATTAAAGTCAAACATAAGAAGAAATCATATAGAAAGTAGAAACTAGTTCCAAGTATCAATGAGGTTTATAAAAAGGTAGCACAAGCATGTAGGGATTTGGGTTAGAAAGGCTAAGACACAAAACAAGATGCAAGTAATATGAGACATCAAAACCGGAGTTATAGCTTTGTAAGTGGATTAGTATGAAATTGTGGGTCTGCTGTTCACTGGATAGGGTGAATTGTAAACAGATGACACCAAGAAGGATGAAATGTTTAATGCATTTTTTTTGCTTTTGTCTTCCCCAAAAGGTTAACTTGAGCTACTGACTAGAGTAATGAATGCCAGTGAAGGCAGAATAAGACAGTCAGTTTCATTACCCAAATATAGATTACAATGTTGTTTGATAAGCTTTAGGATATCTGTGATGTCTTCATGGACCTAGCAGTTATGACAGAAGCCCTTCTGGAGTAGCATTTGGAGGTAGTCAGGACACCCAGAAGTATCTTAGCAGCAAGAGATACTTAGTGCTTAGTCTGAGCAAGGACTACATGTTTGAGCTGAATCTAGGTCAAGGCATCAGCCTACAATAGGGAATTTAGACTAGAGATTGTTCACATAACTCAGAAGTTTTGAAATCATTGTCATCTCAAGGAGGATCTATGACTGAGGGTGGGATTCAATTTGAGATTAGAACCCTTAAATTCAGATTTCTGTACGTAGGTGTTTGAAGCTGTGCCAGGTACTTGATTAAAACACCCACACTTAGGCATCTGGTGCCACTTGAAGTGCTCTTCAGTAGCCAGACTTCCATATACTTCTTCCGGATATGATACTGGACCTGTGAATAGCCCAGGTCCTTTTGAAACAGATACTTGGGGCAAGGTGAGAACACCCTACAGCATCTCAAATAGCAATAGATGTTATTACTCTTAAATTCCCACTGTAGCCAATGGAACCTAAAGTGCATTTCAGTTGCTTAAACGTAAGCCTCTAGTACCATTTGAGATATTCAGGCTAGCTAAGGAGGACATACTGATCTGGTATTATATCCCTGGTGGCTGTTTTGGAGACCCTGCATGACCTCAAATGATACTAGAAATTTGTGTGAGTAACTTAATCAAACTGGGGATCTATTTTCTTAGTACTGAGAGCTTAGACACCTTGGATACTTGTGGAAATTGTAGATATGAAGACATGTTAATATACCCTGATAAATAAAGCAAGTCTAATGAACAGGATACTATGGGGAATATGCAAAAAATTATTTTTTTAAAAAAGGTTATTGTTACAGGAAAATATATCATGCTGGATCCAACAGCGCAAGAGACTGCTGAGGCTGCTGCAGCTCCATGCCCTAGGCGCAACCAGTAGGAAAGCTGAGCTTGTGTTCCTAGTAGGCACACGTGCACAAAGCACATGTATACATCACATATATACACATAGCTGGCCACACAGACTGCAGACACACAGAGCACTCCCACAAACACAGACAGCATCAACAGCCTCATCCTGCCCCCATCTCTAGCTGAGAAGGGTGGAGGTTTGCTAGTGAGAATATATATACACATGTATAAATATATATATACACATGTACAACATGGACTCCCTTCAGCAGTTGGGCTCAGACACTCAGTTTGCCCAGTAGCTGTGCCTGGAACCCAGTCTCCCTGGTTTCTGGCACCTGGGCACACAAGCCCCTGAGGCTGCAGCCCCTCTCCAGTTGCTGGTACAAACCATCTCATTCACACACAAATGCACAGAATGGCTGGCTGGGACTTCCCTGGTCTCCAGTAGCCAAGCTCCCCAGGCTCTCACTGTTACAGACACACACACCAACAGGTCTCCCCCCTGGAGACTCCAGACCCTATGGTCTCTCCAGCACCTGCTGGCACCCCCCCTGGTCCCCCCAAAATGAGCCTCTCTGTGGTCTTGCCCTTGGAGACACCCCCTCCCCTCCATCTCCCAAGCCATGTCACCTGCTTGCTGGCTCGTCTGGCTGGATCTTCACTAGTGATCACACATGCACTCCCACACCAACAGTCACTCCAGTGGACACATGGGCCTCTGACCCTGGTCCCACCCCAGGGTTGGCACTTAGGTTTCACTCACTCTGGTCTCTCCAGTCCAGGTGCTGGCACCCAGGCACATGCACCCTCCGACCTGTGGTCCCAGTCCTGTTGCTGGCATTCAAACCCCCTCCCACACACATGCACACAGAAGAGGGAGTCTCTCACTCAGCAAAATAGTTAGAAATGGAGTTTAATAATAAGACAGAACAGACTGCGCTCATCAAATGCAGGGTATGGCCAGACAAAGCATACTGACCAGGAAGTTATTGACATGCAACCAGCCCTTTTTATCTCCTTACCCCCATGTTTTCCCAAACTTCTTCCTACCCAGATGCTCTAGATTCCCTTTCAACACCTTTGGTTCTTTCCCTAAACATCCCATAATAAGTCTTATATAATCCCCAAATGCTCTTCCCCTGCATCCCATAATGTGTCCCATACCCCTAGGCAGTCACCCCACTCTGTCCAAAAGGTGCTCCAGCATTGACTCATCATGATGGCTGTCACACCTGGACACTGGGGCTGAGGATCTCCTGCGACAGCCTTGGAAGGGGCCCAGACAGGGTGTCCTTTCCTCTGAGTCTATGATTTGTGTTCCTGCCTGCCTTTGGGCTCTATGCTCTTCTGGGATTGTAAAGATGGGCTTATGGTGGGGTGATGGCTCCTGGGATGGGCCTTGGAATAGCTCGGGCAGGGTATTATCTGGGCTTCCCCACTTGCCATTGTGTCTCTGTGCTCCTTTGTGAGTGCATAGGATCTTTTTATCACACAACCTAGGAGTTATTCCCACGAAGAAAAGCTTGATCTGTTCTCCATTTCCTCTTAAAGTGTAAGAAGACATGGCATGATTTGGTAATAAGAAAGACTTCCAAAGGATACAGAAGTCCTGAAGTCAACAGATTAGGGAAACTTGGAAGACTTCAAGAAATGGCTAGACAAATGGGAATGACATAGGAATAATTGATCATTTCTTTAGAGTAAGATAAGACCCCAGACGGCTTAAGAAAATCCTTCATGCATTTATTTTTCTACCTCTTTCTGTTAAACAATTAGACAACTTGAGAGATAAATGTAAATACAAGGTACAAATTTGAAAGGGAGGGGAAAACGGTCTGTTAGGTCAGCATTGTAGAACAGACAGCTGATGAACTATTAGGAAATACAGTGAAATGAAGACTAGAAAACAAAGCTAATGTCTCTCTTGAGCTTATAATTTTTGTTTTTCAGTGAAATTTAGTTTCTGGACCTATCATTTGAGACTATTTTGCAGGTGTCCATGGATGATGAGCACTAAAGACACAGAGGTTTTTTTTTTAAAAGTATTAGTGATATTAGTTATAATTAATCGTGATTATTCATAATAATTTCTGCCTTCCCTTGCCCTATGATCCTGATATTCTGCACATGAGCTAAGCCTTATGTGCAGTCGTTTTCCAGTTTCCACAAGGGCACTCGATGACCTGCATGACACACAGCAGCATTAGGGATGCACATACATAGCACCTGGTGATGACTCCATGGTGAGGCATCTTATAGGAAGAATGTTGAGAGTTTTGTTTTATATGTCCCAAGCTCTGGAATAACTGAAAGCAGTATTTTTTTGAAAATTTTAATAATAATTTTCTTGTGGTTATGCTTATTTATGGAAACATAGTGGGTACAGGTTTCCCTAATATAGTAGGTTGCCAAAAATAGTTACAGGAATGCTAATGAGGAATAGCAAAGAAAAATGTCAAAAGATTCAAGGAAGACATTTTCTAAACATACACACAGACACACAGAAACTCACATGTGTTTATATACACCTATGTATAGGGACATGTGTACACACACACACGTAGACACAAAGTGGTTAAAGGGAAAGAACATTTAAGCACCAGCAAAATAAAGCGGTGAAAACTGAAGGGGGGGAAGAAAAAAAGACTTCCCACTGGGCATTAAAAAACTGGGAATTATATTTATTTGTATAATTTCCAAACTACATTGTTATTGTAGCTGTCTATGACTCTAATGTTTGTGAATTATTTAAATGTCAGGAAGGTTATCCATTGACAAATTGCCTTCTTTAATTGAATAGTTTTTGAATTACTAGCCTGGATTTTCCCTTTTTTTTATATTCAGGCCATGACTTGGTTATATCATTCACAACAGTCTTAAGACATATCTCCCATTGGTGAACACTTTGCCAGAAGAGTAAAGAACAGGTGGTCACAGGTAGTCTCAGGTTGAAAACCAAACCTAGAACATTCAATGGAGGTATTAACTAAATTAAATAGTGAAATGCATGAGATTCTTCCTGAATGTGAACAATCATCAGCAGAAGAGCAATTGACCAGCAATCAGTTGAAAGAAGAAAAAATGCTGGTGGCACTCTTTTACATGTTCAATAATATTGTAGAACTAGAGCTGTAACAGATTTCAGCAGAATTAATCCCTAGACTTTCAAGATTCTTTCAGGTTACATGCTACGATTGAAACTTTTAAAGGCAAGTTTCTTGTAGTTACAAATGTCAGCACATAAGTTTTCTTCTATAGCTTAGTGCTACTTTTCAGCTCGTTGAACAGACAGTTAGTTGTAAAATTTCTGTTTATGTAAACAATACTTATCCAGCTAATAGTCTGTACATAGTAATAACAATTTACCCGAATTCTATGTTTACCAACCCCATGGAAAGAAATCTAGTGAAATAATTCTCATTAGGTCATTCAGCCTTTTGCTAGTATATGCGAAATATGCATTAAATAGTCAACATTAACAGAATACATCAGGATAACCCCTGAAAATGCTTAGAAAAGTATCCTTATCCGTGTTAACCATTCATGGAATAATGTGTATTTCTTAAAGAAAAATATGTTTTATTCTAATTAAAGTGTAAATAATAATACAATCCAGTTAAGATTTATTTTTTGCATTGCACTTTTGCACAATTAGCGTTATACATAGTTATAAGAACACAATAATCTTTCTTGTAACTTGTCTGTACTTTGGTAACATGTAATACTTGTTTGAAATTTTAATTGTTACATAATTTTGATGCATATGAAACAGAAATATTTATGGTTTCTTTTGAGGATGACCTAACAGTTAGAGATGGAACTTTGGAATCCTCCAAGATCTTCAATTTCCTTTCTGAATTCTGCAGATGAATCACATTAGAGCATTTGGTTCAAATTCCCTATATGTGATGCAAATCTAATAATATTTATCAGTGTTGGCGTGTAGCAAAATTCTTTAATTTTTATGGAGTACTTTGAGATACTCACATGGTTTGCACTCTTTAATATGTGCTTTATTTTTACTAGAGCCAAAATACCTTTTATTGTATTTGTGAAGAAATCTATTCTAACATTTTGAGATTTGTACCGATCCACTTAAAACAAAATAAGAAGGAGACACATAGTTGTGAATTTTTTTATATGTATGTATCTTTGAAAATGGTTATAACTTTCTTAAATGTTGCTATAATCAGCAACAGATCTCTCATCTGTGCTAGTGTTCTTAATAGAGGCCATCATTGAATGTCCTCTCTAGAAATGTAAACACACTGCTGAGAACAGATTAATAAAGATTCTGTTCAACTTCCTAGACATTATCATTTAATGTTTTGCAGTAACCTAAGTTACTACAAGTAATTCAAGAATTCAGAGTATCTAATAAAGTGACTGTTCACCCTTATTGTAGCTCCTTTCTCCAGGAAAATCATTCAGCATTAAGTTATAGAAAGGACAGGATGTGTTATCAAATAGTAAATCAATCTATGAAAGTTCAGGGCAAATGCCGTCTTTTTAAGATACGTTTCTTGAGTAACCATTGAGTTTAAAAAATATTTAAGTTATCTTAACTAAATACCATTGCTGTTCTATGAGTAAAAATACCACTGTGACCAGCTGGGTTGTTTGCACAAAGGGTGGTCTAAAATCTAGTTGCTAGAAAGGCATCACACAGGGCCATAATGCACCTAAATACTTGAAAAAATATGCCAAAATAGAATGTTTTGTTTTTCATAATAAACCGTAATATGCAGAACTGCAAAAAGAGAATAGACAAGGAGATAAGAAATTAATAGCTTTGCCTTATTTAGCATTTACTGTGTGAGTTCATGGTAATATTGCCTATTATTAACAAAAATTAGTTAAGGACAAAAGTAATGCCAAACAACAGGCAAGAACATTTTACATAAATCAGGACTAATTGGTTGTTCATGTAAATTAAGCATTTTGCTAAAGAAGTTCACAGGACACGAAAGACTTGATGCAAGATACACAGGAAAAACGCTCTGTCATTTTTTCCAGCAACATAATAATTTTAATAATTACAAAATATAATTAACAAAAGGTTGTTTGATGCTGGCTCCTTTTTTGATCATTCTGCCAAAAAAATGAAAGGTAATAAATTCTCTGTGTCTACTGGGAAAAAAAAAAGACAGAAATTCATAAGCTCAAATGTCAGCTGATCCTGGCTTTGGGCAGAACTGTAGACTAAATAACGCTATGAGGTTCCTCCCAGTCATATTTTATACGAGTACATAATTTAAAATTGATAAAAGTTTTAAAAAATGTTAGCTGAAGTAAGCAGAACAGTCACATACATCTCACGTTGTATGTCCCTGGAGCTGTCTGCATTTGTGGTAGTTCTGTGACACAGAACAGTCTTGCACCTACCCAGCTTTTTTCTTACTGATATTAAAGTGCATTATAAAGATAGCCAAGTATATTGTTCTGATTTCTCAGGTTGGGTAACAGAGTCAATTAAAGGTTAATTGAGTTCTCCTAGATCTGAGAGGAAGTTAGTAGCATAGGAATATAACCAATATTTGCTGATTTCCAGCTTTAACCACAAATGTATCAAACCTAGCAGTGTTCATAGTACTTTGGAAAGAAACCTCATGTATATGATCAGTCACTGGAAAAATGTACTTGACATGTTAGTATGGCATACTGGCATATTTAAGTTCATGCAATATATAGTTATTCTTAGAACACAGGGGTTATGTTTCTAATACAAAGCTGAGGAAAATTACTTCCCAGTTTTTTAATTTATTTAATGATGAAAAACTTTCTTCCATATATTTAGACTGTATTTTTATAGTTCAAAAAGTATTAAGCTAGAAATATTAAAATAGAATTTCTGTGTTATTTCTGCAATGCCATAGATGTTTTCAATAATACTTGATGTTCAGAAACTTATTTTTAGGCTGATAGTTGAAAGTGGAAATTAGTGGTAGAAAAGGATAAATATGGCCACTTCTGTGTTGGAGTCCTTTGAAGTGTAAATAGTTTGCTAACTGGACAAAAACAAGTTGAGAATATTGGTTTTTTTTTACATTTGAGTGACTTAAAGTGGCCTGTTACATGGGCTTTTTGCAGACTTGACATAGATAATACTGAAACACCAATGACTTACAAACTAACATTATAAAGATGAAGAAGCAACAAAGTTATTTTCATACCTAATTATTATTGACTTTCTAAACGGATTGTCATTTAAACAGTTACTCGGACTGATTCCACCTGGAAAGTAAATATATGTATTACAAAGAGTTATTGTATGTGATTGTACATGCTCAGAGCTCAAAAGATATGAATCCATTTAACAGCTGATTAAACCTTTTATGTTTGCAATAAAGATCACTATATATAGTTTATAATATTTTCATTTTGTTACGTGATGCAATGTTGTCTTTTTCATTAAAAGGTATCTTATTTAATGTTTTATCCATGATTTGTCACTGACACATTACAATTAGTTTGTTGAATTGTTCTGGAAGGCATTTGTGTTTAAGGCCACTATTAGCACAATTAATTAGGTCCTGAAATAAACAAAAACAACAATAAAAAAAATCATCAGTCCTCAAATTACATCAAGATTTTTGACTAGTTTCATTCCAGTCTGACTTACATTTTTCTGATGTCTTTGGAGCTATGCTGAATCTGAAAAATGTCTCAAAAAGGGATGAAGATCACTTCATAGTTTCCTCCAAATTTTTTCTTGTTTCCATCCTATTATTCCACAGAAAGAAAGAGGTGGAGGGTTCCCCAAACATAAACACGGTATGCTTGGGGGAGGTGTTGTGTTTTTTTAATTATTATTTTATTTCCATGTAGCATAAGTAACCCCATCTTTTACCATGATTTCTGTAGTTGAGTGGTACAATCTGCAGGGAAACCTTTTACAGACAGCTGTTTCCCTGCCATAAAGTAAAATTCACATCTTAAAGCTTTTCTTCTACAGATTAAATAGGAAGAGCATGTGGCATTTCTCTTATCATAGTTACATATTTATATGCATTTTTATGATATACTTATGTTGCCAGATATATACCTACACATTTAAACAGCATTCTTAAACAAAGAAGAAAAACAAAGACAATTCAAGATTTTAAAAAGTCTTAACATTCTGTCGTGACTGAAAAGTCTGGTGATAAAAAAACCAAAAAATATTAAAAATATAAAAAAAATTAAAATATCAAACCCCAAAATTTCAGCTTTGTTGCCAAACCTTTTGTAAACTGGTGTCAAAGTGTCACAGAAGTACTTTTCATTCAGACAGTACTATTTTAGTGTCATAAAAATGATTATGTGTGTTACATCTTTGGACATTCATAGTTTCAAAGCCTGTGCCATGCAAAACCCGAATACATTCAAAGTCATGGGCTAACAACATTCTTGCTTCAGTTTGGATCAGAAAAACACTACTGGCTTGAATTTCCTGATTGTCTCCAGTGACATGCTTTTGTTCACTCTGTACACTGTTCTTGGAGAACACAAGTTGAATTCCTTTTGGACAAAACTAAAGTGGAAGGTATGTTGCAGGTGTGCAGCTAATGTACTCCAACTCAGGTGCATAGGTATCAGTCAATGGGAACAGAATAAGGTTCATCAGAAGTTAGCTCCTCGAAGTATGTATAGTTCTCGGTACCACCGTTTCCACTCTGCTGATCCACTTTTGCCAAGCTACATACCCTGCTGGCGTAGGTATAGCCTCTGTGGACCGAAGTCCCTGATTCCACTTTCTGTCTCACAATGAGTATCTCTAGAGAAACATTTCTATAGAATGCCTACTTACTTCCAACTCCTACTTTTTCAGCTCAAATCAGAAAAATTAAACTCCTAAATTATATTATATTTACATTATCTGGGAGGTAGGGATGGCTTTTCATCCTTTGGTAGAGGCTGAGCATCTGATTTTATGTTTACCCATACATATAACCATTTGGAAAGCCAACACAATAACAAAACCAACAGGAGAGTTTCCTGAAAAACACAACTTTTGAAATTTGAACACCCAGAATGACAGCCTAGAGGCCTTACCAGCATCCTTGGTGGCAGAGTTTAATTTTATTTGAATTTAAAATCTATAATAAAAAAAGTTTTACAGACTTTTTTGCTTTGTACAAGAAAGAGCAAGTGAAAGCTAATACAAGTAGGAAGAGGACTACAAACCCTTCATTTCAAACTGAGAAGAATGCCAGGTAGATAGACTTTAGTCAACAACAACAAAAACATTGTAGTAAACAAGCTGTGGGATTTGGCAGATGGTTCAAAATGGTTTTATGGCCTGGCAAGAAATATTTTTTTCCTTCTTGAATTAATTCTAATGCCTTTATTTCTGTGGGGGGAAACAGATATTAACACAAAATATCCAATACTTGGAATACTAACTTTGGATATAGAAGATTCAAATTCATGTTCTTTGTCCAAATCAAGCAAAGAAAGGATTTAACTGTTCCCTTCTAATTTTTCTTATACTCCATCAGACTACTGCTGAATCTTCAATACTCTGTCAGATTACTGGTTATTTTAAGACTCTTGATCTGGTTTCGTTTAGAAATTCTTCCTGGAACCCTAGAATATAACTTTCCCTAATTCCATTTTTGTTGAAATTAATACATTGTGTCCCAAAACTGTAATCATACCTCAGTGAAGAAACTTTTAATTTAAAATCTATGATTAGCTCAGGTTATATATTTATCTCAACACACTTATTTTAATATACTTATCTCTTGCTCACGTTCATTTTTTTAGTCATACAAAAAAGAATTACAAATATTACAAGAAATACAGAAGAATGAATAGTAAGGAGGTAGACAAAACTTTTTTGAGCTGAAAACAGAAATAGTTAATGGCTTTGAAACACTCATAAAATAGTATTAAAAAAATTTTCAAAAATTTAACAGAATAATCAAGTGGAGCACCTGTGTTAAGAAGAGTCTTGAAAATGGCTATTATGATACAGATAACATCAGAAAATGATATGCCATTTGTCTGTGTGTTTGTTTTTATATGTGTGCTTATGTGCATATTATGATAAAATAATATTGCTTTGGAGACAAGAGCTGTTAAATTAAGGAAATATTAAATTAAACAATGGCCAGTCCATCCATTCCTTTTTAAAGAGAAATAGTGTCAAGCAGCAAACAACACAGTTTGAAGGTCATGACTGTAGAGAGACATCTCTGTGGAAAAAACATGTTGCATTTATTTTTCCCTTCTAATAGTGTTTCTAACAGCCAACGCTGTTGCAAAGTAATATTTATGATGTCAAACTCTGTCTCTCATACTCCTTCATTCATTATTGCTACTCAGTGTCATTATTTTCTTTTTTCCTCCAGCAACACTAACCTTGCCTCTGTCTGTAAAAACACAGACTACTTTAGCTTGCAGATAATGATGAGTAGTTTCAGTGCACCCTTAGATTTTAGATCATTATCTAGTACATATTTCCCATTCCTCTGCTTTCATTTTTAAGATATTTGTGTATATATTTCTCTGGCGTTTTCCTTCCAATGCAATAGCATCTTCCAATATAGTCCTCGTTCCTGAAGATACCACTACAACTTTTTCTGAAAAACACTTTTTAAAGAAATTTAAATTTTTAAAGCTTTAAATTTTTAAAGCAAATCTAGGTTGCCAAGTCCAGGCTGATTGATCACGTAAAGAGTGAAACTGCATCAGTGCTGTTTTCTGCTCATTTTTTCAGGCTTCTTATCCTTTCTCAAGAAAGAGTTCATCATTTCTTTCCAGAATTGCTATCCATTTTTCTGATCTCACATAATAAACCTTGTCCCATAACTACTTACCTTGTTTATGCACTCTTGGCATCTTACTCATTGACAAATCACAGTTGGGTATCACCTTTTCAGTTCTACTGTCCCATTTCTCTGAAATTCTTCCTTTTCTACCACAAGACATTGAATAACTTTCTAATTCTTAAACCTTATCTTCAACCTTGCCTCCTCTGAGATTTTGTTGTGCTTTATCTGTAGAAATATTCTTACATAAAAATTGTCTTTTTCTTTTTCCTTTTTTTTTTTCCCCCACTGTGAAGGTAAGCATCTAACACAACTGGCTAAAACTGCGCCATCTATCATGGCAGCAAATATTGTGCAACTTTCTCACATAACTGTATCTGCATTGTTTGTAAATGCTGACTAGATCTCCCCCAATTTGTTCAGTATTCTGTGACACATTCTTTTCTGTCACAACAAATTTGTGCTTTTCTTAAAGGTGATCCTTCAAGATATTTGGATCTATTTTCCTTAGTTTCAACTATTCAGTTGTCAGTATGAGTATTTTTCTGTGGAGAAGAATTCTGGAATCAGGAGCTTCGGATAGGACTTTGGCAATGATACAAAATCATAAACAAAAAAGGGGGACATGTGGAGAAGAATTAAGAGGTGGCCTAATGAGTACCAGCTGATTCAAGAGCAGAAACAGGTGAAGGGAATTGTGAGCAGACATGTGATCGTTGCCGGAAGGAAGATATAGAATCATAGAATCATACAGGTTGGAAAAGACCTCTAAGATCATCGTGTCCAACCGTCAACCCAACACCACCATGCCCACTACACCATGTCCCTAAGGGCCTCATCTACACGTCTTTTAAATACCTCCAGGGATGGTGACTCCACCACTTCCCTGGGCAGCCTGTTCCAAGGCCTGACCACTCTTTCAGTAAAGAAATTTTTCCTAATGTTCAATCTAAACCTCCCTTGGCACAACTTGAGGCCATTTCCTCTTGTCCTATCGCTAGTTACTTGGGAGAAGAGACCAACACCCACCTCGCTACAACCTCCTTTCAGGTAGTTGTAGAGTGCGATGAGGTCTCCCCTCAGCCTCCTCTTCTCCAGGCTAAACAACCCCAGTTCCCTCAGCCGCTCCTCATAAGACTTGTGCTCCAGGCCCTTCACCAGCTTCGTTGCCCTCCTCTGGACGCGCTCCAGCACCTCCATGTCCTTCTTGTAGTGAGGGGCCCAAAACTGGACACAGTATTCGAGGTGCGGCCTCACCAGTGCCGAGTACAGGGGCACGATCACCTCCCTATTCCTGCTGGCCACACTATTTCTGATACAGGCCAGGATGCCGTTGGCCTTCTTGGCCACCTGAGCACACTGCCGGCTCATGTTCAGCCGGCTGTCAACCAGTACCCCCAGGTCCTTTTCCTCTGGGCAGCTTTCCAGCCACTCTTCCCCAAGCCTGTAGCGTTGCCTGGGGTTGTTGTGGCCGAAGTGCAGGACCCGGCACTTGGCCTTGTTGAATCTCATACAGTTGGCCTCGGCCCATCGATCCAGCCTGTCCAGGTCCCTCTGCAGAGCCTTCCTGCCCTCCAGCAGATCAACACTCCCACCCAACTTGGTGTCGTCTGCAAACTTACTGAGGGAGCACTCGATCCCCTCGTCCAGATCATTGATGAAGATATTGAACAGGACCGGCCCCAAAACTGAGCCCTGGGGAACACCGCTCGTGACCGGCCGCCAACTGGATTTAACTCCGTTGACCACAACTCTCTGGGCTCGGCCATCCAGCCAGTTTTTTACCCAGCGAAGAGTGTACCTGTCTAGGCCGTGAGCCGCCAGCTTCTCTAGGAGAATGCTGTGGGAGACAGTGTCAAAGGCCTTACTGAAGTCCAAGTAGACCACATCCACTGCCTTTCCCTCATCCACTAGGCGGGTCACCTGGTCATAGAAGGAGATCAGGTTGGTCAAGCAGGACCTGCCTTCCATGAACCCGTGCTGGCTGGGCCTGATCCCCTGGTTGTCCCGGACATGGCTCGTGAGCACCCTCACGAGAGGGAGCACCCTCATGGCTCGTGAGCACCCTCAAGAGAGGCAATGGAGAGAAAGAGAGATGGTAGGGCTGCCCTGTTATGATAAAGGCTGTGTGTATATCCACATTTTTCATCAGGTGTGTACATTTCATTTTAAAAAAGCATGTCAGAGCTTGTGGAATTTATTTTTGGATCATGAGCTTTGTCTTTTGCTTATTGAGTAATGCCAACAGAAAATTAAACAAATAGAACGAGAAAAAAAAATCCATTAATGTTCAATTCACTATAAGTGATAATTAGTTCTGGCCCCATTTATTTTCCCTTTGAATTTAGTTTCTGTAGATGGTTACATCTAAGAATCATGACTTAAATTTCACGTGTTGGTTATTCAATAGCAAGAAACAGACTATACACATAAATTTATCAAATTTAAAATAATGAATAAATTCTGACTGAGAACACCTCTCAATCCTGTGTCATTTAAAGGCTAATAGTAGCCTGGAGCCAGTGATGCAGCTAGATGTCAAAAAAGAACAGTTATAGTATAATGTCACCATCTTTTCTGGATAACCACCACTACACGTACAAACATGTAAAATGTTACACTAATTGAAGATTATATGTGTTTGTCTCCTTCCTAGGGTTATGCTTATCACAGGTAAACCAAATTGCCTTTTATTATATGCAGAGATCTGACCTTGCTTACTACCACTCGTTATCTCAATTTTATTTTTTTTTTTACTAAAACTTTATGCCTTCCATTAAGCAAACTGACTCAATGTAACTACTATCTGTAAAGTTCGCTTTTGTGAATTATAATTTTTTTTAAAAGAAAAAAATTCAGCATTTAAAGAACCTTTGTTCTTTGGTATCTTCATGCTCCCTGAACTTTATTTCCTCAGTGTTATCCAATTTAAAAGTAGATACTTTATTTCTGAGCTTATGATGTGCCTACTCAGATAAAAATAATCCCACACTAGTTCTATGAATAAACGTTTAGCCGATTTCTTCTGCTTATCTTTTGCAATCTGTGAGTAAGATCATGAAAATACTAAGTGACAGGTCTAAGAAGAAAATCATCATAAAAATAATCTCTTCAAAGATTTATCCAAATGTTTTGTTTGCCGGGTGGTGAACTGTATTCAAACCTCACACAGATGAGGTATACAAACACCAGAGTCTTCAGCTGTGAAAAAAAGCCCTAAAACATTACTAGTGAAGATTCATCAAAGTGGTGCTAGCAGAGATTCAGTGTGGCTGAAAATGTCTCTGGAAGCTGAAACTTTGCAGAATTTTTTCTGTACACTAGTTTGCATTACGTTTCCATTAGAAGTCTTATAATGCTAAGATTTGGGAAACATGTTTTTCCCCTGTTCTGAGCACTCAACTTCTTGACCAGACAGATATGTTTTCCTTTTTGCACCTTTGAATGATTTCTCTAGAATCCAGCTGGGGCATGCAAGTGACAAAAACGTGGCTGTGCTCTGTTCTGTAGTTTGCAGTGTGGAGGACTCCTCAAAAATAGGACTAGTGACTACCATTTAATAATGTGGTTGTAGCATTTAAATTCTCTCATTCATTCATTAAAAAAAAAAAATTATATAACCTCCAGTGCATTTGCCTCATTGTAAGAAATGTGCTATGAGTTATTTGCTTTATTTCACTTGCATATGTTGCTTTACTACATTATAATGGAGCATCTTAGAAGCTTTTAAGATCACAGTTCCAAACAGTTTTTTTCTCCCAAGTCCCCTTTTTCAGATGCATAGGAGAGAAAAGCATATTCCACTCCATGAGGGATAGGGAGGGATATCCCTTCTCCACCTAGTCCCAGTCTAACATATCAAGTGTCTTTTCAGCGGGATTCAGGTATCTAACACATTTTTTTCTAGAGGTCTATAGTGTTACCTCCTATTTTTTTAAAGTTTCTTTGGTAGTGCATATAAGGAGTTTAGTATTTGAGTTTTAAAGCATATTTTCCCGTATTTCAATGCCCATATATAATTTTTTTAATAAATTAATTTCCATGTGATTTTTTTTTTTGCTTCATCCAGACCTTTATATTTTTTTTCATTCTCTTCTCTCTCCTGCATAGGAATACTTAGAACTTTCATGTTACATTTTCTTAATGTTAAAGGAAACCTTTTTGCAGGAAAGTTTAAGTATAATTACCTCAATTTTCTATATAAGGAAGACATTAGTTAAAAAGAGGAAAAATAAGGCTGCTCAGTGAATAAGCACGTATATACCACAAGGTGGATGAGGTCTGTGGTGTGCTCCACTACTGTGATGCTTTTATTGTCTACTCTTAGGGACCTACTAGAGTGAACAGAAAGAAGCGTCTCTCTTCCTTTCTTAATTTCAAAGGAAAGCAGGGTGCGTCAGTGGTGGTGAAGATTCTACTGGGTCTGACATGTCCTGATATGCAGCGTGGCTAGGTTATACACGTGATTTTGAGACTAAAACAAAAGGCCCGGTTGTGGAGTGCTCTGCCCTGCACAAAGGAATTTCAGAAGCAGAAAGAGAACAGAATTTTCTGGTGCTCACTCGAATAACAGCATATCACATCCAGTTCCTCTTGCCAGCTTTCCTCGATGAAAGCTGTTCCTCTATTAGGCAATGCTAGATGAGTTTTCTACAGGTATATTTTTATCTTGTTTGTTAACTGTTTAAATGGCTTCTTTAAAGAGGCTATGTAATGCTTTCAAGGCATAATTCAGCTTTTCATGCTAGGACCGTAATGACTCATCCAGCTTTCTAATATAAAGCTAATTCTGGCTTGCGACAGATCTCTACTGGATGAGTGGAAATTTGGGAGCTTGCAACTAAACAAAAGTAGTATCTCAAAGTTAGTATTGATGCTGCCTGACCCTGTGCCACTTAACGATTAGTAAGACAAATATATTATTATTCTACACGTCCTGCTACAGAACCGTATTGCACCAAAAAGACATAAGAGGTTTTTTTTTAATTGTCTGGTTTTAGGTATTTACTCTGTAGAATTGATCTGTTTGGTCTGTGGACTTTTTTTCTAATATTGCTGTGGGTTAACGCTGGTAGGCAATCAAGCACCACACAGCTGCTTGCTCATTCACCCTCAGCAGGATGTGGGAGAGAATAAGAAGTAACTAGTACAAACATTCAATAAAAACTTTGACCGTTGAAGGCAGACACATCCCTTTCCCTCTTTCCCTCTTTCATCCCGAGATATTAATGATTCCCATTCTTGATTAAATAAAAAGATGTTTTAATTAAATGAACACTTACCTGCTTTCGTCAGAACGCATTCCAGTAAATAAACCACATAAGCAATATACAATTCCCTCCAGAGGCCAGCTCAAGACAAGAATGCTTTGTTTGCATTCTTAGAGAAATCAATAATTAAGGTTTCCTTAATTTTTTTTAAATTTGAATTTTCAGAAAAACTAAATTCAACTTTTCAGAATCTAGTTCTAGCAGTCAGGTCAAAACTTTTAGTATGTGATGTATCAAGGAGAGGAACACCTGTTACTATAACAGAAGCCAACTGGAGTTATAGATGATCAGCAAATTAGAAAGGTTAAGATATATAAAATTAATGAATTGTTTTGTGATCATATGTAGATCATAATTTTCTATTCTCACAGAATTTATTTTACAAGTTCTTTTCCTCCCTTCTCCAGGTCCATATCAGATATCATAAATCTTAAGGATCCCAAGTAGGGATCTATGGACGAGAGGAAATGGTCTCAAGTTGCACCAAAGGAAGTTTAGATTGAACATTAGGAGAAATTTCTTGACTGAAAGAATGGGCAAACATTGGAAGAGGCTGCCCAGGGAAGTGGTTGAGTCACCATCCCTGGAAGTATTTAAAAGACATGTGGATGAGGTGCTTAGGGACATGGTTTAGTAGGTATGGTGTTGTTGAGTTGATGGTTGGACTCGATGATCTTAGAGGTCTTTTCCAACCTTAATGATTCTGTGATTCTATGATTCTATAAGTCCTTAATGGACTGGTTTTGTTTTATTCAACATAACACGGGTCTTTGAGGGAGCAAGGATTTCCACTAAGCCCTCCAAGTCTGGGGATGCTGCCCTCTAGACTTTCTTTCCACTTAAAACTTGACAGAAAAGGCAAGGGGCCAGATTTACTGCAACTTTATTCAGAGCAGATGGAGGCAGATGAAACTATAAACAGCAAAGTAGCTGAGCATAGAAGTTAACTAAAACACTAAGTGAAGCTGTTAAATCTGACACAAGGACTAAAGATACACTTCAGAAAACATTGTTGCTGAATTAAGTACTGCCAGAAACCAGGAGCTGATTTCAGAGGACAATGAAAGCTAAAAAAGTTTTTCAAAAAAGTTCAAAAAAACATATTAAGAAATAATCAGTGTTAACTTATTTTAGAAAGGCATCAGATTAGTTGGTCTGATGAGCCTTAGAAACTGCCAGTGTAATGTGTTCTTGATTTCCATCATAAAAGAAAATGTGTAAATTTTGCCTTTGGTGAGTAAACTACCTTTGAACATAAGACAACTGCTTCCTTTTAGGGCCCATAAACCTGCCTTTGATTTTACCTGCATAAAACTGTAAATCATAAAAAACCTGATTTTGGGGGGATTTTTGGAAATGTTTTCAATAATCTTTGTCACTAAGACACATTTTATTTTAAGAAGTGTGGGTACTTATTAGTTGCTGTGATAGTGACAACTGGCTACAGCTGCTGCCTTAAATGGGCTATAGCACAAAAACATGGTTCAGGTATAGTTCATTTTGCTTCTGGAATGCAAACTAAAATGGTGCAAGGCTGGCCGCTTCTTTACACATCTCTTCCCGCCCTCTCTCTAATTCTGATGGCCAGGTTGATTTCTTACTTAAATCAAGACTGAAGTAGGTGAAAGCCACTATAATCTGCCGTTAATCTATGGATGCCTTGAATTAGTAATGATACCTTTAACAGCGGTAAGACAGTGGTGTCCAATTTAGTTTAATTATGTCTCATTTCAAGCATAGCATGAAGAAAAACTGTGCTATCTCAATTGTTATTGTATGTAATTATTGTTAGTGGGTTGTTTTTTACTATTTTTGAAATGGTGGAAACTGTATTTCTGACATAATTAATATTTGATTGTAATTTATCTACAGTGGAGTGACCCCATAACTTTTTAAAGTGATCATATAATTTTGATTTACCAAAAAAAAAAAAAAGCTGAATAGAATTAAATTTTATGAGGACAAAAAGGGCACTCCAAGTTTTAATAGCTCTCTTTGAAATACTGTAAATATATTTACACCAAGATGAGATCATTAAGAAATAAAGCTGCTTGGCTTTCGAATAGGTATACAGGAGAGGAAGAAGTTAATCAGATGTATCCCTGCAGGTTTTGTTATGAACAAATGAGTGTGATGGGGTGACAGTAATTAACATCATCATGTGGAGAAATGACACCATCCATGTTCTCGTTTAGGGAATATAAAAATGGATTGTTGATTGTAAAGCTGAGAGGCAGATCAGGGTATGGAGGGAATGGCACTTCTGGTAGAGAAATTTTAAATCCCAGAGATCTCAAAAATAAAAGCCAGCTGAATAGCAACTGCAGATTGTTTAGTCACAGGAACATATGGCATCATGCAAAATACTGAAACTGAATGATTAAACAGAGAGACTGAACATTTATATGCAAGGTACAGAGCTTGTAGTCTATTTAAAGTCAAAGATGAGTACTAATTCTAAAAGCTAATGAAATCAGAAGATCATTTCTGGAAGCAGTAGATACAATTTTATGATGCTGAGTACCTTGATTACCTCAATTAGTTGTATAACATGGATTCACTAGAATTTACTTGCAAGAGTCATTCGTGGCTAGCAAAATGTGCCAAGGTATATGTGTATGTGCATGTGTGCTTTAAATTATGCCCAACAGTATGTTTATATATATAAGAAAAAAAAGATTTCATTTTGTTCATGCCTGAAGACTGGTGTCTGCAATGCTGGTGTACAACATGAAAAGTGACTGATTCCAGCAGAGCTACTATGTACTCTAAATAGAAGTTGGAATTCATTTAACCCTCATTATTGTGGTATCTGAATAAACCATATGAGGACCAACATTCTCTAAATGTCACTGAAATACACTGCATGGGACAAGAGATACTCTTCTGTTTAGCATAGACCTGTCAGTAAGCTATGAATACTTTCTAGTACTTACTGGACAGTAAAATGAACAATTCAGTCCGACTTTAACAGAGTCATAATCTGGGTCTTGCTTCCCAGATTATGGGAATACTTTTTTTCCTTTAAGTTCCTCTAATTTTTGTCTCTCAGTAAGCATGTGAAGTCAAGAAAAATAATAAGACCCTGTCTGCTGCAGTAAAAGTAAGTGTGAAATATGTAAGGACAATTATTATTAATAAAAATATAACTCATTTATTTGCTCTTAGATGAAACTCTGGCTCCTCTGAAGCCAAAGAAAATTAATTTTATTCTTCTGTTTTTAGTCGAGGTGATATGTTTGCTTAGGAATTTTGTAAGAATATTCTTATTTGTACTGCTATTTAGATATTTATAAACATTTATAGGTGTATAGATTTAGCCATAGGCTGTTTGTTGCAGTTACTGTTTGCATATGTACCATATGTTCTTTGTGACACATGGTCCTATATTATAGGGTTTTGTTCATGTTTTCTGTTTGATTTGCTATTCTTAATCTAGTTTTAGTATGCTTACAGTTTGTATAATTATGACTGCAACAGAATGTTTTTTACATCAGCACAAGCAAGATAACTTCTTGAGAGGCTGCTAGGTAAATGCTGATAATAAAATTGAATGGATTTTAAGATCTAATTGCTATAGTCAATATTTTGATGCCTCATATTCACTTTTTAGTATTAACTCTAGGATGATCTCCTACTGAGTTATTTACCCAACTGCAAATTTCTATCTTTTCAATTTTCATTGCTTAAATTCTCATAAGTTTTTCAATTAAAGCACACACAGAAGAAAATTTATGGTGCACAGGTATGGTACACATTATAGCAGGTACATATTACTCTTTAGTTAATTTATTATTTGTACCACTCCCTGTGAACATACTTAATTGTTGTTTTCAAACAGTAGTTGCCTTAGATCTAGAAGTTCCAGTCTAACATTTTGCAAAAACCTATGAGGAAATCTATTAGTGAACATAGAGTTTGCAAGAAAAAGTTGAAAACACTAAAGGGAAAAAAAAAAAAAGACCATTAATGAATGGGACAGATTTTATCTATATGGTAAATGTGCTGAAAATAACAACAGGTATATATTAAAAATGTCCTCATTGCATTTCTTTATTTCAGTGTCACTCCATTTTTCCTTAAGGGTAGGTAGGATGAATGCATTGTACCTCTAACAGTAGTATGACATGGATCTAATAGACATCACACTTAAAAGGGTGCTTCTTTTCCCACCAGCTGGGAAATCGTTTAAACTCAACACTTTCCAGCTGGGCAGACAAGAAGGAACACAGGAATTGGTTGGTTTAGTGCAGCTGATCCCTTTTGTGTCTTCTTCCATTGATCTTCTTGTTTCCTACCTCTCTACTGTAATTAGTTGAGCTGAAAACTGAGGCTTGTGCAAATGCTATATAAGCACTTAAGAAGTTGATGGTTTAAGCTTTAACTCTGATCACTGTTTCCTTGAGCACTGCTCTGAGGGAAATCTATACAAATATGCATTAATGAACCCATAATGTATCTATCCAGTAGATCACGATAATCAGATGATAAGGATTCAGTGGCTACACTGGAAAAGACAGGTTAGTGGTGGTTATAATATGAGGTTGAGAAGATTAAACTGTCTCTTTCAGAATAGAATGAAATTAATTTAGACAAGTTCTGAATAACTAATAACAAAATTTTGGCCTGCAGTGGTAGCCGTTTTTCAAGAAAGCTAATCTTATGAGACCTCCGTTTGTCTGAATCACAATGTACTGACCAGAACAACATATCTCATTTGCCTTCTGCAATTTTGGGACAAAATGTTGGAAGAAAAGCTTTGATTCTTTCCCTCAGTCTGAACCCTTCTGATTCAGTTTCAAATACCGAATAAAACCATAGTATAAGCAATCTCAACTTCTACTCAAATACTTCCATCATTGTATATTTGTGATCAATATTCTCTGTGAAAAGAAAAATCTTTGAATATTCAGGAAATAATTGCTTACAGTAGTCACATTAGTACCACTTTCACTGCCAGCATTTAGTGATGTCAACACTAGAAATACAATTCATATGGCTAATAACTGCAAGTCCATTTAACGTTCCTGTACTACTCCCAAAACACCTTTTCTTTTCTGTCAGCACCTAAACTATTATATAATACATGAATGACAATAGAGGAATGAATATTCTTTGTTCAAACTGTATGATTCAATCTTCTAAGTAACTACATAGCGCCATATGAAATTCAGCAGGGAATTGTTGCTTCAAGTGATGAATCATATCACACTCTAAATTAATTTTTTCTGCCATTTAGCTCCTTGAATGCATAGCAATCTACTTGAAACACTGGGAAATTTACGCCTATTTTCCATCCCAATTTAATGGCTAGTGAAGTTCATAAAAAAAATTTGTCACTGAATCCAGTGGTAACTGGACTGAGGACTGGACTGAGTGGTAATGTGACATCTAGGACTAAAACACTAGTAACAAGAACTGGAAATTTATCAGTAAACAGTTCTTCATGTTCTTATTTGTTTATTCAACTGTGAACCTTTTTAGACAAATTTATGTCAGCTAACAGTTAAATTAAGCAACCATCGAGCTGTCCCAATAATTAATAGAGAAAGTTAGGCTCCTCCTGATGATCTTAGCTGGGGTGAGTTACTTCCTGGGTAGGAAAGCTCTGCAGAGGGACCTGGACAGGCTGGATTGATGGGCTGAGGCCAACTGTATGAGGTTTAACAAGGCCAAGTGCCGGGTCCTGCACTTCAACCACAACAACCCCATGCAATGCTACAGGCTTGGGGAAGAGTGGCTGGAAAGCTGCCCAGAGGAAAAGGACCTGGGGGTGCTGATTGACAGGCGGCTGAACATGAGCCGGCAGTGTGCCCAGGTGGCCAAGAAGGCCAATGGCATCCTGGCCTGTATCAGAAATAGTGTGGCCAGCAGGAGCAGGGAGGTGATTGTGCCCCTGTACTTGGCACTGGTGAGGCCGCACCTCGAATACTGTGTTCAGTTTTGGGCCCCTCACTACAAGAAGGACATGGAGGTGCTGGAGCATGTCCAGAGAAGGGCAACGAAGCTGGTGAAGGGCCTGGAGCACAAGTCTTATGAGGAGTGGCTGAAGGAACTGGGGTTGTTTAGCCTGGAGAAGAGGAGGCGTGAGGGGAGACCTCATCGCGCTCTACAACTACCTGAAAGGAGGTTGTAGCGAGGTGGGTGTTGGTCTCTTCTCCCAAGTAACTAGCAATAGGACAAGAGGAAATGGCCTGAAGTTGCGTCAGGGGAGGTTTAGATTGGACATTAGGAGAAATTTCTTTACTGAAAGTGTGGTCAGGCCTTGGAACAGGCTGCCCAGGGCAGTGGTTGAGTCACCATCCCTGGAAGTATTTAGAAGACGTGTAGATGAGGCGCTTAGGGACATGGTGTAGTGGGCATGGTGGTGTTGGGTTGATGGTTGGACTCGATGATCTTAGAGGTCTTTTCCAACCTTAATGATTCTATGATTCTATGATTCTATACTCTTTAGAGACGTTGTTGGTCTCTGTTTAGCGTTGAAGTTCTTTTAGGCATGGATATTGTCCTGGTTTCAGCTGGGATAGAGTTAAATTTCTTCTTAGTGTTGTGGTTTGGATTTAGTATGAGAAGAATGTTGATAACACACTGATGTTTTCAGTTGTTGCTAAGTACCCTGCTAGTCAAGGACACTCAGCTTCCCATGCCCTGGAAGAGGTTGGGAGGGAGCATAGCCAGGACAACTGGCCCAGCTGGCCAATGGGGTATTCCATACCATGTGACGTCATGTTCAGTATATGAATGGTAGGCATGATCCAGGAAGTACCGATCGCTACTTGGTTATCAGTCAGCGTGGGTGGTGAGCAATTGCATTGTGCATCACTCATTTTGTATATTTTATCATTATCATTATTGTTATTATTATTTTCCCTTTTCTGTTCTGTTAAACTGTCTTTATGTCAACCCATGAGTTTTTCTCACTCTTACCCTTCCGATTCTCTCCCCTTCCCACTGCGGTGGGGGGGGAGTGAGCGAGCGGCTGTGTGGTGTTTGGCTGCCTATTGGGTTAAACCACGACAGATATAAAAAGGGAAGACACGGGCTTGAGACCCAAAGAAGTTTGGAAGGAGATTAAAATTATTCAAGTTATTAATAATCAAAGTTATTAATACTTTGCATCACTTTCAATAAGAGCAAAGTATATACAGGAGCAGATAGGATGGCTAATGGCAATGACAGAGTAGAAATGGAAATTACATCTGAGGAGGAAACAGAACTCAGAGTTTAATGTGCTCAGATCAAGACAGATCATTGCAGAATAATGAAAAAACTGGCACACTTTTAAATTTTGATAAGAGTAGTTGATTTATCAAATTGGGAATATAACTATGTCTGTAAAATAATAAATATTGTACTATAATTAATAGAAAGAAAAACACAACCCAGAGAAATAGGAGCCTATCTCTTGATTTCAATAGAATAGAAACCTTTGGAATAAATTATGAAGAAATTAGTCATGGAAATAGAAATTAATGGAAAATCACCAACATGACTTTTTTAAAAAGATAGGTGTTGTGGTTTAACCTGGCAGGCAGCCAAATACCACGCAGCTGCTCACTCACTCTCCCCCTGCCCTCAGTGGGACGGGGAGAGAATCGGAAGGGTAAGAGTGAGAAAAACTCGTGGGTTGAGATAAAGACAGTTTAATAGAACAGAAAAAAGGGAAAATAATAATGATAATGATAGAATATACAAAATGAGTGATGCACAATGCAATTGCTCACCACCCACGCTGACTGATAACCAAGTAGTGATCGGTACTTCCTGGATCACGCCTACCATTCGTATACTGAGCATGACGTCACATGGTATGGAATACCCCATTAGCCAGCTGGGCTGGCTGTCCTGATTATGTTCTCTCCCATCTTGTGTGCCTAGCCTCAGTCAGTAGGCATGGGAGCTGTCCTTGGACTAGGAGGGCACTTAGCAACAACTGAAAACATCAGTGTGTTATCAACATTCTCCTCATACTAAATCCAAAACACAGCACTAGGAAGAAATTTAACTCTATCCCAGCCGAAACCAGGACAGTATCCACCCCTTATTCTATACCATTTACGTCGTGCTTAGGCCTCACTTTTTTTTTTTTTTAATACATTTCAATTAACCACCACTATCTTTCTTTTTATATATACACATATATATATATGCACGCACAGATATCATTCCCTTGGTCTATGGACTGTCCCTCTAAAATGTCCACTGAGTTCATTTAGTCCATGACTTTGGGCTCCATCTGTTATAACAGTCTTTCAGGGCCGAAGAGATGGTGTGTGGTGTTGGGCTGTTGCAACCTGAAGCCAGTTCTCATTTCAGTATTGCTGCGCTCGTCCAGTTCTATCATCGTTGCACTTTGCTCGGTTTCATCGGAGTTAGTTCATTCTTCGTTAATCTGGGTGATTTTCACTGCTATACCATTGATAGCAACCATAGAAATAATGATATACAATATCATGTAACAGTTGACATGAAAATCCAGTTCATTGGCTATTTTCACTCAAAATCAAATCCCCTTGGGGTACACACCGGACCTCCCCATCCTTTCGCATCACCCACCAAGTGTACCCAGGTCCTTGAGCAAAAGCAATCCCACGGATGGGTTTTCCCTTGCCAGAGGCAGGAGTAACCCAGACTGTCTTCCCCAGCATATTTCTTATGTGCACGACAGGGACTTTATCTCCATCTACAGTACGTAAGAGTCTTGATTGGGCAGGGCCAGCTCGATTGGCAGATCCCCTGGTATTGACTAACCAGGTGGCTTTTGCTAAATGTGTGTCCCAATGCTTAATATCAAGATAATTTGGTATCTTTGTTTGATAGAATAACTGATTGCCTAGATATGAGAGAAATGGAAGATCTAACTTATTGTTCAATAAAGTACTTGAAGTGGTTAACCATGGGAAAATATTAAACTGCAGAGGACAGAGTTAGTCAAATAATTTTGATGTGGATAAAAATTAACTAAGGGGAAGAGGTCTTAAGTCTGCTATCATTTATATGTTATACAATATTTTTATATTTTTTGACTGCGTTAAATGCTTTGCTTACAAACATAAACCCATTTCTGATCTCAAGGTCTTCAGTATAGACTGTTTCAGGATATTATTAGGAGGATCAGGAGGGACTACAGTGCAGGACTGTTTCTTATGTGTTGCCTTTTAAAGGATGATGGTTAATTATAAAGGACTATCATAAAACTTCAGACAAAATGCACTAGAAAATGTAGTCCAAAACATAAGCATTTTAATTCTGTCAGATCATTCATGCTTACAGGTATATCTTTTTTTCTCAAACTCCTTGCCAATTTCTTGGTCTAGGCTTAGTCTTATAATCGTTAGGCCCTACTCATAACCATGGTAAACTGGCATAGCTGCTTTGAAATCAGTGAAGATGCACAGATTTATAGTAGCTGAAGTCTGTCCAATAATGATTCTGTTCCCTCATAAAATCATAGAATGGTTTGGGTTGGAAGGGACCTTAAAGACCATCTAGTTCCAATCCCCCTGCCATGGGCAGGGACATCTTCCACTAGACCAGGTTGCTCAGAGACCTGTCCAACCTGACCTTGAACACTTCCAGGGATGGAGCATTCACAGCTTCTCTGGGCAACCTGTTCCAGTGCCTCACCTCCCTCATAGTGAAGAATAACTTCCTTATATCTAATTGAAATCTACCGTCTTTCAGTTTAAAGCCTCATGATAGATACAGTTCATATGCACAGTACCCTTCAAATATTAACAAGATCCGGCTTCTCAGAGAAGAGTCAATTAGAAATACTTTAAAATAATGACAGAGTCTTCATCTATAGAAGAGTTGCACAACTGATTTCATAACTGCTCCAAGTGTTATTGAAATCAAAGTTTTTCTTAGACATCCATGAGAATTACAAGAATTGTTCTTTCACATACAGCAAATGAGAGTTTTTCTTGGAGCTCACTCACTCTTTACCATGTAGGAACACAATATGGACCATCTTTCCTTCATTTCCCTATCAATACATCTTACTTTTAGGGATGAAACATTTGTTGCACCTGAACATGTGTGCATGTATGTACATACATACATGTACTATACACATACGATTTAGAGTTAGGGAATCAGATATCACTGTAATGGGCATGTTTAAAAAACTTATAAATTAGGCCTGTAATGGTAAAACAAAGCTTTTCTAGACTGGTACTTATTAACAACACATTTCATGCAAATGGTTAGTTCTCATTATCAACCATTATCATTACATACTCAAAGCCATCACCACTTAGCAATCATACCTAACTGTGAGTACCCAACACCACAGAGCTGACCTGTGTAATTAGCAATGATGGCAACAGTCCTTCATGTCCTTGGTCACCACAGTGCATGTGATGAGGCCCAAAAGCTCTTTAACAGGAAGACCCAGAATTGAAGTAAACATCTTCTTACTCTTACCCATTCCCAAGTTCAGGATCTTGTCCTTTTATAAGGTGGTTGAGTTTTGAGGCAATTCCCAGACCTTGGCCACCGCCCTGAGCTACACACTGCCTGAACCTGGGGAAAAATTATTTTCCAGGCTGCAGCAGATGCCTCACCATTGCTTGGCTGCTGCTCCCTTTCCTAAAGCAGAAGCAGTCTTTTCACAGGTGCATTTTTTTCTACGATGAGTAATGGCCCATCAGTGCATTGCTAGTTGTTCTGTGACTTCTTTCTTCAACGGGTGCCCATATTTTCAAGGCCTGTGCTGTTATCCCACCCTTAAACTGTGTGTGGCAACAAGATACTCACTGTGCCATGCTCAGTCCACCCAGCAAGTTGATAACAAACCTAACAGGCTGGACTGGGTCCCTGTAGAGTTAACAGGAGGCACAGTTAGCATAAGCCCTGTGGTCTGTAATTAGCAATGGCAATATTATTTATCTGGGCTGTCGGGTACACAAATACTTTTACAGGTATGCTATCTTACCGTGCTGCTTCTTTTATGAGTGTGACATGCTATTTCATACAGGTTCATGCTGTTTCTTTCTTCCTTCAATGCTTGTCTTGTCTCTCAGGATATCAAACAAAACTCTAATTAAAGTGTGTTGCAATAGTGGTTTTAAAACAACATGAGGCTGAAAGCTTTTTATTATATAAATTATACCTGGATATTTTTATTTTTACCACAACCTTCTTAAGGTCTTAATATAGGGATTTTGTAACTTACAAAATAGTCATGAAGATTCCCTAGTGCAATGGGGATGGGAATTGTTTATCCAGTTCTGAATCATATATACTAAAATTGTTTCCTGGAACAGTAAATTGACTCTGACTCTGCCTTTACACACAATATTTGCTTTTCCATTTTCATTATCATGGGCCATATTTTATGAATACTGCTTTGTGACATATATATCTATATGAAGGAATAGGTTCCATGATCTATAGAAAGAATGCTTCTATAAAATATATATTTCTTAATTCTGGCCCTTGGATAAATAAAAGCTGTCAAATAACTAGACTCTCTTCTCTCTACCCACAAAGGAATTGACTAGTGATTAAGTTTTTGTCTTTTTTCATTTTATTCATAGCTTCTAGTTATGTAGCTATTTCACTCAACCCTGATAGACTTCAAACACTTCACTTACTGCTGATTTAGCCATTCACATATTTAATTGTATCTAAAGGTTGTGAGGTCCCAGTTGTTTTAAGTCTCTTACTGAAATGTGACTGTAATATTGTGGAGAAACGTCTATTTTTCATTAGTTAATACATTTTATGGATGAATAACAGATTGTCATTCAAATTGATTGTTTCACTTAGAATGTTAAACTGCTGAGGTAGATTGCTTTTGTACACCATTATTCAAAGCAGAGAGTATACTTTTTAGAAAGGCTTTTAAATGGAAAGTAGTTAAAAGTTATGGAAGTATGGTCACTGCCTTACGTAAAAGAAAGGCCAAAACCTGATGACCATTTTTGAAAGTTACTGTATTTTGTTTATGGATGTTCATACAAATCAGTGTACTGTGAATGTTTTCCTTATCACAAGGAACACCAGGTAAAGGAAAGACAATGATTTCTTGTAGGATTTTATTTTAATTTTTTATTATTACTATAGGCAGCTTTATTATAGGTGCATTGAAATAATAGTGCTATGAATTAAATATGTATTTGTTAGGATTAAGTAAAGAGAAAGATTGCCTCACTAAAAGCTTATATAAAAACTCAATATATTTTTAAACACATGCTTAAGTAAAAAAGTTGGCAGAAATCAAAATATAACTACATTAATAGATACTATTTTTATAGGTAACTCTTGTAAATTAAAAATTATATTAAATTTAGTATTTAGGTCTGCTCAGAACCTGTCCCATGAAGACAAAGCAGTGAGGCATTCTATTGGCCCATCTCCTATAGACATATATTTAGGGACTGAAGAACAAGAAAACAGAGAGAGGAGCAGATAATAGTGTCAAAATTAGCAATAGTTGTACAGATATTTACTGAGAATTGTGTTTTAAAATACAGGTACAGAGAAATCCGTGACCAAAAATTGCAATAGGACAAAAGGTGATGAGCTGATGATGATGGAGTTAGATCACTGAAACTTTTTTTCATCTCCATATATTTCCTTTTTTTTTTACCATTTTGTGAAAATTACAGATTTAAGTGTCTTTTAGGTTATTTAGATTAAAATATTTTTATGTCTGCTTGAACCCTGGGACTTAGTCCCTGAACAGGACCCCTAGATGCTCCATAAAGAAAAAGAAAAAAAAAAAATCACTGTTAATTTTGTTTCAGAGATTACAGTCAGACAGGCAGGCGAATATTTAATTTACAGAATGATCTGTATTGTTTTTGTCCTATTCATCTATCGAGGATCAAGGTAATGGAGCGAACTCTGTGGCTGGTAGTTCCAGGGCACAAGCTGAAGCATGACAGAAGACTAGGTAACACCAAAAATATCCTGGGTCAAAGGAATAAAAGGATAGCCTAAGATGAGCTGCTCAAAGCAGCTGTGGTGGGGACAAGAATGAGAGACATGGTTTTTAAAAGATACATCATTTATTTTAGCTTTCTTCCTCCAGATTTGGTGTTCAAAGTGTCAATTTCTTTTGTTGTTTTTTTTTTTTTTTTTTCTTTCATGGAATCAACTGTATCCTCAAATAGGCAAGCCCAAGTCTGTCTGCAAAAGTCCAAAATCACCCAGTCACAATACTTTGATCTGGTTTTGCCTTCATCACTTATCCTCTCTGATTGTAATGCTAACAGCCTTCTAATGCCTTTAATAGTGCTGTCTCTTCAGCAATGAACATGAAAGAGTATTTTTTGTGTATTGAGATTCATCCTGCTCCCAGACAGGAAAATGTGAGATTCTTCCTCCTCACCTTGGCAGCAAGTGAAGTCAGGTTTCTGTAATAAGGTAGGTTTTTTATTTCTTTCTTTGTTCTCCTTGGTGTCTTTTTGTGTTGAACCTTTTCATTAGATCCAGAAGGTCTAAATTGCTCTGTGACGGTGTGTCCTGTTCTGCTCTGAAAGAGCAGACATCTGCAATGCTGGAGAAACTTGATTTTCTGACTGTCCTTGATGATAGCTTTGGATACAGTTTCATGAGCCGATGCAAACATTTTGTTTGTTAACTTCTGTTCTTAGAAGAGTTCATTATCTTGTCTGTGGAAGAATGTCTATTGTAATCTTGATTTTAGGGACCAAGGCAGTATTAACTGCATTCTGTAACCTAACATTGTTTTTATAAATGGATGTTAAGTAGAGGCAAGGGATTAAACATGATGTGATAGAGAATGGTGGGAAGGAAGGAGAGTTGAGATGAAGAGAAAGTACTCTCAAGATCTATGAAGCTTCCCTGAAAAGTGTATCTCTTATTGTAAGTATCACTTAGGCCCTTCCTGGCTGAGATTGCAGTTTTCCTCAGGTGTTGTGACCCCTATGTGGCAACACTGATTGGACCTGCTGAAGAAGAAATGTAAACCTGAACATCATCACCTTTACTTTAAATGGGGCATGACAGTCGTAGCCAAGACAGTGCCTCTTCTGGTATAGTGTGAAGCACTGCTAGACATAACGTGGGAGCAAGCTCACACCTGGCTCTAGAATACAGCTTTTGGCAAAAAGCTTTAATTCTTGTTTTGCCTTAAGTTAGCAATTTTTACTTGGCTGGCATTTGTTTATTGCCATAACAAATGGGTTATAATAATGAGGTGATTTAAAAAAAACCCCAGACTCTATTTTCAGTGGCACAGCTCAACTTTAGAGAGTCATTTAAACACCACATATCTAACTATCTAAGTTTGCTTTTATTCCCTCATATATGAAAAGCAAGAAAAGGAACCTCTTTTACAGTCTATTGCTTTTCTAGTGAAGCATTAGGTTAATCAGCTCTAGAAGATTTCTTTCCCTTTGCTCATTTTTCTCCATTTGGTACACTTCTGCCCATGGAGAACACCTGCAAAAATTTTTTAAGATTCTTGTTTTCTCAAAAATCTGAAGTGTTTATCTTGTGTTGAAACACCTAGATACCTGCGTGTCACTAAGGACTACTATATCTAAGTCACTTTTGAAAGTAAGGCTTAGGTACTTCTGAAAATGTCAAACAAACGTGCAAGACCAAGTTTTCTTGAAATGAGGCAAATTTGAAAGGTTTAATTTAAAAAAGATAAAGATCCATCTATTTAAGGACCTTGTCTATGATGACTCAGGAAGAGTATGACTGGGACAGGCCTTTGAAGATGCTTTTATAGCATATTCTGCAAGGTTCCAGCAATGTGTATCTCAAGAAATAATATATTGAAAGATGACACTTTTAACTGTACTGGAGCAAAGTTCATTTTTTTGGCTGCTTCTGGTTCAGTAGAACAATTCATCCTTCTCAGAATCGGAGATTTCGGAGAACACAAGGTGGCATTTAATAGTAAGAAAGTGCTTGAAATTGGAAGAGATTGGACAATTCCATGGAAGGAGAAGGGACTATGTCAGCGATTTATAAGAGATTATAAATGCTCTATCACTCCATCATTTTACAATGGGGCAGTAACCCAGTTACATTTGTCTTCTTAAGAATGATCAAACAATTATTTATTTAATTTGTACTTGCCATAGACGACTCAGTTGCATTTTCAGGATAAAATTTCTTAAATATCTATTCTGAATACTAAAAAAATGAAACACGAATACGTTTCTGAAAAAATTATTTGTGTTCTGTAAGAACTATGCTGTATATAAAGCAACACAATTGTTGCATTAAACTGTATTATTACAACTGTATGCTGTAATATTATGTAATAAACATTTAGAAAAATACAATATTTTTACCTAGAAATATTATCCTTGTTTTTTTTATATCTATTTTATATAAATTCATCTGTGTCGTATTAAAACAATATCCATTATTTACAGGCTATTGATGAGGAACTAAAGCACAATATAAGCTGTCCAACATAAGTTGGCTAAAATTATAAAAACAGACTGAACAGAAACAACCTGAAACACCAAACACCAACAGTACCTAGTGACAAAACTGTCCTAAAGATGACTATCAAAACTGCAGCCTTTTATCCTGATTTACTGAAACTCATTTTAAGTTAAACACTGGTGCCCATTTGTGGCTTCAACGATTCCCACAAATGTATTTATCAGATGATTCAGTGTAGTTCATGTACAGATTTATAATGATTGGCTGAGCTAGAATGTTTTATTACAATAAATAATACTCTAACTGTACCGGTAAAAACTTTTATATTCAGTATAAGTCGTCAGCATTTTGAAATGTAAAATTTTCACTTGAAGTAAATATTACAATGTCTGATGAATGGACTCCTGGCTTGGCAGCCTGATTCATAGCACCTTAGCTAAACAGGTGGACTCCCTGTCCAATCAGTTGAGAAAGTGGGTGCCTCTGAAGAACAATTTTAGTCTCAGTGACAGAAACATCCATAGAGTGACATAATACTTTCATAGACTGCACAGGGACCTGTCTAGACCCAGCCAATAGGAAACACAAAGTATTGAGTATATTAGAATTAGCATATGGGAATGTGGAGTAAATATTCCTCCTTCCACCCAGAATTTACTGATGACCTTGCTTTCGAGAACAGATGCCTAGCAGTTTGCAATAATTTTCTACGGGCCATTACATCAGCATAGAAAATCCAGAGCCTTGACTATATATCTTTTACTCCCATGTCAGGAAAGGATGGAGGAGAGTTAGAGCTAGTAATTCATTGATGAATAGAGCCAACACAAGGACAGAGTGTAACAACTTGTACTCTAGTGGCAAAACTATATGACCTCTTGTAGGAAGGAGACTGCGTAACATACTTGTAGAAACCCGAGGAAAACGTTTCATTGACAGAATGAAATGGTAAGAACTAGAATTTGGCTTGACAATGTCTTCAGTTTGATTCCGTGCAGTCATCTGTAGTGACTGCAACAAGAGCATCAGTATTGCAACTTCTGAAATGAGGCCTGAACTCCTGAAAATTGGCCTAACTAAACATAATAGTACCTCTCCAGATTGTGCTAAAGCCTTTCTTCAGTGGTGGTTCAGAGGACAGATACCACATACTGAGTTACCAAATCCTTCATGGGGCAGGGAGCTAGAGCAGAACGATTCTACTGTTTTGTCTTGGCTAGCAAATCCTCTAGAGAGGGCACAGATCTGGCACGGAGTAAAAGCTGCCAAATCAGGATGTGAACAGAGTTTAATATTGGCAGTACACAGTGACAAAACACTAAAAAAGTGGTTTTTCTATGGTGTATCCAGATTCTTAACAATGAAGTAATATTCAGTGGTCATTCACAGTGTCACTATTTTGTGCAAAGAGAATGCTCATCTTTCTGAAGTACACCTTTGAAGTTATTTTAGAGCTGCTGATTCTACCTGTTTATTTACGTACTTTTAGGCATTTCTTAGCAATTTGTTCTGTAGCATCTGCCACATAGAAGGGTATCATGATTTATCTGCAGCTCTGATTATATTATTTGTTAACCTTTACAAACACCTAGTGTGACTCATTCCATCTTATCACAGCAGACGTCAGTGGGAGTAAGCATCACTCAACAGGACAACCAGTTTGTACAAGATATAGGCACATGTACCAAATGTACCCAGATAAAAGAGTCAGTTAATTTTTAAAGTGTTAAAAAGCAACATGAATATAACAATGCAGTCTGCGATGGGATTTGAGGCTTGGGCGTTGGTAGTCGTACTGAGGGGATCAAGAACCTAACGATAGCCTAAATAATGAACAAGAGAAAGATCCATTGTAATTGTCATCTCTAAGTATCTCTCCTAAAAAAAAAGCAGCTAACTTTAGCCCTTTATGATTCTTCCCCCTTTTCCCAGGAACTCCAGCATTGTTAAACCAGTCACTGCAGTTCCCCTGAGCAGCACTTTGTTTGCTGCATTTCTCTGCCTAATGCTAACTTCCACAGACTTGGGAAACATTACACTTAAACAGTTTAACTTTCAAGGAGTTTGGTCATGCTGCAATTTCTAAACTTGTCATGCTCATAGAAAGTGGAAGTTTCCTAAGACATATACCTAGCTATGTGGACTGTCCTTTTGATTGATTTTTACTGTTGGATTCATACTTGTCTTCAGACCACCAATGCTCTCACAAAACCAAATTTATGGCAACTTATACTAAAATGGGCAAAATAGCAAATACAAAATAAATAATCCAAATGATCAACTGAATCAACTTAACCACAAACAAGCAAGCAATCAAAGTTTGGGAAGAATGTTGTCTCTCTTTCTCTTTCAAGTCAAGGTTACTCCATGAGGACAATTATCTTCAAATTCACTTCACAAAAAAGCCTTTGGGAGGGTTCCCCAGGAGTTTTCTCTCTGAAATGGCTGGAATTGTAAGAATTGTCCCAAGCAAGCCGTTAAAAACCATGATCAGACATGGTCATCATGCCAGGTTTTTTTAAAAAGGTATATAGATTTTTACCTTGCTTGTCTAACTGGAGAAATATAAAATGAAATGGCTTTTTGTAACATACTCAGCACCCACTGTCTCAAAATAAGGTCTTTAAAGTCATATAGAAAGGCATTTTTGTTGGAAGCATGCCAAATAAGATGTGTTTGAATAAGATTATTCTTATATATTACTGTATTTTGTCTTAGTAAAGTCTAATATTTTTGCTAATAGAAAAACAAGAAATATCTTCCTTCAGGACCAACAAATCACCACAAGAGATATTAGGAGATGGTTAAGCATCTATCTAGGTGGCTGAATTAGGACCTTTGTTTCCTATAAAGGCAATGGAGCCTAAGAAAGGAAATAAGGTACTATGGTTTTAGATTTCGAAATGAATTTTGGATGCCTTAGAGACTCTATAAACAGATTGCAGGTACCTAAAATAGCAGCCAAATTTAAATGCCCCAAACAAGGCTGCATGAATATTTTCTTGTATAGGCAAGGCTATATCTGACTATGTACAATTGTTAAGCTTTTTTTTTAAGTACGTTTCTCCTAGTGTCGTATTGCTGATTCTGAGGATTTTTCATGTGTGACAAATGTTATGTTGTCTCAATGTTATATCTTACTGTTTTGTTGTAACTTGTTTATTTGCGTAAAGAAAAATCTACCTCCCTCTGTACAAGGGTAGTTCTGAGCATGACATATAAATCACTAACAATACTGCACCAAAGAAATAGAGGCTTTAAGACTAGAAGAGACCTTTGTAATCCATAGCTAACGTGGTTTTTCTGCACTGAAAATTTTAGATAATGAAGTTGTCATAGATTGGATTACCTTGGTAATGATGTATCCAATTCTGACATATAATGTCAGGTTGCAGCATTTACTTAAAGTTACTTTGTGCTTTGTATTCTGACACAGTATGACTCACATAGCTTGACGTGATATGTCTTAAACTGACACCTTGCCATAGATATGTAAATGCTCCCATTTTCTGAAAAGAGCAATTAAAATACTCTTGACAAACCAAGAGTTCTACAGAAAAATACTGATATTTTTCCACATCATCAGGATATAAATAGTATTATACAGAATTTGTTAGCACACTTTAACATTTCTTTAAATGTACAGAGGTACCTGTGCAACAACAATTAAGTGGTACTGTTCTGAAAACAATATTCTGTATAAGACTGTAAACATGCTGGTAAACAGTAATGCTACTTGATCACTCACTTTACACTTATTTTTGAAGATATAGCACACACACATATAAGCATAAAACTACAATAAATTCAACATGTTGTATTTGCTTCTCAATATCCAAATTTTTCATGTACTTCTTGGTTTCTGATGTACATATAGGAGCAGTTAGGCTCAGCTGTTGTTTATCCTTATCAAGACCAAAAACATGTTATCAAATATCTTCTATACCTTGTTAGCATCATTTATTGACTTCTGTTCATTTCTAGAGTTGTTCAAAGTCCCGATTTTTCCAACTCTTTTAATATAATGTCCTTCTTTGTAATTTTATGAAAAATTAGGTTCCCCTTAAAGAATGTACCAGATGAACAATATGAAAACTGGAGGTAAATACTGTCAGTCAAAGGGATTTGGAGGCAGAAAATGTTTTCACTGGAAATATTCTTGCCTAATTTAAGTTACAGTCTAAGACATGTTTGTGCTTTATAACTAACATGGTAAAGTTGGTAATCCCATAAAAGTTTTAAATTATAATTGTTATATTTATTGCTATGGACATAGGAGACTAACTACTATGTGTTGCAAGGCCTAACTTTCAGTTGGCTGGTCCTTACTGGAGTCATCAGAATGGGATCCAAAATATTTATCACCCCCTAAACAAAGTCACTTAAGGCTCTACTCAGTTGCTCACATTTTCACTTTTGAGTGAAAATGAGTAAGTGCACTAAGCTCTGCACTATGCCAGGTGCACTAAGCTCTGCATCATGCCAGGAGTTTCCATTGGTTGTCCCAACAGTTACTTTAATTCTAAAAATCTGAATACAAACAGAGTACTTATAAATGTACAAAATGTACCGTATTATAGAAATTTTAAAAATCAATTAAAGCTTTTCTGTAGTTGTCCACAGACACTGCATACTCCATAGTAGGTAATTTGTAAACTATTTAGGTTCATTGTTGGCCATCTCTTAGAATTTATTGTCCTTTAATTAATTTATAACTATCATGCATGTAATGTGATTCTAAATAAAAATTACAGAATTTTAATTGAAATGGAAAAGTTCTGAAAGGTAGAAATATAAATAATATGTATTATATATGTTGTCATGGTTTAACCCCAGCCAGCAACTAAGCACCACACAGTCAGTCAGTCACTCCCTCCTGGTGGGGTCGGGAAGATAATCAGAAGAGTAAAAGTGAGAAAACTTTACCTCAGAAAACAGATAAAGACAATTTAGTAAATAAAGCAAAAGCCAGGCACACAAGCAAAGCAAAACACGGAATTCATTCACCACTTCCCATTGGCAGGCAGCTGTTCAGCCGTCTCCAGGAAACCAGGGCTCCATCACGCGTAATGGTTACTTGGGAAGACAAAACACCATCACTCTGAACGTCACCTCTTTCCTTTTCTTCCCCCAGCTTTATATGCTGAGCATGATGTCATATGGTATGGAATATCCCTTTGGTCAGTTGGGGTCAGCTGTCCCAGGTGTGTCCCCTCCCAACTTCTTGTGCACCCCCAGCCTGCTCGCTGGTGGGGTGGGGTGAGAAGCAGAAAAGGCCTTGACTCTGTGTAAGCACTGCTCAGCAGTAACAAAAACACCCCTGTATTATCAACACTGTTTTTGACACAAATCCAAACCATAGCCCTATTCTAGCTACTATGAAGAAAATTAACTCTACCCCAGCCAAAAGCAACTTACATGGACATTCTGAAAAGATAACAAGGCAGGTTTTCCACATGATTTAATTAACGAGTGAATTGACAGAATATTTAGATTAGAAAAGTATAATTTGTTTATTTCATAAAGAAAAGCTTTACATCTTTATGTCCTTATTGATTTGCCAATACTATTTAATGAGTTTCAATTCAAAAAAGTTGCATTAGTTAAAATACATCTTTTGGATTCGTAAATGTAGTCTTATTTTGGAAATAAGACCACTTGAAGACAATGCTGAGCATAGTTTAAAATGAATTGTCACAAAGTATTGCTCCTAAATGTACATGAAGAAATGCAAAATGGCAACAGGCATTCTGTTATTTTACATATAATGATTGTATATAATTCCAGGAAAATTATTTTCTTTTCAGTAATCCTGATGTTTTCTTATGTTCACTAAACCAAATATGCTGAACGTGTTTTCATTTATGCTCTTATTTTCAGTTTGCATATACTGAAATTTTTTTTGGATTCTTCCTAACTCAATTTTCAATATTTTTAATGAACTTTGATAGAATAAGCTTAAATTTGTGCTTTGCTTTATATCGTTATACCTTTATGGAACCAGTGCAGCAACGGGTGCAAAGAGTGCGAGGGTTTATAATATCTGATCACATAAATCATATTGCTCTTCATTTCAATGAAATGAATCCTGTTAGGAAATTCTGGATTTGGCTCCTTGTTAGCAATATGTCCTGGTTTCGGCTGGGATAGAGTCAGATTTCTTCCTAGTGCTGTGGTTTGGATTTAGTATGAGAAGAATGTTGATAACACACTGACGTTTTCAGTTATTGCTAAGTACCCTGCTAGTCAAGGACAGCTTCCATGCTACCAAGCACAGAGGTTGGGAGGAGGGAGCACAGCCAGGACAGCTAGCCCAGCTGTCCAATGGGGTATTCCATATCATGTGACATAGTGCTCAGTATATGAATGGTAGGCGTGATCCAGGAAGTAGCGATCACTTCTTGGTTATTGGTCAGCGCGGGTGATGAGCAATTGCATTGTGCATCACTCATTTTGTATTTTCTATCATTATTATTATTATTATTATTTTCCATTTTGTGTTCTATTAACTGTTCTAAACTGTCTTTATCTCAACCCACGAGTTTTTCTCACTCTTACCCTTCTGATTCTATCCCCGTCCCACTGGGGGAGGAGAGGGAATGAATGAGCGGCTGCATGGTATTTCGCTGCCTGCCAGGTTAAATCACGACACAATAATAATTAAAAAACTTACAATATGCATCTTTGTCTCTCGCTGAAATGGCAATGTACAGAGTAAGACATTGAAGAGTCATTGCATTGAATCAGGTTTATCTGCTCAGAATATCAGTATAGTAACACTTCTGATTTTTAATACCAACTCTCTGTATTAATAGAATTGGATAAAAGACAAAGAAAAGCTGGGAGAGAGAGACTTTTTTTTCTATTTTTTTAAGGTAAAATATATTGTATTAAGTCAATAAAAGTCAGTAGAGAGTCTGCTTTTCAAATACGGGCAATTCTCATTGTATTTGTTGTTCAATACATAACTATGGTGATATAAATAGACACTGAAAACCTTTAAAAAAAAAAGAAGGGCCGGAAGGAGGATCTGGGGAATTACAGGCCTGTCAGTCTGACCTTGCTGCTGGGGAAGGTTAAGGAGCAGATCATCTTGAGTGTCATCAAGCGGCACATACAGAACAAGCAGGTGATCAGGCCCAGTCAGCATGGGTTTATGAAAGGCAGGACCTCCTCGACTAACCTGATGTCCCTCTATGACCAGGTGACCCACATAGTGGATGAGGGAAAGGCTGTGGATATTGTCTACCTAGACTTTAGTAAAGCCTTTGACACAGTTTCCCACAGCATTCTCCTGGAGAAACTGGCTGCTCATGGCTTGGACAGGCATACTCTTTGCTGGGTAAAAAATTGGTTGGATGGCTGGGCCCAAAGAGTTGGGGTGAATGGAGTTAAATCCAGTTGGCGGCCGGTCACAAGTGGTGTTCTGCAGGGCTCGGTATTGGGGCCAGTTCTGTTTAGTATCTTTATCAATGATCTGGATGAGGGGATCAAGTGCACTCTCAGAAAGTTTGCAGACGACACCAAGTTGGGCGGGAGTGTTGATCTGCTGGAGGGGAGGAAGGCTCTGCAGAGGGATCTGAACAGGCTGGATAAATGGGTCGAGGCCAATTGTATGAGGTTCAACAAGGCCAAGTGCCAGGTCCTGCACTTGGGTCACAACAACCCCATGCAACGCTACAGGCTTGGGGAAGAGTGGCTGGAAAGCTGCCCAGAGGAAAAGGACCTGGGGGTGTTGGTTGACAGCCGGCTGAACATGAGGCGGCAGTGTGCCCAGGTGGCCAAGAAGGCCAATGGCATCCTGGCCTGTATCAGAAATAGTGTGGCCAGCAGGAGTAGGGAGGTGATTGTGCCCCTGTACTCGGCACTGGTGAGGCCACACCTCGAATACTGTGTTCAGTTTTGGGCCCTTCACTATAAGAAAGACATTCAGGTGCTGGAGCGTGTCCAGAGAAGGGCAATGAAGCTGGTGAAGGGTCTAGAGCATAAGTCTTATGAGGAGCGGCTGAGGGAACTGGGGTTGTTTAGCCTGGAGAAGACGAGGCTCAAGGGAGACCTTATTGCTCTCTACCTGAAAGGAGGTTGTAGTGAGGTGGGTGTTGGTCTCTTCTTCCAAGTAACAAGCCATAGGACAAGAGGAAATGGCCTCAAGTTGCACCAGGGGAGGTTTAGATTGGATATTAGGAAAAATTTCTTCACCGAAAGGGTTGTCAAGTGTTGGAACAGGCTGCCCAGGGAAGTGGTTGAGTCACCATCCCTGGAGGTATTTCAAAGATGTGTAGATGTGGTGCTTAGGGACATGGTTTAGTGGTGGACTTAGCAGTGCTAGGTTAATGGTTGGACTCGATGATCTTAAGGGTCTTTTCCAACCTAAACGATTCTATGATTCTAAATGCTGTTTGAGGTACACTAGGGTACCTCAAGCGTTCAGGTGTTGTTGGCAGATAGGACACCTGTGTGAAACTGTTGTGGTTTAACCTGGCAGGCAGCCAAACACCACACAGCTCCTTGCTCACTCCCCCCGCCTCCCCAGTGGGATGGGGGAGAGAATAAAAAAAAAAAACCAACGTAAAATTCATGGATTGAGATAAAGACAGTTTAACAGAACAGAAAAAGAAGGGATAATAATAATAATAATAATAATAATAATGGTACAAATATACAAAATGAGTGATGCACAATGCAATTGCTCACCACTTGCCGACCGATAACCAATCAGTGATCGCAACTTGCAGGACGACGCCCCTATTTATATACTGAGTATGATGTCATATGGTATGGAATACCCCATTGGCCAGTCCTGGCTATGCTCCCTCCCAGCTTCTTGTGCACCTGGCAGAGCATGCGAAGCTGAAAAGTCCTGGACTACTGGATACTTAGCAACAAGTAAAAACATCAGTGTGTTATCAACGTTCTTCTCATACTAAATCGAAACCACAGCACTAGGAAGAAATTTAACTCTATCCCAGCCAAAACCAGGACACATATATTGATAAAATTTGGTCTACTACTACCACTACAGTGGTACTACAATTTTTTATCAATAAAAAAATTGCTGCGTGAATGTGTCTTTTCATATGATGATCTGCTTGTTCAAACCTTTATTCAGAAGTTGATAGACAAACACTTCTCTTATTCAAGAGCAACAAAGCTCATACATTTCATGTCCAAAATACTCTCTCCTAACTACTGTCGTTCTTCCACATACTATGTGGAATAAACTCTATGTCCCACCAGCTGAAGATGATACGTCAATATGCAGCAGGAAATGCAAATACATTTGGTCAGAGAACAAACAGAAAGACAGAATAGAAGAGAAAAATCTGTAGACTATGTTAGGTCATACCAGTTTTGGACAGGAAGGACAATGTCATTCTTGATATTTGAAGATCATCTTCTACAGTTGGATAGTTTTGTACTTCAAGAAGTACTTTAGGACTGAGAAAGTGCTAGTAATGGCGAGCCTGACACTGTAGTCCAGTGAGCGTTCCTATGTCCTGTCCCCTGATTATTACTTAAAGCCAAAGTTTGCTATGTAATGAGAAAAGGTCTTAGACTAGAGATTTTTGTTGTCAGCTAAGTAGTCTAACAACTAGGCAAAAGGTAGAGGACTGATGTCCCAACAGAGAAATGGAAAACATGGAGTTATCCTGTATCTTGTTGAAAAATGCTCTTGCAAAGGCAAAAGTATGTATTTGAGTCTACTGAAGCTCAGGTGGGCATGCTAGGTGGTCTGCTTTCTTTGCAGATAACATTAAGTGTTTATAAAATACAGGCATTACTATCTGAGTTTTTCAATGGAAGAAAACGCAGTTGCTGTGTTTTATGGTTGATTTCTGTTAAATGTTCAGTGTGAGGTTTGTGGGTGTTTTTGGTTTTTTAGGTTTTTTTTTTTTGTGAAATATGGAAATATGATTTGTGGCAATTGTATAGAAGATTGGCATTTATTTTCTATAACTAGGTAAGGCAAGAGAGAAGAACACTTACAAAATCCATTATCTGTAAAAAAGGATTAAATCTCTGAGTTTAGGCAATATGAGATCTCTAAAGTAAATAGAGAGAAAACTGTGACTGAATATTTATAGCAGATTTTATCAATATCCTATTTCTATTTTTTTTTTTTTTTTATATTATGCTCAATAGAAAAATCTCTGTTACATGGATCAGTCTAAGTTTAGTGGGTCAGAGTTATAAGTTTAACTCTCACTTCTCATTGAGATTATGTATATAAATCTCTGTGCCTTGGCATGACTGTATATAACTATGTCATATTTCTCAGATGTTGCAAATTTTATAGAGTCTAAATATAGTACAGTGTTATGAAAAAGTAAAACTTTTTAACTTTTTCACTTCAATATTTATTAACAACAGAATTGCTGAGTCAAAACTAAGATCATAGAATATTATGTTTATATAAAATCTATTTTGCTTTATATTAAGCTTTCTATACAAAGTTTTTCTTGTATTTTGCCGATGCAACTTTGCAACTGCCGATGTTGAGCATAATCCTGCTTTTACTAAAGTTAATACATTTTTGTATTAAATATAGACAGATCATGCTAATATTAAAAATCCTATGAAAACGGAATTATTATCCTCATTTTACTGGCATCACTCTGAATTTACAACTGTAATACTGAGCAGTGTTTATATCTCATTGCAGAAGGATTGCATGTGTTACCAGAAAGATTGTGTAAGAAGCACTCCTCAAATGGACAATGCATACAAGAGGTGCTGAGGTGTCTCGGTGCTCTCAGCACAGCCCCTGTGAGCTCTGCAGTGAGTTACAGGTCCTGTGACAGTGGGGCTCCTCTTCTTTTGCAGGTGAAGGAACAAGGGCTGTTAGGATTTGTTTTCTCTCTGCTGTAGGTGCCCCAGACAGCTCAGATACCAGAACAGGTACGGAAACAATCTCTGCTAGGTAAGTGCCTAGCCCCCATTATTCTTTGACCTGGAGCAAGGTGAAATTAAGGATTACCTTGTTATTCCTTGAAGTTCAGTTTCTGGTCAGATAAAATTCAGAATACAATAGCTGTAACCTAGCCCTTTATCAAAGCAATGTATTTATTTGCAGTCTTTCAGAGAGTGCAATAAGTCAGAATTTTCAGCGGAGAATAGGTCTGTTCGTGTCACTAAGAGCTCCTAACCTTCTGTTTCCCATATTTTGGAGAAAAAAGCCAACAGCAGCAAAGTGGTGGATAAAGCTAAATATTCCACTGGCCCAAGAGCTGTCTTCAGAAACTGGAACCAAATAAACAAACAAATACATAAAATGAGAGAAGTACAGAACATTCTTCAGTAAGAGCAGGAGGGCAAGGTAGTACCCAATAAGGAAAAATGATTTGAAGCCCTACTTGCATAAGGAACCATTTCATAGAATTAATTTTTCAAACAAGAAATGAGTGTGTGATCTAAATCTAGTGAATAGTGATGTTTCTGCTGGCTTCAGTAAAATAATATCTGCTAATATAAAAACAGTTAATCATAACAGATAGGCAGTAATTGAATATAAATGTCACTTCACTCATTATTAAAAGGGGACAGGACACCAAGGTATGTTGAGTTAGCATAATGATTAAGATAATTTCGTAATATACAAGGTTTCCTAAAAAATAAATTTGAAAAGAGCCTAGATAGGGGATGGCTTGATCAAGTTTTCTGTGTACTGAAATTAAAAAAAAAAAAAAGAAAGAAAAGGAAAGGGAAATACAGTTTTCTAATGTAAATGTGTTGCAATTGTAAAAAACAACTGACATGTTGTATGTAATTGGAGTTTAAGCCTCGTTTTTGTGTAGCAAGATGTGGACTGAAAATTTCAAACATTTGGTTTAGGTTATCAGTTAAAAATCCAAACCGGATGCACACGACAATTCATATATTAGAAAACAAAAATAAAAATATGACTCAAAAAAAAATTTAGAAGTAAGTCAATAGAAACAAGGGAATTTTACCACCAGATTAAATATTTGTGTTTAAAATAATGATAATGAAGCATCCAACAACCTTTCATCTGTTGAGACTGAGGCTAAAACATAGTTAAAAAAAAATCCTCACAAAGCATCTATTTCTCAAAAATATGCTCCAAAATATACATGTGTTTAGATGAAATCAGCTCATATAAATCCCCATAAACCTAGTATATTCATATTTGTGTAGCTGTTATTTTGAATGAAATAGCAGAAGAGTCACAGCTCAGCAAGATGGCAGGCCGCAGTTCTATTCTCTGAAAAGCGATGTGCTATATTTATATTGAGTAATATATAAATATATTATTTAGTAATATTTTTTATTATAAATTATCATCAATATATTAGAAATATATGTTATCTAATATAAAGTTAATGCCAATAAAGCAAATGTAGTAAGTGGCTCTTATATGAAAGCAACTCTGAAAACATGATTTTATTAAAGAAACATCCCAATTTAAAAATGAGAGACTCTAACATAAGCTTCAAGTAGGACAAACTGTTCTTAGACTAGGAATAATCCATGACAGATTGAACATTCTAAAAAAAAATTGCAAATGCACAACACTAATTATCTTACAGATATAATATAAGAAACTCTAAGATATGTATTAAAAAGGAGGAAAGAATGAAATAGATTGGTTGCTATAAAGTTAAAGCTAAATTATTCCAACAGGAGAAAAATGTATAGGTCCAGATTTTGAGTAATTAAAAATATTCGGAGATATATTTAATTATTTTCTCCAGTATCTTTGTAGCTGAGCCCAAAAGCTAACATTGTGCTTCCAGAGCAAAACCACTAAAGCTTAAAGTTGCAGATCTAGATGCTTCGTGTATCTGCAATGTTAGAGAATATGGGTATTGCAAAATGGTATCTGTACCCAAGAAATATAAACTGCTTTGAATAGACTTAAGGTTTGGTAAGACATCCACAGATAACTGTCAGAATGATTAGTGTTCTTTACCTGAAAAGTACTGTACTTCAGGTTGAAGGAGAAATATAACTGTGTGGGGTTGTGTGTTTTTTTTTTCCTACTGGGATTGAAAAGAGAAATAAAATTAAGCTTGGGAGCACTCATATTTTACTGAGGGAAAGTAACTTCCAAATAAAAGTCAATAAATTGATTATGACTATCTGTATCTCTAGTAGGACACAAAGGAGTCTATTTCAAAGGCGAAAAATGAGAAATAGCTATTGCCATTTTAATGAAGTTTACAATGTCTTGTCTGTTCCTGGAAAGCTTGTCATACCTACTGATTTTTTAACTCTGTACTGATACAGAAATATTAAAAGATCTGTTTCAATAAAGATTAGATGAGTGAAAGTGAATGCAAGAGATCATAGAAGGACAATTTTGTAAACACTAGATTCAATGAGAAAGGCAAACATCTGCCTTTGACACTTGAATAACTAAAGCCAAAGAAAGCCTTTGACTGTGTAGAGTAGGAACCTCCGAAAACAGTTCTGTGAGATTTCACTGACAGTTTGAAAACTGATGAAAACTATTGCTGTGGTCTTTGGGCCACAGTAAAGTCATAGTGGAATCCACCTATGGTCAGACTGCTGAACAAGTATGTCATTTCTGTTATAATAAATGTGCAATAGAATTGGAAAATAAAAGGGATATAATGGGTTTGCATAATAAGGATAAAATATAAACAATAAAGACCCAATATTTTTTTTTTTATGGAAGAGGACATGATGGACGCATAATCAAGGTTTCATCTGAGTTTTTATTTAAAGCTCACATTTCTTTTTTTCTTCCATATTCCCTCCCAAATCCTCAAACCTGCTAGTACCAAAATGCCTCTGGGCACAAAACTATGCAGGAGATGATATTCTAAAATGTTTACAATGGTTACTTTTTTTTCTTTTTCTTTTCTCTTCTTCTTTTTTTTTTTTTTTTTTTAATGGAAGCTCCAAAGGACAGGCTCCATTACTTATGGATATTTGTTAGGAAACTAATGTAGCCCAATAGGAATGGTATTTAACACATTTTAGTCCGCTATGGATATCCACCACAGAGATAAATCAGAAGTCATAATGGCAACTAAACTCTCTAGCCCTATATTGGCTACAGAACGCAACTCAAGGACCTACACTGGTTTCCTAAAATTTCACAATATAAATAAATAAAAGATTGTTCAATGAGTTCTTGCACTGCATATGAGATAACATTGCTTAGAAAGCAGAATAATTACCGGAAATGAAAGGCAGAAGAGGTTAAAATCTAATCTGAAGATAATTTGCCTGTAAGTGATCTAGAAGAAATAAATCAGTAAATACTGCAGAATAATGAAATAAAAAGTTTCAGAAACTTGAAAGTTGACATAGAATAAGGATAATGAGAAACTAAATGGTGCATTAGGACTTCTTAATGATCTGTAAATAAAGAGAAAGTAAGGATTAGTAAGAAAGAATAACACAGCTGGGGGCTAGGGGGCAAGACTAAAAAGACTTACAAAAGTCTTAATCTTAACAGCAGTATAGCTACAGGTCATCCGTAACGTGTGTCAACCTGCAATAATAAAGGCCAAATTACAGTGCCAGTCCCTCCTGGAAAGGAATAGGAGTTGATCGATTTGGGGTGACGACTTTAAATTACGACTCTACAGGTACATCTCTGTAAGTTTTGTTGCTGTGTCTCTAAAGAATTAATTAATACCACTAAAACCTTTCCTTTTGTTAGTCTATTAACTACATTTGTTCTCGTTGCATATCTGTCCAGTTCTCCAAGGGCTGTTCAGCAAATCCATGTCGTCCATCAGAAAAGCCTATCTCAGTCAGATAAAATCAGATAATCCAGACATCAGATAAACCTTCTAACTTAAATTATTGATCTGTTTTACACAGTCTCAGACAATGAAATCAAATGTTATTTTCTGTTGAACATGTATGGAAATTTAAGAAGATGTCTCAGATGTCTAGGGAAAAAAACTTTGAATTTTTCACCAGGACAGTTCAGTTCCTGACTATGATGTTCCTGCAAGATCTGTGTCAGATTTTAATGAAAAGCACATTACTTTCTGAAAACTTAGGTGTTGTAGATGATTTAGTAATTTCAATGGAATTATTATTGTCCATACTGTTTTCTACTGTCCACATATGTTCATGTCCATATGAGGACGTGTATTGTCCATATAGATGTGTCCATAAGTCATGAATAACTCTTCTTTTAGCTGACTTCTCATAAAATTATATGAAATTTAATTTTGAGGAAAAGTTTAGGCCTTCACTGAAACAGAAAGGGAACTAAGCCTGCCACAAGTCCTATGTTAAAATCATAACACATTCTGAATTTATTCCTCTTACATTTTAAGATTTTGGATCAAATTTTCTTGTGTAAAGCCAATGCTACAGTGTTTTTTGAGCCAGGTGAAACATGGAGTAGAATTTGTTATTTGGTGATCATTTGCAAAAGACAGAAGACTTTCTAAATTTTATTTTATGACTGAATTTCATGTTAAGGAAAATTTCTAAGTTCTCTGCATGTAAAAGTTTCTCTAGGGAGGGCTTACTGCTAGGAGTGAATAATGAAATTAACAATGATAATATCTGAAGAGCACATTAGAACAAAGTAGAATAGACAGGTAAGTATACGTAAGAAAACCGCAAATTTGGAGAAAGCAATCAATGTCTGAAGATGGAAATACTTTTTGAAGAATGAATATTTACTCTGGGAGTGATTTTTTTTTATGACACAATCTTATTACATGATACTTTTGTTAAATACAAACTATACAAATACAGAGATAAAACATCAGGGTAATTCTTCTATTCTGAGAAAAAAATTAAACAGTTTACTGAGAGAGAATGATGCAATAATTATGTTAAACAACAGCTTTAAAGGAAAAGAATCATATGCTGTATATTTTTGACAATCAAAATAAGATTTTCACGTGTTTCCCTTTAATGTGTATGTTTGTATTCTGAGTAATATTTTCTGTATGAAGTGTATAATTCCCGAAAACAAAAGAGAAATAAAAAATTAAGCTTTAAATTAAGGCTTCCTTTTGGCTCATTTGTTGTTTTTGTAAATAAGCACAGTCCTTAAAAAAAGGAAATTTTTGATCAGTTCTTTTGAACATATAGATTAGGATTAAGTTTTGGTTTTGCCTTACCTTCCCCTATATTCTTTCATTTTTTGGCAAGAAATGTTATTAAAGCAATGCTGGAATATCCTTTATCTATTCTGCGCTTAGGGTACTCAGTAAATTTCTTTTATGTGGAAACTTTGTGACGTGAGAATTTCAGCTATTTTAAAACCCATTCTCTTAAAAAACTTTCCTATATATTGGCACTATAGAGAAAAGTATCACTTTGGATCACAGCACCCAGCTATTAATTCTTACACTCTATTACACTGCAGATGGTTTAAGGTGAAGGGCTCAATTCTCTGCTGCAATGAGTCAGTAGGTTAAGCAAACAAGTCTCTATAGTAAACAGCTTCTCAACTTCTGAAAGAACAAAAGATTTTCCTCCTTTTTCTCTATATCAATGTTTCAATTTCTCATTCTAAATGCTCAGCTGATAAAACATTTTACTTCATTAGTCAGTTATGTTCCTACAGAGCTCCCCTTGTATTGTTACTGCTTGATTTCACAAGTTCTTTTCTGAAGAGGCATGAACAGGGGAAGTTGCTAGGGAAGGAGTGAGAACAGCCTCTATATTTAGTCTCACAAGCTCTCAGCGCTGTTCAAAACAACAGCAGATTTTAGTGGCCATCATAACAACTAAACCATGGCATTTTTCATCCATATTTCTTCTATACTCTCTGTGTGCTCCCTTCTCTGATATGCCTGTTACACGTAGTGCAGTCAGGAGTGTAGCAGTGGTGGTGAGCACATCTTACACAACTGATCCAGCTTCTCAACAATGGTTTGCTTGGAAAACACAATATTTCTCATTGATATGGCAGAGATAAATGCTTGGAGCAGTCTGTGTGACTGAGTAGCTGCTTACTTTGTAAACTTTCCTAATTTCCACCCTTCAATCTACATTGCACCTATAGGGCCCTCTTCAACTCTGAAAATGATTTCGAAAGATGAGTTATGAGGTTAAAAAACAGTTATTGATATTCCTCCTGTAGTCTAATATTCTTCCCTCATGTAGTTGTAGAGAGTGAACAGTCAGTTATCTGTTGCATGTCAGAAGGGAAATGTGGAAATGGAAAGTGTTTATGAACTCAGCATTTTTAACTAAAACCCAGAACTTTCTGAGATTTGTTACTATCTCCTTGTCTATAATGCAACTCTACTTTTGTAATCTTATTTTTTAATGTTGCACAAGGATGCAGAATTATGACCCTATTAGACAAAAATCTGAACACCTCTCTCAAGGTCAGGGGAAACTGAATGAAGTTAATACTGCTGAAATAATACTTAGTATTTTTTATAAACCCTTGAACTGTTTTTTATACAGGAACAACCTTTTCAAAGTACTTTGTCATATATGCCAGCTTGTGATGGCTTCTTGGATAACAATGTATTTGCTATATAGAGTATATTAGCAAGTTATATTTGTTCTTTTTTTCCTAGCTTTTTTCTTTTTAAAGCTGCTTGAGAGCTCACACTGCCAGAAATGTGTGTACTATGAGCTAAGTTCTACTTCTTTGATTAAGCAAATAGTTCCATCCATTTCACTAGCACAGTTCCTGAAGTATAGGACAATGTAATGAAACCACAAAATTTCCACTGATTTGTACTATATCTTCACTTCCTATTTTGAGTATAATTTTCTATTACTGTCAGGAGATATTGCAAGCAGTATCTTGCAAATTGAAAATTAGTCACTCAGGTTATCAAACATGTCAGTCTCCCATCTTTGTACCCTTTTTCTTTGTTTTCTGGGCCCTTTTCACTTTGATTTGGTAGCATAGCTCATATTCCATTCTATTACGGATTTAATTTAATGGCAATTCATTAGGAGTGAAAAATATTGTCATCTGAAATTTGTATTCAGGAAATATTTTATTGTCATTGAGCATAATGAATCAAATTTATGCAAATTCTGAGCCCTTACTGATGAAGGGCTTAATATCAGTTGTTCAAGTGCCTGTATTTCAGTTTTGTGAAGTTTCAGCTCTGAGGGTAATTCACAAATGAGCAATTCCATAAGTTAATATATTTAGAAATAGATTAAATAAAAAATTGGATATTGTTACTATATTTAGGAGATTGATCAATATGTTACTTATTGTAGTTATACATGAGATCTTTACTTTAAAATGTCCCTGAAGAGAACCTGAGTATTTTTGTTTTAATAAAATACTAATTTCATGAGCAGCAGGAACATTGTCATGATTAACAAAGGAAACATAAGAACAAATTAATATCATAAAGCCTCGTTTTGCTTTAAACTGGCCTTGAATTGGAGTACTAGAACCTGAGCTTCAGCACATACATGTATTTTTTAAAACCTTTATGAAGAAAAGTATAATGTGACTTTCTTTGCTACTTTTTATTGCATCTACCAGTCTGATGCTGGGCCCTGATAGGCACAGCAAAGAAAGAAAAAAACATAGCACTGACTTTCAAGAAGGAATGTGAAATAAAAATGGCAATATATGTGGTAGTAGTTGCATAAAACAAACAAATAAATTGGTATAAGAAGAAAGCAAGGTGAATAACATCGTTATGACTAGGAAAAAAGCCTAAAGTGGTAATGGGGGCGGGAGGGTCGCGCTGTGGGAGAAATGAAGAAATGTGAAAGGTACTCGTGGCTGATTGGAGGCAAGTGATATTAGTGATATAACCTTTGTAGGCTTTTTCAGTTAGTTTTTGATGAAATGATATATATATGAATTTCCACTTAAATGGGGTAAAGTAAGTGAAGGCCATTTTCAGTGATAATATAGAATATGTAAAATAGATATCTATTCTATATTTTTTTAATATAATTTTCCTCACCTCTTAACACAGAACTGTTACATTTTAACACCCCTAACTCCTATTAATATATCAAGGAAAGATAGAACCTATGACCCGATGAACCAACTTTGTAAGCATATATGCACATGTATCTGTCTAACAGACAGAATGAACATGGAGGGAAAACAATAAAAATAGTATCTCATAAAGAAATAGTATTTCTTTACTGGCAAATAGCATCTAAAAATATATAGTTGAATGCGAGGTTGCACTTGTCTTTCTTCCTCCTTAAACCTAAAATCTAGTCTGCCTAATATTTCTTAACCATTAATTGCAAGAAATTTAAGGTGTTATGAATGAATAAATTGTACAAGAATTAAAGTATATTTATAGGATACATTGCTTATTTTTGTAGCACATCAGCAAACATGAATATGTATTATTTCAGTTTATACTACCCTCTTTTTTAATTTGTCATGAGGAAAAACAAACACTGCACCTACAAGGTATTCCAGCTCCCTCTTCCTTTCATCTTTACTTCCTTTTTTGCTCGAAGGTTCCTTACAAGTGTAAAGATCAATCCTCTTCTGCAAGAATAATATAGTAAAATACATGAATTGCTTTTTATACAGTCAAAAAAAGCTGGAAACACTGAACATTTGAAAGCTTTTCTACAGAGGAAAAAGCAGAAACTTCACCTTATTTTAAGAAATACTGAGTTGGATGCACTGCATAACATATGTTCACTGGTATTTTGGCTTCTTCAAAAGCCAAAATGCCTGTAATATAATATTTTTTGTTTTTTAAAAAAAAAGGTGAGGGATTCAAATTACTATCTAGAAAATCTGAACAGAAGGATTTTTGTTTGAGAGTTTATCTTCTAGCAGAATTGAAAATAAAGAAAGAGAGAGGGAAAGAACATGAGGAGAACCATACGGGAGCCAGTCAGTCACTAAGCTACCGAACAAAGAACTCTAGTTCCCCTCCCTTTTAAGTTTCTTCCATGCATGAATTTGTCACTCTTGTTTGGTTTTCAGAAATATCCATTTTATTTGCTAGAGATTTGGTCCCCTTCACAAGCCAGTACAAAATATGCCATGCCAAAAGGCAGCATTTTCTAAGTGATTTAGGATTTAACTCCTTGAAGTCTCTGAAAATCCCTTTGATCTGTTATTTCTTCCATAAAAGTGTTTCTTGGACCCAGCCAATCTCCTAAACAGCAGATTTAGGACCTGATTAAATTCCCATTACCTGTCAGCAGAATTTTGACACTTATTTCAGATGAGAGCAGGACTAAGTCTGCAATTCTGTGGTAATCATTATTTTGAAGTCTTAAAAGCCACCTTTCCATTGAGTATTATGGTCATCAGTGTTTTGGAGTCACCATTTCATAATTTATGTTTCATTTCTTAAAAGCCAGCCTTTAAGATATACTTTAGTATTTAGAAAGCCGCAATGAACTTTTGGGTAGAAAGCTGTTTCCGTCAAGTTTTGCTGCATTACAGATTGAAGCAGCAATTGGATCCCAAAGCACCAAGCGTAGAATAGATTGGGAAGGCAAAACCCCACAGAGTTTTGCATTTTGGTATTTGTGTACTTATATACTACCTTCTTAAAGCCTCTGCAAATAGGACATGCATTTTTGTAATCATAAATGTTGTCTACATATATTTTACAAACATCTTAAATAGAAAATCCGTTGAATTCACATTGGCAAATGGCACTGTCCTTATCTACAAATGTCTTGAACATGATAGCAGTGTTGGAATCTGAGATTTTTAGAAGCACAAAATTGTGTGAAACATTACTAGCATATGACTTTATGCCAAAATTGCAAAGGATATGCTCTACTGTCATACCAAGATACCTTTACAAACATGCCCTTAAAATAAGCTATTGGTGGAGCTGGTTGCGTTACAACCAGAGAATTGAGAAAACTATACTTCTTTTAGTGCCAACAGATTTTTACTTGTAGTACTCAGGCTAAACTGGGGCTTGGGCAGCTCTTTGAGCATAGCTTATCCATCTAAACCCAAGTTTATTACTCCCTTTTCTGACATTATGTTCTCTTGGTATTGAAACACATCTTCACAAACGGAATGACTGTGGCTCCTTGGGATTTAGAAGTACAATTATAGTGAGAGCAAAGTAAACATTGTTTCAATTACAATCATTAGTGAAATATGTGGGGCGTTTTGCAGTGCTGTTATAATTAAAATTTTGTCAAAGTTAGCTTTGTTATTCCTTGTTATCAGAGGATTATAACTCTACAGTGAACACTGAGAAATTTCTGAACAAGCTTTCGTTTGATTCATAAACAATTCTCTTCTTAAGTAAATAAATAAAACTCTACCCATTCAGTCATTTGATGTACAAATAGCTTAGAAAAAGAAATTTGAGACTTTTTGCCTTGGAAACACACTTTCTGGAAGAGAGGAAGAGGGAAAGGCAATGTCCTCTTCATATCAAAACTTTGGAAAATAGATGGAAAAATTATTGTTGGAATATATTCTCTTCCTTTTTTGGGACAAAAAACATCATGTCCTGCCTAAAGCAATGGGAGAGATAATTTAATGTCATTAATCCTATCTCCACCACAACCTTTTTTGAAGATGGACACCGTATGTGAGATAGGGTGCAATGGAAGTTTGTGTAGCTCATGCCATCTCTGGACCACGGATTGGAAGACTCAGGGCTCTTGAAGTAGGCCAGTCTTCCAGGCTGGAAAGGGGGATTCCTGGAAAGGACCTCTGAGGGAGTGTCAGTGCCTCAAGGCTCCAACTGGTATACATTAAAGTGTTGCTTGCATTGCTGGGGTAAGAAAATGAAGAGTGTCATCATTAGTGTAATATAGTTATAGCACCCATAAAGTTAGTGTAACTACTGTGGTTTTATTCTCATATCACTGAAAGCAGACCATGGTTCTATGCTCTTTACATTTTTTCCTTTAAGTGATAAACTTTAAATTACTCCTTAGACTATAGGTGGCTTGCTTTGTTTACTTGATGTATTTAGTCAGGTTCAGAAATATTTTGGTAACAAGTTAAGTGTCCTGTCATGATGAATTCATTTTATATGCATAGCAGAAAAACTGATCTGACTGAACTAATTTTCTATTAATGCTGCTCCCACATGTATTTCTTTAGACGTTCTGCTTTAATCAGAGATTAATTAGGAGTTAGTAGACACTTATTTTTTTTATAACATTGTTTTGGGATTTCAGACTGCAGTCATCCTTGGGGTCAGTTTGGGCCGAATTTATGGCTTTGCACTTAGAGCTCTACCAGAGATAAATGGAACTCTTACTGTTATTAGCTACTGTGGTAATAACTATCAATATGATGAAGATTGACTAAACAAGAGATTTTACTTTTTAAATAGTTTAGACAGACAGAGGATGAAAGGGGGAAGAGAGGTGGAGGTACCTATGTGGTACAGACTGGGCTTCTAAGTCCAAAATTTAGAACTTTAAAATCACCACTCAGGTGCTCCCTAGATCTAAACAGATTATGTGCTATTCTCTTTTCCTTAGAAGGGAGAGTTTTTGTGGCACTTAACTATATGCTCCTAAGCTTATGCCACACTGAATACCTAGATGTTAAATTTTGAGTACCAAGGTGTTTACCTCTACTATGTCCACGAAGCAGGCTTCCCACTGCCTAGCCTGCCTGTGAGACAGGGGCTGGGATCCATGCCTCTGTCTGCCAGCCGGCTGTTCTAAAGAAATGAGAAATAATTCACACTTGCTCTCTTTCTGTGGCTGAAAGATTATTTACTTAGTTCATGCAAAGTGGATCACATACATTCAGTAGGCAAAATTAAAAGTATATTGATGATCCAGTCAATTGTGTGCCTGAATCTTGTGTATGTATCTTGAGTTAGTTTTTTGTCTGTGTACCAGATATAGTCTTGTCTAGTAGCAAAGAACCCATCATGAGATAGTTACCTAAAAACCAAATGAGTCCCACTAAAAGTCTGCCAAATTTCATTTTACTATGCTGTATTTATACTAATTAATACCTGGATTAGCTGATTGAAAGTTAGCTCAAGCATATCTGCAAGGGCTCCATCTTACACCTTCATTTGTAGAGAATAATGAAACAGAATTATTTGTTTCATGGAAATCAGAAGAGGTAGAGGCATTCTTTCTCATCCATATTTTCTGCAGATTAACAACTTTATATTCAGTAAATTAATTTTTATGGATCACAGTTTTAGATGCCATGATACAGAGTGCTTAGTTGTCAGCTGATAACAACTCAGTTGTAAGCTTCTGAGTAACTTTTGCTATGTTTTTTTATATATATATATACATGTACACATCAAGATTATTCTAGAAGTTATGCCAGTGTACCAAAAAAGCTTAAGATCCTTGTAAACCTGATAATGTTTGTTCAACACTTTAGGAAAAGGTAGAAACAGGGCCTAGAGTCCAGTACCCAATGCAACTGGACATTTTGTTTCTGCAGCACAATAACTGACTCTGTGCCAGTTTACTATGAATTTTAAATATGAAATTCTGAAATATACTTGCAGTGCAAGCTTTTATTTGATTTTCCATTATTTTCTCCTTTTAGAAATGATAATTAGCTGCCTCTCTAGAGGCAGAAGAGCTAAAATACATTTGACTTGGTTGATGAGATATAAACCCACTTCAAATATGGAAATAATGTGCTATGATATACATCAGGGGAAAAAAACACCCTAATATGCTGTTTCTTGTGTGCGTGTGGCTGCCTCGCACAGCTCTAATTTACAGTCATTCATTCATTCTTTCAGTCTTCTCTACACAGACAGCAGAAACTTAGTCACAGTTTACTGAAAAAAATTTAAAATTTATGAAAATATGTATATATATGTAAAACCATTTTTATAATACTGAAGGTCGATTGTGAGACATACAGCCCAACCCTTTCCATAGCCTAGACTAGACTCACTGAGACTCAGGTTTCTCAGCAGGGAAGCCATACAATTCATTTTCAGAAATGGGACTGTTATCCTTCACTACATCATCCAACAATATATGAAGATCAATAATATACAGTGATTCAGCATGTGGTTAAGTGAAAGATCCAAAGAATTTGCCTAAACACAGATGCCTAGCATCATTTGAGATGCCACTGGATACCTTCCTGGCTTCCAGCTGCTGCTTCCAAAGGGCACAGGCCCCTGCAGGTCCTGTGTTGCATCTTGCAGCCCAGCAGCAATATATATTTGAGGGTACTTCAAGGGCATGAAACATCGATCTTTAGGTAACTGAACCTTATTCCAAGGTGCAGGATTCATTCTGAGATAATGTATATGTAAGTACCTATGTGATAGTAGGTAGTCATATAAGTTAATTAATTAAGCTTCCATATCAGACAGTAAAGGCTGAGGTGGTAGAGTATGGAGAGCAGTTCGGCTCACTATAAAAGTGATCCTAAAGTAAACACCATATTACTGCTTAGCTTGCTCTCTTGAATCCATCAACTGCATTTACTAGATCTTCATTGTCTACAATGTAAGCCTTGACATCCCATATGTCTGTAGACACTTTAATGTAGACACCTAAATATAAAAGTTTTAATCTTGAACTGTATCCTGCCCTAGATATTTACTCTTAGATGTTAACAGCTGAGCTAGTCACCCCAGGGTCATTTATAGTGAAAGAAAATTTTAGATCCATTTTAGAGTTCTGCTTTTGATTAGATGAAGTGCGTGTCAGCAGTACCTATTTCTCTCCTTTTACTGTAAAGGGACCCTGGGGTGTCTAGCTCAGCCATTAATATCTACTAGTTCCATGTTAGTGGTTCACCCAGTTTCTTTATGATTAGGATTGCTCACAATCTTAAATTTAATAACATTCTCAAATGCACTAGTATGCTAGAAAGTAGAATATGGAAAGTTAAAATATTTTTTCCTTGCCACAGAATTTGCAAGACCAAAAGGAGCTACTGGCTGCAAGCATGTTTTTGCTCTCTACTGTTTTTCTGACTTGAAAAATAACCTACTGAAATTTTTACTAGATTTTTACGTTTGATGTTAAATGATTAAAAAAACTTGTCAAAATACTACCAGCAACCAACCTTCCTCACAAAAGTAATAAACCCAAAAATGCTCTATTGATAAAATTTCCAACTGAAATTTAATCCTATTTAAAAGAAGTAAAAAAGTGTGAAAATTGTCAAAACTTTTTTGAAATTTGATTTCCAGTTCTATAGCAAAAATAATAAAAATTCAAGGCAAGAATATGCCTTCTATGAAGCAAAAAGCCCTCAGATCTTTATATTAATGTTTGTCTGAAGATATATGGTGCAATTTAGTTTCTTTCCTGCCTTATATTAAATTGAAACCACTCCCATTATACTTGACTGTGGTACTTCAGTATAGTAAAACGTTTGAAAATAACGATAACCAGGAAGCAACTTTATTAGTGAGGAAATTTACTATCTTCATGTGAAGTATGCATTCTGTACCTGAAGTAAATTGTACATTTGTGATTCACGAGTACTATTAAAATAATATTACTTGCAATAATAAGTAGTCATGTTAGAGAGAGAGGATGAAATTAGGGATCCTATTGATGCCAGGCTACGACAGATATTATACCAAGGGCAAAAGAATATAAAACTTTCTAATTTTATTAACTATTAAAATATTGTCTTCTAACATAAGAAATTGGACAAAAAGGTGAAGGATTAGTACTGGAGTGAGAGAGACGTGGAGCTCAGCTGAAGTAGCTGTGTAGCTTATCAAGATGTAAAACTGTACTTCACATCACTAGATGATCTTGCTTAGTTAGGATTTCTGTTCTTCCATTTCTACTAGCAGCAACTTACTGCCAATATTAATAAAAAAATGTGAAAAGAGTTTGGGTGGAAAAATTTCAAATGGCACCTACCTTGTTTTTCATGCACAGAAGAAGGGCTTTCTCACAGTATTTTTCTCACCCTGAGAGTCTCTTTGCATGCACAATTTACGTTACTTTTGAGAACCTTGCTGAAATAGGCGTCCCCATGATTTCTCAAGATGCATGTCTGAAAATGGAGGCACCTAAAATCATTCATTCACTCAAAAACTTAGGCTATCATAGGTATATATTATTTAATGTTCTTCTTATAGTGTTTGAGAATGATCACTGTGATGTTATATTAATAAGGAAGTTCTCAGTGACTATGATTTGACAAAAGTGTTTCCATAAAACTTTCAAAACACATAGCTTCAATTTTATTGCATTTCCTTGCAGAGTTAGCAGTGGAAAAGTTTCAAAATTGTAGTATTATATCAGAGGCAGAACTGGAAGGCTTTTAGAAATAAACCAGTCTCATTTACCTGTCTAAGTAAGATGAAATGGAAAAAAAACCCTGTATATTGTGACAAGCAATGTAGATTAAAAGAAATTATTTGGCATATAAAGTGTCATTTAAAACATAGATGAGGAGAGATTTTTAAAAACTACTGTAGGACAGAACTAGTGTGAATTGGCAGACCTCCATTGATTGCATTGGAACTTTGCCTATTACATTAGCTGAGGATCTGAGTTTATATGAGTTTTAACTTCACAGCATCCCTTAAATCACCAGGAATAAGATGCTTTAGTGACTCAGTAAATCAAGGCAAGATCAAATAATTATTAAAAAATAAATGAGAACTGTTCTTTAGTGCAATACAATTTTATTTTGAATAGCATTTCATACAAAGGCATCCCAAGATACTTTACAAGAAAAGCTATAAATAATACAATTATGTGGTTTAATAATAAATAATAGATTAAAAGCTGTTAAGGGTGTTGGAGAAACAGTTTCATCTTAGGTTTAGAATGGAATGAAGAGTTTGTGGGAAGAAACAGGGCAAGGATGATAGAGGAGGAAACACTCAACCCAAAATCTGAATAAAAGGACAAGGGGAAAAAAAAGGAATTTTCCTAGCTGAAGTCTTATATGCAAGAGAAACTATATTTCTTAACCCTCTGGAGAGTAGTCCAACTACCAGATTACAGACTGCTCAGGAAATGGGAACATTTTTGGGCCTCCTGATCAGAGATATTTTGCCTGGCAGAAAGAAGAGAGCATGGCCTGGGCAAATTTTATCATATTGAGCCTCGAGCAGAGCTTTATGTGGAGAAGAGAGTGTCCCGATCCAATGTCGGGGGAGGTTTCAATATGATCCCAAGAGCAAGATTAAGACACAAACGAGGTCAAATGCCACATATCCTAAACAACTTTTTGTTATCAAAAGTAAAAATTAGTAGCAATAAGATAGATCAGAACAAAGATAGAAATCAAGCAACCGTTCAGGGTAGAGTTGCAAGAATAGTCACCACCATGGATCTGCAGCGTCCCGGGGGTCTAAGTCTTTCGGTGTTTCAGTGGTGGGTGGTTGCGGCGGGATCGGCAGTGGGCGACATGGTCCGGGGTCCCCGGTGGACGACACCACCTGGGTCATCTTGGCAATCCCTTTTATTCTTGTTCAAGGGCTGTAGTTTCCATGGCAATGGCACGTTGCTACATTCCTGTGCTCAACTAAGTCTTGCACACAGAGCAGCCCCTGCAAACCAGAGGTCTCCATGGCCTTGCAAGCTGCTCTTATCATATTCAGAGCAATCTTTGAGACAAGTGTTCTCCAGTTCAGCCTCTCACACCACCCCGAGGCTCAAAGGTTGCTTCAGGACCCATGGTGGTTGTGAGAAAAGACAGTTATGTAGTCCCCCCTTCAGGCTCCAGAGGCTAGCTCAACTCGTGGTCATTGCCCTCCCAGAAGAGAACCTAGCTATGGCATCCACTCGGCCGAAAGCCATCGCCAGAAGAAACGTGGTGACCCAGACCGAGCCCCTACGCAAACATACATCTGTCCAGGTCTCTGGCTGCAGGGAGTGCCTGAGCCTGTCCCTTGTACAGGAGAGCAGCAAAGACGATGCCTGTGTGCACTGTGACCAGGTGGATGATCTGCTCAGCCTGGTGGCAGAGCTGAAGGAGGAAGTGGAGAGGTTAAGGAGTATCAGGGAGTGTGAGAGGGAGATAGATTGGTGGAGCCGCACCCTACCATCCCTGAGGCAAGGGCAGCACATGGAGGCTCCACAAGAAGTGGAGGATCCCCTGCCCTCTTGCCACCAGGCAGAAGGAGGGTACCCAGGCGACGGGGGGGAATGGACACAGGTCCCTGCTTGGGGCGCCAGGCGAATCCCTGCCCGGCCTCCCTCGCCTCAACCTTCCCAGTTGCCCTTACACAACAGATATGGGGCTCTGGAACTTGAGGGCCAGACAAACGAGGACGCAGATGAATGCCCATCCAGGGGGTTGCCCGAGGCGAGGCAGTCAGCCCCACGCATTACGACTGCCCCTGCTAAGAAAAAAAGGAGGGTAATTGTCATCAGTGATTCCCTTCTGAGGGGGATGGAGGGCCCAATTTGCCGGCCAGACCCATCCCACAGGGAAGTCTGCTGCCTCCCTGGGGCCCGGGTTAAGGACATTACTAGGAAGCTCCCTAGTCTGGTACAGGCCTCCCATTACTACCCGCTACTGGTTATACAGGCTGGCAGTGAGGAGGTTGCAGAGAGAAGTCCCGAAGCCATTAAAAGGGACTTCAGGGCACTGGGGCTACTGGTGGCAGGATTGGGAGCACAGGTAGTGTTTTCCTCGATCCCTTTAGTGGCGGGGAGGAATACTGAAGGGAACAGGAAAACTCATCGGATCAACACGTGGCTTAGGGGCTGGTGCCATCGGCAGAATTTTGGCTTCTTTGACCACGGGGAGATTTACACGGCACCGGGCCTGCTGGCGACGGACGGAGTTCAGCTGTCTCACAGGGGGAAAAGGATTCTCGCATATGAGTTGGCAGGGCTCATCGAGAGGGCTTTAAACTAGGTTTGAAGGGGGAAGGGAATAAACCCAGGCTCACTAGAGAAGAGCCTAGGGGCGGCACGCCAGTGTTGGGGGAGAAATCGGCAGCCCAGCTCAAGTGCATCTACACGAATACACGCAGCATGGGCAGCAAACAGGAGGAGCTGGAAGCCATTGTGCAGCGGGGTAGCTATGACTTAGTCGCCATCACGGAAACATGGTGGGATGAGTCTCATGATTGGAGTGCTGCAATGGATGGCTATAAGCTCTTCAGAAGGGACAGGCGAGGAAGGAGAGGCAGTGGGGTAGCCCTGTATGTTAGGGAGTGCTTTGACTGTCTAGAGCTCAATGGTAGTGATGATGAGGTCGAGTGCTTGTGGGTAAGGATGAGGGGGAAGGCCAACAAGGCAGATATCCTGCTGGGAGTCTGTTATAGACCACCTAACCAGGACGAGGAAGCAGACGAAATATTCTACCAGAGGCTGGCAGAAGTCCCCCAGTCGCTAGCCCTTGTTCTCGTGGGGGACTTCAACTTTCCGGACCTCTGCTGGAAATACAACACGGCAGAGAGGAAACAGTCGAGGAGGTTCCTGGAGTGTGTGGAAGATAACTTCCTGATGCAGCTGGTAAGCGAGCCCACTAGGGCAGGTGCCTTGCTTGACCTGCTGTTCACAAACAGAGAAGGGCTGGTGGGAGATATGGTGGTCGGAGGCCGGCTTGGGCTTAGTGACCGTGAAATGATAGAATACTCAATACTCAGTGAAGTAAGGAGGGGACCAGCAAAACCGCTACCATGGACTTCCGGAGGGCGGATTTTGGCCTGCTCAGGACACTGGTCAAGAGGGTCCCTTGGGAGAGTGTCCTGAAGGGCAAAGGGGTCCAGGAAGGCTGGACGTTCTTCAAGAAGGAAGTCTTAAAGGCACAGGAGCGGGCTGTCCCCATGTGCTGTAAGAAGAACGGGCGGGGAAGACGTCCGGCCTGGCTGAACGCGGAGCTCTGGCTGGGACTCAGGAAAAAAAGGAGAGCTTATCACCTTTGGAAGAAGGGGCAGGCAACTCACGAAGAGTACAGGGTTCTCGTTAGGTCGTGCAGAGAGGAAATCAGAAAGGCAAAAGCCCAGCTAGAACTCAATCTGGCACTGTCGTGAGAGACAACAAAAAACGCTTTTGCAAGTATATTAATGACAAAAGGAGAGCCAAGGAGAATCTCCATCCTCTATTGGATGCGGGGGGAACGTTGCCACCAAGGACGAGGATAAGGCTGAGGTACTCAACGCCTTCTTTGCCTCAGTCTTTAATAGTCAAAGCAGTTATCCCCAGGGTACTCAGCCCCCTGAGCTGGAAGACAGGGACGGAGAGTAGGATAAACCCCCCATAATCCAAGAGGAAGAAGTTAATGACCTGCTATGCCACCTGGACGTTCACAAGTCTATAGGGCCGGATGGGATCCACCCAAGGGTACTGAGAGGGAGCTGGCGGAGGAGCTTGCAGTCCTGGTTAACTGGGGAGGTCCCAGACAACTGGAGGCATGCCAATGTGATGCCCATCTACAAGAAGGGCCAGAAGGAGGATCCGGGGAACTACAGGCTGGTCAGCCTGACCTCGGTGACGGGGAAGATTATGGAGTGGTTCATTTTGAGGGCGCTCACAAGGCATGTACAGGACAACCAGGGGATCAGGCCCAGCCAGCACGGGTTCATGGAAGGCAGGTCCTGCTTGACCATCCTGATCTCCTTCTATGACCAGGTGACCCACATAGTGGATGAAGGAAAGGCTGTGGATGTGGCCTACCTGGACTTCAGTAAAGCCTTTGACACTGTCTCCCACAGCATTCTCCTAGAGAAGCTGGCGGCTCACGGCTTAGACAGGTGCACTCTTTGCTGGGTAAAAAACTGGCTGGACGGCCGAGCTCAGAGAGTTGTGGTGAACGGAGTTAAATCCAGTTGGCGGCCGGTCACGAGCGGTGTTCCCCAGGGCTCAATACTGGGGCCGGTCCTGTTCAATATCTTTATCAATGATCTGGATGAGGGGATCAAGTGCTCCCTCAGTAAGTTTGCAGATGACACCAAGTTGGGTGGGAGTGTTGATCTGCTCGAGGGTAGGAAGGCTCTGCAGAAGGAACTGGACAGGCTGGATCGATGGGCTGAGGCCAACTGTACGAGGTTCAACAAGGCCAAGTGCCGGGTCCTGCACTTGGGCCACAACAACCCCATGCAACGCTACAGGCTTGGGGAAGAGTGGCTGGAAAGCTGCCCGGAGGAAAAGGACCTGGGGGTGCTGATTGACAGGCGGCTGAACATGAGCCGGCAGTGTGCCCAGGTGGCCAAGAAGGCCAATGGCATCCTGGCCTGTATCAGAAATAGTGTGGCCAGCAGGAGCAGGGAGGTGATCGTGCCCCTGTACTCGGCACTGGTGAGGCCGCACCTCAAGTACTGTGTTCAGGTTTGGGCCTCTCGCTACAAGAAGGACATGGAGGTGCTGGAGCGTGTCCAGAGGAGGGCAACGAAGCTGGTGAAGGGCCTGGAGCACAAGTCTTATGAGGAGCGGCTGAAGGAACTGGGGTTGTTTAGTCTGGAGGAGAGGAGGCTGAGGGGAGACCTCACTGTGCTCTGCAACTACCTGAAAGGAGGTTGTAGCGAGGTGGGTGTTGGTCTCTTCTCCCAAGTAACTAGCGATAGGACGAGAGGAAATGGCCTGAAGTTGCGTCAGGGGAGGTTTAGATTGGACATTAGGAGAAATTTCTTTACTGAAAGAGTGGTCAGGCCTTGGAACAGGCTGCCCAGGGCAGTGGTTGAGTCACCATCCCTGGAAGTATTTAAAAGACATGTAGATGAGGCGCTTAGGGACATGGTGTAGTGGGCATGGTGGTGTTGGGTTGATGGTTGGACTCGATGATCTTAGAGGTCTTTTCCAACCTTAATGATTCTATGATTCTATGAAAAGGCCAGAAAAGAGCATTTCATACAATCTGCACTACTGACGGTGTAGTTTGGTGCACAGTGTGAATTTGTTTTACACCGTCGGGTGAAACAGTAGTCACAAATTGCATACTGGTTACAACACGTTGAATTAACTATATAAAACATGGAATAACACATAGTAAAAACAACAACATGGCAAAACTACATAACAAATAAAATAAAACTCGTTTAACCCATGGACCGCCTGGGAGCCAGGAGAATGGATCAAATTCCCAACCCTTCCAGGTTTGAACGGGAACATGGGCCAGTTTTCGTATTGCTGCTGTAATTTGTTTAACGATTTTGCCACTATCATCAATTTTTAAAGAACAGTTGGAGTCCTTAAGTTTACCACAGACGCCCCCTTCGGCTAGCAGGTAATCGAGAACCATACGATGTTGGTATATCGCTGTTCGCATTTGGGTGGTGTCGTGGTTTAACCCCAGCCAGCAAAAATAAACGCCACGCAGCCGCTCGATCACCCCCCCCCGGTGGGATGGGGGAGAGAATTGGGAGGGCACAAGTAGGAAAGCTCCCGGGTTGAGATAAAAACAGTTTAATAATTGAAATAAAACTAAGTAGAACAGTAATAATAACAGTGAGAACAACAACAATAACAGAATACACAAAGCAGGCAATGCACAACAGAACCGCTCACCGACCGCCGACCGCGTGTCACGAACGGGGGGCGAGCCCCCCCCCACACCTGGTTTTTATACTGAGCATGATGTCACATGGTATAGAATACCCCATTGGCCAGCTGGGTCCACCACCCCGGCTGTGCTCTCATCTCCCGGTGCAAGCATCACCCAGCAACAGCCAAAGCATCAATGGGCCATCAACGCTCCTTTCACACCGAACCCAAAACACAGCACACCCCCCAAGCTACTGGGAAGAAAGTTAACCCTGTCCCAGCTGGAACCAGGACAATATCCACCCCTTATTCTATACCATCCACATCATGCCCAGGTCTCACATTTTCCATACATTCCAATTAGTCACCGCTCCTTTTCCCTGCCTTTTGATATATACGCACACAGAGATATCATTCCCTTAGTCCATGGGCCATCCCTCTAAAACGTCCGTTGAGTTCATTTAGTCCATGACTTCGGGTTCCACCTGTCGTAACAGTCTTGCAGGGCAGGAGAGATGGTGTGTGGTGTTGGGCTTTTGCATGCGGAGGCCAGTTCTGGGCGCTCGTCTGGTTCTATCATTGTTGCACCTTGCTCAGTTTCATCGGCGTTCATCCTAAATTAATCTGGGTGATTCTTACTGTAATACTGTTAATATGGCATATGGTAACCATAGAAGTGATGACATACAGTACCATGTAATAACTAACATCGTACAATTCAGTTCATTGGCTATTTTCACCCAAAATTAAATCCCCCTGAGGTACACACCGGACTTCCCCATCCTTTCTCATCACCCACCAAGTGCACCCAGGTCCTTGAGCAAAAGCAATCCCACGGATGGGTTTTCCCTTGCCAGAGGCAGGAGCAACCCAGACTGTCTTCCCCAGCATATTTCTCATATGCACGACAGGGACTTTATCCCCCTCTACAGCACGTAAGGGTTTGGATTGGGCAGGGCCAGCTCGAGTGACAGATCCCCTAGTGTTCACTAACCAGGTGGCCTTTGCTAAATGTGTGTCCCAATGCTTGAATGTCCCACCACCCATTGCCCTCAGTGTTGTCTTTAGCAGCCCGTTGTATCGTTCAATTTTCCCAGAGGCTGGTGCATGGTAGGGGATGTGATAGACCCACTCAATGCCATGCTCTTTGGCCCAGGTGTCTATGAGGGCGTTTCGGAAGTGAGTCCCGTTGTCTGACTCAATTCTTTCTGGGGTGCCATGTCGCCACAGGATTTGCTTTTCAAGGCCCAGGATGGTGTTCCGGGTGGTGGCATGGGGCACAGGATATGTTTCCAGCCATCCTGTGGTTGCTTCCACCATGGTGAGCACATAGCGCTTGCCCTGTCGGGTTTGTGGGAGCGTGATATAATCAATCTGCCAGGCCTCCCCATATTTATACTTCAACCATCGTCCTCCATACCAAAGAGGCTTTACTCGCTTGGCTTGCTTGATTGCAGCGCATGTTTCACATTCGTGGATAACCTGTGCAATAGTGTCCATGGTTAAGTCCACCCCTCGATCACGAGCCCATCTATATGTTGCATCTCTCCCTTGGTGGCCTGAAGTGTCATGGGCCCACCGAGCTATAAATAATTCACCTTTATGTTGCCAGTCCAGATCTACCTGAGCTACTTCGATCTTGGCAGCCTGATCCACCTGCTGGTTGTTTTGGTGCTCTTCACTGGCCCGACTCTTGGGTACGTGAGCATCTACGTGTCGTACTTTTACAGTCAGGTTCTCTACCTGGGCAGCAATATCTTGCCACAATGCGGCAGCCCAGATGGGTTTACCTCTGTGCTGCCAGTTGTTCTGCTTCCACTGCTGCAACCACCCCCACAGGGCATTCGCCACCATCCATGAGTCAGTATAGAGATAGAGTACTGGCCATTTTTCTCGTTCGGCAATGCCCAAGGCCAGCTGGATGGCTTTCACCTCTGCAAACTGACTCGATTCACCTTCTCCTTCAGCAGTTTCTGCAACTTGGCGTATAGGACTCCATACAGCAGCCTTCCATCTCCGATGTTTTCCCACAAGGCGACAGGACCCATCCGTGAACAGGGCATATTGCTTCTCGTTTTCTGGTAGTTTGTTATATGGTGGGGCCTCTTCAGCACGCATCACCTCCTCCTCTGGGGATATTCCAAAATCTTTGCCTTCTGGCCAGTTCGTGATCACCTCCAAGATTCCTGGGCGACTGGGGTTTCCTATTTGGGCCCGTTGTGTGATCAGCGCGACCCACTTACTCCACGTAGCATCGGTTGCATGATGTGTAGAGGGGACGCTCCCTTTGAACATCCAGCCCAGCACCGGCAGTCGGGGTGCCAGGAGGAGCTGTGCTTCAGTGCCAACCACTTCCGAAGCAGCTTGAACCCCTTCATATGCTGCCAATATCTCCTTCTCAGTTGGAGTGTAGCGGGCCTCGGATCCTCTGTATCCCCGACTCCAGAACCCTAAGGGTCGACCTCGAGTCTCCCCTGGTGCTTTCTGCCAGAGGCTCCAGGTAGGGCCATTCTCCCCGGCTGCGGTGTAGAGCACATTCTTCACATCTTGTCCTGCCCGGACTGGCCCAAGGGCTACTGCCTGAACTATCTCCTGTTTAATTTGCTCAAATGCTTGTCGTTGCTCAGGGCCCCATCTGAAGTCGTTCTTCTTCCTGGTCACGTGATAGAGAGGGCTTACGATCTGACTGTAATTTGGAATATGCATTCTCCAAAAGCCCACAACGCCTAAGAAAGCTTGTGTTTCCTTTTTGTTAGTTGGTGGAGACATGGCTGTTATTTTATTGATCACATCTGTTGGGATCTGACGACGTCCATCTTGCCATTTTATTCCTAAAAACTGGATCTCCTGTGCAGGTCCCTTGACCTTACTTCGTTTTATTGCAAAGCCGGCCTTCAGAAGGATTTGGACTATTCTCTCCCCTTTCTTGAAAACTTCCTCTGCTGTGTTGCCCCACACGATGATGTCATCAATGTATTGCAGGTGTTCTGGAGCCTCACCCTGTTCCAGTGCGGTGTGGATCAGTCCATGGCAAATGGTAGGGCTGTGTTTCCACCCCTGGGGCAGTCGGTTCCAGGTGTACTGGACACCCCTCCAAGTGAAAGCAAACTGTGGCCTGCACTCTGCCGCCAAAGGGATGGAGAAGAATGCATTAGCGATATCAATGGTGGCGTACCACTTGGCTGCCTTTGACTCCAGTTCGTATTGAAGTTCCAGCATGTCCGGCACGGCAGCACTCAGTGGCGGCGTCACTTCGTTCAGGCCACGGTAGTCTACTGTTAGCCTCCACTCTCCATTGGACTTTCGTACTGGCCATATGGGACTGTTAAAGGGTGAGCGAGTCTTGCTGATCACTCCTTGGCTCTCCAGTCGACGAATCAGCACATGGATGGGGATCAAGGAGTCTCGGTTGGTGCGGTATTGCCGCCGGTGCACTGTTGTTGTAGCGATCGGCACCTGTTGTTCTTGGACCTTTAACAACCCCACAACAGAAGGATCCTCTGAAAGACCGGGCAAGGTGGACAGCTGTTTAATTTCCTCCGTCTCCAGGGCAGCTATACCAAAAGCCCACCGGTACCCTTTTGGGTCCTTGAAATACCCTCTCCTGAGGTAGTCTATGCCAAGGATGCACGGAGCTTCTGGGCCAGTCACAATGGGGTGCTTCTGCCACTCATTCCCGGTCAGGCTCACTTCCGCCTCCAACACAGTTAACTCTTGGGATCCCCCTGTCACTCCAGAAATACAAATGGGTTCTGCCCCTTTATAGCCTGATGGCATCAGGGTACACTGCGCACCGGTGTCTACGAGAGCCTTATATTCTTGTGGATCTGATGTGCCAGGCCATCGAATCCACACAGTCCAGTAAACCCGGTTGTCCCTTTCCTCCACCTGGCTGGAGGCAGGGCCCCTCTAGTCCTGGTCATCATATTCGCTATCTACTTCTTGTAAGTATGAGTCAGAAGTCCCTTTGTTAAGGTCGGAAGTGGAATCAGCCCTTCTACTCTGTCTGGGGAACTCACTGGAGATCGGAGCAGCGGTTTTCGTGGAAGAACCCCCTTTTGTGGTTGTTTTCCCTTGCAACTCATGTACCCGTGCCTGTAGGACTGAGGTAGGTTTTCCATCCCACTTCCTCATGTCCTTTCCGTGGTCACGCAGGTAAAACCACAGGGTGCCCCGGGGTGTGTACCCACGATGTCTCCTCTCTTGAGCAGAGGGACGTTTGCTCCTAATGGCTGAGACGCTGGCCCGTGCAGGGGGGAAGCAGGACATATCCTCTTTGAGTTGCTGGACCTCCTGAGACAGTTTCTCCACAGCAGAGACACAGGCCCGTAGGGAGGAAGAGAGACTTTCTTCATATTGCCGGAGTTGGCCAGCCAGTTCATCCACTGTTTGTTCCTCTCCATCTCTCCAGGTCATTACTGCCAATGAGTTTGCATGTGACGCTGGTGCGCTCCGTACAAACTTCCGCCACATGGGTCGGGTGCATTTGACCTCATCTGGGTCTTTGGATAACTGCTCGTTGTTCAGGTCATCATAAATCACTTCCAGCACGGCTAATTCTCTCAGGTACTGGATACCTCTCTCCATGGTGGTCCACTTGCCTGGGTGGCATATAACATCTTCCTTGAAGGGATACCTTTCCTTCACACCTGACAGGAGTCGCCTCCAGAGGCTGAGGACTTGTGCCCCTTGTCCAATTGCTTTGTCAATGCCCCCTTCCCTAGAAAGGGATCCCAGCTGCTTGGCTTCCCTACCCTCTAATTCCAGGCTACTGGCCCCGTTATCCCAGCATCGGAGCAGCCAGGTGACAATGTGCTCCCCTGCACGACGGCTGAAGTCTTTTCGCATATCTCGCAGCTCACCCAGAGATAGGGATCGGGTGGTCACCATCTCATTTACGGGTTCTGCCTCCTCCTCCTCCTGTTCTCGTGATGGCCCTGGTTCATCTTCATCCCTTACTAGATGAGCTGATTTTCTTGTGCATTTTCTTTTTTGTATCGGGGCGACTGATACCGGTGTGGGTTGGTTCTCTGTCGCAGGGGGCGGAATAGCTGCTGTGCTTGCCCTGGGGGGTGAGGGAGCCGCTGTGCTTGCCGTGGGGGGTGGGGTAGCCGCAGGGCCTGTTGCTTTGTCATCAGCTGCAGAGACGTTTCCTTCCCCTTGGGGGTTCTGAGTGGTGTTAAACAGGGCTCGGTAGGCGTGGGCTAGGCCCCAGCACATTGTAGTGATTTGCGTCTCCCTGGAATGGCCAGGGTGACAGCATACTTCTTCCAAATATTCTACTAATTTTTCAGGGTTCTTCACTTGTTCAGGGGTAAAGTTCCAGAACACTGGGGGTGCCCATCGCCCTAGGCATTTGCCCATGCTATCCCACTCGCCCTGCCACTCATAACTATCCAACCTTGGGGCAGATCTCTGGATGACATTCTTAAATTGCTTACTAACCTTGGAGAAAACCGCAACAATATTCCCAAGGAGTACCAAGAGATATATCTTAACTACCCAGGGATGTTCAAGGTACTGGCAAGTTATTTTAACAAAGGAGATGAAGGTAGCGAGGGTGCCATTCTCTATTTCCTCCATAAAAAATCTCTCGGAGGAAAAGGTATAATTGCTAATGGTCTCCATGAGGTGGTACCCGAAATGCAGAAACGGCTTCATTACGAATCCCAAATACCAAATAACCCCCAATGCCAGCGTTTTAGTAACAAATCTCCCAGGCAAAACATCATTAATCACGGCAGAGCACAACAGACTACAAAACCCAACTCCAATTTTTAACAGGTACAGTAAAAACAAGAGCATGGTGCAGAACAAACGAATATGTTACCAGATATAAATTCCTTAATATGTTCTAAATAATCTGTCGTTATCTCAACCCTTCGTGCCCCACGTTGGGCGCCAAAAAGGACTGTCGTGGTTTAACCCCAGCCAGCAAAAATAAACGCCACGCAGCCGCTCGATCACCCCCCCCCGGTGGGATGGGGGAGAGAATTGGGAGGGCACAAGTAGGAAAGCTCCCGGGTTGAGATAAAAACAGTTTAATAATTGAAATAAAACTAAGTAGAACAGTAATAATAACAGTGAGAACAACAACAATAACAGAATACACAAAGCAGGCAATGCACAACAGAACCGCTCACCGACCGCCGACCGCGTGTCACGAACGGGGGGCGAGCCCCCCCCCACACCTGGTTTTTATACTGAGCATGATGTCACATGGTATAAAATACCCCATTGGCCAGCTGGGTCCACCACCCCGGCTGTGCTCCCCCCTCCCGGTGCAAGCATCACCCAGCAACAGCCAAAGCATCAATGGGCCATCAACGCTCCTTTCACACCGAACCCAAAACACAGCACACCCCCCAGGCTACTGGGAAGAAAGTTAACCCTGTCCCAGCTGGAACCAGGACAGGTGGCCTGGTCTGCTAATAGATCCAGGGCATGGGCCGTCTTGTTAGTAATAATCTCTAGAATGGCTTGCAACCAAATAATACGATTTAAATTATAGACAGGTTCTCAAGCACCGCTAACCCACTCGTTGGGGTTCCAGATGACAGGTCCATGATGTTGTATGATATGTTGAGGGGTCCATTCATCTTTACTCCAGGTTTGACCACTTCCACTTGTTATAGAGGTATCAATGGATCGCCGATTTTGACTGAGATCATCATATAACTTAACACCCAACCCGCCACCACCGTTCTCTGGGAGTAAAAAGAGTAAGGGGCGAATTAGCCCCACATAACATACCCCAGTCCAATTTTTGGGCAATTGCTTGTATGCGTGATGTCCACAGATCCAGTAATGACCTTTCAGTGCCCAGGTACCATTTTCAAACAAACCTGTGGGGGTCCGTGGTAATTGGAAATATGTAGCATTACCTGCTCCGAGTGGATGGTTTAATGGTAGGGGTACGTTGTTGCCAGGTATCTTGTAAATGGAACAGGACCAAGAACCAGTGACATTACTCCAAGAACAATTTTCAGCAGCACCGGTAATGATTTTCGTGCAATTGATAGGAGACGAATAGGAAGGAAATATTTTCCGGTGCCCGGTCTCATTTACCCAGACCCATCCCAGCTCACGAGGTACAAAAGGTTCATTACTGTAGTTAAGCATTGTCTTACAGACCTCAATGAAGCAATGGTTTCCATATGTATAGGTCCAATTATATTTGCTATTTCCCGCAAAAACACCACCCTCCTGTGTTCGATTTAGACAATATTCACCTCAGGCCAGGTATTGTACCGTCCAGGGCTGTGTGTCCTCACTCCAGCAGGAATCATTTTTGATCTCACTGTAATTACTCACTAACCATTTAGGGGAAGGGGGAATGGAGGTCCATGGTCATCTTTCCAGACCAAATTGCCCTCCATATACCCAACAATTGGTAAGATTAAAGGTATAGCTATTCGTTGACCTAAAGCAATAAATTCATTTTGCCATGATGAGTCAGAAAGGAGGGAGAAGGAGCTTCCCCAGATACTAAAGACGGTGATAATGGTCGACCAAAACATTGTTCATGATGGTATATCAGACACCCTTTAACAACGAAATCACCGACAAAACCATGCAGGCAATCAGCAGCTTCACGTATTCCTTCTGTCTGGCTTCGGAGCCTCCACCTGAAAAAGAAAAGAAAGCAAACTCGGTCCGTTTCAAGGGACTGGAGGCAGGTTATCGTTAGAAAGGTGGAATAATCCACCTTGCATTAATCTTGTGTTCCTTCCCGTGAGCGTCTTTTGCCTTCCAGGCATACTTGTTCATTGGAGTTTCCAGTACCAGGGGTACAGTTCCCACAGCGGGGAGTTCAACCAAAACTGGTTGGCCCAGAAAATGCGACAGATTTTTAGGATGATCAGGGCCGTATGAGGCTGGCATAATGGTCGGGGCCTTCGGACAGAATGCAGTGATTTTTGGGCATCCGTTTATAGCCCAACGAGTATTGACACCAGTCACTGCATCCCAGAGTCATTCAGCCCATCCTGGCTTGTGCGGTTTAAGAAAGCACTTCAAGAAGCCATTTGTTCTTTCCACAACCCCATCTGCCTGTGGGTAATATGGAGTGTGATGTACCCACGAAATTCCCTCGTGAGCTGCCCAGTCTTGGACTATTCTGGCAGTAAAGTGGGAACCATTATCTGATTGAATCGATTGCGGTTTGGGGAAGGTGCCAAACCACCCCTTCAGAGCTTTCACTGTGTTTTCCGCTGTTGCTCTAGCAGATGCTCTGGCTTGGACTAGCCCCGACACTATCTCTACTCCAACCAATACATAATGCTTACCTTCTGATTTCCGGAAAGGGCCGATATAGTCCACCTGCCACGTCTCCCACAGGCCTTTTCCCTCCCTCAGGAGCAGGGGGTCATCCTCCAGGGGATATCTTTCTAAGCGGGTACGACATTGTTCGCAAGCAGACACACAAGTCTTACATTTTTCCCTAGTAACTGGCCAGCCTCGGGCTTGGGCCTCACAATAGAGGTCCTTGGCTCCTGAGTGTTTCCTCTTTACATGTAGCCACTCTAGCAACCGTTCCCAATTTTCTGCTATTTGGGTGTTCTGCAGGGGTGCCAGTTGGGCTAGTTCATCAACTTTGCCATTCCACTGGCTCACAGGGGTACCATCTTGTTGGTGTGAAGCCACCCAGCCCACTGCAAATTTTCCTTGCCTAGCAATAGTCAGAATGTCTTGCCATTTCTCCTTCTGCCATGCAGGTATCCTATTGACCTCCCACTCGTTCTGTTCCCAAAACAGAAGCCATTCCGTGCAGCCTTTAAATACAGCATAAGAATCAGTATAAATATATACAGGAGAAACAGATTGGGCCTCATGTTGAAAAACACTCCACACTGCAAGTAGTTCCCCTACTTGAGCACTACCTTCCCCTTTGGTAATTATTTGTTCATTGATGTCTACATGGAGTGCCACAGCTCGATATTTCCAGGTTTTTCCTTCCCGTTTGGAAGAAGCGTCAGTAAACCAAACATTGTGCAACTGCCCGGAAAATGGAGCGGCAACTTGTATTACAGGAGGGAGTTCACTTGTTTCCCTATCTGGGCCCGTCTCTGCCTGAATGGTTAACAACCTCAGATACCATGAAGATGTCTCAGTAATGTTCTATCTGCGCATACCATTTTCACACAGAGGCTCTCTGGGCCACCTCCTCAGGGGGTGGAGTTCCTGCCAAAACTGTTTTAATTACTTTAAATTGGCCTCTGAGCACTATTGGTTGTTGTCGGATAGTTCGTTCAGCCTCTTTCAAGGCTAAACTGACCACAAACAAACCCTTTTCCCAAGCTGTATATCTTTTTTCAACATCTTTAAAACTGCGAGAATAGAATCCAATAGGTCGAGTGGGTCCTTCAGGGCCCTTTTGCCACAAATGTATCGATAGCCTGGTTTTGGCAAATCCCCATTTGATATGGACTGGGTCTGTAGGGTGAATAGGACCCAGAGCTTGATGGGCAGTTGCTTCAAACACCAGCAACTGCAATGCCTCCTCATGGGGCTCAGTCCATTCCCACTGGGCCCCTCTTCGCAACAAGTCATATGGGGGTCTTGCAATAATTGAAAAATCAGGAATGTGTTTTCTCCAAAACACAAGCAGCCCCAGCACATGCTGTAAATCCTTTTTTGACTCTGGCATCTTAATCTGATCTAGCGAGGAGAGGGTGTCAGGTGGGATACATGTCATTCCTCCCTGCCACCAGATCCCTAAAATCTTTACTTCACTCGAGGGTGTTTGTGTTTTCTCAGGCGGAATCTTCAGTCCCAAACTTTCCAGATGGGAAATTATATTATCTTGGGTTGTCTGAACCCTTTCTACCTCATCCCCTCCCACAAGAATATCATCAATATATTGGTAAATACTGACCCCCTTCTCTACCTGAACTCTTTCCAGCTCCTGTGCCAGCGCATGGTGGGCTAATGTGGGGGAGTGCCTATATCCCTGCGGCAGTCGGGTGAAAGTAAATTGCTGACCTTCCCAAGTAAAAGCAAAACGATCTTGGTCCTCAGGTTGTAGGGGGACCATAAAAAACATGTCCTTAACGTCCACCGTCTCCATGATCGGGTGGGCTCGTTCCTGGATTGTAGCTTTAAGCTCAGCAATATTCGGTACTGCAGCTGTCAATGGACCAGTGTTTGCATTAAGTCTACGATAACCTACGGTCAGCCTCCACTTGCCATTGGGTTTTCATACTGGCCACATCGGGGAGTTAAAAAGGGAGTGGGCTGGAACCATGATGCCCTGTTCTTTTAAATCCTCTAACACAGGCGTTATTCCCTCTCTGGCCCCCAAGGGTATCGGGTAAGGCTTAACATTCGTAAGCTTTGAAGGGGGAAGTGGCGGCGCGGCTTGTAGCGGCCGAATGTCTATTGTTGGAGAGCTAAACGACCACTGCCTCCCTTTATTATCAATCCAGGTTGTCCCTTTCAGAACATCAAGTCCCAGGAGGTTGAGTGGAAATTCTCCCACAACCATTTCCACCGTGGTGGCAATATCTTCTCCTGACAATCGTAGGTTGACTGTTGCTAACGTCTGTGGCTGAACATTGCCAAATGCATCTGCTACGAACAGCCTCTGTTCAGAAAATTTAACCCCACAGTTAGTAGCATCCTGTGTTTTGATAGCTGAAATTTGAGCCTCAGTATCTACTAAAAATATGACCAGGATTTGTTTTGGCCCCACAAAGCTTGTAATTAGTAAGTCACCCCGGCCATTTTCAGTGAGCCACCTGATAAATACCCAACCTTTGCCCCCCGCTCACCACCGGAAGGCGAAGGATCTAGTTTTCCGCCGAATATAGGGGGACGCTTGTTTCTGATAAGTCAACTAAAGAGGGTGCACTTGGGGTGGTATTTTTAGAACCCGTCTCTTTATCTGCCAATTTATCGGGCCATTCAGACACCAGTTTTTCTAACTTGTCCATCGGCAATCCATCCTTTAAGTCACACGGGATCCCCTTTTGCCATCTCTTTGACCACAGACTATTGCACTTATTTGGGATATCCCTCCCTCCAGGTGGTTTAGTGAGAGGTGTTCTTCTGTCACCTCCAGGGCGTGAAACCATCTTTACTTCAGCTCGTCTCAGGCCTCTAGAGTCTGTTTTAGTGGCTGGAAGGTTTACGGGGCCGTACTTGTGCCCATAATTGATCAATTCTTGGGTGACCTCCCCCGAAGTCCACATTTTCCTATCTGGGGACCGGCAGTGCCGATCGGGCGTAAGTCCTTCTAAAGCAGCTGCAACTCTTTCGCCCTGAGGCATTGCCTGTATTTTCCCCTGTAACTGTATACTAATTGGCTTTAAGGGATCGGGGAGTCCCCTTATAAGGGGAGCCATTCGCTCAGGATCTACAGGCATCATCATCGAGGACTCCTGCCTAGGCTCTAGCTTTCGATCATACATCATCTGCAAGCAAGCTGCCTTACGCACACTTTCCACCAATTGATCAACAGTCCCCGTGATTGCGAGGGGATCCGCCCTCTCCAAGGGGTTCAAACCCCTCCGCTCAATATGCTGCCCGCTGGGTTAGAGACCAAGGGGCGCGGTAATTCCCAGTAGTTAAAAATACTCCCAGTCCCCGATACCCCTCTGCCTCATTTTCACTTAACAAAATCTGACTCCCCCCAGATAACAATACTATCCACACATACTCCGTCTCGGACTCCCTAGGGGTTCGACCAAAGTCCTTTTTTAACTTTGCCAACTCGGGGGCGGTATAGGGGACCTCCTTGGTTGTAACTTGGGGAACTGATCCTGATCATCATCATAAATATACTCGATCTTAACCAAGGGTCGCAGCAAGAGTGGTCCTAATTTCTCTACTTTTTCTCTTGCTGCCTGCAAGTCGTTAAAAGGATAACCAGTTTCCGATCTGGAGGGTATTTCCTTGTGGGCAGTGCCCGCAAGGAGTTGCTCCTTAAGAGCAATCTGCACATCTTTCACCTGGTCTCTCTCTCCTTCAAGCTGTTCTTTTAATTCCACCACTTGCCCCTGAAGGGACCGAAAGAGGTTTTGGAGGAATTCAACAATTTGAGATTCCTCAACGTGACAGCGCTCCCTCGCCTTTACAGCAGCGTCTAAACTGGCACCGAGAACAGCTCAAACAATCGCTTTTCCTCTTCCAGATCTCACTCTCGCATCCTTTTGCAAAGCACTCGTTTGATCAACCACACTCTGCAAATTATACCAATTTCCCTGAGCCCAGTCCACTTCGGGTACAGAGGGTCCGCACATCATATTTTTCCAAAAACTCAAACAAAACTTCTCTCCCCGAAGGGACAGTTTTAGTATCACTCATCTTATATAAAGCGGGGAAGCGGTCGTCTCAGGAAGGCAGCACGTAAGTTTCAAACACAGACCCACACCCCTTACTTTCCTGAGAGGTCTCACATAAACCAGTACGGCACTCTCGTCTCAAGCGATCCTGTCTGTGATGCCAATTTAAATGTCCTGATCCAATGTCAGGAGAAAAATGCAAAACTTTTGACTTCCGACAATGGCATCGATTGTGTTAAGCTAGGAAAAAAAAAACCTTTTGTGACAAATCATGAAGTTTTTTTAAAAAAAACTGTAAGGATTTTTTTTTATATACCTGGACAGTTACCAGGGACTGGTGAAAGAAGGCCTTGTTTTAATTTATGGCCTGAAGAAATAGACTCTGTACTTGGAAATATCCTATGTACCAGGCCAGCTATTGTGCAGGTTCATCGTTTCTTTCCTCCAAGGCAGACAAACTGAGTAAAATAAAATAATTTTAAAAATCCTTACATATAGGACTCCAGAAGTCTTCTGAAATAGTGGAAGTAAGTAGATAACAATACCGAAGAAAATTAACCCTCTATGACTAGAATGGAACAAACATTATCTATTATACTCAGATATTGGCAATGTATGCACACATTCACTATACAAATATATACAATAATACAATAGCATATAGCCATATGCTATGATAGATACACTTCAGCTGTTATGTTGAGCCTTTTCATTATAAATATACAGTGGCTGTTCACCAATAGTGTCAAATATGTTGATTCAAAATTGTAAAATGTTAAGCATTTTCACTAAAAAGGGATTTGCAGTCACATCGTTATCTAAAAACAAACACCTGTTTTAGGGAAGATGATAAAAGAAAGAGAGAACTTTAAGGAAGTATGCATATAAAATTATTCTAATATGTTACTGGGGGTCTCCAGATCCACTTTGTTCTGCACAAAGATTAGTATGGAAGTATTCAAAGGATGGCATGAATCAGATATGGTACTAGTGTATATTTGGGCCCTCACAAGCTTAAGGATGTCTCTCAGCCCCATGTTGAACAACTTGCACAGCTACCTTACAAATTAAGGTCTTCCACTGCCCTTGAGAGCTCACTTGCCTGCCCTTCAAAATGGTCTTCATGGCCCTTCCCATCTTCTTTATATGTATTTATATTTAAATTCAAATTTACTTTTTAAATTAAGTTATACTAATCTATCATTTAACAGAGTACTTTGGCAGGTCATGACAAAGGATTTTCTTATTGTTTATACTCTCTGATGCAAAGTTTGTAATATTAATGCCTTCTTGTTATTTGGAATTATTTTTCTTCCTAAAAGTGCCAAAGGCAACAAAAGAAAAGTACACTTCTAATGCTAAAATACTGTACAAAAAAGATTTTATATGTAACTACTGTAACAAAAGCTCTTTTCCCTGTGGAAAAAACCTATTTCCCTTACCTGACAAACATCACTTCCATATACTTGTTATTCCTGCACGTTCTAGTGATTAGTTGGGTGGCTGTGAGAGTTATTTGCATCTTTCTTCCCTGCTACAGCATTGTTGCCTGGGGAGAGTTGGAAACCTTGGTTAATATTAATGAAATAATTTGGGACATGGAGCAGTGCACTAACTTCTGCTGCCTGAGCAGGAATATTACTCCTCATTAAAGCTTGTGGAATTTCATCTCACATTCAATTACAGATGCCTAAAAACTGTTTTCCAGGCAATCTATGCTCCTTAGACAAGAGAAAAGGGGGAGGAAAGGATCTGATTCCCCCCTGGGATTTGCTGCTCTCTTTGCATATAATACTGCCAACCAGCTGGGAGATTTTGCTAAGTGACTTGTTGGTCAGAGAGATGTCGTATTGAGAGATGATGAATGACTCTGGGCTTCTGCTCTAAGATCTAGCAGAAATAATGCAGTAGTCTCAAAGGAATATTGGAAGTTGTATCTGTAACAGCTTCAGAAAAGCAGCCACATTTATAATGTTGTTCTAAATTCTAGACAAGTAAAAGTCCTGTTTTGTTTTTTTTTTGAGAGCATAACATTTTGTACACTGTTAACCCTTTTGAATATGAATCTAATGGGGTTGCCTTTGTTCAGTGAAAGGCTGCAGGGGATGGAAGTTCAGGAGGAAGAGGAGAAGCAGACAGGTCATACACCACTTAGGCCAGTTGATTTTTTATGCCTCAGCTTGTGTTCTATTAGGAGTTTTTTCTGTAATCCATAGAAAAATACATGATTCATTTGTAAATACAACAGTTTAGAATAACATCACAAGGCCAATTCTTATGGGTTATAAAAAGAGGAGGCAGCTAATGGAAAATATGAACGATTTCAAAGTTGAATTTGAATTGTGTTTTGGCTGAGGTGCTTTGTTTTTCAAAAGCTGTAAAATTTGAAATCAGATTTTTTTTCCTAAATCTTTTTATTTCAGCCTCATTGAAGACAACACTTTCTGTCATTTCCTGTCAGATTTTATGAGAAAACATTCATTCACATTATAAAACATAATTTTATAGTCTCTTTTGGTACTGGATATATTTGTCAGATAGAAACCAGAATCTACCTGCAGCTGAAAAAATCAACACATGCAGGGCAGAAAATAATTACCACATATTTTCTAATGTTAATGGTCTTTCTTTCTTTTCCTTTTTATTAAGAGAGGAAAAAGAATTTAAACTTAATTACCATGAAAGTATCCTAAAATAACATAAAACTTGGAAATATTAATTTAAATTCTGGACTGTAATTGATTTTTCTGTCACAACAGGAAATTTGCTATACTGTGATATAACTTGGACCACAGAAAGGTTCCCTGAGATAGGTGTTTTAGAAGAGAAATTTGAAATTGGAAATGATCATTACATGCAATATACTTTACACATATTTTTTCCCTAGCTTAGACTGAATTGTCTTCTTTGGAAGACAGTTTTCACTGCTTGCAAGTGGGGCATTATTTCTACCTGAAATACTGGAAGAATTAAAGAATTTATTTTGAAGTCCTCTGCATTGTAGATGTATCATTAGTGTTAACTGTTGACCTATGCTGTAATTTTTGTTATTTGAAAAGGTGATGAACATTGTTACCTTCCATAGTTCTTCATTGTCATCTTCATCCTATTTAATATTATTTGATGTTTTGTTACAGCATATAAATACATAGCATATATGTATTAGTCAAAGAGCACCTTCAGATGAAAAGGGAAGCTAAGGAACTGTCTTTTCAGAGGATGTAAACAGCTATAGCTCTGCCGATCTGCTTGTTACCAGAAAAGCATATGGCTTTCAGCATTAATGACTATTATTGTCCAGTGTTGTTCACCTTGAAGACTGATGATACATCCACTACACCTAAAAGGCAAAGATAGAATTGCTTTGCACAGTTCAGTTTCTTTTTTAAGATTTCCCAAATGCTCATCAACTCTGAGGCCATTCTCATGTACTTTCAGCTTCCTCTGTTGAATCTGATCATGACTTTATTTGCAGGTATAGCAAACAGGTCAGAGCTATGGCATGCTCAGCATGCTAATGACAACCAGTTCCATTCCCATGTAACCTGGAAAAGTGCTCTAGTCTAAGAAGGTGTTTCTACTTTTATAATAATCTTTTTTAATGTAAATAACAATTTAAAGAGATTTATGGGTGATTTTTGTTTGGTTTCTAGAGTATTTTTTGCACTTATACCATTACTTTTGCTTTTAAAGCATACATTTTTAACAGTTCATTTGCAGTCTGGCCTAACTGCTTATGATATCTAAAAAAATAAATCCCTATTAGGTGAAGGTTTAAAAACAATATGCTGAGCACACAGAGTAATGATTCCAATGACATTTTGTGTGGAGTTTGAACAGAAAGGCTGAATACACACTTTCAATGGCTGGATTGAAATGACATACCATAATGGCTCCAAAGGAGCTGTTACAATCTACCCAGTCAATGATCCATGAACTAAGAAGGATTTACTCAATTTGAAACCAATACCTTCTAACATGTTTAAAAATAAACAAACAAACTCTCCTATGCTCTGCTGATCCACACAGAAATTTCCTCCTTTACCCACAGGTAGTGCACCTACCTTCTGCCTCATCCTTGTAGTTCTCTCTACTCTGGCTTCTGAAGTGCTTGAAGGACTTTAAATGAGAAAATGTTTTAGTCTGCTTTGATGTTACTGTCAATGGTATTTCCAACTCCTGGGAAGAAGGATGGGACATTTTCAAATTAATGTATTCACTAGTGATTTTAGAAAAATGAGTTTTCATACTCAGCTGAACCACAGACATGAGAGCAGCTTTGGACTAATTTTCTATTTTATCCAGTACTTTTGCTGAAAAAGTGGATTTACTAACGGCTGCTTCTTTAAACAGCAATTCAGTGAGGAAAAAGATCTACAGATGTCTTTCATGTGTAAAGATGAGGCAGTGATAAGAATCATAGATATGTGTAATTAGAACTTATTTAAAACAATCCTGTGGAAAAACCTTAGGAAGCCAATATACTCCTTGTAAATGTATAATAATAGACTTACTTTTCTGCATGATGATGAATCTGTCTTCCTCTTTGTTTTAAAGACATGACACACTATGAATTTTCTATAAAAGCTAAGCAGGTATGATATCATTGTGTATCATTAAGGGTTCATTGATTGAATAGTAACAACCTCAAAGGATGTTAAGTTTTGTGAAAAATATTTAGCCTGCAGATGGAATTCCTGTTACCTAAAGGTGAAAGGGTGACTATATTTTACTTGGTCAAGTGTAGATGTTAAACCTAAAGTATGAGCATGCCTAATATTTTTTTTCAATATACTAATTAGTGTTTTAACTGTGTATATAGTCCAAATCATTAGTACAGTTAAAACAGAATCACACAATGCATTTTAGGACTGAGTTCTGGTGTTTGTCATGTGGATCTGGAACACATATGTAACCTGTATAGTGTAAAGAACTGTACGTTTCTATTTCGGAGGGAAAAAGAATCTAAAATACTTAATTTTACCTTAACCAAAATCACTTATCTGATATTTGCACAATGTCCACAAGCAAAAATTATTTTAGAGAAGACAAAGGCGGACTGGGGATCTTGCCATATTTATTCGTATGAATGTTGATAAAACATTACACAATCATCGGGAGAAAGCATATCTTCTTCTTACAGGTACTTTATAATAAATATTATTTTACAACAAAACATCCCAATACACAATATAAACACATACATATCGAAATACTAAGTAATACCGAGAAATAAAAATAATTTCAAAATGAGATCTTTAAGCTCAGGATGAGCTTCGAGTCTTAGGCTTGAACTGGATGATCTCTGGAGGCCCCTTCAAACCAGAATTGTTTCACTAGTCTATGATTTTACAATTCATAGGTGCTTGGAGGAGAATGAACATATAGGAAATTAATAAATGCTTAAGACACAGTACACAAATTAATATGCAGAAAAAATTTACCAGCTGAGCAATACAGTTATGGAAGAAGGAATGTCAGGATCCTAATATTTCTGCTAATTTTTATGTTTCAGATGTAAAAAAAAAAAAATATGGAGCATAAAAGTAGTCATTAACATTAAAAACCCAACATATGGAGCTGCGGTACACATAGTAATAATAACAGTCCATAATTCTTCAGAAATATACTTACTTTCCTTTACTACAGCTTAAAGCTCCAGCAGTTGTAGATGAAGGTGTTACACAGAAAGAACAGAGAGGAGCATAAAAATTATTCCAACTCATAAGTTGCTCGATGTCTGTTTACTAGAATCTGAAGTCAAAATAAACTATTACTCATTCCTGAACAGGTTGACAGTTTCAATGAAGTGCTTGACTTAAAAAGAATTTCCATCAGTTATGATGTTGGATTTTATATCCATAATACATAAAAAGGGGAAAGGTAAGATCAATGCACGATAGCTTCTTCAGACTTAAGTCTTTTTCGAATTCAGATATAAGAATTCATAAAAAAACCTGAGAATATTTATAAAAAATACAAAATACCAAATACTGGCTTTCTTCCTAAGTAAAGAATCCCTGTTTATTTGGATTAAAGAACTGTTCATTAAAATGAATTATTTATTCTTAGAAGTGATTACTATTTTTTCCTAAGTATGTAAAAAATCCACACTAATCCTATATGCTACTTAAAATCTCAGCAAAAAGTGTGTTTTCAAATATAATCATACATTTTCAAAGATTAACTAAAAATAACACAGCACCATTAGCAGTAAATTTTAAAAGGACTTATATTTTTTGTCAGAGCCTCATTTAGTGAGTTGAATATCATTCCTAGATAATACTTACTTTCATATGTGTCGTGGTTTAACCCCAATCGGCAACTAAGCACCACACAGCCACTCGCTCACCCTCCCCCTACCAGTGGGATGGGGGAGAGAATCGGAAGAGCAAAAGTAAGAAAACTCATGGGTTGAGATAAGAACAGCTTAATACTTGAAATAAAATAATAATAATAATAATTATAACAACAACAACAACAAAACCAATAATAATAATAAATTGTAATGAAGAGGAAAACAACGAGAGAGAGAGAGGAGCAAAACCCAGGAAAAACAACCAAATATAGCAAAGATAACATCTGACACAAGTTGTCATAAATCCAGTGAGTTCAAATGAATGCCTTTCCTTTGTACAGGTTTAGCTGCTAGACTTGTGAATCTTTCTATTCACTCGCTTGATGGACTTTATATCCAATTCCTTTATTTCAGTTTTGCAGTGCTTCAAATTGTGAGTGCTGGGCATGCAGAATTTTCTTTGTTTCCAAATTGGGCCTTACAGCTTGAGTACTCATAGGTTTGTTTATTATTTTGGAGGTTTTGTTATCAAACTTCTCAGTTTCTTGTGAGTTGACCTCTTGTCATTCCTGTAAAAGAGGAAAAGTTTCAGGTCCACCTCTTTCCCTGCTGTCCGATACTAGACTTCTGTGAAATTTTACTCAGTTTTTGCTGCTTTGAATGAGATTCTTTTTAGTCCAGCTCTCTCCAATCCTGGTGCTAGTCCTACAGACTTAGCTTAATTTTGTGTGTTTTAGAGCCAGGTAAACACAAGTCAGTGCATTTCTGGATGTTGGTATTAAGTATGAATAACTCTTCATCTGGAGGGAATACAACCAAAACTTTCTGTTTCACTTAAATTTTATAATTCTAAAAATCATGTGGATTTTTAGTACTACTGCTTGTCAGAAGATCTCTTCAACTACTATAGGCAAAAATAGGTTAGGTGCTATACCCTTAGACTTTTCTGGGTCTTTTGCAGAAACTTTGAAAACTTACCAAATCTCTATATTCTTAAACCAATTAGGGCAATAGTGGTAAAAATCTTGAAGACTTCACAGAGATTTCCTTCCCTTTCTTTCTTATTATGAGGTGAGTTTGCTCATAGAATCATAGAATCATTTAGGTTGGAAAAGGCCCTTAAGATCATCAAGTCCAACCATTAACCTAACACCGCCAACTCCACCACTAAACCATGTCCCCAAGCACCACATCTACACATCCTTTAAATACCTCCAGGGATGGTGACTCAAAGCACCTTATCTCACTTGTGTGCATGTGACATGAGCAGTGAGATGTAATATTAATAAACAATGATGAGTATGAAATACTGAAGCTCGCTGTTACAGCAGTGAAACGTCATGAAGTTGCCTTCTACGTATGTAGCTTGTTAAATTTTAAGTAAAAATAAATTCAGATTCAAAACTGTCCAAGAGAAGTCTGAGATACAACATGCTATTTTAAAATGTAGTTAACCTTTATTACTTACATAGAAAAGGCAGAAAAATATTCATAATTTTGTCAAACATTTTTTCTCTCAAATTATATAATCCCTGAGGTGGAATAAACACAGCATTGCTTTGTAATTACTTTTGTAACTTACATTATGGACTTTTTCAAAATGCCTTACATAAAAATAACTTAATATTATTTTAAGAAATTAATGTTCTATATGTATGTGAAACTGTATGTATACATGATAGAGTTATATAGAGATCCTGTAAGAAAAAAGTGGCATTAAAAATAAAATTGGTGATATTTCACTTATATTGCTGAGTGTAGATTTGAAAATCCTTATAAGCACCCAGCAGATGCTACTGAGTTTTACAGAAAAGCCTGTAAACATTATACCAGCATGAACTGCAGTATGTTCTCCAGTTCTGAAAACAAGTTAGTGCACGGCATTTTAATAACTTTTTTCTTTTTATATTAATTTTTTTCTAGTTTCAGGTAAATGTACAGCTTAAAATTTATACAGATTGTAACTATTTTTCCATGTATTAAAATTTAAATAATGCAGGAATTCCACTATAGTAAGGTTTAAAATAAGGTTTTTAGTTTTATGAAAAAAGTGGTATGTCAAAATTATACGTCAAATGCTATTCCACAGGAGTCATGACAGAGCAACAGACAGAGGACAAGATTTAGCTTGCAAACCAGTTTCCCAATATCTTGTGTTTCATAGTGCTACTTGTGCTATAGTATAGAAATACTTCGGATGCTTTTATAAAGGAATATTCCCATAACAGACTTGTGATCAATGGAGGTTTAAGCTGCGGAAAGGATGATGCATTAAGATGGACATGAACATAAGGAAATAATGCCTCTGGTTATATCTGCCGAAGCAAGTTGGGCTGTGCAGTGGAAGTTGATTTCCTGAGTGAAATATTTGGGACTGGGTACCTGACACCCACAGTACACATGTGTTCCAGCAGTCCTGCTTATACTCACTCTAGTCTGGCCACATAGACTGAACTCCCTTCAGTGGCTGGAGGTGCACTGCTAGAGTATGTAGTTTAGTTTAATCTGAAAAGAATCCAGTCCGTGTGTTTTAAGACTACAGGGTGATATGGTCTTCCACCCCAGTAAGTGGGAAAGATTTGGAGATTCACTTCCAAAGCACTCTCCTCATTTAAAACACTAAGGTAGACACAAATTCAGTGTGCTATAGATACCATTCAGATTTCTGTCTTAAATAATGCATTGTTTTGCCAGATACAAAAGAATTAGTATAATTCTCTCTGACTACCTAGAAGTGACTCTTCACCATAGCCCAATCAACTTATTTTGCTTGTTTGATCTCATACTAAAGAAAGCACTTACAGGCCAGAGCTGTATATTTCAAGAATGCGTAAGCTGTAGCTTAAAGGCCATTCTGATGATAAATAGTAATGAAAATATGAAACTTTATTTATAGGCATAGAAGCTCTATGTTCTACTTTTATTATGGTCTCTTCCGCTTTTTATATGAGGTCATGATAAGTAAAGGCTATCTAAATTACCCCAGTTTTCTATTTCTTCCCATCTGATTTTACTTTTCCTAAAAATTAGTTGTGGTGATTGTCCATGTTATTGTATCGCTACAGCAACGACTCCTCATGTAGCAAGTCTAAGCTTATATTCAACACTTGTCATACCTAGCAGGAATCATGAGCATTTGAGTATGGTGATGCAGCTCAATCTAATCACTGCAGAATTCCTGATTTGGCCATTCAGCAAGGAAAAAGAAGAAATAGACTAAAGAGAGACACAGTGGTCTCCGTGCCCTCTATTTTCTTCTTCCCTGTGACTGAGAAGCCCAAACACAAGAGGGACTCAGGGAAAAAAGTTGGAAAAATGGTAGAGCTAAGTCTTTCTTTGATGCCTTTGCTGCTTGAAGGGGATTCCCTTAACCAACTCAAAGAAAAGAGCCAAAAGACCAAGCATGTAAGTATTTCGTGACTACAAAAGGAGATGTCATAAGGCATCCCACCTTCTGACTTTGAACATCTGTTCCCTATGCAGCTGACGGCAGGGTGACTATTCTGTTCCATGGTGACTTCTGAGATTCTGAAATTTGCTTTTGTTCTCCACTTAACCTTCCATATGTTTGTACCCTAGCCATCAGACATGAGAGTCTTGTTATTTCTCTCTTTAGGCTGACATTCTACCTTACCTGTGAAACCTTTACCAGGGAAAAGTACATCCCTGGGAAACACACTAGAGGTGTTAAAGCTGCCATTCATCACATGTTCTGGTGAATTCTGATGTTTGCTTCATTAAAGGAAAACAAACACTTCGGGACACGGACACTTTGGGAGTATCTTCTTTGTTGTCAACCCAAACACAAGCAGAGAAAGAGACGATTAATGCTTTTACACATGTGAAATGGCTTTATTTTTCTGTATTAAGAGTCTTTTTTGAAGTACATAATGGGTTTCTTCCCATTACGGGCAGTAGGATGGCCTATGAAGTTGTTTAGTTCTGAAATAATTTATTTTTTTCTACGATATACTGTTTTCTTATGTTCTCTCCTTATACACTGGATTTACTTTGTGGTATTCAGTGGAAAAGCAAAACCTTCAAATGAAGAAATATCGGTCTTGCTCTTTCATAGAAAATCAATATCCTTTGTGGTTTCTTCTTCTACTTACTTAGACTTTGTCAAATGTATAATATGCCCCAGAAAGCCCTTCTGGTCTTCATCAATTATTGTTTTACTGCAAGCACAGTAAAAAACTAAAATATGCTTTTATTTGACAAATGAAAAAAGAGAACTTGGACAGTTTATTATAGTGCACTTAAAATGTGAATGCTTGAGGGGTTTTATCAGTGTTTCTAGGATTTTTTTCTTTTTTTCAGAGAAACATACAATAGCACAAATCTGTCTATTTAAATGCAAGGAAGCGGGGCTGGTTTTCCCACTAGGTAAAATCACATCTAGTGCAAATACTTGTTCACCAGAATTTGAAATACTAGCAAGTGAAATACTAGCAAAATTCTAAACAAGAATATCCTGCTAACAGCCTATGATGGGAATGCTGCTTCAGTTAACTTCCACCAGTTAGGTTCGTTGTGTTAATACTGTTTCAGAGCTGATTTTCTTTTCTCTGGCTCTTTACCCAGTTTACTGCATTCTGAGTTGTACACCATATGGTAATGGAAAGCTGCCTTAAGATAAGAAAATGAAAAAAGTTGTGACCTTGTATTAAAGCATATCTAGGATGTCCTCAACCAATATATAGAAGTATTTCTATGGCATTTGAAGATAAAGACAAATAGTATTTTAATGTTATTGCTCTCTGACTCATAAAAATCTGAGATTGTTTGGTTTATGTATAAAATGGGACATGACAGTGCTGATACACAAAATAATAAAAACACAGAGAGGCAGGTTGGATATTTGTTCTTGTAAAGTATGAACAAAGGAAATAAAAGGTAATAAGTATAAAATTTATAAAATAAACCAGGATTTTTGCTTGTTTCTTGTCTTTCACAAAATGTCTAATCAGACTTTGGAAGTCATTAGATCAATTAATATAATATCAATATCAGCCATAATTTTTTTTTTAAGTGAATATTTATAACAGTATTGAAAATTGTCAAATGAGATAAGGTGAATTTCTGACCCAACTCTTCTTGCATTAAAACATTGCAAAAGTGGTAATTTTGCACCATATTGAGAAATTCCTAGTATTTTTAATTTGGCTTTTTAAGGTTTAAAGCACTATTTTTTCTATCATGAATAAACAGATAACTAGATTAGTTGACTATGGTTCTTCTCTAGCGTATTGTTTCTTATGGTCTTATAAAAAAAAGTTGTTTTCTTTTTCTCTTTAACATTTGATTTCCAGAAAACAACACAAAAGCTTATTGAAATGATTTCAGTGTAGTCTAGAATCAATGGGAATGCAATTAAACTAAATCAAAATTATTTCTTTCCTTTCTTAACAGTGATAAAATAAGAATCCATTAAATAAAACTGACCTTTCCAAATCCCCGTGATTTTACTAGTGAAATATATATTGGGAAAAGAAAAATCACTATATTCATTAGAGAAACAAAACAAACAAACAAAAAAGGGCCTATTTCTGCTTTTTGTTGTAAACATTTAAATCCAGAGTAGATCATCCAGATCTATAATGGCATATTTTGTTTCACTTTGTAGAATTTGTAATTATTCTGAAAGAAAAACACTGTGATTAATTAGGGAGAATCCAAAGAAGAATGTTCAACAATGTGATTCATACACCAAGCTTATCAGATGTAATTAGTGTGATTTGGCTAACTTTTACATTGTGGGCAGGTCACACTCACACACAAAAAACATGTATTGCAATCATGTTATAAATTTTTCAAATTTCAACCAAGAAATTATTTCCCACTCTACTTCTTATTTCACAGCAATTTCTTAGATGTTCCAGAGGAATTAGTAATCTCTTATGTATTTCTGGTGATAAACGCTGTAAACTTGGGAAACAATTTCCCTTTTCTTTGTCTGGGTCTCACAAAAGGCTACTCATGGATGTCAGCAAAGCACAGATAAAAGAATAGTTTATAGAAAAACAGGTTTGGAAGGGATTCTAAATTGCTATACAGCCCCTCCCCTTATCACAATGTGAAATTAATTATAGATAAATATTTCTTATCATATATTCTTAAAAAGTTTCATTCATGGAGAGTCATGGCCTCTTCAGGCAATCTCTTCTAGTAGTTTCTGGAGTAGTGAGCTTAGCTAGGCTCACAGTTAGTTTTATATGCTAAGTCTGAAGTACTACTCAATTGCCTCTTACCTATTAAATCCCACACCGAAAGGCAGTACTTTGGCAGTGAAATACTATTCAGCTGGTTCCTTGGCTTTCATAGCTGAGAAAAACCTCAGAGATCTTTGCATGACAGCTAGAAAAAAAAACTTGATCTCAGATATATTTTAAGTTTGTGCATTTTAAGTTTTTCTAGCATTATAAATATAATAGCCCATGCCTGAGAAATCATGATTTAGTTCACCATAACAATGAAACCAAATAAAGTAGAGTTGAAGACAAATCTTTTAGTAACAGCAGATTTGAGAATTTGGGGTTCAAGTATATCACAAAGCTGCAATTTAGGTCAGAGGTTGATAGTAACACATGCCAGAAAGAGGGAAGATATCTTTTCTTACAGTCATTCTCCAGTGCCTATTTGGCAAAGGGCAAGCAATGGTGACACAACCCATACATTTTCATCTCATTACTTTTGTTTTTGCCACAAAATTTATCCCCTCATTTTCATAGATGACATTTCTAGAAGCTACCAAATACATTCTATCACATGTAGTTGGTAAGCTTGTATTTGAAATGTCCATGTTCCTTTCTAAACCTTTATCTAGTAAGGAAAAAAAAAAAGGAAAAAAAAAGCAAAAAAAGGTTTTTATAAAGTCTGTCAAGCATTGTTTGCACTTAAGAAAAATCATTTTGGGGGAAGGGAAAAACCAGCACTAGGACATGTCTGAAATCTGAACAGAAGCATGATGAGTTATTTTAAGGCAATTTTTTTCCTTTGTTCTGCACAAATCATAGTCAATCTGTATCGCATAAAAGATTCACTTGACTGTGTTGATTTGACAATGACCATTGGTGGGTTCATCTGGAGGGAGGGTTATAATTACAGGAACATAAGAATATCCTGTGTCTGACAGTGGCTTATTGTGCTGTTGAAACTTGTGAAATGGGTACAGGAACAACGATAGTTCTCACATTACCCATGAATCTATAGATTCTGAGCTGGTGTTTGGATACAAATGATAACCCTTAACTGATTTTTTGTTGCTACATCTAATTCCCTTAAAATAATTTTTATATATGTATTTTTTCCTTTATATTCTGTGGCAATGAGTTTTGTTGTTCAGGAGTGTCCTGTGTATAAAAGCACTGCCTTTGTTCCTTTAAAATAAATGTTTTTTGGATGTCCCTCATCCCAAGGATATCCTTAGAGAATAAATAGTTATTCCCTATTCAATTTTTTCAGTTGTGTCCAGGATGTTATGTATACCTTTCACAAAATACCTTCCAATCACTTTTTTTACAGAACAATGCATTCTAATTTATTTAATCAAAACTTAATCAAAACATTGATCATCTGTCTAAACTTTCCCTGCACCTCCTTGAGTTTACTTTTAGGATAGAAAGAAGAGAACTACATACAAGACATTGCTATAGAAAGAGCTAAACCAGTGTAGTAGTGTTTAATGTTTTCTTCTTTTTTTTCTCCTAAAAAACTAAATACTTTGTGTTTGCTGTCTTGACTGCTACACTGAACACAAAGCTGATGATTTCATCCAACTATTCCAGTCTTTTTCTTGAGTTGTGATAAGCTAATTTAAGTCTTTAAATTATGTGTCTTTAAGTCTGTGTGTCTTTATAAATTCTATTCATGAGGTTGACCATTGGATCTGATAATTCATAGTGACTATTTGAAAACAAAACAAGTCCAAACCTCAGATTTGCTATTCCAATCTACAGTCATCTCTCAAACTACCCTGAAACCAGGTTTTCTTTAGGAAAGTCTACGTATGGTTTTGCAGCTCTCTGAGAGCTGACAGATAGAAGAGGAAATATCTAATATTTTGAAGTCAGATGAAGAAAAAAGCCTTAATCAGCTTAAGCAAACCTGTTTGGTTTTGCAACAGGCTGAAATGATCTCCACATTTGGTACAACTAAGGCAGGTTCAGCATCCCACCCCTTAACTGCTATTTATATCAAAGTTAAATTTGTAGGTGTAGACTACTGTCTGTCTTTGATAAAAGAGATTAGGAGCATTATTTCAAAGATAAGATTTTTTTTTCTTTTTTTTCCATTTTGGCCTTTGACAATAACATTTTTTTTTAAATCAGCAAGAGAAAATACCTATTAAAATTTATGAACACTGAGTGGACAGCCTAGGTGGTTCATGTGTGGATAATTTTGTTTGGGCATTGTTTCCTCAGAGTGACATTTATAGCCATCAGCACTTAGATTCCACTTTCAAGCCAAACTGAGAGTGTCAGTAATTGGTGTACCATGTTGCCATGTAGTAATTCGTGAAGCAGAGCTGGCTAAAAACCAACATTAGAGTTTCCAGAAAATTTCTTTAAAAAAAAAAAAGTTTTTTGTTCTGAATCAGCCCAAAATGAACAAACAAAAAAATTTAGAATTTCCTGTGAGCTGGAAGCTTCCCAAACTTTGCAGCTGCTCAGTGAAATCAGCTCTGAGCTGTGATACTGGCAAAAATGCAAAACCTGTCAAACTGCATGCACTGATTGTAAGATGCACAGTGTTGACTCCCTTCTCATAATTGCTTCATGTATTTCTAGCATGGTACTTTGGCCTTTCTCCTTTTCCATGACTTCACATGCCAGACAGAGTTGTTGGTGGTTTGTTAATCTGGTAACCAGCTGCTCCTAGCGCATAGGTCAAGGGATGGACAAGAAACAAGGGCTCTGCACAACAGCTGGGGCGGTGTTCTTCAGGGAAGGGTTTATGCTGAAAAGACCCCTTGGAAGACATACTATTTGGCTACTGCGTGTCTTAAAAACTCTCTTATCATATAACCACATGGCACTCTCCAATTGTGCTACATCATCTGGTACTCTAACTGTTCTCCCAGCACATAACTTGATGCAGCATATCCTCATGAGCTGAGGAAAGAAACTTAGTCAGTTGAGGAGGTGAGGGAGTTCCATTTTGAGTTATTCTCATCTGATATACTAAACTTTGAACCTTGAACTGAATGTGGGGACAGTTTCTGGGGCTGAGGTATTCTCGCTGTAATATAGCAGGCAATAAATAAATTATTATTTTTTGACAAAGAATCATTCTCTGACCAAATTTTATTTCCTTAGAAAATGTATGAACATCTGCACTGCTGAAATTTAAACAGATTTGAAGGAAGAAGCAGCTAATAGTATCAGCGACACGTTTAGGAAGCTGCCAATCTTCTGTCCAGAGGAAGAATCAGTGCTGTTCAGGGTTTTTGGAACCAGGGGGAAAGGACAAGAAGCATCCATAAGATAATACAATTGCACATTTATAATATGTACACATCTTGATCATCCCGTTAAAGTTAATTATATTATTTTATGGTCATTTAACTGAAGACGTATTTAGGAAGCCATTTTTAGGACATATTTGCATCAAGAGAAGATGCTGACTAGGGGAACTAGAATTTAGGAACTATGAACCACAAAACTAGAACCATGACTTAAAAACCACAGTGAATTTATTAATGTAAAAAAAAAGGAGGCGAAGTCAAGCCTGACTTCATGGGAGAAGAAGGAGGAGAAGAACACTATGAAACACATCAGATAGACAGCTTAGGGTAGCCTGGGGGGGTGATCTGAATGAAGGGAAAAGAAAATTGAGCTTGATACAAAGGACAGAGAGGAAGCAGAGAAGAAGCTAAGGGAAAGAGAGAACAAGAAATGGCATCAAAGCACATTCCTTTATTCTGTTAAACCTTGCTTTATAGAGTTTCCTAAAAGTTAATATCAGTTACAGAGCTGAAAAAGATAGGAGTTAACTGGCAAATTGAAATGTGTGCAGTAATATTCTTTAAGATTTACAAATTTAATTTCTGTATTTCTCAATGAACTATGGTATATTTTTCTCTTGTATCATACATTTTTAACACATCAGCTATTCAACATTTCTTAATACATCTACCTTGAACTTTTCTGTTCTGATATCATATTTTAAAAACGATACGCAATAACTAGTCCCATTTCTGTTATGCCAGACTGAAAATTTTGCTTTTCAAAATTCAGTTTGGCACCTTTAATTTTCTTAACGCTTCCCTTATTCTCCATTCATCATAGTCTTGACAAAAAACTTTGGGTGAAAGTAGTTTGATAATAGACTGACACAATAATTCTACTTAAAGATTACTTTTTTCTGTCATATCAGGTGTGGCCTACGTTTCACAAAATATGGTTAAAATTCAGAAATGTTGTTCCAGAAAGATTTATTAGAGCAAACTCTAAGTTGTTTTTTTTTTGGTTGTTTTTTTTTTTTTTTTTGGTGCAAATCTGTGATATACCATGGTGTTCTTAAATAACGCAGGGACAAAATGCATACCCAAAGAAATCAGTAGTCTTGTCCTGTTATTCAGCTATCTGACCTGAACACATGTTTCTAACAGGAAATGTTTTTTCTCTGGTCAAAAATATGCTATTAGCTTCTGAGCACTTGCTTCAAAATCCCTGTCATTCCCTGTTTTTTCTGAGGTAGCAAAAAACATCTATGAGGTCAGGCCACCTAAAGAGCAACAACAAGGCATCCGAGAGGCATCCATAATTTCTGTGTCAGTTGTAAACAATTTAAAAGTGTCAGACTTGCAGCTCAAATCAGTCCAACGGATACTGGATGTCAAGAATAGTCAAACATATATCACATAGACTTTCTAAAATTATTTCTGTATCATACAAAGCTGTAAATCTGTTTACATAATTAGAAATAAGATTTTGCATTACCATGTGAAGCTTTACAATCTGGAATGTAGAGTCTAATTCCACTTGTTACAGATTCAGTTTATTATAAACATAAGACCCTAGTTAAACTTGCAATTATTAGTTTTATCCCCATTCTTTCCTGAATTTTTGATTGTAGCTTTGATCCTTGTTTACCGTTTTGGTCTTGGACAAGCCATCAGTCTTAGGGTTGAAGGTACACTGAAAATTGATAGACTCCTGTCACTTGCATTTCCCGTAGACTTTACTTCTGAAGTGATCATGATAACATGATGGCAATCTATGCCACGGTATTTTCTGTATAACTGCATTTAATCAGGACCTAAATTTGACTTCGGTAAATGTGATTAGCTACTAAATACAGTTTAAAGTAATCCAGATAGGAAAAAAAAAAAAAAAAACAACCAAACAAAAAACCCAAACAAGAATGCATGACATTTATCCTCAACAATTCTTATGTCACCTGTGTTTGGTCACCTGTGTTTGGTTCTGCCCATTGCTCTTGTTTTGGGAAGAAATGGCTAAAAGTAGGTAGGTCTTTGATGCTTATTATATTTACAAAAAATATATACAAAATCCTGTTTCTTTCTACATACGAAGAATCAAACAGCTGGAGACCACTTCTTTGCTCAGATTCCAAGACATGTTCTAGCCAGCACTTATCCCAAAGGTCTTTTCTCAGAATACTATTCACGTCTGCATGTGTTTGTATCCAGCATTTCGATCCATGTGTGTCCTTTGTGCTTATGTCTTTATTTTTACAAACAGGAACAGCTCCAACAAATAGCATTTGGCATTTTGAAGCTAACCACCATTTCCATAAGCTTTCCCTCCTGTTTTTAGCCTCAGTGATGGGCAGTCATTACTCTTATCAGTTTCAATGTTATTTAACCCAGTTTCAAGCATCAAAGAAGGAAAAGATTTGTATATGTGCAGGTTACATTGTATGAGGACCCATGCACTTTTGAGGAAAATATTAACAAGAATATGTGATAATGGTCATGTATTTAGCAGAACAAGAGGGAGTAATGACAAAAGAAATTACTGCACTCTTTTTGTCAAAAGAGATATACTGAAACTTAAGCTAATAACACTGCAGTCAGTTGAATGAAAAATGGCTTTGCTCTTCATTGGTCTACAGAAATATTGCAAATGTTTCCTGAAAACATGAATTTTCTTGCACAGATAAAAACTGCAGGAAGAGGAAATGCAGAGTTCTGTTTCTGAAAATCATCTTCAGACACAGTTGTAATAGAAACTCCTAATAGACTAAACTTAGAAACAAATTATTAAGGTGGAGCATGGCCAGATACGCATAAAAAGAACAGAGATGATTTATGAAGATCAGTTGGTAAACAGCAGTTAATCAGCTGCTTGTATGGGTATAGTCTAAGCCTATTTCTCAATTTAGATATTTTTCTGAAGAGTGTTGAACAACCTTTCCCAAATCAGGTTCCACATTGTTGTAGCAACACATAAAGTAGCAAGAAGTGATAGGGAATGGAATGATCACCTCAGTGGCGTAGAAATTCGAAATATTTGCTCCTTCAGTCTGGTGTTTTAGACTATGCAACTTTCAAGTGGGAAGTTAATTCTAGTGCCTAGCTCTTACGTATGTATTATATAAATTCTGAACTTTCTTTTTGCCGTAGCACCACCATCAGCATCTAATAGATGTCTTTGCTGTGGCTTTTCTTTCTTCAGTCTTCTTCCTAAGTGGAAAAGACAACTGTACATACTAATGATTTCCACCTATGCCATATTATTTTAATGGGTTATTATCTAGTGACAGAGATGCTACAAAAGAAGAAACCATTGTGTATGTTCCTCTGTAACATGCAGCATATTTTAATGGAAGCTACTTTCAGTGCAAAGGTGACACCTACACTTACATACTTAAAATCACAATATTAAAGAAAACAAATCCAAAAAAGTATGCAGCTCCAAATAATTAAGAAAAAAAAAAAAATTATTGACAGTTTCAGTCTCTAGCTGATATCTTATTCTCTTTTACTTTGTTTGATAATATATGCATAGTAATAAAATCTGCAAGACCCTAACAGTAGTGATGCACTCAGGAAGACCGTCATAATCCAGGTATGGTCTGTATAAATTGAACTTGATCCAGAGCTACACTATAGCTCCTCTGGCCTCAACACTGTCCAGTGGTCACTACCAGTTAAGGAGCAAGGAATAGCCAGAGGCAGACTCTCAACTGAGATCCTGTACACTGGAGAACAGAAGTAATTGGAACTTTACTTTCAAACAACTTTAATTAGGAAACAAAAAAAAAGCTATTTTCTTGGTAAATTGGAAAGTACCAACTGCTCTTGATACAATGTCACAAGATGCCTGAATCTTCTTTCTGTAAAGGTATAATCATATAGGATGAATAACAAAATACACAGGAATTGTTTATTAATTGTAGCTTACAATCAAAGAAGAAGTTGAAGAAACCACAAAAACACTGTCTTTGAGAGGCAACTAAACAGAACTAACACATTTTCCCAACTAATATCCTTTTGGGACAGTCCAATATTTACTGAGACATCTCTGGTAAGACTCACTTAGAAGGAGTACTCATAGATTTCTTGGTCTTGCTGCTTACTTCTCTTCAGAGAAGTGTCTGAAAGCAACTTCAGTCCCTGCTCTTGCAACAGCTGAGCTGTTTCCTTTACCAGTGAAGGGACTCACCTAAAAATAAGGTTGTTATACAGTGAATTTGGACAGTAAAGTTCTTTCTTGGGGAAAACAATTCATGCTCTTGACTAGGAGGGAGAACAAAGAAAGATCAAAATGGTCCTACAGGCAAACTCAGTGATTCAGAAGTTGAAGAGAAGGCTGTGACTGGAGATGGGTACATTTGTCTTTTGGAATGCATGTGTGTGTGTGTGAGAGAGAGGGTCCACAGGTATTTAAACATACTTTTTTCCTTTCTGTGTTCGACAATAACAAATGACCTTGTGTCAATGGAAGAGAATTTAATAATTTCCAGCTTCATCAACCTATTCTCTGCCCTGCATACATACCACATATACAATTCTATTGTTTCATAGTAGACAATGCTAGAGGAAAATAGATTAGTTATTCTTTATGCTCAGCCTTTATTGTTCAAATCACAGATATTATCCACAGTACTAATTTAATCATTACAGGTTTTACTTTATTTTGACCCACACTTTTAAGCTAATGGCAACAAACTGCTTTTACAATTAAAGTGTGGACAGAATGAGATATATAACATTAGAAGAGATGCAGATAGAGGAAAAACAATAGAGCAAAAATAAGAAACCATGGCAAGACTTCTTCAAATTATAATACATAGATTTAAGAAATGCCTTAAGACATTCTCAACAAACAGCAACAATATTTCATTTTAATTCACATCAGAGAGGGAGACCAAGCCTGAAAGTGGAACATCCACATTTTGTCAGACAAACACATCTGATATCTTGGCTAAGAACAAAACAAATTTTTCACCGTTCAGCAGCTGCTGCTAGACACATAGTAGACACAGTTTCTTTGGTGTACAGAATTTTTTTTTTTCTCATAAGCTATCTTTAAACAGAATTTTTCACTCCTCTCAACTTCTGCCCTTTACCAATAATTCTATCTGGATTTCTAGGAACCCAGAAAAGGATATATTATTGTGTATTTTTGCAGTAGGTGTTTAAGATTTTGCAACTTTATTATCTCTTTGAAAGAGAGATTTTAAGCTTTCTTCTTATTATTATCACATTACATAAAGCCCTGCAAAAAAAATATTGAGCATCTGCATGTTAATTCTGAATAGCCAATGGCAAACTGAACATCTAGAAAAATATCACTTGGACTGAGAGAAAATCAGTACGTAAGCTGCGGTAGGCCATGATCGAGAAGAATTAAGGCTGTCTGTGACTGACCACTCCCACAGAAAAAGTTAAGAGATAAGGTCTTCCTTATGATTCACAAGACAGTACAGAAAACGTGTTCCATTTTACACCCACATTTTCTCTTTTCTGACAGACACATTAAATAATAAAAAACCACAACCCCCCAAAAAACCCACAACCAAGAAAATAAAATAAAGTGCAATGGGCTGTGACAAGGTTTTTACAGATGTAACAAGATTATGTTAAAAATGCTGTTTAGAAATCTAGAGTTTAATTTATCATTTCCCATCCAAACACAGGGTTTGGACATATTAAGCATTAAGCTTGATATTTGAAGAAGATAAGTATCTCGTTTATAGTAGTAGCAAAGCAGCTGTTAGCCAGATAAGAAAATTCTGTTACTGTGGAAGGAATGAGATGTCCTAAAATGGTCCTTACAGAAACTAAATTATTATTTACCAGGTGGACCTTTGCAGTCATAAGTGACCATGCCTCTTTACCATGGTTATTTCCTATAAAACAAAAAGAGGATACTAAGACTAAAACAGAAACCCTGAATTTTTATGTGGCAGATAATTCTTTACGTAAGAAAAAAGTTAAGGATAAATCTATGGGGAGGTTGAATAGGCTGTTATCAGCAGTTGGTCATAGATAAAACCTGGGTAGTATGAAATGTTTACCTTAAGCCAAAGGAAGATATTAATATAATATAAAAGTATAAGTATTTTTTTTAAATGATCTGCTTAGGCATTTGCAGAAAGTCTGCGAAAACATGCATTTTAAGATACGTTGAGACAGTATATTTAAAACTGTATCTTTTATACAGTATTTTATTGACTTTAATAAATGTGAAATGATTGGAGCTATAATGAACAGTTTATACTTGAGTGTGCAAGCACCCTAGGTATTTATAAATGACAGGTCTACAGGATACCTATGAATGAAAATGACCCCAGGTAACTGAACACTGCTTGTGCTGCAGGTATATACACAGCCAAGTAATGAAACTAAACCCATAGAGGACTCTCAACATACTTAACTTGAGGTAATTTATGATTATTGCTGGAGTAAAGGAAGTGATATTCAGATTTTCTACAGATCCATTACAGGCTACAGCAGAAGTTGTATCTAAAGCAAGACAATAGAATGTTATTTTTAATGTATAACATGTAACATGTACACGGTGTGTAAAATTAGGTATCTACAACAATGACAATATTAGACTGCCTATTAGTTTCATAAGTTTATTTGACACAGAGCATGGTACCATATAAAACAAACCTTGTTTTTCTACTATAAATATTCAAACATACTGATAAATACTCATGACTCATTCATGTGACCTGACATCAGATGGATTGCTTTTCGGAGACTGCATTATACATGTGTGCTCAACCTGTCCACCTGCTAGGCAGAATCACTACCATGAGAATGATTACATTTTCTTTTTAATAAGTCAGCATTGTAACATTGTCCAAAGGCAGAAAAAAATCCTCTTCTCTCCCTGAACAGAATATAGAAACAAAAAAGCTTTCTCTTGTAGGCTTCACCTACCTAGATTTCTCTACTCTTTTCCCGTTATTATAATTCTTTCATATTTTCTCCTTTGTAGGCTGAACATAGAACTGATTGTCACTCTCACTGAACTCCCCACTGTGGTTGTGCAGCAGCAGAGATCGCAGCCAGTGATCTCAGCTAAATGAAGACTAATGCCCAGATTCAGACTAGACAACTCAGGTCAGTATGCCAGCAGAAGACCCATGAGCTGAGAGCCTTTGAGCTTGCAGAGAACTGCAGGGAATTCCCTGAGAGTCAAATAGTTTTATACTACTGGATCAAGGACACAACCATAATGAGACAATTCAGCCACGGGGTGTTCTACACTTACACACTTTTTTCCACCCCCCTCCCAAAAAAAAAAGATTTTTCTTTTTCTGTTTTCATACAAATTCTCTGGTCACAAGCTCTTCAATATTGCAAATGTTGGGGCTGCCAGAATCTCAGAATTTTTTCTAGATGTGATATAAGTGCATGATGTAGAATGTGCCATGCATAGAAACATATGGCCTTTTTAATATGAAAGCTGTTGCTGCTTCCTTCAGCATCTTGCAGGGACCTCTCTGTTTGCTGACTACTCCAGCGCGCAGCTGTTCATATACCGAGCAATGGCCAACGGCTCCGGGGTCCTCCCATCTTTTTCAGGGACCCCAATGCATCCGGTCACTAGATCACTTCCATGCTGGCTTCATCACTTAGGCTCCTTTTTTTAGGCAGTATGACAAGCAGAAAATGAAGCAAAATCAGACTAACCCAACCCCCTTCCTTCTGACTAGGCAGCCACCCATTACAGAATAGACACAGAGGAGTTCAAGTCATCTAGTGCTCTTCTTACATTAGACAGGGTTATTTTGTTTGTGCTTATTTATTATTAACCTTCCACCTGGCATTTATAGGATATTTATGCTCTATAAGTGATTGCACTTTCTAATCAGATGTTTATGCTGCTCCAGCTACCAGGAAGCAGCATGAGCAGGCAGCTCCTGCAAGGGCAGGTGACCTGGAGGCAGGCAGTGGTGGCAGTGCAGGGGCCACACAAGGACGGACACAGGCAAGCAGCTCTGGCAGTGGTCATTGGGTTCAGCCAAGAGTCCAGAATATCAGGCACGTCCATAGAGATGAGGCAGGCCCAAGGTCAAGCCAAGAAGTCACAAAGTCACATCTGCAAGTTAGGCTCTGGGTCTGCCTCAGGAAGGCACAGGACTGGGCATAGACATACCTGCAGTATCGTCCAGGTAGAGATCAAGGGCGAGTGCCTGAGCTTAAAAGCAGCTTCCAGGCACAGGGGGGCAGGTCACCGCTGGGGCTTCTCATGGCCGGAGAGGAGCATCGTCATAGCTGGCCCTGAGCCCGAGCAACCGAATCCTGGGGGCGGCAGGTAATGCACTCAGGGCCCTGAAAACATCTAACGCTTTCAAGCACTGGATATAAGACAATATTGAAGTAGATCAGATATAAGTAGGTCAACCACACTTGACTCTCTTTGCCTAGTGGTACATGTGCCTTGTATTTGGCAGGCCACTGGGCCACAGCCTACCTGTTTCATTTTTACTCAGCCAACAGGTAAACCCACACTTTTCTTGCTTTCAGATGGACCTTAGAGCCTCCTTTACACATACAGCTGTCACTGGTGATAAGTCAGTTCAGGTTCGCGTCAGCCTGCAAAAGTATTGTTTTCTTCTTTCCATGATAAAATGTAAGTCAGTGTTTCCTCAGAAAACAAGAATGGACAGGTAAGTGAAAGGAACGAGTATGTATGCATGTGTGTGCATGTTTGTGATTGTGTGGGCACGCATGTGTGTGTTGTTTCAATTACGTTATACTCCCCAGTAAACTCTTACATCTGAGGAACTGAGCTTTGATAACGGTGTAAGCTATGTTGGTACCACTAGGTTATTGTGCTGACATCACAATCTTTATCACATATGAAACTTACAAATTGTGATTAATGGTAGTACTTATTCTTCATTTTGAAATCATTTGGTATATGTGTTTAAACCTTTCTGAAGAACTCTCTCTTTTTTTGTTTTTTATTTTCAGGAGAATTAAGAAAACAAAACTGTTATCTTGTAACTGGATTTCTGTACAGAATTCCTCATAGCCGGACACAAACTCTGTGATGTTTTGCTCAAGCCCATAGATGTAGAACTACGTGCTGTCTACACTCAGTCTCCTTTCTTCTTCCAGAATGGAGTAAAGGTCCACAGTTATCTGAAGAAACTGGCATATATTTTGTTTGCCTTTCCTTTCGCTACCAGAATTAAGAGCTATACTGCCTTCCTTCTTTGTTTATACCTTGCTTGCTCCTTGGCTCAGATTCCATTGTGCCATTTAAATGAAGAAAATACTATCAAAGACACTTAATGCTTATTTATAATTCAAGTAAAGGTCATAAACTCTGGACTTTTCTTTGTATTTTTTTTTTTACTCTGTCAGGTTTAAATGTTTAAAATAATGAGTGGAATATTTGCATAAATAGGGATTATAAAGTAGACTGGATGCACAGATAAATTTTGTTTCATAATTAGATTCAAGCTTTACAGCATAGCCAAATAAGTGAGGAATAATATCATAGAGGAAAATCTGAAGGAAATAAATTACAATACACACAAGAAGACAGAATAAAATTAATAGAGGAAACTGAAACTATCTCTTTAGATAGAGACAGGATTTGAGAACAGAGGAGAAATTTCAAGCGCATGGATTAGAAAAGATACTAAGGTCCAGAACTATACCAGTGTTTGTGGACAGACTGAAGTTGACATAAGACAGAAAAAAACAAGAATAAATGTTGAGGGTAGCTCATTTAAGATGATCTTCTGAGACAAATGTTGGGGAGAAGCTGAGAAAGGAAACAATAAATCTGAAGGAGACTAAATCTGTTCTGTGGGCAGTAAAGACAGAAACTGGAGTGCAGGAAAAAATCATGTCTTCATTAGTTTTGCAGATTTTCTTGAGGACTTAGCAATGGCTGTTATTTACACAGTCTTTGCCTTTGTCAAGAGTTTTCCCAATATGTAAGTTCTTAAAATGGCCAATTTGAAGAATGTGTGATGTCATTTAATAGGGCCCAAGGCACTGAGATAAAGTGAACTAAATTATTCTAGATCAGAAATTCTGCTACGTTTTTGCACTTAACATCTTATCTACTCTTTTAGTAATTATAGATCATTTCCATTTTAAAAATAGCATGTTCCTATACCATTATGCTAATGGTATTTTTTCTTGAAGTACCTGGGATAACATTCGTGTCTTAATCTGTGTTCCTTGTGTAATCTTGTGACCTAAAGTACTTATAGAAAAAAGCCATCTATAACCATACATTAACTAGACCATTTTAATTTAAAGGAGCAAGGTCTACTATATAGGGGAGCATCTGGGCTAAAATAAGCATAGCTTTTGACCATAGACATCCTGAAATATTGCAACTCCTAGTAAAAGGCAACTGCATTCTAATTAACACTCTCTATAATTGAAGTCTAGTTATGTATCATTGGGTAAATGAAGCTTAAAAAGGAATCAGGCAAACAATAAGGGAGAAAAAAAATCCATTTGCATTGCTTGGAAGAGTAAATCCCTGATGGTAACAGCTTGTATGTTATGAAAGGCCCAAGGTGCCGGGACGAAGAGAATCTGTAGCCTTCTAACCATGCCCAGGGATAGTTTATTTTTCCTAGACGTCTGCCAGAGCTTGAATCTCTAGTGAGTGCAGATTTTAAACTAAATTTTGACTCTGTGTTGTCCTTTCTTTACTACTGCTGACATTGGCTAATACGGTACATTAAGAATTCCCGTGGCAGCTCCAGGAAATTTTGGACGTAGGGATGAAATCCACAGCATGGTGCTGTCAGGTTCAAAACCTAAAAATGTCTCTCAAAAGTATTCCTTTTTAAGAAGGAGTAATTAAATCTAAAAAACTGGCTAAAAGGGAGTCACTGTTACCTTTTATGTTCCTGTGTACACTACAAGTGTCAATTTTAAGTATGTAATACAGTACTACAAACACCTTCCAAGTGTGTGTGTGGGGGAAGTAAGTAATACTGTGCACTTGTGGAGGACTTTATTTGATCTCACAAACGCAAACTTTAGGAGTCATCCGAGGCACAGAAAAAAAAGTTTGGATGAAGTTTAGCAGATGCAAGAACAGTTTGTTAGGAGATAGGCAACAGGGTGTTTAGAGATTTTACTCATTTTCCTAAGAGCTAAAGTAGGTCAAGACAAAAAAAATTGTCTGCCTCTTTTATGAAGAAATTTCATGCACAGGTTCAGTAGTTATTTACAAGGGAAATAAATTGAACTTGTAGCTAGCAGCTATAAGGATACACACGTGTAAGCAATCCTTCTTTCCTGCAGCAGCCCTAAAATTCCTTTTGACACTGATTGGACATGGCACCTTGCACAGTAAACAATGCTACAATTACTTATGTTTTCTTGAAAAAACAAGCCAAATTCCCTACGGTATTTTTAAGGTAACCCTAGGCCCAGTCTGTTCCACAGTAATAACCATTTTGTGGGGCAGCCTTTGCTCATCAATATTTGAAGGCAGCAGCTGAGGAAACAACCCGATCATGGCAATGTAGAGAATTTGGAAAGACTGGGTAAAGAGAGGGAAATACTGTTTCCTTTCCTGGTTTGCAGAAATTTGCAGAAGAAAGAAACATTAAAAAATTTTGCAACCAATGGAAGATATGTCTTCTAGGAGACTTTGACATTTTTTGGACAATGCATTAAAGATTAGCTTGCCATTGCTGTGTGGCACTTTGAAACAAAGCATATAATTTCTGCTGCTTTATTTACATTACCTATTAAATGTACACATTTCAGTGCTTACTAAAAGCATCATTTGGTGGTGTGGGGGAAAGTCTTTTTACACATATGTAGGCTTTAGTCTGTGTTAAAAGCTTAGGTGATGCATCAGCTTCATGTGAGCATCTGAGCATAATTTTGAACCCAAACCCTAAATCCCTGCTGATAGAATCTGAGAAAGAAGTATAGTCCTTGATTCTGAGAGTGGTGAGAAAGGCACAAAGGTGAAAAAAGACATGGCAGAAAATCACAACATCAAAGATAGAAGGTCTGTCACAACGTATGAGGGTGAGTTGTTGAGAGAAGCAGTCAAGAAATGAGAATAATCAGAGAACAGCTGGAAAGGCCAAGGGAGTCCCTGGAAGTCAGAGACTATTAGAGATAGCTTAAGTGTGTCAAAGCCCAGGATACTGCTTCCTGGGACTCCCAGGAAAAAAGATGGGATTCAAGATTTCCTCAAGTTATTTGTAGCTTTAGGGGAGCTTTATTTTAAAAAAATCTCAGAAGATCAGTTTTCCCTCTGGTGCATCTTCTGGTTTTGGAATTTGGGCTTAAGGGTTGTGCCCATCTGTCCTATAGGAACTGTTTCAAAGGTGCTTCTGGGTCTGCAGACAAATTATAAGTTTGCTGAGTGGGTATAGAAACACTGTCACTGTTATGTCAGGGAATAATACCTTAAGGGTGCTCATCCTGGACACCTGTGCATGCTTGATGAATAACCTACAGTGAGAATCACCCCTTCTGTGCTCCCACAAAAAACACTCATAGCAGTAAATTGCAGAGCACTCAAGCAGCAATGATATGTCCTCATGTTGCATCTCAGCACTGGCAGACAGTTATGTACACTGCACGACTTCATCTCCATTATAAAACAGTAGATGATACAGCTTTTTCATTTTCCAGGCTTCGGACCCAGAAGGAGCAGGCCCAAGGACTTTCCAGGCAGTCTGCTACCCCTTCCACAGAGGAATGCGCTTTCACCAGGACAGCACTAAGAAAGTATGGCTGTGACACTAGCCTTTTCTGTGATCCTTAATTTAGAAAAACAGTTTACTCCTCCAGCAAAAATTCAGTGTTTGTGGGAGATTAGCATTGCTGTGCTACTGAAATCCTGCTAGGAAAAATAAAACCTGGGGATAATGATAGAATTAACTCAACTTTATTTATCGACCAATAAGGAAACTGTTTACAAAGGCTGTTCTAATGCTTTCCTTCATAAATTTTCTGAAAAAAGTACTTACTGTAAATGAATCATATATTTTTACAATGAGGGTGATGAAACACTGGACCAGGTTGCCCAGAGCGGTGGTAGATGCCCCATCTCTGGAAACATTCAAGGTCAGGTTGGACGGGACTCTGAGCAACCTGATCTAGTTGAAGACATCCCTGCCTATGGCAGCGGGGTTGGACTAGATGACCATTAAAGATCCCTTCCAACCCAAACTATTCTATGATTCTATGATTCCTACAGCTTATCCTGCAACACACCATTTTTAACGTCAATTCCGAATTTTTTGAATATTTTTAATAAATATTTATTCTAGTAGAAATATTTTGTTCAGTCATACTCACTTAGTCACTTACTGTTTTTATTCTATTAAGTGCAGGCTGTGGCAATTTTATATCAGCCCATATGTTTGTACGTTTTTTCCTTCTGTTTCATTCTCCGCTTTATCGGACTGTGTGTGCTTTGAGCTGAATCTCCTTATGCCTTTCTGCAAGGATTATCATGACTGAAAATTTTGAGTTTGGCCTTTGAAAAACTTAAACAATAACTAAAGAATATTTACAAAAAGCAAAGAGGGAAATAAAATCAGTCTTGCAACATGCTTTATAATATGTTAATTTGTGGCAGCTGAAGATTAGTCTGCCCCACTTATTTTCTGAACCAGTTCCTGCTTGTGTAGTAAAATTGTTCTCCCCTTTTCTATTAGAGAAAATAGAATTGCCTTCTATGGCCCCAGTCTTGCAGACAGCTGTGTCTTCCACTAACAGTTCCATTAGCTTCATTGAAACTACCCGAGTGAAGTGACTTAGTTGGGTATGCAAGTGACTGGGAAATTGAAACCTTTGCTGTTATGCAGTTTCTGGATGATATTCTTTCTAGATTTTTCTTCTCTCCTAACCATCAGCGAATATCGGATCATGCAGCTACTTAACAAAATGGTTTGCATTGCTCATTCTCCAGTATGTTTAATTTGATGTTGATAATGCTCATAATTTATCATATTGTTAAATTTAGCTCTTTGCTGATAGCTGCTGCCATTCTAGAAATGCAAATTACTTGAAGCTGAGCTTTATTTAAAAACAAATAGGAAATACTTTCTTGTCCTCATGGATAATAAGAGAAACTAAGAAAAACATGAAGATGAATATCAGAGGACAATTAAAAGGATTTGAAAGTTGTTGTTATAATTTAATCTTGTGTTTTAAGCCATTCTTGTTATATTCAAAAATTTGTCTCATGGTTTCTTGAAATTTGAATGCTGATGAGGGACCTCTACAGGCTTGAGGAGTGGGCCCATGCAAACCTCATGAGGTTCAACAAGGCCAGGTGCAAGGTCCTACTCCTGGATTGGGGCAACCCCCAGTATCAATATTTAGATTGGACATAAGGAAGAAATCTTTTACGACAAGGGTGGTGAGATATTGGAACGGGTTTGCCAGAGAAGTTGTAGATGCCCATCTTTCAAAGTGTTCAAGGTTAGGTTGGATAGGGCTTTGAGCAACCTGATCCAGTGAAAGATGTCCCTGCTCATGTCAGATGGTTGGACTAAATAATCCTTGAAGATCCCTTCCAACCCAAACCGTTCTATGGGTCTATCATATTGCACTGAAATTACTGTATATAATTTATTATTTTTATTAACTATTGCTCAGAGCTTCCAGAAAGCTTGCTGTCTAAGAAGCACCACAAATAGTTGTAACAAAATAATTCAAAATCAATTTTTTTAAACTATTTTTTGAAACAAAAATAATCTACTTAATTATTTACTGTTCTCAAACATATTTAAATTTCTGCATAAGATAACCATTTTCCTTATTCTTCCATCCACTCTGGTTCCACCTTCTATACTGACAGAGCATATGGCCTCCTTTTGAGGATCCTCCTGAATACATCCTGTATCCTCCACGCAGAAATCAACAGCACGCTGCTGTAGAAAACTGCGGCCACGAGCACCTAGTAGGATCAGGGAGGACAACCTGTTGCACCTGGAAAGGAAGGATGGTGTCATATTTTCAAATGATTCCTGAAAGTACTGTTGGATCCAGGTATGTAGAAACTGCAGTTCTTTTGGATCAAAGTAGGACATACTCATCTGACCAAACGCAGATATTTCTGTGTATGAACTAATCACACAAGGCTCTCATTATGGTCAATGGAGAGAATCAGCAGAAAAACTCAAGGGAAAATGCATCTTATTCAAAAGCAGAGATTAAAGTATTTTATTAAAACTAAATTTTGTCTACTAACTATGGAGTGATTCTAACATGGCTAAGTCTGAAATATGACTTTACAGTATAAACATCTACAGTTAGGTGAGAGAAATCCCATTCATAATGCCTCTGGAGAAGGAGAGGGAAACACCATTAGGAAAGTAGAGAATTCATAGGAATTTGAGACCTGGGAATGGTAATTGCCACCAAACTGTTCTTCCAATATCCAGTTTGGATCTGTGGTTATAAAAATGGTTGTGTTCAAGAACTACTTCTGCTAACTTGCCCAAGTGTTTTGGTCTTGTTCTGTTAACAATTAGGCTAAGCAGGAATAAAACCTTTCTAACTCTGAAAATGTGTTTCTACATATTGTACTGCTGAGAAAGTTTTTTGTCAGAAATCCCGTAAATTAGGAAAATATGATAATTCTTTCTGGTTGCATAAAGGATACTGAAAACAGTAATTAAAAAAGAAAAAAAAATTAATGGAATGCCATCATCCTGAGATTTACTTATGGAAGGCTTCATTTATTTCCATTATTTGTTGTATAAAATTGACCGTAAATAATAAAAAATGCAAAAGAAGTTGAAAAAATTAAGCATATGGGTATCAATGGGAACTTGGAGCCTAATCCCAGTGCCACCTTTGAAGGTCTTAGCTATGCAAGCCAGTACTGCCAATTACTGCCAGTTGTTTTGAGAATACCATTTGAATAACACAATCATAATTTCATAAAAACCATCACTCCTCTACTTCATTGCCAGATCTCTAGTTTTCCAGGTTTCAAAAAAACTTCCTTATGCAATTCTCTATTGTCAGTATAAAACCTACAGATTAGTGGACTGTAAATATGAAACATAATCAGCAAACTGTAAATATGAAATGAACACAAATATATTGAATTGAATGTCAACAGAAATGGCCTGGTTTCTATAGTAGTTGTATCATTCCATTACACAGGAGATTTATTAAAACACAAGAACACTCCTAACCTTCTGTTCTCTTCTTTTTAAAAAAAAATAATGCCAGAATTTTCAATTATTTTAGCAAAGTGGTGTTGAATCTACGATTAGACCAAACAATGCAGGTCCAGCTTGCTTCAGAGAATGCAAAGCTTAAATTTCATGTGTCTGAATGGGAGGAAAAAAAGATTATATCCACAGCCTTATATTTCTTGTAGTTTCTGCTTCTCTCTGAGCTATGTTGGCTTGACTGATTTTCTTGACAAAACAGTTAACAATTTTTTATAATTATTTACCAGTGTACTTTTTGCCTCTTTTTGGATCATTATTTTTCAATATCGTTTAGAATTTAACATTTTAAAAGATGATTAAAAACAATTACTTTTCAACAACGAAAATGTTTACACTCCTTTGCTTCCTCTCCTTCACTATAATAACAATGATAAAGATCAAAAGGAAATTTGTTATGTTTCTGTTGAACAACTGCCTTGTTTCTGCAAAATAATGTTGCATTACACACTGAAAACTTTTTTTTTTCCCCAGATTAAAAGTGCAAAGAATATAATATAACTTCTGCATATTTGTGCTGTCTCTTTTTCCATTTTCAGATAGATTGTTAGCAGTGAGTTAACTGACGGGGTGTCAATGAATTGGACAAAATCTTCCATAAGTGTTCATTTCCACAGTCATTTATAAGGTTCTTCCCACATCAATCATATTCAATGGCATCTAATACCAGACAAGCAGCACCAGGCTCTTAAAGACACATGTTCTGGGTGCACGGTGCACTGAATCATGCCAAAAGTCTCTGACAGTTCATTGCCACACACATTGGAGTTCCTGGTACTTTTCAGTGACCTATAGCTAAACAAAGTTTTCAAGAACTTAGTCCACGCAATAATTTTAAGAATTGGCATACCCTTTCTGCAAAAAGATACTCTTCACTCAGAGCATAATGTAGCTCCACATCAGTGTTTACATGCAATGCACAGACAGATTCAGCTGATTTTGTACTAAGTAAATGGTGGGGAGGTACTGAGAGAAAATCACAGAAATTCTTTGTAGAGTTGGGAAAAATTATCTTTTAAGTTCAAATAAGGCCAAGAGAAAATCAAGTAGCATAAGAGCCATTTTGACCAACTGAATTGGACCTCTCAGTGGTATCAGATTCTGTACATGGATATGCTCTTTCACATTATTTCTTTCATTTTGAAGTATTCCTAATCACTACATTACTTGTCTGTAGGCACCTGCCTCTGAAATACATGGAGATGCATTTTACTGTCTAATAGCGTATATTAAGAAAGGAGGACAACTCTACATTTTTTATTGTATCTCTGTTCTATTGGAAACCTACTGTGTTTTGGACTGTTTGAATTAAAATGGACAAACAATGAGAAAATGCTCACTAGGGAATGATCTGCTGGGGTTGAGGGCTAGAGCTAATGTAAAATATCTTTTCTATATTTAGATTCTTTCTTGAATACTTGAGGACACTATAAGCTTGAAATAATAGTTAGTTCTTAATTTATCTTAAGCTACATAATACAGTTAAGACACCAAAAGTTAAAAACACACCTTTTCATTTGTTTGCAGTGTGGAATACCCTCTGGGGAAGGGTAAAATAGCCCAAAAGAAGATTAAGTACTCCCTGTCTGTCAAAAGATGCTATAAACTCTTAAAGTAAGAGGTATTATTTTGAGAAGATGTATGAAGAACAAACAAGTGGAAAAGTCCTTGCAGAGACTACAGTCTTTTTTTTTTAATAAGGAAACTGCATTGATTTGTATTCTTTCTGGATGTGTTCTGTTTGAAGAATAAATTGGATCTTGAAACAAAGGCCCTGAAACAGATTCTAGAATAACACTGTTTCTGTCCTGGGGTGCTGAAATAGCCCAACAGCATTTATATAGTCTTCTACACTATTTGGGTTTTTAATAGAAAAAATATTATTTCTTTCTCGTTTACAAACTCTAACCTCGTTTGTGAAATAGCCAAAATGAAGAGTCTGTTCTCAAATAAAACCCTGCTTTTGAATGTGTGCCATTTGACCAAGATGCCTGTAAAGTGCTATTACAATGTCTAGGCAAGTTCTTTTTGTGACATCCAGTCCTGTGATATGTTCCAACTTTTCCTTCTCAAGCTTATTTGAGCTTGCTGTCAGTTAATTTACACAGGCCTTTTGATAATATTCCCTGTTAGACTTTTGATTGTCCTGATATAAACATACTTTCTCATAATCACTTTCTATTCAGAAATGAAAATCTTCAATGTTATTAGTTATTTTCATTATAATTTTTTTTTTTTTTAACATGTGAAAAATTTCCCTGGTTTTAGCATATGGAGGTGAGGGATTGCATGCATTTATTTTCCAAGTCTTAATTCAACATTTAGTGAACAAAGCTCAGATTCCAGGGAGTTCAAATCCCTATATGACTAACACCAGGTAATATCACAGAGTGTCAAGTACTCTATTTATGTTTTTTTATTCTCTTCAGCTTTTCTTATTGACACTTAGCCTCTTAGCATTACTGCGTTGTATTTATATCTGACTCTACTTTTCATAAAACTGGCAGATCGAGTTTGTTGCTTTGTACAACTTGTGATGAACTACTTGACAAAGAGGATCAGCTTCCATTGTTTTCTTGTACGATTGTCTGTGTGCTTCCTGAAACAACCCCAACTACATCACATTGGAACTTTAAGCTCCTTTTACATTTTCTTAGAGATTTATAAAATAATGATTTGTTTGAAGGTTGGAGGGACAATTAGAATATCTACTTTGATGTCCTTTGTAATAGAGGCCATAGCCCATTCTTATAATATCATTCTTTATCACCATCTGTAACTAGATTGCTTAGAATATTTGTCATTATTTAGTTTTATTATGGTGTTTTAGAAGAGTAACCATCTTCTAACATAAGTAAAAAAGGCTGACAAATAGAAAAAAAAGTAAAGGTTCCAAATAGAATTTCATTTCATTTGCTTGAAAAGAGTTATTTTGCAATATTTTTAAACTGTAAAGTTTCATTCTGGGTACAAATTCATATTAGAACATGTATAGTTTGGTCTTGCTTGCCTAACTGTAGACATTTTAACAGGATGGAATTTACTGAAACTGCTTGCTTATCACGTTAATTTCTAATGCCATCAAAATATTTCTTTTGAAAAGCTTTAACACTTTGGAAAACCACTGACATGTGGTCTGTCTGAGTGAAGTAAGATATTTCTGAGCTCATATCAAAATAAACTGTAAACTGACAGTGGCTTCATCTGTGATATTTTTTCTAGGGTTTACGTATCATAACATGTATTTAGTTACTGATAAGATTATTCCTGCCAATGTACAAGTAACACTGTTGAGTCCAATGAACTCTTAATGAACATTCGTTATCATCTACACACCAAAGGATGCTTCTTTTCTCATACATGCATCCCATCTCATACATTTTCTAAGAAATATCCCTGACAATTTTAAGAGGATAACTTCTGTATTCTAATTCTGAAAAACTTCGTTTGTGAATTTCTATTTGCTGTTCTCCAGTGACTTTGACATGTCAGGGACATATTCTACTTATGAATAAATCAGTGAAAAAAACCTCTAGCCTCTTTACTTGAAGAACAACTTTCAGCTTGGTGAGTGCAAGTGTTTTACAGAGCTAGTCGGTATCTGACCAATAGCCTAAAACTCTTAAAATTTTTGTTATAATGATCCTGTTTTCTTTTTTCTTGGTCTTAAAATACCATCAGAGATCTGTGTGATCCTTAAGGAATTTATCTGCTTCACGCCAGTGTGTGGGAGTATTTCATGCTTCTCAAATTCAGCTCAGCCCTCATGACTTGGCTATAAAGTTGTGGTTGGTTGACCTTCGCTGGCAGCTAAGCCCCCACACAGCTGCCCACACACCTCTCCACCAGCAGATGGGGAAGAAAATCAGAAGAGCAAAAGTGAGAAAAATCTTGTGGGTTGAGATAAAGACAGTTTAATAGGGAAAGCAAAATCTGCATGTGCAAGCAAAGCAAAATAAAGAATTCATTCACTAGTTACCATCAGCAGGCAGATGCTTAGCCATTTCCAGGAAAGCAGGGCTTCATCTCACGTAACAGCTACTTGGGAAGACAAGGCCATAACTCCAAACATCACCCCCTTCCTCCTACTTTCCCCAGCTTTTATTGCTGAGCATGATACCACATGGTATGGAATATCCTTTTGGTCAGTTCAGGTCGAGCTGTTTCCCTTCCCAACCTCTTGCCCACCTCCAGCCTGCTCACTTCAGGGGCAGAGTGAGAAAAAGGAAATAAAAAAAAAAGATAACCTCAATGGGTTTTCTTTGGGGGGCAGTGTGAGAAGCAGAAAAGCCCTTGATACTGTGCAAGCATTGCTCAGCAATAGCCAAAACACTGGTGTGTTAACACCGTTTTGGTCACAGATCCAAACACAGCACCCTAAGGACTTCTGTGAAGAAAATTAACTCCATCCCAGCCACATCCAGGACAAAAGTCAAATTACCTCTTGTTTTCTCTGGGCCTGATTACTAAAAGCTTTGATCCATATCATTCCATCTCCAGTAGGAAAAGTAGAAGATAGCGACAACTGACAGCTGAGACAGTTTTCAGGTCGTTATAGCTTTTAACTTCATCAGCCCAAGATGACCCTAGATGTCAGGTCTCACACTTCTCGAGCAAGTGCTGTAACTACCAGGAAATTGGTGGCCTCCTCATTCCCTTGCAGAGCACCTCAGAGGCAGGTCAGCCCCTTCATGTTTTTGGACTTTGTTCTTGGTTTTCTCTCTCATTACATCAGGACTGCACATCGGAGATGCGTGTTGTTCTGGCAAGCTGAAGCATTTAGAAAACTGACTTGGTTTTATGTGGTTTTTAGACTGTGGATTCACAAATAGACTTGAGTGTTGCAAGACTGACCAGTACCAGGTTTTAGCAGAGTTTCTTAGTGATTAGGGTATTTGTCCGAGACTTGATTTCTGTGTTTTCCCCGGCCTCTGCTTTTCCAGGCTCAGAAGACTTGGCTTTTCAAGCCATGAATTGTGGTGTGACTGGTGGGAGGCTTATGTCCCTTCTCTTGAACCAATATGAAATTGCACAGTAGGAGAAATATGTTGTACATTGCAGGACATTGCACTTCAAGTAAGGCAGAGAAAAGAAAGAACCATTAAGCAGTGAAAATTAGCATGTGTTGAAATGAACAAACTATTATCAGGTGATATTTCAAACTACGGCAACTAGATTATGTAAAAATTATATTCATGAGCTCTTCTTTTAGCATTTCCAACTTTGCTTCCGCCTGTGTAAAAAAAAAGAAGAGAAAGAAAAGGAAAAAACAATGTAACCCCCAAACTTGTCGATACCACTATAAAATTGAGCCATGAGCCAGGAAGGTTCTTGAATTAATAAGTCTGATTTGCATCAAAATCAGATGAATTTTGTTAGGAAGAACAACCTCATATGCTGGAATTAAGAGAGGATATTTTTTCTGTAACTGCATATTTTTCTTTACATAATTAGTCCTGAAATATATTTTTCAGTTAGAGTTGCTAGAGTTCCACTGATTTCAATGGATTTTTCACAGACTTAAGGATATTGTCAGACTGATCGGTTGCTCTACAGGTCTAAAAGCACTTTCTCATATTGATATTTTATGTATTTTATTATTAAATAGAAAGGCAGAAAAAGGCTGTGAGAGCAAAGCCATCCTGTTCTGGAGCTTCATTAGCACCAATAAATCCTGTTGCATGTAAATGATCTGAAAAACTCAGAGCAATTAACTTTTCCTTTTAACTTGGGTATTTTAGTGCAGATTGGTAGCTAATCAAGCTGGGAAATTGAAATAGTGTAAAAAAATTGTTTATGAGTAATATTGTAAACAAGCATTGCAGATAGTTCTGTACCTGCTTTAGTGCTATAACAAAATAAGCAGTGAAATCAGCATTGCATCCATTTAGGTGTAATTGTACAAATTGCTAGCTAATCAGAGTGAGAAAATTGAGCCAGGGCTTGGGAGAACAATGCTGTGTGCTATTAACTTAGTGTTTAACTATGTATTTAAAGCATTTGGAGATGAAGATTTTTTTATAAATAAACATAGATTTATTTTGTTATAAAAATTGTGCCTGATTCTGAGTTGGTTTCATTAGTGTAATCCAGAAGAAATTCCACTGACATTTGTGAAGTTAATTCAAATATAAACTGATGTAAGCAGTGTGGGAATCAGCACCATTTACTTTATTGTTTTCTGCTGTGTAAAGCCATAGGCATTTCATTAAAAATGCAAAACTGGTCAAATGCATAAAAAATTCCCACAAATAAACAGCTCAGTTTATCAAGCCAGCTGTAGTCAGCAATTCAATGGATTTTGACATGCTCAACACAGCAGGGACTTAACTGGAGCCATGTAAGCCTGGCTCAAAGGCTCGTGAACCTTTCAAGAAGTTCAAAAAAGCTTGAAAATTCATGAGATAGGGAAGGATTGACTTGATATTTCTTTCCTGTAAATTCTGTTTTATTTAAAGATCTACATGCTTTAGTACTGTGCATTAATGTGTGAACTATCCAGCCTTGTGGATGCAACCTGATGTTTTTGATTTTTAAGAAGTATGACACAAAGTAAAGCTCATCCATATTGATCTGGCAAAAACATTTAAATACTGATGTCATTTACTTGTTCCACAGCAGTACTTTTTAAAGGCTCTGCTGCTCTACTAAAAACATCTCTGCATGTTATATCTATTATATTCACGGAAATAACATAACAAACATGTAAAAAGAAAAATAATCATCCTGTAATCATGTATTCATAGTGCTGGAAGGGACTTCAGTAGGTCAGCTAATCCTTTTAATACCTCAGACAGCAGCAACGTTCCCTCAATTATTTCTAACAGATGTTAGTTCAGCCCACAAGAAAAAAAAAGTGATGAGATGCCACAGTCTCACAAGCAATCTTCACTAATATTACCTTCAAAGTTTTTTCATAAATGTAAATTTATACTTTTTTGAAACTTAAACCCATTATTATTTATTCTATCCACTGTGGTCATAAATAGAGTATTCCTTTCTTTCCAACAGCAGCTGGAATATTTTTGAAGGTTATCTCAACCCACCCCAGTCTTCCTCAGGCTAAACAATTCCATTTTTTTCAATGTTTTCTCATAGGTCATGTTTTCTAGACCTCTGATCATCCTCATTGCTCTCCCCTATACTGTCTGGACACAGTGTTTCAGCCCTGAAACCTACCAATAACAAGTAGAGAGAAAAAATTACACATGTATCTTACAGACAATGCCAGTCTTTATATATCTCATGATAATCTCTGGGGTTTTTTTTGTTGTGATATGTTTTGGTTGGGTTTTTTTTGGCAGCATTTTGACTCATGTTCTGATCATGATCTACTACAACCCCTACATCCTTTTATACAGAACTATTACCTAACCAGATGCCTTTGAAACAAGTTTATGCAGATGATTAATCACTTGGCACTTGCTTGTGTTGAATTTCATCCAATTGTTTCTTCAAATTCTCAAAATGATTTAAAATTCTCTTTCAATCCAGCAGCATATAGGCTACCCCTGTTGGCTTAAGCTTTTTGGAATGGTTAGTAAGAACACCCTGTACTTAGTCACCAAGGTCACTGATGAAAATATTGAATGATGCCTCACTCAGGACAAGAGGAATTAAACTTGACAGAGAAACAGACATTATTTTTAAGCACATAGATTTCGTTAGTAATAAGGCAGATACATACACACACACACATGCACACACATGTAAATGTAAAAGTCTAAAGGGCTGGATGGGATCCACCCAAGGGTACTGAGGGAGCTGGCAGAAGTGCTCACCAAGCCACTGTCAATCATTTATCAGCAGTCCTGGCTAACCGGGGAGGTCCCAGTTGACTGGAAGATAGCAAATGTGATGCCCATATTCAAGGAGGATACAGGGAACTACAGGCCTGAGTCTGACCTCAGTGCCAGGGAAGGTTAAGGAGCAGATCATTGTGAGTGCTATCACGCAGCATGTACAGGACAATCAGGTGATCAAGCCCAGTCAGCATGGGTTTATGAAAGGCAGGACCTCCTTGACTAACCTGATCTCCTTCTACGACAAGGTGACCCACTTAGTGGATGAGGGAAAGGTTGTAGATGTTGTCTATCTACACTTTAGTAAAGCCTTTGACACAGTTTCCCATAGTATTCTCCTGGAGAAACTGGCTGCTCATGGCTTGTACGAGCGTACTCTTTGCTGGGTAAAAAAATGGCTGGATGGCCAGGCCCAAAGAGTTGCAGTGAATGGAGTTAAATCCAGCTGGCAGCCGGTCACAAATGGTGTTCTGCAGGGCTCAGTATTGGGGCCAGTTCTGTTTAATATCTTTATCAATGATCTGGACGAGGGGATCAAGTGCACCCTCAGTAAGTTTGCAGGCCAACTGTATGAGGTTCATCAAGGCCAAGTGCCGGGTCCTGCACTTGCGTCACAACAACCCCAGGCAACCCTACAGGCTTGGGGAAGAGTGGTTGGAAAGCTGCCCAGAGGAAAAGGACTTGGGGGTGCTGGTTGACAGCCGGCTGAACATGAGCCGGCAGTGTGCCCAGGTGGCCAAGAAGGCCAATGGCATCCTGGCCTGTATCAGAAATAGTGTGGCCAGCAGGAGCAGGGAGGTGATTGTGCCCCTGTACTTGGCACTGGTGAGGCCGCACCTCGAATACTGTCTTCAGGTTTGGGCCCCTCACTACAAGAAGGACATGGAGGTGCTGGAGCATGTCCAAAGAAGAGCAACAAAGCTGGTGAAGGGCCTGGAGCACAAGTCTTATGAGGAGCAGCTGAGGGAACTGGGGCTGTTTAGCCTGGATCAAAGGAGGCTCAGGGAAGACTTTATGGCTCTCTACAGTTACCTGAAAGGAGGTTGTAGCGAGGTGGGTGTTGGTCTCTTCTCCCAAGTAACAAGCAATAGGACAAGAGGAAATGGCCTCAAGTTGCACCAGGGGAGGTTTAGATTGGATATTAGGAAAAATTTCTTCACCGAAAGGGTTGTCAAGTGTTGGAACAGGCTGCCCAGGGCAGTGATTGAGTCACCATCCCTGGAGGTATTTAAAAGATGTGTAGATGTGCTTAGTGGTGGACTTGGCAGTGCTCGGTTAATGGTTGGACTCGATGATCTTAAGGGTCTTTTCCAACCTAAACAGTTCTATGATTTTATGATTTTATGAAATAAATATGTATAAATATCTATGTGTATTTAATTAAGTTCTCTTCATGTTTTATGTTATGAAAATTTTAATACAATTCAATACAAGGATAATTAAGAAAGAACACAAATAAAAGTTGAGTTGTGTCCAAGTTTATTTGCTGTCTTTTGGAATATTTAATTAAGATTTATTAAGTCTGACCCTAGGTTACCCACTTATCTCTTCATGATATCTCTTCACCATCTCACCTTCCATTTTGTTACTGCCTTAACCTAAATTACTTCACCATCCATTTCAATCTAAGAAACTCGCAGGAAGAAATGCAGTAACAAGGATTGTGTAATATTGTGACATCTATAGCGTTGTAATGGCCAAAAAAGTTGTTTATAAGAAATAGATAATGATTGATGATGGAAAAATAGATAAGTAATTGTACAGCCTTGGGTTTAAGTCAGAGAGAACAAAGGAGAAAAGGAAGGAAGAGAAGGCAGCTGTCAGTAACCAGACACCATCACCAATTCTTTAATTATGTTGTGGGCACCATCACAAAGCCAGATTATAGAGACATATAACTGATCAGCTTTGCTTTGTAGTAGTCCATCTGTATAATGCCAGTCTATCACTTTTTCACAAGAAGTCACTCTTAAAATAAGAATTGAGCTCCTATAATATTTTCCTTGATTACTCAGTAGCACTGCTAACACCACAGTATACTGGAGCATCTACAGTTTTTTATTGCATTCTTTATTTGCTCTTGCTGTATGTAGGGAATGATATTTTTATTGAGAAATCAAAGGTTATATTGCACAACCCAAGAAGAAATTGGTTTGCACAAATACGATAATGACATTTCTCTCTTATAACTGAATGGCACGTTAATAGAAATGGAATTCAGTCACTGGATTCCTGTGAATGACTTAAAATAAGAGAGAAATAAGAAATTGGGTTGCATCCTTAAAGATTGGAGTACATTATTCACTTCTGAAATACTTAGCATTATAAGTCTGTGATATTTTAAGCAGATGATTGTACTTTACACATCTCCCATAGGACTTGTTTTTTAGGACGTTATTTTCCAGTCTTTAGTAGAGAAATTGTGTTTATATGGTGACTGAAATAAAGCTCAAACCAAATTAAACAGGATCTTTTGAGGGAATATGGGAACAACTGGGAAAGAGTAAGATACAGGGGTAAGGACATAAACAAAAATTTTTTAAGGTAAAAAAAATTAGAAGCAGAATTTCTGTGGAATCAGATACTACAAGTAGAAGGGTTTTAAGGTGAAGATTACTCCCTTCAAACTATGACAGTTCGAAGTGATGAAAATCCAAATATTCATACCATGAATAAAAACTATAAAAAATGCGGCTATAAAACAGGAATCGGCTCTACAAATAGAATGACTTAATGTAGAATCATCACAATGGTAACGTACAAAAATGCATAAGGAAACAATCCCTGCGGGAGCACATACATTTCTTTGTAATATACAGAGAAAAAAGGAAACAGATTCAAACATAAGATTTCATGGCCCATCACATACCTGTACTAACAGATTTTTGGAAATTATTTTGAGCATCAGAAAGCAACCCCAGAAAACAAAACTTATTCCACTGTTCTTCTCTCAGCAGTTTCAGACAGAGCTGTTACTGCAGTATGAAAACAGAGAGTAAAATCTGTAGCAAATATGGCTAAAAATGAGCTCGAAAGGTCCTCCTATCTGTTCACTTCCTGATCCTATATCATTTGACACTCAGAAGAATACCCTAGGAGAGACATAAATCGCCAATAAGTTGAGGTAGTCTTAACCAGGTTGAAGCATCAGAGAATGCTCTAAGTAATATCAGATGGAAAACTTTCATGGTACAGTCATGTTGGGAACCTACCCCCACAACCCCCCGTTCTAAGCCTCCTCTCCCAACAGCCCATAAAGATAATCTAATATTTCTTCAAGCAGAAACATATGTAGAAATGTAAATCAATTAAAATCACTGAACCTTGTTTTTACACAGGATCAACCTACACAAGCAGAAGCTATTTCTGGCTTTTATATATAAGAATATAAGCAAGTGTAAGCACACTCAACTTTTCATTATTTGAACCTATCTTTGTCCAGCAACTGTTAACTCCATTTGGTATCATTAAAAAAGAAAAAGAAAATATTAAGGAAAAATATGGAGGCTAAGGCCAGATGGGTAGAATGAACACTTAATTAACATCTCAAAATGAGAGATCATCTGGTTGAAATGAGAAGAATGGTTCTGAATTTTTTTTAATGAGGTCTGTGAAAGTCAGAAGAAAGACGACAACTGCCATTGAAAAATAAGCGAACATGGAAGAACTGTTCAGTGCCCATCAGCAGTAAATGACTTGTTTTACACCAGTAGTAAATGACTTTGTTTTACTAGTGTGTTAGAGATTATGTTCCTTAACAATGACAGGGGAAGGTGTAGCCTTCTGGAAGGAGGGAGATACTGTTTCTTTGCTGCTTCTGCTTGTCTGTACCCAGGGAAGGAAAGCTCTAGGAGGCTGTAAAGTGTAGTAGAAGTCATGAAGGAGATCTAGCCTATGGTTAGGATCCTGAAGCTGAAGCAAGTACAATACCATTTTGAGGAGCAGGGAGTAGACAGTCAGAGCTCAAAAATCATAGGAAAGTTTCCTGAAGCATCAGAAATTATTTTGAAGCATTTGCTGCCTTGACATGCTACCATACCATCTCAAGAAAGCAAACTTAAACAGCAATGGCATTATGAAAAGCTGGAGGGGTATGAAGCACTAAAGTATAAGAGAGTTGTGTTTCAAAAAACCTAAAAAGCATAGCTTACATATAAATGTACTATGATGATGAAAAGACCCTCAAATAGAATGTCCAAGTTTTATAGACAAATAGTTGAATAGATTAGAGGTCCTGAACTCTAAATTTAGAGATAGATTATTTGTACGTTCCTTTCTCTCAAGTGTCAAATTAATGCAGCATTAAAACTTGGAGAGTTAGGAAAGGATACTATTTGTTTACTGTCCTCTCATTTGGATTACAAGGCACTCCAGTAGTGTTTCATTGATTAATGGATATTCTTTGAATAGATATGAAGGGTATACAGCTGCATACTTTAGTGATTCACCTGTATCTAGCACCACTTGAAAGAAGCATCTAGAACATCTGGAGAAGTGCTCCAAGAGATCAGAGACCGCATTAAATTTAGACTGATGTACAGAGGAACAAAAATAAATTAAATCTGTATTTTATGCTAAAAGAAGGAATGCTAATGTTTACAAGTCCAAACTATTCTAGACAGTCCACTGCAAGAAGCCATTAGTAAATAGGAACGTGTGGAAAATTTATTCTTAACTTTCCTGCATTTAATGTGTTTATCAGTCAAACTGAAGGTGATCTGGAGAAATGAATAAGCTAGACCTGCCAGGCAATGAAGATAACCAGCTGTGAATGCAGGGCTTCAGAGCCCAGATTTGTTGGCTGTGTGCATAGCCCAACTCAAATATTTCAGGAATCAGCATGGGAACATTTTTTCTAAAAGGAAAGAAGCAACAGATGTAAATGCAAAATTGTTTCTACAGGGACAAGCTACAGCAGAAAAAGCACTTATGGATGTAGAATCATAAAATCATAGAATAGTTTGTGTTGGAAGGGACCTTTAAAGGTCATCTAGTCCAATCCCGCTGCTGTGGGCAGGGACATCTTCAACTAGATCATGTTGCTCAGAGTCCCGTCCAACCTGACCTTGAATGTTTCCATGGATGGGGCATCTACCACCTCTCTGGGCAACCTGTTCCAGTGTTTCACCACCCTCACTGTAAAAAATTTCTTTCTTATAGCTAGTCTAAATCTACCCTCTTCTAGTTTAAAACCATTCCCCCTTGTCCTATTGCAACAGGCCCTGCTAAAAATTTTGTCCCCATCTTTCTTATAAGCCCCCTTTAAGTGTTGAAAGACTGCAATAAGGTCTCCCCAAAGCCTTCTCTTCTCCAGGCTGAATAACCCTAACTCTCTCAGTCTTTCTTCATAGGAGAGACGTTCCATGCCCTTGATCACTTTTGTGGTCCTCCTCTGGACCCGCTCCAACAGGTCCATATCTTTCTTGTGCTGAGGACTCCAGAGTTGGACGCAGTACTCCAGGTGGGGTCTCACTAGAGCAGAGTAGAGGGGCAGAATCACCTCCCTCGACCTGCTGGCTACGCTTCTTTTGGTGCAGCCCAGAATACGACTGGCCTTCTGGGCTGCGAGCGCACATTGCCAGCTCATGTCCGGCTTTTCATCCACCAGTACCCCCCAGTCCTTCTCAGCAGGGCTACTCTCAATCCCTTCATCCCCCAGCCTGTATTGATACTGGGGGTTGCCCCCATCCAGGCACAGGACCTTGCACTTGGCCTTGCTGAACCTCATGAGGTTCACACGGGCCCATTTCTCGAGCTTGTTCAGATCCCTCTGGATGGCATCCTGTCCCTCAGGCATCAACTGCACCACTCAGCTTGGTGTCGTCTTCAAACTTGCTGTCTATGTCATTGATGAAGAGATCTCACTGTCTATGTCATTGATGAAGAGATTAAACAGTACTGGTCCCAATATGGACCCCCGAGAGACACCACTTGTCACTGATGTCCATCTGGACATTCAGCTATTGACCACTACCCTCTGGATGTGACCATCCAACCAATTCCTCATCCACTGAATAGTCCACTCATCAAATCCATATCTCTCCAGTTTAGAAGGAAGGATGTTGTGAGGGACTGTGTCAAAGGCCTTGCAGAAGTCCAGATAGACGACATCCATAGCTCATGCAAAAGGCTAATGGAGAGTTCTAGGTAAAGTTTCTATGTAGACCATTTAGTTTTGTTTGAAGACTGCAGAGTATAAGAGATTAATTTTCTGGGACAACTGGGCAGCATGGCATTCTACATTTAAGATAAACCAGAAAACAAAAGCAAGGATAGAGTCCCATGGTTAGCCCTAAGGAAGAACAAATTACAAGCTTGGATTTTGCTCGATATGCAAAAGATTTTGTGAATCTAAAAGAGACTAGTAGTGAACTCGAACCAATCTACTCCTTTCTAAAGAGCATTTACTAGTCTCTTCTGGCTTTTTGTCTCTGCTTCTTTTACAACCAGTAATAGTTAGATCATCCCAGGCCACTTGACATGCCAGCTTGTGACCTAAGTCTGAGACTCTAGATACTCTCCTTCCTGCCTAAACTCTTAACTACTTGTTAGCAATCAACCTCAGTCTCCCTTAATAATGACAAAGTGCAAGAGCAATGGAATACGACCAACAAAGCCAAAGAAAAAAAGCCACCTTCTCATTTAGTGCCCATTAGCACTTGGTCTTGCCCCAGCTATTGTAAAGGATAATTGAATTGTTTAATTTGCAGCTGGATTGTTTTAGCAGGTTTTTTTTTCACCTACTCTCATTATTAAGGGATACTTAACTCACATAAGAGTAATTTAAACTGAAAGTTTGCCTTTTCTTTGCATAAAACTGAGCCCAGTTGCTTTATAATGAGTAAATACACAATGTAGTGCTTTAATCATTGTTCTTTTACACCTGAAAACTGCTATGTAAACTACATAAACATCTCTATGCTCTGTTACATATGTCACTTTCATTTTCTACAATAAGGGTTTAATTAGATTGGCATCTGAGAAGCTAACTGAAATCCATTTACTTTCATCTGGCATGAACTAAACATTGAGACTAGATCTCTGTGAATACTAAAAAGCCTGATGAAGATGAGCCATAACAAAACCAGAAGAAAAGGATTCTGATACAATCCTGATTACAAAGGAAATAGGTTTAATGCTAGTGAAATACATGAGTGGAGGGATTACCTTTGCTGATTCTTCCTCTTAAACTTCTAACATCTCTCCTGGACTGCCACTCTAAATCAAGATAATTTTTGTATACACAGGATTAAACAAAATCAGACTAATTGTTTTCCAAGATGTGTTATTTAATAGAGAGTGCAGATAAAATAGTGAATAAGATATCCCTATTAGCTCTCATTAGAAGGCAATAATGATGGACTATGCATTGATCAGCAAAGGAAAACATGCAATACACCATTCTTTGATTAACGGGAAGACTGCTTGCAGCATGTTCCTTCTGCAGCTGTTCTTGCCTTTACTGGCATCATGTGTGCTGTTTAATGATACAACTCATAAAATGAGTACCCCTTGCTTCTATATTTGGCATTGTAATGTCAACCCACCAGCTTGGCCAGGCAAAATGATGAAATAAAGTGGCTGAGTTCCCAGTATAGTGGATGGAGACAATTAGATATCTCTAAGAGATTAATTGTCCCTCTTGATATGTGAGCTCCCCAGGGGAGCCAAGACCACTATGAGCAGGGTGTGACTGAACTTCAGAGAAACTGAACTCCAGAGCCTGAACCCTAGACTTAAAAACTGTCAGGACATAACTTCTGTCTATTGGGAAGCCAGCATGGGGGAGGTCTTCTCCTGAAGACAAATCTTTAACTAGATGAACCCCTATGTCCTTTGTGTAAAACCAAGAAAAAATAAATATTATATACAGTAATTTAGTGATGAGGCAATACACAGGATGTAGGTGAGGAGGCAATAGAAGAGTCTGTGTGTAAAAAAGCTCTCAAACTCAGGTATGAAAGCCAGGTTGTTGTTTTCTGGGAAAGCAGAAATCAGATGAGAAAGAAAGAGAGTCTACAGGTAAGCAAGAGGAAATATTTCAATGGCCTTGGCTTCTCTATGTACTTTGTGCCTGGGTGATCTGTTGAGGAAATTTAAACTAACCTGCACACAACAACTTCTGTTGCCTTCAGGATTACATAGCTGCAGTACTGTAGGGTTTCTAGTACTTTGTAATTAGGTAATTTAAATGCCTATTTTTAGAACCCTAAATAGATGTTTTGGATTTTGTCCTAAGCAGCTGCACACTGTTAAGCCATTCCACAGTTTTAAACATATGAGGCTGAAAAAATGCTTGGATACAATCAGTGAATACTCGAAATTTAAGCGATATAACTGTCACGCAGTATATGTAGCTCAAAAAACGAGAATAGCAGCTTGTTACTCTCTTCTTCAATAGCTGTTGACAATTTCAGTCACAAAAGGGTATGTATACTATGGACTTTAGTTATGGCACCAAAACATGACAGAGGAGTCAGGAATGTACCTCGAAGCCAACTAACGGGTACAAGGACCCCTGTGGTAGCTTCTCTGCCTAATAGGGAGTAACAGGAGAGGCAGAAGGCAGAAGTAGCTGCTTAATAAAGGTGTAGCAGGACCTAGAGGAACGTGTTGGTTTTTGGACTGAGACTTGATTTTTGCAGGATTTTCTAGAGACATATGAAATTAGATTGGCTTTATTTCCAAAGCTGACCTAGTCAACACTAAGAATATGCCATCAATATGTGTAAGGGATTCCCTGCTGGTAAACACAGACTGAGAATCTGTTCCTTTTTTTAAGGGAGCTTGTCTAGCTACAAATTTAACAAAACTGCCTAGCCTTATGTAGTATTTAGTCCCTGATGGTACACTTATACTAGTTAATAAAACAACTGTAGCTAAAGCAGAGTTATATTGCACCTATAAATGTAGCACACAAAGCAGACTTTAACAGTAGCTTGTTTTGAACCCAAACAGGAACACACTAATATAGCATAACTGTGCAAACATTTTTTTACCCAATAGTCCAGTAAAAATAGTACTGTCATTGCTAGCAAAGGGCCTTATGCTTATTGTGCCTCATGCAAACTCTGTGAAGTTCCACTCCTGGCTTGTTAGGCTTGTTATCAACTTGTTATGAGAAATTGTGAGGTGAACTCAGCTTGGTGCCACGTGTCTCTTGTCATGATGCACAGTTTAAATGTGGGTTAACAGCAAAGACCTTGAAAATATGAACACTGGTTGAGAACAGCATCCCCAGAGGTATTAACAACACACCGATGGGCAGTTACTGCTCATTGAAGAAAATCCAACCTAGAGAGCTGGGAAAAGACTTATTTTGCTTCAAGAAAAGGAGCAGCAGATGAGCAAGGAAAGAAGCAGATGAGCAGCAGGATAAGGCATCTTTCCACAGCCTGGAAAAGTAACATTCCCCCCCAGGATCAGGCAGCGTGTGGCCTGGGGTGGAGGCTGAGGGCTGGGAATTGACTAGTCTTATAAAAGATCCCAAATTTCGTGGGTGGGGAGAAGACATCCACTTCAGATCCATCGTACCTTCACTGTGGAGACTAAGATCATCTATGACTGTAGCCATCAGTGCTAATTAGGTGGCATCAGGTCCTTGGTATTGCATTTTGACAGCTAGTGTCAACTGTGATTGTTAAGGACTGACTACTTTGAATACATAGTGATAATGATAATGACTGATAATAAAAACTAGCCGTTAGAAGGAAGGGTGTTATTAACGAGTGCTAGTCCAGGAAAGTTTAAAACTGGCCTAATTTATCAGTCTTCTAAAAACTCCCATCTCTTTTTCTTTAATTGATACTTCTGTGTATGTTCAGCTCTTAAATGGTCCCTGGTACTGTTTTGTTGTATTAATTCCCTCTCTTCCAGTCAATTCCCATGCACAGTCTAGTGATATCGTGTGTGAAGGATTGTTCTCAATAACCAGCTTGGATCTTCTCTGTGTGGGAAGACCACAGAGATCCCTGTGGGGAGAGGCAAAGCATTTGACCTTAGGATCAGAAGATACTTCCAGGCTGGAAAAAACATTTCACAGAAAAGAACTTCTTGGTTCAGACATCATCTAAAATTTCCTCATTTTAACAAAGGGAATTCAATTGCTTGTTCCATGCTTTATGTAGATATTTATGTACCTGACTAGCACTGGGACTAAAACTGCTCAAAATTTTTGTTAGTATGCAGTAGTAGTTAGGTCAAAGAACTAACCTCAAGTAAAAGACCTGCAGAGACATGACTATGTCCCTGTAGAAATGTGTGCATGTACCAAGTTTGCTGGGATTAAAGTATGAGCTAAAACTGCTTTCATGTCCATTGTCTTCTGCAAAGTCTCCTACATGTCTATATTTATGCAGAGAGTCCATGTATAGCCTCTGTGGAGGTATATGAAGACTGGTTTGGGGAACTTCAGGCATCTGCTACAATTGGAAGCTAAAGGCTTCTACGAGATGGAATGGAGAATTAATTCTGAACATCCTTATTTCTAGTTCTGCTAGAAAAGTAGTTATAGTCTAGTTTATAAACCAACTTAAAATACTGGTGGTATTTCAAGTCTATTTTATGAGGTATTTCAATTATGGCAAACACTATAGAATTTAACTTAAAAGTACAAAACTCAAGTTTATGTGTTATAACTGCTGCGTAGCTGGGTATCAGAATGGTACCTCTTACACGTCCAGTTAACTTGGATCATTAATTCCTTGGGGAGTGAGAAACTCCCACCATTCTTCTGCAGAGACCACACACAACATGAAACAAGGTGGTTGACTCAGATCCCACATCCTTCACAACAAAGCGAGTAATTGTTGCAGAAGGTTTCAAGGTGGTTTCAAGAAGGTTTTCAAGAATATTTCCCCCAGGCAGCTCCTGCTCTGGTTGTACTAATTTTATCTGCTCAAGTATTTTGATTAAAATCTCAAGTGGAGAATCTGACCCTTCCAGAGATTCCCTTGGGTGTTTCCTGCTGTAGAACGAACCAAATTGTACATAGATAAAGCACTTGTAAATGGTCAATAGAGACCATTGCAGCAGATGCAGTCATGTAGGGCAGCCTTTTGTACATAGGGAAGACAGTTAGGAGAGGTTTTATGTATAGTTAAGATAGCCAATAGCTGGAACAGTCATGTAGGACCACAGGCCAGCTGAAATTTACGAACTGAGCAGAACAGGAATTTGGGAAGACTTATGCGATCCAGCTGAAGACACCATTGCAAGGATGCATGCAACAGAGACTCCTGTTTCCATCTGTAGAGCAACTGATTGTCCTGTTTGAGAGTCTCATTCTCCATGCAAAAGTTGCCCAGTGCCAAGATCACACAAAATATTTTTTTTTAACAAACACTCTGTCTGTATGTGTTTATGCAACACAGTCCAGATCATCTGAAGGCTGATTTCCACATAAAATCTGCCACACAAATAACTAAATGTTTTCTAGCAAAAAATGAGCCAAACCTTCCAGCTGCAAAAGAACAATTATGGCTGGCTGAGTCCATTCAGCATCAAGGTCACTTGGACTGTAACAGTTAGTTGTGTTATTCTGCAGGTATAGCCTGGGGAGAGCTGCAAAAAGCTAGTGTTCATTGCAGAGAGTTCTTTGGCCCTGTGGGTATTTTCACCTTAGTTGCCAGACAATTAACAATGTGATACACAGGTAGAGACCAATTATTTTTTAAAGGGAGAGAGTATTGTATCTGAAGGTTTAATTAGCTCACCTAGGTAACTGTACATTATTTTGTTCTGACTGCCTGAACTACAGTTCTCTAACTGCCCTGTCTCCACAAGTCAGAGGTATTCCCCTAAGTAAACTTGGGCTCAAAATACTTTTAATCAATTTATTGTCAATAAATGTTTTGAGGTTTCTATTGTTATTAAAGACACTGAGTTCACCCAAAAAAATTCAGACTTCCTCCGTAATCTACAATACAAAATATTGTTGGTTATTGCTCTACAACGCAAGACATCCATCCAGTAAAACAGTGACATCCTGTACTAGATTGTATAGTTAGGAGTATAGATAGTCCAGGGAGTATTCTCATATGCTCCAGTGGCACTTCCAATATAGACATTAGCTCACACTGGTGGAAAAAGTGTATTACTTTTGCCTAGTATCTGAGACAGTTGAAATATTTTTCTATATTGTGTCTCTAATTAATGCCATAAAGTATAATGAAGACATGTCAGAAGAAGAAGATACTTCTAGGGAGAATAGGATTGTCCAGTTGTACTTAAAATATTTCTTCATCTCTGATGACAGGTCAACATTATACTTTATGGTTGTAATAAAAAGTGCTGCATGTAACGATGCATTTCTAGAATTAATCAGCAAATACAAGAACTTTCCAATTATCCCAGTTATCTAAGGGATTCACAGTGTTCCCTGACTCTGTCTTCTCAATCACAGTTATGACTCAGCTGATGGGACGAAGGACCTTGATAAATCGGGTCTCCATCAAGAGACTCACAGGAAACATGCATGCTTCCATGCAATTTCTTTGCTAACTGTAATGGGTATGATCTTTTTCATGGCAGTCAAAACTTAAGTAGTTTTTTATGAAGCAATTTATATGTAGATTTAGGTGCTTAAGTCCTCCCTAATTTCAGTAAGATTACTAAGAGGATCCATTGATGGTAGGGACAGATCTAAAGCTGGTTCTCATTACGTAGGAGTCCACTGAAAAAATACTTTCCTTTTTATCACAGGAAATCAAGCACTTTTTTGAGGGCTGTACTGGGTGCAGGTGCCCAGGCGCTGGCAGGGGGCTGCAGGGCGGCCTCTGTGAGGAGAAGCCGGGGCTGCCCCGTGTCGGACACAGCCGGTTCTAGTAGGCTCCAACCGACCCCCCGCAGGGCACAGCTGAGCCCCGCAGCCAAGGTGGGTGCACTGGAGCGTGAGGAGGAGGGAGCAGCAGAGAGGAGCTGTTACGGACTGACCACAACCCCCATTCCCCATCCCCCTGCATGACTCAGGGGTGGGGAGGAGGTGTGACGTGAGTGAAGCTGAGGCTGGGAAGAAGGAAGGTGGGGGTAAGGTGGTTTAGTTTTTGTCTTTGTTTCTCACCATCCCATGAGCATAAGCAGCATAAGCATCCCTTCCTTTGAATAAACAACAAAACCAGAATAATCTTAAAGCTAATGTAGAAATTTACAGTAACTAAGTTATTTGATTATTTATTTTAAATTTGTTAATTTGCATTCTACTAGAAAATGAATATTTCAATTCAAATTTGTAGCCTTATCCTTTGTTTGGCATGAGCTGCATTTCTCACAACCACTTTAAAATCCCAAGAGGTCAGCTTCCTATGGAGCAGGTAGCTGTTTTGCAATTGTTTACTCTCTTCTGGTAACTTGCTACTTTTCAATTTGTGGAAGAAGCTTTGATATTCCTGTTTCCATTTGAATTTTATATCACCAAAAATGACCAATAGAAAAGTTATGCCTCTTTTGAAATAAAACACGTCTGACTCTTTTTTAAAGAAATCTCCAAAGGTTAGCCTTTGTGCATATCATATTTTATGTAATATTTTTGATATTTTTAGTATGTCGGGACCCCTTACCTCTAAGCTCTGGGCCGCTCTCGAAGCCAGCCAGTGTGGGTTCAACTGGTGCACTCAAGCTTTCTCTCCTGGAGAAACCACAAAAGCTTTCCAGCTCCAAAAGCAGACTGCACGCTCTGCCTGTGTCCTGATTCCACACAGGAAGAGATTTGAAAGCATCTGCAGAGTGTAGCAAAAATGGTATGTGTAGCAAAAATCTATTAAAGCAAGAGGAGTTAAACACTCAATTTATGCTGGGGAAACAGAAGATGTTGCCTAATAATTGTATATGAATAAAGATATATAATAATCAGCATAAATTAAACAGGGCACTCCATGGCAAATAAATGTAGTTTCTTTCTTTATTGTAAACACTAGGATAATACAGAAAGAAAATTCAGTCCTTATATATCCATTATGACAGTTTTATATTGGTCTTCATAATGATCCCAATGATTAAATATATCTAAGATAAATACGATAACTAGAGTTGGAACTGAGCTAGTAGATGCACCATTAATTCTCAGTCCTCATACTGTGAGTTTTGTCAGACTTCTCCAAAAAAAAAAAAAAAAAAGGTTCAGAGAGAGTCTGTGTGCCATTTGGAGAACTAAAGAAATTATTCCAGTCTGCAACTGGGAGATTACATTCTTTTTCTTTAGTTAGTACCTTGCAAAAAGTATCACATTCTGAATAAAATTAGAATTGGATATAGATACAAAACTGGGGTATAAATACTAAATATTTGACAAAGCATTTTAAAGTTAATGGGTTTAGGGCTGGCAAGACAAATGGAATGTACTAGGAACTGCTTTCTTTCATAGTAGAGATGAAATACATCCAGGTTCTGTGTACACTGTGCCCAAAAATAATAGTTATATGGTCGTGCAAAAAATGGAAGCATCAAGGAAATTATGTGAAACAGAAATCCCATAGACCCTCTGCTTTGTTTTTTATTTTCAGTGAGAAATTTGGGATTTTCTAGCATTTCAAGTCTGGTATTCACTTCCGTTTGTTAAACTGTTACAAAAGTAAACAAGAATGGCAAATATTTTCCTGAAGGAATGGTGGAATAGGTTTATTTTTGTAATGATGTCAATATGCTACAAAGACACATTTCAGGCAATTGTATAGAATTACTTCAAGTTTTAAAACCACTATATGTATAACGAAATTTATTGGTAGAGAAGCTTGTCCAGTCATTTCGTACATCTTGTATGTCATTCAGATGCCTAAATGTGGACATACAATGCTATTTTAGGTACCCTAGGGCAGTTCAAGTCACTTCCAGGAGCCACCCTAGAAAGGTATATGTCATTCACAGGTCCCATATCTTATGTCTCAGCCCCATATGAATACTTTGGATCCTTAGGGGCTCCCTTATATGTCTAGGCACCTGTGTTTTACAAATAAATCCTGTCCTGTCTGCATGAGTCATTGTTGTCCTGTAGCTTGTGTATTTGGCCCAATGGAGTTCAGGGCATTTTGGCATTCTCCGTACAGCTGTGGGGCTGTAGCAGTCACACAGTATAGTTGTCTCAGATAAAATGATCTTTCCCCACAGTAGTTTTTGAATAACTATTTTCATACTTTCCATTAAATTCATCAGCATTATGATGACGTACAATGGTAAATCAGTGAGGCCATGTTTGCTTTACTTGGTTTATGTGCTCATTCAATAGCAGCAGCAGAAATTATTTACCTGTTTATATTCCTGAATGATATTTTGAGATTATATAGCAAACAACTTAGATAAATGGTGTGATTTCTTCTCAGATCAAGAAAATCATGAGAGTACAAGAAATTCAGAAGAGACGATTCTGAAGTTTTCTTCCGTTTACCTAATCCAGTTAGTGCAACCTTGCTACAGGTGGCATTAAGCACAGCATAAACCCATACAGAATTATTTTGTTGTTTGCTCTGGTAGTATTTAGTGTCTGGATGGTTGGTGGAAATCCAGAATTCTGTTTATCTAAACAATTTAATGATGAAAAGTATGTCAGAAGGGATTTAAAATATTTTAATTTATATAATATATAAATGGAGATGACATTGTGACACTTTGGAAATGATGCAGTATATTTAAGGGCTTTGTACAATTATATTGCAATACAATCATAGTTTATATCTTCACTTTAGAGATTCTTCCTGAATTATTAACAAGACCAAAACAATCTGTAAAAAATGGAAATTTGATCTGAATATACCTCTTTCTTAAGGGTAATTAGAGCATAATTCAAACCTCAAAGTGAGATTCAGAGGCAATTTTTCAGCTAATTAATTCATGCAGAGGCTACTTGCAATTTGGGATTCCAAATCACAGAGGTGGAGAATACTTTGGTGTTACAGAATGGGAGACTAAAAAATCTGCCTTGGTTTACGTTTAGATCTGTCTCCTGGTGGAATAACCAGATCTACTTATCTATTCCCTTCTCAACATGTTTGAGGAAGACCACAAAAGAGCACAAGTTTAAAATCCAAGGCAATGAGAAAATTACATGTAAACATGCAAATTTTATGGCAGCTAACTATACAAAACATTGTTTACATATTGCGCAGTAACATTTGCAGTATTACAGTATACTGTTGTATGACCTATCCAGTATTTTGATGACAAAACTCTTTAATCATTCACTTATGGCATTAGTTTCTATAAGGGGACATTCTCTTGATAGTAGTGAGTGTAGTCTGTTAACATGATTCTGCCCATAGGCCATAAAAGAACAGTCCTCTACACAAAGTGATGCAGAGCTGATCAGGACTTTGTTGAAAGATGTTGGACAGCAAAAATATCAAGCTAAGATTTCAGTGGTACTGTTGCATTAAAAGTAAGTGCACAACTTGGACTGAATGTCCCGAATTTATAGTAGGTCTACACCCATAAAAAGACTTTCAAAGTCTGGTGAATTTACTTTTACAGCAACAGAATTTCTTGATGCCACTGCTGATATAAAACTTTCTTAGAGTAAGAAATCTGGTCAAGGAAGGATCAGAGAATGGCTGCCCTTTGATAAGTCTGTACTCCTATATTACTCCTATAGTTTTACTACCACTTCAGCACAAGAAAGACCCTGAGGCTGTTTTGCAGTGCTCTGCAGCCTGTGATGTACATTTGCACATTTGTGTTATGTCTGTCCAGAAGGGTGATGGATAATTACTGATGCTTCCCGCAGAATTGCTCCAGCATCCCTTACACAAGAATCCTATACATCTGTTCTGGCCAGTGAAATTGTTATTTTGAGTTTTATAGCTAGATTACTGGTAATCTAAAGGTAAATAAGTGTTATTTAAACTGATAAAAGATCAACATTTTATTATTTTGTATAGTTTACTGTCCTGGTTTCAGCTGGGATAGAGTTAAATTTCTTCCTAGTGCTGTGTTTTGGATTTAGTATGAGGAGAATGTTGATAACACACTGATGTTTTCAGTTGTTGCTAAGTGCCCTCCTAGTCCAAGGACAGCTCCCATGCTTACTGACTGAGCTAGGTACACAAGATGGGAGGGAACATAATCAGGACAGCCAGCCCAGCTGGCTAATGGGGTATTCCATACCATGTGACGTCATGCTCAGTATATGAAGGGTAGGCGTGATCCAGGAAGTACCGATCGCTACTTGGTTATCGGTCAGCGCGGGTGGTGAGCAATTGCATTGTGCATCACCCATTTTGTATATTCTATCATTATTATTATTATTATTTTCCCTTTTCTGTTCTATTAAATTGTCTTTATCTCAACCCACGAGTTTTTCTCACTCCTACCTTTCCGATTCTCTCCCCGTCCCACTGGGGGGATGGGGGGAGTGAGTGAGCGGCTGTGTGGTATTTGGCTGCCTGCCAGGTTAAACCACGACACTTACTGAAATACTTATGAAAGCCTTTACACCATGAAATATAAAAGTACAATTTCAGTTGTTTTTTGTTTTGTTTTTGAAAAGCATAATTGCACACAGAAGCTCTAAGTCTGTTACCAAAGTTTATTAAACAGGGATAAAAAAGGTTTTGCATACATTAGGGAGTAGGAACCCAAATGCTGACTTGAGAAAGAACCTGAAAGTATGCAGTCCCTGGAAAAGATGATAGTAATTCTGCCTCACCAGTAAACCAGCACAGGTAAGGGAGAACCAGCTAAACTTCAGAGGTCCCAGTTTCTATCAAGTTCTATAGCTAATTGTCAATTTCTTGAGCAGTTCTCTGTATCGCCCATTTTGATATCCAGCTGCATTTACATGCTCCATTTCCAAAGGTGACGTTCCACAATAAAATTTAGATATAAAAATATACTAAATATTGATGCTTCAACTAAAAGTGATCCTATCTTAATGAAAAACCCTTTTAAAAGTATAAATTCCCCAGAGTGTTTTCACAAGATATATTGTATAGTTTTGGTCCTTTTTCCACATTTTAATAGGTTTTGCTTAGAGCTGTGTAATAATTCTGGCCAGAAAAAATTATCCAGTGCATAATGTCTAAATGTTTTCACAATTGCTACTACCCTCTTTGCCATGTTAGAGGAAAGGAAAAATAAAATTAAAAAAAGCTTCCAGATTCATTTGCAGATGCATTGATCCTATTGATTCTATATCTCTTAATAAACAGGATGTTCATGAAGACAGTCTGTTTATATTCATTTATGATTTGTAGCAGCACTGGTTTTTTTTTTTTCAGTCCTCTCCTCATATTACCTATGAGGTTTATGGGTCTAGAAAGGATCAGAATAGCTTTAAAAGGACCATATGTGGGCTGCAAAGCCTTTCTAGGAGCCCATAGGGGTCTCTGTGGGACAATCCATATGGCTGAGAGTTCTGTGGTGCAGCAGGCATAAAACAGCATCTCTGCCTTTGAAACAGACAGAGCTATTGAGATGAAATGACAGAGATGGAAATACTGCTGGAAAAAACAGTAGGAAATAATGTGGCTAGAGGTAGAATTAACTATAACTGTACACTTTACTGTCTTTGCAAAGGGTTGGTTTTGTTTTTTTTTCCCCTCTGGTTTCATTTCACTTTGGTTCCTTTTGAAATTTAGAGTACTGGACTATGTAAATACTATATTAAAAATACATCCTTAATTTCAAGAAGACAAATAGTGTATGATTATTCATGTGTTTTAGAATATAATGTAAATTCTCAGGAACAAAACTTCTATTCTAGGCCTTTTCTACAATAGGTAGAATATCAGTGAAAATAAGATTAAGATTTCGCACAGGAAATTTTCTTGAAATTGAATTTAAATTAACTTCTTGTTGCAAAAGTAAAACATCATGGATTTGTCATAATCTTATTGTCCAGCAGTCTGTTCTACAGTGCTGTTCTGTTCTACATCGGTGAGATTTCAATCTGAGTCTGAGTACCTACTCTACAACATTGCACTAAGACCAGGGATTTCATTGACAGCTCTTTAGTCATGACTGCAGACTATTTTAAATCTCATTTCTCACAGACTTCACAGGGGAATATGTATGCACGTAATGTAAAAGGAAACCAAGCAATATTATGGACAATGAAAGCGTAAACTTCTCCTTCCTGAAATTCTCCACAGAGAAGCCGCAACAACTGCCTCTGGGTGTTCCTGGTTCTGTTTCAGTACTTTGCCATCTGGGGAAACGTAAGAGAATCAATACATCAGATTCTGGAGGCTATGCTTTAGAGGTTATTTCTTTTTAACAGATGAATTGTTTTCCTTCTTTTCCTCATAAATATAAACAGGGGAAAAATATTGTAACTAGTGACAACTGAGGTAACTAAATACTGCAGCTTTTCTTATATACAGATAAAAAGGTTGTAAACCTTGCTTGACAGTGTCCAGTCACAGCATGAAGGACAAATTTTTCATGGACTTTGCATTAGCGTGATGTATGGTTCTCTTTGCCCCCTCCCCCCCAATAAATTACCTTCAGCCAGGATAAATGTAAATATGAGAACAAGAAGTAACATTACTCGACAATTTAATTCTTCTTCACTGTGTCCTTGAAACTTCTTATAAAGCATTGCAATCTTTTAGAGTGATTTAATGCATAAAGTATCAAAGTACTGAGAGATCCCGATAGTTTCACAAAATTAGACAGGCATTGATTTTGAACTGGTTTTTTTCTGCTTCTTTATTAACATCTTTCTTTGTATACAAAAGGAAATTTGATTGAATACAGCTGTCTCTGGCCTTTAAATAATGCCAATAATAATGCCAATTGAGATGTTTATTACTAATAGTTGGCATTATTCCTTGTTGTAAATTTTAAGATTACAGGGTTATTACATTTTGCCAATAAAATTAAGAATGCATGTACTGATTCATTTTCAGTTAAGCTTGAATTTTTAAGCAATTTAAAAAAAAATTAAATTTAGCTTTAAAATTAAAAAAAAAAATTAAGCATGAATTTTAAGCAAAAAAATTTTTAACTTCTTGATCGTGTGAGAATATGCTACCCAAAGGCCTTCATCTGTAGAAATGTCTCAAATAAAAATGCCTGAACTTGATTAGGAATTTTTTTTTTTTTCTGAATGAATATATAATGCTGAATACTTCTTACTTGCATAATTTATGTCATACCCTATGGTCTTCATTACAGAGACAAAACGCCTTTGATTTTTAGAGGTCTGAATACAAAATAGGTCTGCCCTATGTGATATAATATTCATAATATTCATATTAATTCATATCTTCCTAGAATGTCTAGAGGCCCAAAAGGCAGAAATCCTGGAGTTTTGGCTGTGATCACCAAAAAAAGAAAGAAAACCCTGAAACATGATGGTCTGTTCATCCTTCTCATAAAGGGAGAAGGTACTGGAACCTTCATTATTCAACTGAAGGAGTTAACTCACAGGGATGAGTCGCTGCTCCTTTTTGCCTTTTCTCCATCTCGCCCTATGCTCCCTGCATATATGATCACCTGATGGTCTAACTTAATCAGAGTAGTTGTAACTATTCCATTTTAACATACCCTTTGTGCTGCTGACGTCTTCATTCTGTCAAGATACGGGATCTATTGTCTCAGTTCCATTGATAGGGAGATGTTAGGCCTTCTTTTCTTCAGATAAGTGGTAATCGAGTACAAAACCCAGGAGTTTTATCACTGTTACTTTCGGAGAGTTGTGCTTAACTTCAGACACCAAGGAAACTGCAAGGCTAACAACAGAAAAGCTTTAAACTTCACTAGTTTTGGAAAAGTGCAGGGCACGATGACTACGCTGTTTGGTTCACAACCTGGATCTTATTGGATCGAAGTCTGTGTACCCGATAGGTGGCATGGCTGTCACTTATGATTTTTATGATTTATAATAGGGCACATGAAGTTATAATATATATAAGAAAAGAAGAGGAAAGCTGCAACACTTGATGTGTACAGCCACAATACATTTCTGAGAGCACTAATATTGAAATGATTGTTACTAACTAGGAGTGGAGGAAAGATATTTCTAGCCCTTTTACTTCCCTGTTAAATTTGCACTTGGATATGATAACATTTCCATTTGCTTTTCTTTTTGTCAATACCACTATTACTGTAATTTCCATGAACAATTAAAAAGGTATTTAAAGCACAGTTACCCCAAATTCTGCTTGCAGGAGCAAAGAGCTACATGAATGGAATATGCATTCTTAATTCACAGTTGGTAATCACCTTTGGGAATATCATTGCACATTAGACTAGGTCTTATCTGATATAAACAGACATGGTTCCACAGATACAATTTGTTCCTTTTAATGCTCTTGTCCATAATTTACATAGGTTCCTATTACCCAGTACTATATGTTGCCTTTTTTTAGGCAATGTGCCTGAGCTGTAACCATTGGCATGTGATATGCAGACATGGAAAGTCCTGGTGAAAGCAAAAGCCCATTAACCAATGTTTTGGGGGAACAGGCAGTTCTGTTTAATGTTGGTTAAAAGCCAAGGACTCCTGATGATAAATGTAGGAGCTCTGTTTTCTCTTGTAACAACTGACTGTGAATCAGCCTTAAGCATAACAGTAAGAGGCTTCCAAAGTTTCATCAAATTAATTTTTTTCAGTTGTATTGATTTTAATGGTCCTAGACTAAAAATTAATTTGATCCAACAAGTTCAAAGTCTTCAACAGGAAAAAGTTTGTAACTAGAGAAGAAAAGAGAATAAATATACACTGTATGTATTTGCTTACACTTCTTATCTACACTTTCTCCATGCAGAGAACTAATGTAGACTCCAATATGATCTGAGGACTATCTGCCACCTGCATCATCAGAGGTAATCATCATTGATAGTTTTGGCTCAGTTTTCCGTATATTGCCTGGTCTTGCCAAGATGGAATTTGAGTCAGATTTTTTAAATTTAAGATTGTGGGCAGATTTTGAATGAATTCTATCTAGCTGTTAGCAGAACTAGTGGAAGAACATCCAAAATGGCATTGTTGTCTGTGATATGCCTGGGATTGTGGGAACAACCTTTGTACTACTCTTAGGAAAAGCATCTTGGACTATTTTGTTCTCACACCATACATGCATATGTTACTACTTCCATTCTTTGAAATTTGGTGTCCTTGGTATATTTAGTATCTCTGTGAATTAAACCCATTTCAGTAAAAGCTTTACCTATTAGATACTGTGATACAGATCCTGTTTCATATAGGCAGTTTTAAACAAGTTTATCGTGCCTTGAGTTAAAAAAAAAATTATTGACCTGACAGACCACTATTCCTGGCAGTGAGAAAGAAAATTATAAAAGCAGTAGATATTGCTAAGGTTCTGGTGAGACATAAAAGAACTCTTCCAGTAAACCATATCAGGATATAATTTATTGTAACCACAGTTTATCGTCCCATGGGCATGAGTACCTACTGAAAACAGACATCTGAATTAATCTTCATTCTTCTATGTTGCTTGGATAATGCTCTGTAATAATGTGTTTTGAAGAGAGAGAGAGCGTTACAATACATGTGTTGCATAGCTGAAATTATTATAAACTCCAAGAACAAATTTTTACTGTCTTTCTTCATTGTTTCTGGATATTACTTAATATGAAACTTTTCCATTCAGTGATGACAATTATATGCCAATTTCCTCTATCGAGTACAAGTATGACTCTGACATTGAATATTTGTCTTGCAAAATTATATCTGACCTTTTTCTTAAAACATGCAGGGTCAGTGAGAACATGCTGGTTTTGAAGATAAATCAGTTTATACCATGCAAGAACTTCTGTCCCATTTGGCTATTAAAGCTATATTTTCTATTACATCATCAATAAGATAAATAGTGACTATGTGGCAGGCTTAAGTATACCATAAAACCTAAAAAAGAAACAAACATCTAAGACCTCCAAGATATATGTGCTAGAGAACTAGATAGATCTAAAGAACTCAGCAACAGGTTTCCATATCAATAACTTAGTCTTCAGATTTTAATAGCTTCAGTGATCTAGGGAAATAGACTCTATATCCAGCAAAATGCAAGTTTATAGCTCAGTGGATGGAGATTCAGGCTTCCATTATAAATAAATGGCATTGCATTAAATTGCCCTAGCCTCTTACTGCACAACACTATCTGACACTTGTAAAATATTACTACATTACCTTGCCCTTTGTACCAACAACAGCAGCACATATTGCCGACAACAATTAATTTGGCCCAGGGAACACTGGGTTCTTTCTGAACTGCAGTACACGATCATGTGTTACCCCCATTTATTTCCAATGCAAGAAATTCTAGCTTTTGTGGCAGAAGGTCTGAAATGCAAATGACTGAGAAGTCACCTTATCCAGCTGTTTTTGCTCCTTTGAGCTAATCATTCTTGGATGAGTATGTGATAAGATAGATGCTGATTTACAATATGCAGCTTGTACTGAGCGCATCATAGTCTACATTATTTTTTTGCATAAAATATGAAAAACTAGCACTAAAGACAAATTTTTTCAGTAAATAAATATTGTCAAAAAGACAGGTGGTCCCTAATTTAATAAATATTTTACAGAATCTTATAAGATAAGGCTTTTCTGTTCACTTGACAACATACATTATACCAGTTTAGTAGAAGTACCACTTATTCAAAGTGTTTTTCTTTGAGTTTGCAGTTTACAACAGTTACAAGGTCCTTCTGCCTACTCCTAAGCAAAACATTAAGGGAAACAAATGTGTTTATGCTTACACTGCATTGTTTTTCTTCCCCAAAGCATCTGCTACTGGCCACTGTCAGAGAGAAGACTTTGGGCTAGACACACTCTTCTTGTGGTTTTATGAAGTGTTTTTATTTAAATTACCATTAATCCCATTTAAGATAGCTACTGGGACTCTTTGGATCACAACTTTAATCTGTTACTGCACTCATGATCTTTTCTCACAAAAGCGTTGTAAGAGACACACACATCATTAAAAATATATAAATATAAAATATATACTTTTGTAACCTTTTGAATAAGCTCATCGCTACTACTTACATGGTTTGTTTGGACTGTGAAATAGTGGACTGTAAAACTGAAAACATTCTTTTTTTTCCATGTTCTGATACTTTCCCCTTGCAACCACTTCATGCTTCAGAATCTTTGCTGTCGTTGGACAGCCCTACACTAGAAATACATCGTAACATAGTAGTGTGTGATACAAGCAAAGGAGTCTCATTTTAGTATAGATAAAATTCTATCAGGAAATCTGCACTTTGGCCTTTAATTGTTAATTATACCACTTCAAATAAAACCAGCTCTCCTTGTGAAGTGCAGTTTGGTGGTACTATTTTGCCTTCACTAAAGGTTTCTGCCAGTTTAGCCATGTCACTCATGGATCACCTCTTACCCTTCTTCAGATCAGCTTTGCTGTTATGGTTGTGAAAAATCAAACAAAACCCTGTAATTCTAAATTTTCAGTATAATTCATGCAATATTCAGAAGGGTTTGAAAAAATATGGATGATTTGGCTGATATTTTCTCAGTATGTTTTTGGCTCAGTCATTTAATGATGCTGTGGATAGTGTATGGTTTGATAACAGTAATTCAACTACCAGAAAAGAAGGATGTTTATATTACAAAAAAAGGCGCATGCATATCCTTACCACACAGCAATAAGATCAGGGTAACAACAACATAACAGTGCTGATCTGAAGCCACATATCTTGGTGACCTCTAACAATATATGCACAGCATTAGGGGGCTGAGTATGGATTGATATACTTACTTTTCAGTCAGGTTTGCAACCTGTTCCGACCTCAGTGTAGTTATGGCTGTATTAACCCTGGTATCTGTGCTAGGTAGTCCACTTGCTAAGATGTTTCTGCTCTATACTGCAGTGTAGGAAAATCTCTTGGTGTCTGGAAATGCCACTTCTATTTCCTAGTGTTTGTTGTTCAACGAAGCTTTTATTCTCTTTGCTGCAATTAACTTGGTTGCCTGCTTTATGGGATTCTCTCTGTTGGTGCTCTAAAGTTTAGAGCAAACTCTTCATAAACATGATCAAAATTATTTCGTCATAACTATATTTTTTTTGATGAGCTTTATTGATCATGACTCCCCTTGTTTAAAAACAAACAGAACTCTACTCCCAGAATCACTTCTCTCTTTCCTTCTTGTCTTCAGGAATAATCGTGTCTATCGGCCTCTTTACTTAGTCACTGAGAAAACTCACCCCTTGCTGTTAGGAACTGTAAATTGAATAGCATTACAGAACATGAAATATAAAGTCTCAGGTAACAAAAACTGGCTGTAACTACATTCACACACAAAAAAACACAGAGGGAGACTTTTAAAGCCGAGTGCCAGAAAAACAAAACAAAACCCAAACCCAAGGGAATTCAGTTATGAATTAAACACTCCATTTGTCTTTTAACTTGTAAGTGTCATTAGACATATGAAATTCATTAACATGGCAGTCTGCTGTGCTTAGATATTGGTTGAAGCAGGGAAGGTGTCATTGTGTTGTTTGTAAGTTTTATTGGTTTATCTTTCAATTACAAGAAATTTGTGTGGAGTGGGAGAATATGTGTTTGGTGAAGTGTAACCAGGTCTTGAGTCTTAATTCTGTACCTGCTACCTACCTGTGTATGTTGCAAGTAATTTTTTTGTGCTACCGTTTACCTGTCTATCAAGTGGGAATTATACATGTGTTTTGTGGATTAATTAGGTGAAAATTCTGACATAGTTTTTGAACACGTAGAGTGCTATGTAAATATTAAGACTCACATCCACACAAGTGTTTAAGCACTTAACACCTGTCAAACCAAACAGAATTAAGTGCCTAAATAGCTTTTGACAGATCTGAGCTTTTGTGCTTGCTGTTTGTTTCCTTTGATCAAACACTCGTTGCTTGTAGAATATGTAGGGGAACAAGTTCAATAAAGAAAATTGCATGGTGGCAAATATTTTTTCAAATGTTGCAGTTTATTACAACTATACTTTCACTTTTATACAGTGCATTTTCTATCTTAAGGCCTTATGTAGGTTTCTAGTAACATAAATAGAAATTATTAAGAGGAAAATGGAAGCCTTTATTCCCAAAGTTAAGTTGCTCTTTTGAAGTACATGTGTAATTGCAGTAATTACTCTAGGGAGCACTGTGTGTGTAAAGGTTTTTTTTTTTGTTTTGCTTTGGGTTTTTACCCTCCAAAAAGAATGCAATTCGTACATTTTTAGTCTACAGAAGTAATTACTTGTGCCAAAGTACTGAGTTCCACCTCTGAGTGCTGTGAATAGAAAAGATTGCATCTTAACTGCATAGAAGGTGAGAATATGAGACAGAGTCGGGCATGGTGAGAGAAATGGAGTGATGAATTCATAACCATAGGGCTCACTTCCTCAACCTTCTGCAGACTGTTCAGTGTGCAACAACACCCTGAGTGCTGTTACTCCATTGCTATGCAGAGATTTCATTCAGTGTCCAGCTGCACAAGCCTTTATGCCCATTGTCCAGTCACATGTATGAACTCTTGCTACATAAAGCAAATTCGTATGTAATGTACTGCTATGATCCAGGGAACTAGCCATTGAAGTAAAAATGAATTCCCAAATTCTTTCACAGATGAAGAAACAAACAGCATGCTGAAGACATTAATGAAGTATTTGATACCTCTAACACATACAGACAGCGGTCAATGAAGTTGTACCAGTCAGTACTACTTAAGAACTGGGCCCACATTTTCATTTCAGTTCTTTATTTTCCAAATCTGCTTATTCAATTGCTGTATTTTTTGAAAGAAAACTGTCATGGTATGTCCTTTCATATTTTAGGAATATCTTGCATAAAGCAAATCACTAGTGACCTCTCAAATGGAAACTTCAAAAACAACCACAAAAATTTTGGAACGTGACAAATACAATATTGGAATTTAAAAGGAGAACAATGAACTATTTACATAGAAAAGCAGAACAAAGTGGTTAGTTATGACATGCAAAAGAAAGGAAGAAAATAATGCTTCTGGTAAATAGCAAGCAGTTATAAATATGGTATATAAACAAAGGCCATAGTTTAAATATAGACTTCACCAAAACAGTGAATTTTTGGGTTGCCATTTTAAGTTTTAAGCCACACTTTTTTTTTTTTCTTCCTTTACATTTATTAAGCATGAATACATTTTGGAGTTTTATCCCAGCCCAACTAGTACAAGAATATGCAGAGTATTACATCCTGTTGCCATCCTTATGGTTTTTTTTTTTTTAAACAGAGCTCTTCTGGAAAAATGTTTCTGATTATTATATTCATTCTGATTTCCAGATACCAAGGCAATTAATTACTTAGCCTTTGGATATGGTGTTGTCATGGAATGCTGACTGAATACATACAGACAAGTGAGACCGCCTTCAAACATTAATCTGATTTTTTACCAAAGTTCAGGAATATTACATATACATAAAGAATGGATTCTGCAAGGGTACAATTCTTATATAAAAACTATGACTGTTGGGATAATTTGATTTTTTTATTGGTGCTTTAGCATCACTGATGATAACAGTGTGTCTGTCATTAGTCATTCTAGTTACCTGTAGTGCAGGGACAGAACATGAGATTCAGTCTTTATTTGTTGGTTGCCCAAGGACTGATGACTTCAGAAGACTTTTACATGTTCCTATATCCTAAGCCTTCTAGGATAAGATAAAGTGCTGCAAGAAAATATATCAGTGTCTCTGATATATATACACTATATAACTTAAGGCAGATTTTAAAAACTAGAAGAGATCTTTGTGGTTAACTTGTCTGGTACATATACAAAGCTATATAAACAATGTGACAGAAGAAATTCCTATATTATGCCTACAAGGTAGATAATATCTTTTAGACAAAGCTCAACAAAATAAAATACATCTTAAATTTTAAAATTCACTACAGCTCTTTGTGTATATATGTGAAGGTTCAACTGAGTTTATACTTGTCAGTATTAATGGAAACGGTATTCTGTTACGCAAAAAATGATGAACGATGAATAACTTCTTCAAATTTTGCCTACAAGTTTAAGATAATGCCGTTACTGGAGGTTAAGCTCTGTAAGAGTAGCAATAGCAATAATAATTAGTTTACATCTTGAAAAGATAACACTCTGACATCTCACAAGTCACACGAAACTAATACACGATAAAAAGGCATAAAATGGAAGAACAGACAAGAAGAAGGATCATACAGATAAAATCATTGTTGGATTACTGGTTCTTCATTATTCCAATCAATTAAATTTAAGCAAACAATGAGTAAGCTGCTGACAGCTGACTTGAAAGCATCATTTTAAGAATCAGCCTTGTTAAAATCCTTGGAAAAAAAGCAGATTCTGCAAAATTAAATAAATAAATAAATAAATAAACTTACGCATTGCTTCCAAGCTTACAGTCCTGGCTTGTTTCTTAAACATGCATATTTGGGGTTAACAATCTTTTAATAATCTTGACAATAGGGTTGAGGATTATATACAATATATACAAAACTAAATAAGTATATGTTTAATGCTTTTAGTTGCTAAATTGTTGCTTTTAACAGAAACTGATTCCACTATTTAACTGCCATTTGACTTAGTTTGGATCCAGCCCAACACACAAGGAGCAGAAGAGAATGTTGTGTTTTTCTCACCAACTTTCCAAAGATTGTGTTTTTTTGTTGTTGTCAAATTTTTGTAATTGTTAAGTGGAAAAGAATCCATTAAAAGGCTTTGACTTAAGACAGCACAAAACCACCAGGGAAATTCATGGATACTAGAGAAGCCTCTTGATCCATATAATTCAGTCAATAAGGCTGAGACTCCCAAGGGGGGTCTTAAGGTCCTTGCTTTTAGCTTTGTGCCTGTGATGCCTTTTGGACCAGTAGCATGTGTTTCAGAAGCTCCTGAAATCATGAGGGACTTGGCATCACAGAATAGGGTCCTTCATAAAAGATTGGTGGGGACGCATTTTATTCCAGGCTGTAAAGCTGATAATATCTGAGGGTTCCTGATCTCACATATATTTTTAATAGGGACTGAAGAAGAACCGCTTGCAAGGATCTCTTGCAATATCTGTTCTGTGGGGTTTTTTAAAAATCCAAAAATGGATGAAATGAAAAATAATTTTAAAAGTCTGAAACATGAGACTTACACTCTGTAAAAAAACTTTGAAATATATTTTTATAAAAATAAGGCACTGTGAAGCAGTATTTCTTCTTAAAGGATGTTGCAGATTCTAATTCTTACATAAATATATTTTAATTCAGAACTATTCTCATTTCTTTGTACATGCTCAAACTTGCTGCATTGCAGTGTTGTGCACATTTGTAATTTAATGTTGGTAAACCCCTTTAAATGTTGTTATTTAAACACAGATATACATTTCAGTTTGAAAATGTAATGATCACAAAAAACAGGAGGATCTAATTTAGATGAAAGGGCAGAGAAGGAGTCAGGCACAATTATTTACATAATCAAGTATAATTTATTACTTTTATGTTTGTTTACCCACAGTTGTGGGGAACAGTTGTGACAACATAGCAACCATGTACAGGTATTTGATTTAAGCGCGGAAGTCTACTTAAGGATCTACCCTTTTCAACCCTGCTGGTAAAGAACTTCTGTAGAGTGCAAGAGAAGTGTTGCGGGTTCAAAGTCATGCAGTCAGTGAACAAGATCAAGGCAGTTAAGACACATGGTTATGGTCTGTGAAGGAGGTTTCTCTCTTTCAGAGGTGTTTTCAAATTTGCTCTTCTGACAAAATTCAATCCATGATGTATCACAAAATATATTTAGGATGACTCAAATATGTCCATGTGCAGAAAAGTGGTTAGTGTTTCCCACTGAAGTAATTCCAGAGGTGCTTGGCACAGGATGTTCTCACAGAGTGCCTCCAAGTCACACAGTGGCTGTGCAATCGGTGGTTTCTCTTCAATTTCTGTCTGTCTTACTACCGGAAGGGGGGTCTTTGGTTCCAGATCTGTATTTTTTACCCCAAGACAGCCTGTCACAGTTGCAGTGAAATGAAACTTGAAAGGGGTTTAAAATGTAGACCTTGCAGTCTCATTAGATGTTGTCTCACCCCCAGCATTCTCCATTTTCAAAGTCATTTCATCTGAATCCCTGGAACATAGGATGGCTACAGAGTTTGTCCCAATGAACACTCACCTGGGGAACATTTTGTAATTCTCACAGCTGATTTCTTTTGTTTAAGCTATATTTTAATTGTCAGTGTTTCTTTACACAAAAAATATCTCTTTCCATTTGAAAATTATTGGTTAGAGCTCCTTTTGATTTGTTTCCATGCACCAACAAGAACATCTGTACAAAATATCCTTTTGTTATGGTTTATGCTTAGTACCGCACAATGTCTGTAAAATGAAATGTTGGCTTTATTTCTTTTTAATAATCTTTTGAGATTTTTTCAGTAAATAGAGCCAACTTTTTATGAAGATGGCTTCTTTTTACCAAAAAGGAAATGTTTGCTCTATTATCTACAACTGCCTTAATTTGTGCAATGCAGTCTGTTCATAAACATCTTTCTCTCTTACTAATGAAATAGATAAAGACTTAAAATTTCAATGTAGTCTGAGAGCTGGTTTATATTTGTACAAAAGTCTGGGAAGGATAATGTTCTTGTACAGAAATTAACATTATGAAACTAAAAGTTATACGTAATTGTTCAACATTCTTCTATGTTCTCTTAACTGTTTGAGTGCACTAAATCTGCATTTGATGAGTAGGTAGGACACAGTAACTAAACTTTTTTTTAGGAGAAGAAAACAGCAGATTATTAAAGATTAAACTAACAGCTTTAAATACAAACCGTTTATCAAAGCAATGTAAGTAGGAGAGGTCTTTTGTTTCTAATCCACCATGTTTTCAGTCTGTTCTCCTTTTCTTCATAGGGTAATTTACATTTTTCCAGGTGTTGAGAGAATACAATACTTAAATGCAGAGTACTAATAAGAAAAGGCAGTCATAATAGATCAGATTGTGTAGAGGCTGATATGCAGGAAACAACTTTGCTGGGACACAGTGATTGGATAACAGAGTCTTTACAGTTTAAGAATCTAATTTCTGTGAAAGATCTTAATCCCTCATGAAACCTAATCTTTTTACAGCAGTTTAACTCATCATACTGTAGTTATATGGGGAGGAGGGGGGTGGAGAAGGGAGGCTGCAGCAAATTTCTTCATTATCATTAGTTGTTTTACATGGAAATAATGGAATTACATTGCATACACTTATTTTGTAGCAATCTTGAACTTCCCTGCTGAGACCACCTTGAAATGTTCTGCACTGCTTATTTTTTCACAGAACTTCTCAATGGAATACTTTAACAGAGAATTTTGCTTCAAACTGTGCAGCATGATGGGGCAACATGCTATTGCTCAGTACTTCAGAGTATCTAAAAAGGTGAAATTTACCCATGTGTTTTTATCCACAATTTTAAATTACTTCCCTTCACTTTGAGTTTTGTTCTCCTCAAAGGTAAGAAATCTCTGAACACAGAGTCTGCAATGCCTTAATGTAAAACCGAAAATACCAGCCTGGCCGTTACAGTATTAAGCTTCTGAGTGCTTGACTTATCAGGAGATATTTTGACAGGAAGCACAGGGAAAGTGTCCTAGATAGCAAATGTGAGTGACCAATTATAAGTAAAGTGCAGACTGAGAGCTTTGTAAATGCAAGTAAATTACACAGATAGGACCTCTAACTTTGTTACCTCCCCAGCTGCCATGCCCCTAATATTATTTTAAATTATATTATTTTCAGTAGGATAATTTAAATATAAAGCATTACATCTATTTCACTGGATTATCTGTAAGCACCCAGAGATTAATATATCCAATTTTTAATCCATTGGCTGTTTTGTGGATATTTTCCTCTGCCAGCCCAGCTATTGATATCAGCAGGCTGACAATCTTTGTCCACAATGAATTAGATTGTTCAGAGGTGTTGATCATTCTAGGAAAGTGTAAAAGGGATTTTTCTGGCTTACTGATGCTGGTTTCCCCATTAACCTCTTTTTGAATGACTGAGTTGGGACAGCTCTCTTGACAAAAGATTTCAGTCGTATAGAGTAGCCATGAACTAGATATGCCTGGCTTCTAATTCTTTCTTTTTATTTCATATAATACACAATTTCATAAGTATTTGGGGAATATGTTGGAATAATTAATAAATTTGAAGGAGCTGTTATTTGAAGATATATTGCATAGATAGAAAAATGACTAAATGTATCAAGCTAAATGTTTGATTTATTTGAGTTATTTCTTCAGCTGAAGTCTGCATATTAACACAGCTTTCTGTTTTTGAAAGTAGTGCTGCTGACTTACAATTCCTGATAAGCACATTCAACCATCAGCAAGTTTTATGGTTATAAATTGCATGTATAAATTTGTGTGCCCGTTTTGCACTTTAGGAAGTTTAAGGTCAAAATTTTTCTTCCATGGAGTAATTAAAACAAAACAAAACAAAACACAACACAACAATTGTTCCTTGTAGCTGAAGTGATTAGCTAGCTTTGAATCACTGCCAGTTTTCTGTAAGTAGAAGTTGTTGTTTGAGCTGGGCATTTCTTTGTTACACTGTGCTGGTTTTGGCTGGGATGATAGAGTTAATTTTCTCCATAGTAGCTAGTATGGGGATATGTTTTGGATTTGTGCTGAAAACAGTGTTGATAATACAGGGATGTTTTCCTTACTGTTGAGCAGTGCTTACACAGAGTCAAGGCCTTTTCTGCTTCTCACCCCACTCTACCAGCAAGTAGACTGGGGGTGCACAAGAAGGTGGGAGGGGACACAGCTGGGACAGCTGACCCCAACTGACCAAAGGGATATTCCATACCATATGATGTCATGTTCAGCATATAAAGCTGGGGGAGGAAGAAGGAAGGGGGTGGTGTTAGGAGTGATGGCGTTTGTCTTCCCCAGTAACTGTTACACGTGATGGAGCCCTGGTTTCCTGGAGATGGTTGAACAGCTGCCTGCTGATGGGAAGTAGTGAATGAATTCCTTGTTTTGTTTTGCTTGTGTGTGCGGCTTTTGCTTTACCTATTAAAGTGTCTTTATCTCAACCCACGAGTTTTCTCACTTTTACTCTTCCGATTCTCTCCCCCATACCTCTCTGGGGCAGTGACGGAGTCGCTGTGTAGCGCTTAGCTGCTGGCTGGGGTTAAACCATTATAGTCCTTTCTGGTGCCCAACGTGGGGCTTGAAGGGTGCAAGATAATGACAGATTTGACTTGAATGTGCTAGATTGAATTTATAGCTGTTATTGCTGTTTAGCTATCAATTGGCAGGCTCCTGTGCTTGCCATGGGGCTTGCTTGCCTTACTGTGTACTAGAGTCTAGTGCTCGTTAGTGGCTGCTTTTTGCTTTCGCTGCTTGCTGTACTGCTGTACTGCTGACCACCTTACTGTGTTGTGCCTGGGAACATTTTGATAACAGCAATGGGGATGTGCCTGGGCTGGCAGATGGCCAGGGCATCGCTGCTGTTTTTGTGCTGCTGTGCTGGAACTCCAGTATGAACTCGAGTCAAAGGGACTGTGACCTGTGGATGAGTCCACGCGGGAGCAGGACACCCCAAAACATCTGTGGCCGTGGATAAGCCCATGCCAGAGCAGGTACATCTTGAAGCATCTGTGTCTGTGGTTAGGTCTGTGCCGCAGCAGGTCGGTGCCTCTGAAGGGATTGTGGCCCAAGGATAAGTCCACTGGAGAAGGTACACCTCAAAGCATCTGTGGCTGTGGATAAGTCCATGCTGCAGCAGGTACACCTTGAAGGAACAGTGGCTGTGCATGAGGTCATGCTGGAGCTCCTCAAAGCATGTGGCCATGGATAAACCCACGACAGAGCACGTACACACCTGAAGGGACTGCAGCCATGGGTAAAGCCATATTGGAGCAGGTTTACTTCTGAAGGGACTGTGGCTGTGTGTAAGGCCACGCTGGAGCAGGTATACCTCTGAAGGCATTGCAGCCCATGGAGAAGGCCACGCTGGAAGAGGTGCACCTCAAAGCAACTGTGGCTGTGGATAAGTCTATGCCGCAGCAGCTATACCCCTGGAGAGACTGTGGCTCATAGATAAGGCTCCACTTGGAGCAGGTACACACCTAAGGGACTGCAGTCTGTTGGATAAGTCCAAGCCGGAGCAGGGGCAAGGGGAGGATTTCATTGCAATGTTCAACCCGATGGTCTGGTCCAAAGGGGCAGGGATGGAGATTGTAATGGAAATACCTTTAAATTGTTATAACCCGGGGTTTGAGTTGCATGTTATAAGAATTACTATAGCAGGAACCACCTGAACGAATGGAGGACAAACCTTACAAGAAGCAGTGCAAACGCAGCAGTGACCTGATCTGAACTGGTTTTGGTGCCCAGTAACTCCACGCAACACACTGCTTCTCCTGTCCTGAGTGACCACCATAACGGATAGAGCCCAAAATCGTGGACTAGATGACTTCAGTGGACATTTTGTGGACATTTGTGGACATTTTATGGACATGATATGTGTGTATTATATCAAAGGATGGGAAGTGGGGTGGTGGTTAATGAGGATGTATTGGATAGTGTGAGACCTGAGTATGATGTCAATGGTATGGAATAAGGGGTGGAGAATGTGCTGGTTTTGGTTGGGATAGAGTTAATTTTCTCCATAGTAGCTAGTATGGGGCTATGTTTTGGATTTGTGCTGAAAACAGTGTTGATAATACGGGGATGTTTTCCTTACTGTTGAGCAGTGCTTACACAGAGTCAAGGCCTTTTCTGCTTCTCACCCCACTCCACCAGCAAGTAGACTGGGGGTGCACAAGAAGGTGGGAGGGGACACAGCTGGGACAGCTGACCCCAACTGACCAAAGGGATATTCCATACCATATGATGTCATGTTCAGCATATAAAGCTGGGGGAAGAAGAAGGAAGGGGGTGGTGTTAAGAGTGATGGCGTTTGTCTTCCCCAGTTACTGTTACACGTGATGGAGCCCTGGTTTCCTGGAGATGGTTGAACAGCTGCCTGCTGATGGGAAGAGTGAATGAATTCCTTGGTTTACTCTGCTTGTGTGTGCGGCTTTTGCTTTACCTATTAAAGTGTCTTTACCTTAACCCACGAGTTTTCTCACTTTTACTCTCCCCCATCCCTCTCTGGGACAGTAAGCGAGTAGCTGTATGGTGCTTAGCTGCCTACTGGGTTAAACCATGACACCCAGCTAAATATTTTTTACCTCCTGGATAGTGTAAGTTTGTTATTCTTTAGAATCCCAACAAATTAGTTTGACTCCAAATTTCTCCTTGATTATCTCACAACCCATATCTGGTGAAGAATTCATCCATTAAACTCCTGCTATTGACATGATTGTTAGTCAGTAAGTACACTTCAGGCCATTTTGTGAAGCAAAAAATTTGACTACAACAAATGTTAATTGCTATTTTCTCAGCTAAAAGTTGAAACATATAGACTGTAATGCACTCTATTAGTTACACAAGGTACTGCTGCATTCTTCTTTGGGTAAAACTTTCTGTATATATATATGTGTGTATATATATAGCCAATATTTAATTGTAGAGAAATTTTCTCTGTGTTTCTCTGTGATTTTATAAACCTGAAATGGCTGAAGGTATTGAGAAATGGCATCACCTGAGAATCTCCTTGCAGTAGACACCGGTACTTATCAAAGTCTGTTTTTAACATCTTCTACATGATAATTAGGGTTTTTTTCCATTGCAATCAAAATGCTATCATGGTGATTCTGTGAGATGCCACAGCACATAGATCTTACAATTGCACTTTATTCTAAATAAAAGGTGTCATCATTGGGAAGCTTTTATTATCTCTAGCCCATTGCAGCAAATCTGTGTCTACTGATCCACTGGATGAACCAAGATGAATTACAAATAGGAGAACAAAGAGAACAGTTTATATATACATTGAATTCCTTTGGGTACCCCAGTCCATTCTCTTCAGCTTAACGCATTGTCTGCAAACATCAAAGAGATGATGTACATTTCCAAGTCTGCTGGATGGTTACAGAATTTTAACTTTGCAGGTTTGTTTGAAGTTATTTGCATGTTGGCCTTCAATATTCTTGAATGAAAAAGCTGCTGTAGGTTTTAAGAAGTTTTCTCTTATAAAGGTTGGATGCAAACACTCCCCAGATCTAAAACTTTTGGAAGGTGATAGAAGTCAAGTCTGATACAGGTTATTAAACATAAATTGTGGATATTATTGGTGGAGGATCCTAAGCCATAGACTGTGGAAAGAGGGAGGACAGACCCAGAATAGTATTCCTCTATCCTTGCTATAATGCTGTTTTTTTCACTTAGACACCCTCATCTACCAATGTTCCTGTTGGTTTTCCCCTCTGGGCTGAGCAAATAATGAGTACAGGAGGACAAAGAAGGTCGACCCTCCCTCCCCAAAAAAAGGTACCAGATAGTGGACTTGGCAGAGCACCCTTGACAGTCCCCACTATTAATGGCCAGAGTTCTTACTAATGCCAAGCAGCAACACACAATAGATCATCTCACCAAAATATTAAATGTCTTCTCTCCCTGAATGAAAAGCAGAAAAAGAGACTTGAGGGAAACCAAATGATCACAAAGGACAATAATTGAAAAAAAAATGGAGGAGAGTGAGTGTTGCACTGTTGAAAATGGCAAATATAGGATAGCTGAGGTGTGGCACCAAATAGACCATTCCTAGTGTATCCATTTGTATTGGCCAGTGCACAAGACAGGGTCAAGAAAGGTCTTTGCTCTTGAGCAGTATGACCGCTCCAGTTAGAGTCTCCCTTTAGATAATGAAACTTGACTCTGGAACATAAACATTTTGCTGTAAGAAGCCACCATCCTCTGAAGTCCTTTATTAGAATTATATGTGTGCCCAGTGTGAAAGGAATTTTGAGAATAGGTCAATTGAGGCAGGAACTTTCACAGTCTGAAATAAATAAATTGTATCTTGGTGATAGAACTGCTTTATTTTCTCACCCAAACTCCAAATTATCTACAATGGAAGAAAAAGAAACCCATATAGAATCCTGAGAATTCTACACATTTTGGAAATGTGGAAAACTGGAAAATTCTCTATATTGTCAGCTTTCTCTTGCCCATAGAAATTATATTGTCACCAATTTATCTTTGATAAATTGCCTCCTTTAGCAATAACTCTTATTTTCACTATATTTCCAACTACAGACGTAAGCTTAGCACAGACCACTTGTAAATGCAATGGTTTCAGTTATTTTACTATCCACCCATACCACGCTTCTTCTGAAAGCCCTTGTGCTAAAGCCAGAGTATTGAATAAGCTGTTCATTTAAATATTCAAGCCTGTACACCGGAATGACCCAGAAACCGAAAATTCATCTTATTTTTTCACCCTGTCTCATCTTCCTCTAAAGCAGCTATCATTAGAGTTGCTGATTGCTGATTCCAATTTTGCTATCTTCATTCCATGTTTACCTATTTCTGTTTATCACAAATGTTCAGCATCAGGTTAAAAAATCCCTTCTTTCTTCAGATCTATTTTACCTTTAGTAATTAACATTATTCTAGGATGTTGTGTTTCAGAGAAGGTCTCAAGAACTTCATACTTTTTTCCATCTTGGGAAACTACTACAGTACACAGATGCAATTAAGATATCAGCTTTGAGGAAGGACAACTTGCTCACTGAAAACCAATGTCCCACAAATCATTCATTCATTTGACCTAGTTTTTATTTTAAAAAATAATTTTAGTAGATTGATTTGCAAGATAGTGCTTATTATGGTATAATTAATCAAAAATGAAATCCAGACCAGTTATGAACTCATCCACTATATTTGATATGTAGGCTTTTTGCTTTAACTTCAGAGGCTGAATTTTCAAACCTAAATGTTTCTTCCTCTCCCCGCCCCCCCGTCACCCTTCATGGTAGCCTGTTCTTTCTTTTTCTTTTCCTCCCAAACCCATCAACAACATATCAAATAAGCAGTTTTTATTTACTAATATTTTTATCTGGTCTAGGCAAATAAATGTTAGCTCGAATTAACACCCAGTATTCATGGATAGAATCATAGAATCATAGAATCATAGAATCATTAAGGTTGGAAAAGACCTCTAAGATCATCGAGTCCAACCATGTTGGATGTTATCTTGTTATGTTGGATGTTATCTTGTACTTTGTTGCTGTAGTTGTACTTTCAAGCACAATGCTAGCATATTGTGTGTAGGTTCTTTGGTAAAATAAGTTTCATCTCTTTGTATGCTGTCAAATTAATTTTTGCCACCATACACCGGTTAAACAAGAGTGCATATTACTTGTGAAACTACAAGTGAATGGGGAAAAACATCTTCAGAAAAATCATGTAATTATATACAAATCATGAATATTTACATTCCCTCATCTACTGTTCTTTTTTCCTTCCTTTTTTTCTTTTTTTTTTGGCATAATGTTCTAGTTCTGTGCTTGCTGGAGACCAGAGCAACTGGTACAGACTGAGGTCAGCAGAGAACTTCATATGATTTCAATGGACTTAGATCAATTCCACACAGTGTTAACCCTAAAACATGTTTTACTTTAGAAGTATTACCCATTACTCTAAGCTTTGACACTCTTTTTAAAATATGAACAGATTTTTTTTGCTGCTTTCTTTTTCACTACCTTCCTATCAAAGGAGTTAAGGTTTGGACTTTATTTTTTCTTTGTTTTCTTTTTTTTTTAATTATTTTTTTCCTCCTGTTGTCTTTCTTAGACATCTTTTTCTTTCATTTTTTCCATTCTCCTAAATTTGTTTCTCTTCTCCTTTCCAGTTTGGCTTTCTCAGATTTTTAAAAGCACAGTGCTTGAGTTTCTGACAATTACAGTTGGTATCAACTCTCTTTTTCTTCTTGTGCTGAATCAGCTTTTAAAAGCCACACCAGCTCTCTCAGCAGGTGACTGCTGACTTGTACTGCTACAAGATCACGGCTTTCCAGACAGTCAGTCAATGTCAGAGGAGGAAAACTGCCTTGTGGCAGTTTTAATGACCTAAATTGAATTGGTACAATTGGGTGAGGAAGGCTTGTGCATTATACAGCTGATTAAGAATTTCATAATAGAATCATAGAATCATAGAATAGAATCATAGAATAGTTTGGGTTGGAAGGGACATTTAAAGGTCATCTAGTCCAACCCCCCTGCAATGAACAAGGACATCTTCAAATAGATCATGTTGCTCAGAGCCCAGTCCAACCCGACCTTGAATGTTTCCAGGGATAGGGCATCTACCACCTCTCTGGGCAACCTGTTCCAGTGCTTGACCACCCTCATTATAAAAAATTTCTTCCTTCTAGCTAGTCTAAATCTAATCTCTTTTAGTTTAAAACCATTACCCCTTGTCCTGTCGCAACAGGCCCTGCTAAAGTGTTTGCCGCTATCTTTCTTATAAGCCCCCTTTAAGTATTGATAGGCCACAATAAGGTCTCCCCAAAGCCTTCTCTTCTCCAGGCTGAACAACCCCAACTCTCTCAGCCTTTCTTCATAGGAGAGGCGTTCCATGCCCCTGATCATTTTGTGGCCCTCCTCTGAACCTGCTCCAATAGGTCCATGTCTTTCTTGTACTGAGGGCACTAGAGAGTGCCAAGTGACTCTTCATGTCAGTAAATGAGGGCAATATATTTAGCAGCATGGAAATTCACACTTTGGGCTCTTTTTCAGTGTTTTACGGCTACTGTATTTTTCACCAAAACCTGATACACCTGGGTATATACCAGAAATGTGTATATTAAACCCAGGAGAGTACCAAGTTGCTATCTATCTGTATTTTCTGACAATAAATCATTGGCATTTCATTCCCATGGTACTAGTTAGGAGTGTTCTAAAGAAGTGACTCAAATATTATGACACAATGGCTCTCAGAGCAGTCTGCTGGGAAATATCCTCAGACTTCAAAATATATTTTAGAAAAAACTTTTTTATTTTTCTGTTAAGAAGAAAGATTTTAAAACTGTCTCCTGCATAATTTTATGGGGTATGTTATCAGAGTACTTTGCTTACATTAGAGTTACTTACTTAGGTCATGTTATTAGTGCACTTAGGTTCTTCTTTGTTCCCCTTTTGGCTATGATAGGACTGTTGCTTAGATGGGACAACTCACCTATGCAAAAGTGGGCATGGACTGGGTAAGAGACATATGGGGTTAGGAACAAGGGATTTTGGCTGAGTTACAATACATGACGAACCATATGGGATGTTTGTCTGCATACAGAGGAGTAAGACAGAAAAGAACATGTTCTACAAAAAAATTATGTAATCTTATTTCAATTCCAGAGGCAAGGGATACAAAAAGTATTTTTTAACAGAGAGAAACTGTTTTTTCTTCCTTTGCTCGTAGTGGTAGTCCTTTCCTGCAGTATAGGGCAGATTGTTAAGTTACACACTAGAAGTACTGAAATCCCTATTCGGCCCTTCTTATTCAAGCAAAGCTGTCACTGATTTCAATGGCAGCTATGCCTGATTAAAGAGAATTGAATAGGGCCCTGAAGCAATGGTGTTTTGTCCTTGTCTTTGCTCTTCTGGCCCTTAACCATTACTTTTAAAGATCTTGAAGCAATAGTGGCACCAGCAGTGTTTCAGGTGAACAAGCAAAAGGATAAAAAACAACATCATGAGTTGTTTCAAGTGCTACTACAAGAAATGCTAGTGTGTATCATATTGAAAGAATTGAAAAAGGAAGAATGCATAGAAACATTTTTCAAGTTTCTGTAGGGTTTTAAATACATAAACCATCAACATATAATAAAAATATGTAAGCTTTGCTATTACTTCTATTTATATGAATATGAATATGCTAAGTGGAACACCAGGCATATGCTTATTCCAAGGTTATAACCACTGCATTACTAACTCCATCCCATGATATTGACAGACATTAAAAATATGATTTTTTTTTTTTAATAGTCACACTGGAATTACTAAATAAAATGTCAATTACACTGCTTTACATAAAGAGCTGAGACAGGGATTGTTACAATTAAGAGTATAACTCTTCACAGTATTAACTGAGAAATATGATTGAATAAAGATGTGTTAGAAAAATATCGGACTTTTCAAGGTTTGAACACAAAGGTCCACAGCAGTGGGACTGATACGACTCAAGAAGAGTAAAGGGATCTCGTTAGGTCGTGCAGAGAGGAAATTAGAAAGGCAAAAGCCCAGGTAGAATGCAACCTGGCCACTGTCATGAGAGACAACAAAAAATGTTTTTACAAGTATATTAATGACAAAAGGAGAGCCAAGGAGAATCTCCATCCTTTATTGGATGTGGGGGGGGGAATGTTACCACCAAGGATGAGGATAAGACTGAGGTACTCAATGCCTTCTTTGTCTCAGTCTTTAATAGTCAGAGCAGTTATCCACAGGCCACTCAGCCCTCTGAGCTGGAAGACAGGGACGGTGAGCAGGATAATCCATAATCTAACAGGAAGCAGTTAACGACCTGCTATGCCACCTGGACGCTCACAAGTCTATGGGGCCGGATGGGATTCACCCAAGGGTACTGTGGGAGCTGGCAGAGGATCTTGCCAAGCCACTCTCCATCATTTACCAGCAGTCCTGGTTAACTGGGGAGGTCCCAGACGACTGGAGGCTTGCCAATGTGACGCCCATCTACAAGCAGGGCCAGAAGGAGGATCCGGGGAACTACAGGCTGGTCAGCCTGACCTCGGTGACGGGGAAGATTATGGAGTGGTTCATCTTGAGGGCGCTCACAAAGGCCTGTGCAGGACAACCAGAGGATCAGGCCCAGCCAGCACGGGTTCATGGAAGGCAGGTCCTGCTTGACCAAACCGATCTCCTTCTATGAGCAGGTGACCCGCCTAGTGCATGAGGGAAAGGCTGTGGACGTGGTCTACCTGGACTTCAGTAAAGCCTTTGACACTGTCTCCCACAGCATTCTCCTAGAGAAGCTGGCGGCTCATGGCTTAGACAGGTACACTCTTCGCTGGGTAAAAAACTGGCTGGACAACCGAGCCCAGAGAGTTGTGGTGAACGGAGTTAAATCCAGTTGGCGGCCGGTCACGAGTGGTGTTCCCCATGGCTCAGTACTGGGGCCGGTCTTGTTCAATATCTTTATCAATGATCTGGATGAGGGGATTGAGTGCTCTCTCAGTAAGTTTGCAGACGACACCAAGTTGGGTGGGAGTGTTGATCTGCTGGAGGGTAGGAAGGCTCTGCAGAGGGACCTGGACAGGCTGGATCGATGGGCTGAGGCCAATTGTATGAGGTTCCACAAGGCCAAGTGCCGGGTCCTGCACTTGCGTCACAACAACCCCATGCAACGCTACAGGCTTGGGGAAGAGTGGCTGGAAAGCTGCCTGGAGGAAAAGGACCTGGGGGTGCTGATTGACAGGCGGCTGAACATGAGCTGGCAGTGTGCCCAGGTGGCCAAGAAGGCCAATGGCATCCTGGCCTGTATCAGAAATAGTGTGGTCAGCAGGAGAAGGGAGGTGATCGTGCCCCTGTACTTGGCACTGGTGAGGCCGCACCTCGAATCCTGTGTTCAGTTTTGGGCCCCTCACTACAAGAAAGACATGGAGGTGCTGGAGCGTGACCAGAGGAGGGCAACAAAGCTGGTGAAGGGCCTGGAGCACAAGTCTTATGAGGAGCGGCTGAAGGAACTGGGGTTGTTTAGTCTGGAGGAGAGGAGGCTGAGGGGAGACCTCACTGTGCTCTACAACTACCTGAAAGGAGGTTGTAGCGAGGTGGGTGTTGGTCTCTTCTCCCAAGTAACAAGCAATAGAACGAGAGGAAATGGCCTCAAGTTGCACCAAGGGAGGTTTACATTGGACATTAGGAGAAATTTCTTTACTGAACGAGTGGTCAGGCCTTGGAACAAGCTGCCCAGGGCAGTGGTAGAGTCACCATCCCTGGAAGTATTTAAAAGACGTGTGGATGAGGCGCTTAGGGACATGGTGTAGTGGGCATGGTGGTGTTGGGTTGACAGTTGGCCTCGATGATCTTAGAGGTCTTTTCCAACCTGTATGATTCTATGATTCTATAATTCTAAATATAAACACTTATATTGGAGTCCACCACTCTATAGTCCTTTTGTAGTCAAGTAAAAAATAACTGCTTTTAAGATGTGATTAATACGATTTAGATCTCTGCTTTCAGATAGAATTATCACTATACAGAAAGGCGGCTATGCTGACTAGCTCGGAGATGAACCATGTACATTCAATCAGATGAACATATTTAAAATACATATATTATTATATATAGGTGCAGAATCATAACTACTGGAGGTGGTTTGATCTTGGACAGTAGGATTGAGTGTTGAAAAAAATAAAAATAAATCTAGCAAGCTTGTACCTGCTTCTCTTTTTCTCCACATCTCCAACAACTCAAGCTTAGTCTCAGAAGTCCCTGGCACAGGAGATTTCTAGTCCCAAAACTTATCTTGCAGTGATCTTCCCCGCAGGCTAGCTGATATTTATGGGACAAAGTACTGTTCTTGCCTCCTGCTAGGATTATACATTCAAAAATGTGTACCAGTATCTTCAAAACAAAGCTATGTCTGTTATTTCACTGAAAAGATAAAGAACACATAAAGCAAAAGGTTAAATCAACAGAATCCTGTGCAGATTCTTCCTCTTCCTGGGCCTTTTTTTTTTTTTTTTTTGAAATACATGTGTTAAAAAAATCTCCTTGGTACCATATCTTCTTGGGAACATCTATAAGGCAAGTATATCATGCCTTTTTTTTCCAGTCCCAGCCTGATATACATTCAGCTTTCACTTAAATTCTTTGTCCAACTCCAGCCTCTTAGACATACCTGTTCTGTTTAGACCAGCAGGGTAGATCAAAGGTCCTGATTCTGGAAAGTGATGGAATGCTATTTTGACAGGATGAAACCAAATAGGAAATAAAGTTCCCCCAAGGATGCCTTATTCCCACAACAGTTTTGCCTTTCCTTTAAGGATCAAAGGAGATAAACCAGCACCTAAATGAGCTAGATGTGCTCCATACATTCAAGCAGGAGACTATCATGCAAATAACTTGAACGTATTTGGTATTCCAATAAAACCTACACTAAGATTCCCTGACTTTCTTAAACATTTGGCAGTTTTAGCAGAATGTCGTATTCTGACCTTGTCTTCTCCTCCCATAGCTTTTTTGGGTGTCATAACAATCCCATCAGATTAAGCCATCATGGCTCAATTTATTTCCACCTGTATTTTTCATGCAGTCATTTTTCAACAAACTCATAAAAAGAAAAAATAACTCACTCACTGCAGCACGGATTCATGTTTCCCAAATCATATAACCATTCACAAAGCTGGTTGCAATTTATAGACTAGCGTGTTGTGGGTAACATTATTTCTACTAGAAGAATGTTTTTATGTAGCACCCAGCAGAATACAGTTAATAATGCATTGCTTAGCATTTTGAATAATTTTAGCAGAGGAATAATTTTAGCACCATAAACTTACTTGAGATGACTGTTTCCCCTGCAGACCTTCTTTATGGCTCTGCTCATAAAATCATTACATATCTTCTTGACTTACCTCTCTAACTTTCTTTTCATAGTAAGTATAAAGCAAAATTAAGTGAATTAGAAAGTGCATTCCTCAATGAAAAATTTGAAGGTGTTCACGGACTGCACTCTAAAAATTGGAGTTTATTTAATATGTCTGGTTTGATTAGAATTCAATTGTAGAGTTGTCAGAAGTCTGTGCATTTCTGATCTCCTACTTAAGTTCTCTACATGTATATTACTATCACTTAAGGTTTAAGCCATGACTTAAAATATTCTTAGAATTTCCACATACTCAGTGTGTAAAACTGATTATCATTCTTGCTGTACAGTTATGGTTAAATACACATATCCAGCATGATTTTATTTAATAGTTTCACATTTCTACAGACTCTCTATTTGGAAACTCAAACCTGGAAGGGATAGCTTAATTCACTGAGTCTAGCTTGTTGATCTGGCATTAAAACTATCATCCTTTCCATAACCACAGAAATATTTGTGTTAAAAGCAGATGGGTTTTGGTTGCTTTTTTTGTTTGGTTGGTTTTGGCATTGTTTTATCTTGGCTTAAATGATTATCTTACCTCTGTGTGGCATACCTACAACCCTTAGATTTCATTTACTAGGTTAAATGAGCCAAGTTTCTCTTCTCTTTTCTTGTAAAACACACTTTCCATTCCCTTAGTTACATTATCTCTTTCCTCTGCTTGATTCCCTTTGGCTTCTTTTTTCTCAGACCTGGGTGACCAGGACTGTACCTTGACGAATACCTTGATGACAGAAGTAATATTTCCTTAATTCTACTGAAATGTTTATCAAATGATGCATCTTATACTTGCATTTCTCTTTCACAGATGGAAAATGCTGGCAGTTCATAGACACCCTATGATCAAACTCTTGTCCTTCTCTTCCTCCTCAATTTTCAGCTGATGATAACGCCGCTGACAAAAACTTTTGCTTATTAAGCACAAAGTGTGTGATTTTGCAACTGCGCTACACATATTTAATTTAATTTCATTTCTATTATTCTAATTCTTAATACCTACAATATCCTTAACCACTGCTTGATGATGTTTCCAACATAGTGTCTTTGGCAAACTTCATTATTATGTTTCTAATGTTCATGCCAAGATCGCTAATGAAATTATTAAATAAGATTGACCCCCGAGCTGATCTTTGATCTGCTGGTAACCAGTCTGATACTTTTGTGTTTTAGTATTACCTATTTACAGCCTGTCTGTTACAAGCTGTTTATTCACTCTATAATTCCTCTATTAATCTCTGGCCTTTTTCCCCATATAAAACTAATATTTCCCATGTTGTGCCAGATTAAACACTTTACTGAAATTCAGGTTGATGGTGTTTATCACCTTCCTTTTTTTTTCCTGAGAAAAAAATTTATTGAAGAATGTTGTGATATTAATCTGTCATAATTCACTTTTATAAACTTGCGTTGCACTTTCTCCCAGTTTCTGTATACCTCCATGTATTATCTTCTTCTTTAAAGTTTTCTCTATAGTCCAGGATTTTGAGTCTTACTGAGATCAAACTTACAGACATATAATGGCTCAAATCATAATTTTCCTGATTGCAAGTGAAGGTACAAACTTTCCAGTTTATCCATTTATAATACCTTTCTGACATCGTGAAATTACAAAAATCATCTGCTATCAAGCCTGAAATTACAGTTTTCTATCACCTTTAAGACTTAAGTACCTTTTCTCTGCTCCTCTCAGCAATCTCTGTGTTTGCAAGTGACTTGCTCTTGCTATTGCTGTGATCCTTTCACTTGGCCATATCTTGCTAGTTCTAGTACTTTTTTCCCCGGACATATATTTCTTTTCCAGCAGGATCAATCTCCCCCTGACTCCAGAGAAGTTCACTTTACCTAGTAACTCCCACTTTTAAAAGAATGGAACATAGAAACTGATAAGAAAGAAATAAGACAAATCCATCCTACTGCAATATAGATACTTGATAATATTATGACATTTATCTTTAGGAAACTCCAGGCATCCTTGAAAAATCAGGCTCTGTTACTCCACATTCTCAATGATTTTAATTACCATTTTGGCTTATCAAACATTTTCTCTTTTAAGTTTGAATACCTTGGGTTTTGTTTTATTTTAATTTATTCCAGTGTTCTTAATACAAGTTCATTATCACTTATTAACTCTTCAACTCTGTAATGTCCCTAAAATAAAGACTGTTGGTTTTGGTTCAGTGATTATTTGCTGAAGAAATGTGTAGGCTCTATTCTCTGTGAATATCTGGGCAATTATTGAAAAAATTTCTCAATTTCTCAAGTTTAATTAAAAGCAGGTTTAAATTTAAAAGCAACTATTAAGCTTAACTGGGAAACCTTTCCAGCTTTTCCCAGAGTTTTCCATATGGATTTCTCTCTTCCATACTATTGTGTATTTTGTGTCTGCCCATTTCTCTTCTTTTGATCAACTACCTTATTGTGCAGTTCCTTTCTTTTTTACTAAATAGGTCAATCTTCTCATACATTACTGACCTTAAGTAAGCATATATGTTTTTACCTGATAAAACTTGTTTGATTACAGAATGCTGTTGGGTAGCTGTGCCGACAAAAGAAAAGAGCACTCACAAGAATATGAATAAAATGTTCATATTGATGTAGTTACATAAAATGTTCTTAGTGTAGGCCAGGTGTATTATGAAGTGACATATTCATATGACACGTGTGCTACAGACACCTGTGCTTGTCATTCACATCTGAGATGTGTAAGACTCTGTGGGAGATGTTCAGCTTCACATTCAGATGATGGGCTGGCCTTGTACATAAGTGCTGATGTTCAGGATGATTTAAGTAGACATCGAAGGTATACTGAAGATAAGATTTATGAAAGGTCATAGGAGAGGGTGACTTGACATTGTAGAACAGCCTGCCATAGCAGAAAATACTGACATGGCCATTTACAGCGAAGTATAAATGACTCACTTTTTACAAAAGCTTTATCGTAAGCACAGACAAATACGACAGCAAAAGAAGCAATAAGAAGAAAAATATATAACTTTTGGAAAAAATCATACCTTAGCAAAATGACTTTAGTTGTCTAAAACTCAGCTATTAGAGATTTAGCAAGCTCTGGAATAAAATTAAGTCTATCTATATATGGGCTGGAAATACACAAGCCTGTTTGGTTTTTTGGGGGGTTGGTGGATTTTTTCTTTTTTTGTTTGGTTTTTGTACTTTATAGCTATATATGAAATGCTTATTTTGCAAGAATATCAGGAATATCAATGTACTTTTAATATACGACATTACTAGTCTCATTAGACATTTTGGACAAATGAAGCAATAGGTTCTATATTCTACAGAAATTCACTTCTATGTGTTATTTCAAATAAAGTATAATATTTCTTTAGTGCAGTCTTTTTTTGGTGAGCTTTATGAAATTTCAAAATTTTTTGAAAGTTTAACTATTCAGTGTGTAAATAAAGGAGGAATTGATTCACTTCTTCATTGGAGGCAAGGCTATTATAGGCTTTCTTGAGTTCTGTTTTCAATGTGAGTGCCATAGAGCTTTAGTTGCTTCCTGAAATAAGAATTAGGACAATTTTTTTTACTATTATTGTTGGAAAAAAAAACCCAACATAATTCTCAGCTGGCTGCTGACTTACCTTGATACCCTAATTGCCTTATGGGGTGTTGTCTGGTGTCTTCTAACGCTTTATGGGGGTTATCAGGATACAGAAGTTCTTTATAGCTCATATGGACTTTTTAGTTTGCTGGAGAATAACCCTTATACCTGCCATTCAAATAACCGAGAAGTCAAAGCTCCAAAAGAAAACATTCAGAGACACAGTCAAGATATACGAAGTCTGTACTTTAAGACTGAGAAGGGCTGGATGACAGTCACTGATAGAAGATTAACGTTATTCAGGATTCTTTCTAATCATTCTGGCTAGAGACTTTTGGCAACTCTGTGTCAGTATTCATAAATGTTCTTCAAAGAAAACAAATGGGAACTCTAAAATTCTTCCTATTTTCATGTTAAGAATATGAAAAAGCTAAGGCAGAAATAACTTTGAGGGGTAATTTTCAAGTTCTACTTGAACTAGGTAAGGAAAAAAAAAAAAGACAGACCTGGCATCTGGGTATCTACTGCTTCCTTTAAATTATAAGATTACTATATATTAGGAATTGCCACAATGGAAAACAAAAGATTGCAACATGTTGAAGTGCTGAAAAGCAATACTTTAAAGAGCTTTTATTTCTCATATGTCTCAATGTAATTTATAGGTTATGAAATATTAGCGTTATTTGTTTTATATTATGTCCAGTTCAACAACACAAATATTTATATATTTTTTCTTTCACAGCTGAAAACAAAACAAAAGGAATACCTGACATAAATCCCCATGGTAATTGCTGACTTCTAACTCCTTTTTTGCAGTTCAGTGCTTCCATTTCAATAAAGTTGATATCGTTATGTCATTACTTTAATTACAATATTCAATATCTTATCAAAATGAAAAGTCAGTATATTTTTCCCAAGGGCTATAATTCCGTAGAGTGCATGTTTGAAGTTCAGATACATTTTTAAGCACACAACACTGAAAGACTACCATTTGGGAATTAGACATTTACAATATATATATTTATGGCTGAAAAGAAGGTTTTCTTTATTTTTTTCTGTATTGTGTACACAAGTTCATGTTTATGAATGAGTTATAAACAAATATTAGCATATTGAAGAAAAACTGAAAAGAGAGAAATCTCTGTTATTCTAGCTCGTTGGGGGTAAATACCCAAAATATATCCTTTAAAAAGAAACATTTTTTCTTTTAATAGTCAGACCTTAGAAGCTGCGGGTAACAGTGATGAAGTACACTATTGGAAATATGGGTTTCTTTACAAAGTCATCTTCACTTACACCATTGTATTCATTTTGGTATTGGAACACTACTGAATTAGTGGTTCATGGCTGGTGAATTGATCTTCAGGGGATGACGGATCTGAAAACTGGGTGCAAAAACACAGGTCTCTCTCCGTTAATTAGAAGGAAGTGAAAACAGTGGTTCAGAAAGTATTAAAAATTATCCCTTAAGAAACTTTTTTAAATGAATGAAGGAAAAAAAAGCAAACAACATAACTTCTTTTATGACCTTTCTCATTTAGAGTCGGGTGTTAGGACACTGGTGGTCAAAACGTAAATAGCCACGAGTGGTAGTGTGAGACTCCTAAAATACCTTGTGCTTAGTGAGAGGAGTTAACGACAAAGACAGACTGAGATAGAAGTGAGCTTGCATTTTCCATTTTTAGAGGAATCCTCTGTTTTACTGCAACATTAACTCCAGTGTTTGATATCTTTCTATTTTAAACAGCACAAGCTACTCTTATTTTTACTGTTCAATGCAGTAGGTTGGAGTTGAGAGGCCTTTTACCTTTCAGTTGTTGGTCAAGGTTCCCCAAAGTCTTGTATGTAGCCTATGTTCTCTGACTGAAGGCCTCTTATCTGCTTATTTATTTGTTACTTCTTTTAACACTTTTCAGTGCGATACCTGGTGCACTTATCTTAATTAATTTGATTTTATGACATTTGTCAGATACAAGAAAATAACACCATATCTAATCAGGTAAATCTGAAGCACTTTTTATTTTTACTAATTCTACCTCTGTTCCCTTTCTAACCCTCATTGTGCCAACCACAACAGAATTCATCTCACCTAACCTTAGACTTTATAAATTGATTGTTTAATCTTAGCTCCCTCTAGGGACAATGAAAAGAGATAGAAATGCTTCAGGGAATAATTTCTTCTGTCTATTCATGTGGTCAGAGTTGCTTCTCTCTTGTCAGTAGAGAAAGTTCACTTTAAGCTACATATGTATGTGGTGGGTCAACCTTGGCTGGCTGCCAGACTCCCACTCACCACTCTCCCCCACCAACAAGAGGACCGGGGAGAAAATAAAATGCAAAAGCTTGAGATAAGGACAGGGAGATGTCGTGGTTTAACCTGGCAGACAGCCAAATACCACGCAGCCGCTCACTCATTCCCCGCCCCCCCCCCCAGTGGGACGGGGAGAGAATAGGAAGGGTAAGAGTGAGAAAAATTCGTGGGTTGAGATAAAGACAATTTAATAGAACAGAAAAGGGGAAAAAAAAAATGATAATGATAGAATATACAAAATGAGTGATGCACAATGCAATTGCTCATCACCCGCACTGACCAATAACGAAGTAGCGATCGCTACTTCCTGGAACACGCCTACCGTTCATATACTGAGCATGACATCACATGGTATGGAATACCCTGTTGGCCAGCTGGGCTGTCTGTCCTGGCTGTGTTCCCTCCCAGGCTCTGCCTGGTAGAATGGAAGCTGAATGTCCTTGACAGGACAGGGTACTTAGCAACAACTGAAAACATCAGTATGTTATCAACATTCTTCTCATACTAAATCCAAACCACAGCACTAGGAAGAAATTTAACTCTATCCCAGCCGAAACCAGGACAGAGATCACTTACTAAACACTATCATTGGCAAAACAGTCTCAGATTGGGGAAAATTAATTTAATTTGTTGTCAGTTAAAATGGATTTGGATACTGAGAAACAAAGACAAGTTAGAACAACACTTCCCCCCACCTTTTTTTCAAGAACAACTTCACTCCTTCATTCTCAACTCCTCTACTTCCTCCCCCAACTGACGATAACAAGCAGCCCATAACACGTTCCTCTCCGCTGCTTCTTTCTCCTCACACTTTTCCTCCGCTCTAGTATGGTCTCTCCATTGGCTGCAGTCCTTTGGGAAATATCTACCTGTTCTGGTGTGGGGTACTCCACAGGCTGCAGTGCGAATGGATATCTGCTCCACCATGGTCCTCTCCAAAGGCTGCAGGAGAATCTCTGCTCCAGTGCCTGGAGCATCTCCTGTCCCTCCTTCTTCTCTGACCTTGGTTTCTGCAGGGCTGTTTCTCACACTTTTTGTTCCCTTCTCCTCTCTCTGTGGTATTTTCTCCCTTTCTTAAATACATTTTCCCACCATTTTGGCTGCTGGGCTCAGCTGTGCCCTGTGGTAGGTCCCTTGGAGCCTGCTGGAACCGGCTGTGTCTGGCACGGGGCAGCCATGGCCTCTCCTCACAGGGGCTGCCCTGCAGCCCCCCCACTGCCAACACCTTGCCAACTGTGCCCAGTACAACATAATATCTTGATGGTAACATGAATAAATTTCTGAGACCAAGTCCTTAAACATGTAGGAAATGGGGTCGGTTTTGTGTAGAGGACTTTTTAGGACCATAGAACTATACTTGCACATGTATAGCATGTACACAGCCTCACAAGAAACTGTTTGATTCAAGCCAAATTAAAAGTTTTGGCCCATACATTTGTTTTGCATATAGGTGTGTGGTGGTGCATTCCCTTCCTGGGCTGCTCCATGATCTCAGAAACTCCCATTAAACCTTGGCCTTGGTGTAATGAGTCAGGGGGTGAAGCGTCCCTTTACCATATCAGGAACTCTTGCATAGCTGAGGTTGGGGGAGAATCGTACCAGAAACTTCCACTGCCTGGCCCAAGTGGAGGACGAGAGCGGGGATAATTGTCGTCCCCTGATTCCCTTACCTGAGTTGTAGCTCAAGTGGAACATTACTATTGTTACTGAAACCTTGAGAGTTTTGATGGGTGACTAAAGTCAATCATCTTGTGACTATAAAAAGCAGTCCCAAGTGAGGCCCTTTGAGCTCTCCTGGACCACAGCAGGCTGTGCCCAGAATGTCCCTCTGAGTGGAACGCTTCTCAGAGTTTGCAAACTCTTGAGTTTGCGATATTCAGTGGACTGTCGCTGACTGGCATGGGACCTGGGCTGCAACACTCCTCGAGGCTCAACCCTTCACCCATTGAGAAATGCCAAGACATTTTATGTGAGTGTTTCACTGAACTCGAGGGGGATTTTTAACAGGTATATCTTTATATATTTATCTATCTTTGTATCTGTGTGCGTGTGTGTGTAAATTGATGGAAGTATTTGCTAGCAAATATAGTCTGCTAAAATCTTATGATCTATTTTAAGATTGAGAATGAACTTTCGACGGCTGCTAAACACATATAATCCCTTAGACATATACCATTGACCAAGTCTGGGACTAGGGGTAGATCCAGCTGGGTCTACTCTGAACTCCATGACTCAACAGGAGCATCTCCTTATCCTTTTGGTATTAGACAAAAACCATTGTCCAAGTCTGAGACTAAGATTGGATTCAGCCAGGTCTTCTCTGAACCTCGTGACTCAACGGGAGGGTCTCCTTTAACCTTTTCATCCTCAGCCTCTGTATAAATCATTCGAACTCAATTCTAATACAATACCCTGGTTTTGGCTGGGATAGAGTTAATTTTCTTCATAGTAGTTGATATAGTGCTGTGTTTTGGATTTAGTATGAGAATAATGTTGATAACACAGTGATGTTGATAACACAACTAAAACAGTGTAAAAGTAGTGTTTACCCCAGCCAAGGACTTTCCAGCTTCCCATGCTTTTTTCCTTTGTATGCTTCATCTGTGTAGTAAATGATAGAGTGAACCTTGCCATCGAACTCAAGTCGCGCTTTCATAAATTTCTATTAAAATCACTTTCTGCTAATACCTTCAACAGTGATTCTTTGAGCAGCATCTAAACCACTCATTTGCGAGAAGGTAATTGTTCATATTCAGTTTTGAGTTGTATTTTCTTAATGTTTTTGTATTTATTTATCTAAATATTACTATTTTTTCTTAAATTATTTGTCCTTGGATTGTTTAAACAGCCAGTTTCTAGAGCTCAGAACTCAGTTTTTAAGGTTCAAAACATATACCTTAGACCAAATTTTAGTATAGAGACTTGCTTTTATTTGGATGCCAAATGAATAACCAAATTATTAAAGACAATTTGACAGTGGCCAGTTGTTCCTGCTGGGAAAACTGCGACTATAAGATCACTTACTACAGATACTGAGTCTCCTAATGCTGTAAATGCTGTAAAATGTGAAAGGCAGTCTTGATAACAATACCTGATAGTAGAATACTATCACCTTCTGGAGGTATAATAAAAATATACATGCAGATCCAATAACAAGTAAGACTTGAACTCACATCTTCTGCACTGTAGTGTGTGTTTCAGGCCTTGGACTGAGTATACTGAGAAACTCCAACCTCCGGATACATATTTCCTTTGATGTCCCTAAGACGGATGGGACCCCCTTGTGGAGACCTTCAGAGTATTTAGCACTCTCTGTTATCTATATAAGGAATCTCCTACTTTATAAATTAGGTGGACTGGATTCTTGTTATTATTCTGGAGTTAAGGCTCTAATTTAACTCAAAATATTTTAAAATGTGAAATAAAGAAACAGTATGTCAGACTAACACTGGAGTCAAAAGTGTTCATTTCTGTTGAAATTGAATATTCCTGTTAAGTCTAAAATGACTTTTTGGTGAATGGGTTAATTTTGGTGAAATATTTGAAATATGTAATTTCAGCTAGACAATTTTCCTAAGTTTTTTTTCAGTTCATCCAATGAATCAAAGGATTTCTTTTATTCATACAGGTCTACTGTGCTGAAAACACTATGAAAAGTAGGGTGCCAAGAGAAACAATTCATGCATCTCTGCAGATAAATGAAGCTGGTGTCACTAAAACAGTTTCTTCAAATAGAATGGAAGAACATATAAATTATCATCGGAATGGGAATTGAGCTATATTATATAGTTGTTTGACCTTGTTAGAGTTTCTGACACAAACAGAATGTTAAAATTCACAAATATGGTGACTAGAACATGCAAAGGTATGGTATAAACTGTTGCTTGTTAAAAGAAGACCTGCATAAAAACACGATTCTCTAACCAGTTTCCACCCATCCTCAAAAAGGATGTTACCAGTATAAAGCACAGATAGCCATCTCAGAACACAAAGCCAGCTAAAATATTTAAAATAACTTCTAAAATATCAAGTATCAGTGGGAAAAGAGGACACTGCTGAAGATGTCCTCCTCTTAGTAAAACAAGACTTAAAAAAAAAAGTTTTTAACTATTTAAAAACATTTCTTAGTATTTTCTGACTGTACTAATATTACAAAATATCCCCAACTAATTCCCATGTTAATCTCAAATCTGATTAACAATATTTTTTACAGTCCCTTTTTAATGTTATAGACAATACTGAGTAAATAATAAATTACTTACTTTCTTGCCAGTATATTTGGTAAGCAAGGCTGGTGATACCAACTCTAGATATAAAAGCTTTTGATAAATCCCTCTGGAGTTTTTTACTTATCTCTTCCATTTTTAATATCAGTCTAGAAACGTAAATAACAATTGTAGTAGGACTGGATGGCTCAGGGAATTAGCAATCAAATTCAGAGCCTTTTCTTTCTTTCCTTTCAATCTAAATCTAGCTTGACTTGTTAGCAAAGGTTGTTGCTAGATAGCAATTCCATGGAATATGCTTATTTGTTATGTTTATGTGTAACCTCAGCCTATGGCACAGCCCTTACCTATGAAATTTTTCTGTTGCTAGTAGTGTCGATAAAGTTGTCATGGACTGAATGGGTATAGATAAAGGATATTTTTCATCCCCCAATCTCACAGGACAGTGTGGGAACCTTATGCTGCAGCTCCCCATTGTGCAAATAAAGAGAAATTCTTTTCTGGTGATGACAGGAAAATATTTTCATGAGCATGAAAATTCACCTGTTTTAAGAGAGTGAAGAAGGGCAGTAAGGCGGAGGGAGCTCTGAAAACAGCAGGTAGAACAATAGTGTTACAAACATGTCAAACTTGAAAGGAGCTACATTAACAAGTCAATCTCAAGCAAGTAACCTCCTTTGGGAAGACTCTTTGAAAGAAGTGCAGTTAACAGTCTAGCTGTGTCACATTTTTTTAAACAGCCTTCTTGGTCAAAAACATCCTCATTAACTTAATTTTCTATTTTAAGCATGCATTTATTATAGCTGGTTTACTCCATTCAGTTTCATATGTCTGCTTTTAATTCATTTCTTGACTTTGCAACCGAGACAGTAACTACAATGCAGAATTTTGCTGAATGTTTTCTGAAAGTGTGTGTGATGTGCATATCCCCTTTGTCTAGGTTGACAGCCATAGCCTCTGAGAATTCCAATGAGTTAGTGAGTCTTTACCTCCCTTGTCTCTCCTTAGGCCATTTTAAAATAATGGCATTATGTTGGCTACTCTCCAGTCCTCTCAGATTTCACTTGATCTATTTTGAAGAGCAGAAGTGTATAAAAATGTCTGCCAAAGCGTCTTCAACTTCTCTCCTTACTTCCTTAACCCTTTTGGACATACATTGTTTGGTTGTGGCCCTATCAATTTTAAAAGCCATTTCACCTTATAATAACCATACCTGACTGTCCTGATTTCCTAATTCCTAATCATCCATCTCCATAAATCTGATTTCAGATGTAGTCAAATATCTACTCTCATCTTTTATAAGGCCATATATAACCATTATTTAATGTATCCTCAATCCCCTTATACTTTTTCTAGGGGATAGGTTGCAACATTAAAGTTCCTTTCAGCAATGAGGGTATGTCTAGAGCTCAGGACTGGGCTAGAGAATTAGTTTTGATTCAGAATTGCAGTAAATTTTCTGTTTCTTTCCTGCTCTAGGGAGGAAGCAGCCTGCAACTGAATTATAGCTGTAATAGTTATTTGCTTCTTCACGACAACTAGCTAACCCAGAGACATTGTTCTCCTCAATGCCCTGCAATCTGCAGGTTTGTAGCCCTGCCAGGGAAGCAAGAAGTGCTTTATATTTCTTTATTTCTCTACATGGGCATGTCAGAATAATAATGATTAACTCTTGAATGGACCTCAAGAAGATATGTAGTCCATCCTCTCGTCCCAGGGTAAAATCAGCTATACCAAAGCCTGTTTGTCTTATCTATTCTTAATAGCCTTCAGTCATGGAGATCCCATAACCTCCTTGAGCAATCTGTTCAATGCTTATTTAAATTTTAGCTTTACAATCTTGCCTTAATTTTATTCTATAATTCTTAGAAGCAAGATTAAAAAATAATGTATGCTATTTCACACATTACAGCAATTGAAAAACCTCTTAATGCTTCTGCGTGTGAGACACTGATTAGGCCTAACAAAAGTTCAGAGACAGAGCCTGGGGCTGATCCTAAACACTTACGAGACCTATCTGATGTGAGCTGTCCCACTGACATCAAGATGACAGCTGATTATAAATGGTTTATATTGTCATCTACCAATGTTTTTTAGCTGTAAAAGTTTTCAGTATTGAGCGGTATGCTAATTCTGAGGTACTTCTAAGAATACAACACTGAACCTAACTGGATCACGTGCAGGAAGTGAAACTAGAGCCTCTGAATCTAACAGAAAAAGCTGTTATAATCTGAGTCACGTTCTTAGTTATATCCACTTAAAAGCATTATTAAATTAGGAAACCTCTGTATGTGTCTTCTCTTCCTGATCACTGGACAGAGCCCAAAATGATGTTGACATGATCGCTTCAACCTAATGTTAGATATTTAAAAAAACAAGCCAACAAATCATAGAATCATAGAATCATTAAGGTTGGAAAAGACCTCTAAGATCATGGAGTCCAACCGTCAACCCAACACCACCACGCCCACTAAACCATGTCCCTAAGCGCCTCATCTCCACATCTTTGTATGAGATGAGGCGCTTAGGGACATGGTTTAGTGGGCGTGGTGGTGTTGGGTTGACGGTTGGACTCCATGATCTTAGAGGTCTTTTCCAACCTTAATGATTCTATGATTCTATGATCTACACGCCTTTGAAATACCTCCAGGGATGGTGACTCAACCACTGCCCTGGGCAGCCTGTTCCAACATTTGACAACGCTTTCGGTGAAGAAATTCTTCCTAATGTCCAGTCTAAACCTCCCCTGGTGCAACTTGAGGCCATTTCCTTTCGTCTTATCGCTAGTTACTTGGGAGAAGAGACCAACACCCGCCTTGCTACAACCTCCTTTCAGGTAACTGTAGAGAGCGATAAGGTCTTCCCTGTGCCTCCTTTGATCCAGGCTAAACAACCCCAGTTCCCTCAGCCACTCCTCATAAGACTGTTCTCTAGACCCTTCACCAGCTTCATTGCCCTTGTTTGGACATGCTCCAGCACCTCAATATCTTTCTTGTAGTGAGGGGCACAAAACTGAACACAGTGTCCTCGTTTCAGCTGGGATAGAGTTAAATTTCTTCCTAGTGTTGTGTTTTGGATTTAGTATGAGAATAATGTTGATAACACACTGACATTTTTAGCTGTGGCTAAGTAGTCTACTACTGAAGGATTTTTCAACTTCGCATACTCTGCCAGGTGCAAAAGAAGCTGGGAGGGAGCACAGCCAGGACAGCTCACCCAACAGGCCAATGGGGTATTCCATACCATATGACATCATGCTCAGTATATAAATAGGGGGGCGTGATCCAGGAAGTAGCGACCGTTTTTTGGGTATGGGTTGTTGGGTGGTGAGCAATTGTATTGTGCATCACTCATTTTGTATATTCTGTTATTCCCCCCCCCCCTTCCTTTTCTGTTCTCTTAAACTGTTTTTATCTCAATCCATTAATTTTATTTTTCTTTTTCCGATTCTCTCCCCCATCCCACTGTGGGGAGCGGGGAGTGAGCGAGCGGCTGTGTGGTGTTTGGCTGCCTGCCGAGTCAAAGCGCAACACACAGTATTTGAGGTGTGGCCTCACCAGTGCCAAGTACAGGGGCACGATCACCTCCCTCCTCCTGCTGGCCACACTATTTCTGATACAAGCCAGGATGCTGTTGACCTTCTTGGCCACCTGGGCACACTGCCGCCTCATGTTCAGCCGGCTGTCAACCAGCACCCCCAGGTCCTTTTCTACCAGGCAGTTTTCCAACCACTCTTCCCCAAGCCTGTAGCGTTGCATGGGGTTGTTTTGACCCAAGTGCAGGACCTGGCATTGAGTCTTGTTGAACCTCATACAATTGGCCTGCAAACTTACTGAGGGTGCACTTGATCCCCTCGTCCAGATCATTGATAAAGATATTAAACAGAACTGGCCCCAATACTGAGCCCTGCAGAACACCACTTGCGACCAGCTGCCAACTGGATTTAACTCCATTTACTGCAACTCTTTGGGCCTGGCCATCCAGCCAGATTTTTACCCATCGAAGAGTACACTCATCCAAGCCATGAGCAGCCAGTTTCTCCAGGAGAATGCTGTGGGAAACTGTGTCAAAGGCTTTACTAAAGTCTAAGTAGACAACATCCACAGTCTTTCCCTCGTCCACAAAGTGGGTCACCTTGTCATAGAAGGATATCAGGTTTGTCAAGCAGGTCCTGCCTTTCATAAACCTATGCTGACTGGTCCTGATCACCTGGTACGTGTCACGTTACGGCACTCAAGATGATCTGCTCCTTAACCTTCCCTGGCACTGAGGTCAGACTGACAGGCCTGTAGTTCCATAGATCCTCCTTCTGACCCTTCTTGTATATGGGTGTCACATTTGTTAACCTCCAGTCAACCTTCCCGTTGAGCCAGGACTGCTGATAAAGGATGGAAAGTGGCTTGGTGAGCACTTCTGCCAACTCCCTCAGTACCCTTGGGTCGATCCCATCCAGCCCATAGACGTGTGTGTCTAAATGGTATAGCAGGCTGCTAATCATTTTGCCTTGGATTATGGGGGCTTCATTCTGCTCCCCATCCTTGTCTTCCAGCTCAGGGGGCTGGGTACCCGGAGAACAATTGGTCTTGCTATTAAAGACTGAGGCAAAGAAGGCATTAAGTATCTCAGCCTTTTCCTCATGCTTTGTCACTATGTTTCCCCCTACATCCAATAAAGGATGGAGATTCTCCTTAGCCCTCCTTTTGTTGCTAATGCATTTATAGAAATATTTTTTATTATCTTTTAAGGCAGTAGCCAGATTAAGTTCTAGTTGGGCTTTGGCCCTTCTAATTTTCTCTCTACATAACCTCACGACATCCTCGTAGACCTCCTGAGTTGCCTGCCCCTTCTTCCAAATGTCATAAACTATTGGTTTTTTCCTGAGTTCCAGTGAAAGCTCTCTGTTCAGGCAGGCCAGTCTTCTTCCCCACCGGCTCATCTTATGGCACATAGGGACGGCCTGCTCCTGTGCCTTTAAGATTTTCTTCTTGAAGAATGTCTAGCCTTCCTGGACTCCTTTGCCTTTCAGGACTGTCTCCCAAGGGACTCTGTCAACCAGGCTCCTAAACAGGTCAAAGTCTGCCCTCCAGAAGTCCAAGGTAACAGTTCTGCTGACCCCCTTCCTCACTTCCCTGAGAATCAAAAAACTCTATCATTTCATGATCACTATGCCCAAGACGGCCTCCAACCATTCAAGTTCCCCACTTAGGACTGGTAACTGCTTGTTTTTAGAGACAGTGCTCTGTGTGCTATTACACTTCCCTGTTCCATGATGGAGTCATCCTCAACACCTGATTGACCGAGTGCTGAGGACCTTCAAGGCCAGTAAGCAAGGGAGTAGTTGGCCTGGCACCCGGGAATCTTGAGGCCGGCAGGGAGAGGAAGAAGAAATCGGTTTGATTTATCTACTTGGTTCACAGGACCTTCAGAGCCTGATAATGAGAGGAAAGGGAATAAATACGTGACCCACTTGGTCATAGAGAATGGCTGCTTGTCTTATAAAATAGTGTTAGTTATGCTAACCACATTACCAGCAGTTGGGAGCAGGGGGTACCGGTCACATATGGTCACTCTTCTTATACTCCTTGGTGTAAGGAGTTGAGGGTCTCAGTATTGATGAAACCAGTTTTCTTCAGGAAGAAGAGGCAGATCATAGTGATTATCATTCCAAGCTCTTTGCCAAGAGGAGTCTGATACTAATGTCACTAATGCTACTAATGCTACTAATGATTTCTTCCTCATTTGGATCATGTTGAGGTCATTTTTATACTTTTTTTGATAGCATAATCTGCTTACTTGTTCTCTTCTTCATTGGCTTGCAATTTGATATCATATCTGAATTTACTACATATGTTATGCCTTAAATATGTTGGATATTTGTTCTTTTTTCTCTTTCTTATCTCTAGAACAGGTTTTATTTGGTTCCCAAAATCATAATATCAAAAGATAACACTATCTTGTCTTGGACCATTGCATGTTGTAGACTGGTAGTTGCTGCTCACTTCTTAAAATCAAATAATTAGTCAGAGCCATACTAATATAAATCAACATTTCTCCAGTAAATTTGGTAGTGGTTAACAACAGTTAGAGATCTTCCCTAGTTTCTATACACTTAGACACATTTATTAGATTATTTAGTGCTTGTAAATAATTGATAGCAAGCTAATCGACGGCACATGGTAAACTACTTTTTTTTTCCCCTGAAAGAATAAACATCATCATCTTCATCTGAATCTGAAATTCATTTGGAAACTAACTTACTGAGAAAACTGTTGTAATGGGCTGGATTAGCTGCTAGTTCTTAAAAAATAAAAGCCACAAAAAGACTTTGAAGGTTGCTGGGGCAAAGTGGTAAAAAGAGAAAATAAAGAATAGCAGTGGGCATTATTTTTTGTGTTATTCACTTATCTCTAAAATGAACCAAATATCAGATTGTTGGACTTTTTAATGAGTCGTTACTGTGACTGAGGGTCTATGTACTTTTTTTACTATCTATCTTCGCTGAATGAGGAAATCTGACAAAATTTCTCATATAAATCACATCTAAGTCATAACACATAAAATTTGTTCCTTCAAAATTTATGTTGAAAGGACCAGAAGGAAAATATTATGTCTGCAGACTTCCGTGATTTTAGCAGTTATTTAACAATGTTGTGTACTTTATCCTGTCTCTGACTCCTGCTAAGAAGATTTGCATTTGATTTGTTCCTATTAGACTCATGAACAGTATAGGAAAAATGTCAAATTTACAAAGATAAAATTCATTTAGTTGGGTACACAATCATTCATCTTAATTATGTCTGACATCTTCACCATTATATAATCAGTTTCCCAGAAGAAGAGAAACTCACATTCTGTCTCCTTTAGGAATCCTTCACTGAAGGAGACTAGTTATTTCAGTCCTCTGAGGAAGCTAATAGTGTAGTTGAAGCATCATGAAAAATAAAGAATAATGGCTCGTACTCATCAAGAACAGGGAAATACCACACTGTCATGCCCAATAACCATAACTACTAACACTGTTTTCTTGAAGGGTAGTAGACTATAGCACATAAGATTTTGAAGCAGGAGATGTATAAACTTTTAATAAAAGATATATTTTTTTATACCTTTTCTGCCTTCATTGAAATCAATGAGAGTTTGTCACTGAACTCAAACAGAAACTCTATTAGATATTTTTTTTATTTCCTGTGAGGGATATTTTGTTTATATTATGCAAAGATGAAGAGATAATGAAACCAATAAAAGAATATATTTTATACTCTGAGCATCTTGATCATCTGCATAGAATATTAGTTGTAACCAAAATAAAAAGCATTACCATATACATAATAGGAAATAAGATACATTTATATTCTGATAAACAAATAATGAAATAAAAATAAAACCATTATTATTGGAATCAACATTAATGTAGAATTGTAACATTGTAGTAATTACATAATGAATATTTCATTATTCACAAAAGATTAAGTAAAACTAGTAACTCAGATGCCATCTCAGATGAGGCACTAAAGATGATCTATCTCTGTCTTTCAAATAGTCTTTTCCCCTTAAAGAATACAGCTAATAATACAGGAGAATGTAAGAACTTAATTTTAAAGTTCCTCAATTTTCGGAGGTTAGAAGTTCAAAAGAAAATTTAAATCTTAGTAAATACTGTTACACAGTTATATATATAGGATTCAAAAACATTAGACTACAAAGTCTCTGTAAAAGTAACATGTCCCTCAAAACTGTTTCAACAAAAACACCTTTCAGAAAAGTAGTAGGATTAGGGAATACAAAGGTTACCTTTATGTACTGTCCTCATCTCAGAGGGGATCATTGCTGGATCTATATCTTACATAGACCATCTCAAACTACAACTCAAACTACAAGAAAAATATCTCCTGCCTTAATCTTTCCCTGTTTAATATTTCTTCAGAATGAAAAGTTTCTTTTAATTAAATTACTCAGGAAGATAAGTGTGAAAGATCTGCAAACAATTTTGATTATTAAAAGACTGAGTGATTCTGAAATGACAAAAAGTTGAAGCTGAATATGCCTCAGTATCCCATGAGTAGATCAATCATTTTTCTTTCTGTCCTTTCTCTTTATCTGTATGCTCTTTGAGGCAAAGACTTTCTCTTGACATGTAGACAAAGAAAGGTTTCATAGTTTGATTTGAGGAAAGAGATTTTTAGTAGTATTGAGAATGATGATGATGCAGCTAAGACAGAGGCTCTGAACAATGTCCTAATACAGACAATTGTAATCAGAGGATTGGACTACATTTCAGTGACAATGCTGGCACAGTAGTTGCCAGTGAGCTCGTAACTGCTTCATTACCCATGCTTGACCTCTTGCGATGAATATGCTGAGCCATTGTCAGATGACAGATTCAGATGGCAAGGGAACAAGCAAAATAATTGCTTTCCTGAATTAAATTTTTCATCAGAATTGTAATTAAAAATAAAAATAAAAAATGCCACTGGGGGTTGAAAAAGTCCAAACTAAGTGCCAAATTCTGATCTACTGTCAATTGAGTTGCTCTGGCTTCATAGTGAGCTGAAATGTGAATTTTTCCTCAGGCATATAGAAATATATTTTACTTTCTTCACATACCATCATTCTAGTCAATAGCTCTATTGTGATGTTCAAAACATTATTTCTAAGGGTAGGATTACTTAATGAATACTTATCTGTTTTTTTTCCAAGTAAAAAACGTGTTTCAATCAAGAAGTGCCAAAATATTTAGATATCTTTAAATAAATTTTACATTTTCATTAATTATTTTTTTCTTTTTAAAATGACCTAACTTACAAAAGAGATATATTTTAAATACTTCCCAAATTAAATGAGATTTTTCCTGATGATTAAAAAGGTTTACATTGAACTGAAATAATCTTTTCATATTTTTGCTTTCCAGAAGTAGGTACCTTGGTGTACTTATTTCAGTTTGACTATCAAACTGAAAATGTCTACTTTTGCACCCTTTTCCAGTGGTACTTCAATGGCTAATGAGCAAGCTAACAGGAAATATATCTTTCCCTTAAGCTGTTCAGGAAGATTTAAAAAAAATCCAGAAAACAAATGAGCATATAACAGATAATAAGACAGTTTGTGTTAAGAATTTGTCTGGTTATGAAATGGTAACTTTTAGAAGCTATGGACAGGCAAGATGATTGATTTTTTAAGACAAGTCACTGAAGTACAAGAGTTTGAAGCTGAAATTTGCAGTGGTTGCATCTAAACTGTTGAAATCTGGAATATTATCAAGATAAATCTAAGCGTGTTCTGTAACCATGTCCTGATCCTACATTTGGAATGGATTTGGACATGCATAAACTCCATTTCATCTTCCTCTGCTATATGGGCAAACCTAGGTTTCTATGAAAGGAAAAGCCTGACAGAAAGGCAATTCTGGTACATCCAGCTTACCCCCAAAATAAATGACCCGGCAAGTAGTACCCAGAGGCAAACAACAGTGTGCACACAGTTGCTCCAGGTGAACATAGCCTTGGGAAACTGGGATAAGTAGGGGTCTATAATAAGTTTGATCTTTCTTTACTGGTAGCACATGGATTCTGAACAACTACTTTAAGTTAGATGACTTCAGGGGGACTAAAGCTAAGTGGGGTGAACCATATCTAGATGCTCAGTTTGTAGCTAGCTCAAGATACAGGAAGTTATTTCCTCTCTTCATTAGTTTAAGCTTCAATTTTTTATTCTGTCTTTATACTGTCGGTCCTCTTTATACTACCATCTCTTTGAGAAAAAGTGCGTCTTATTGTATATTAACACAGTACATAGAAGAATCAGGTCTCAATCTTGATAAGGACCCTGGTGCACGACAGTAGTAAGAGTGATTAGCTAAATGTAAACTTGAATGTTAACAGAGGTTAGCTTTTGAATTACCAGATAGCTCACCAATAAGTATATGTTCAAAATGCAAGTTTGGATTAACAAGAAATTCTACAGCACACCAGGCAGAATTCTTGTTCTATCATTTTTTAAAAAAATTGAACCTGGTGAGATTTAATTACATGTATAGGTTAACACCTCCTGGAAACACTGTGTCTCTTTCTAGTGAATCAGAGGACCTTAGCATATGTTACTCTGTGTGTCAAGCCTGGTCTCTTTCTTGTCCTTCTCTTCTTCCTTGTAGAGTACAGATTAACTAGGTTTTGCTCTTTACAAGACTTAGAGAAAAATTGATCCAGAGTGATGGTCTGTGTTTTACTTTGACATCAGAGAGGAAAATGTGTATTTGCAAAACCACTAGTGATGATTCATTTACCTTTAGATTAATAATACCTTGCATATTGCAAGCTATTAGAAATCTGAAACAGATAAAATATTTGTGAAACATAAAGAAAGTGTAAAAAAAGTGTAAAGAAGGTATAAACATATTAGAAACTGTAATAAAATCTTAAATGTAAATTTTATTCTGTCTAGTCAGAGATTCAAATTATGTTTCTGCACTGAGGCTCCTGAAGGATCCATTAAGATTCCACTACACCTAATAATCTCATGTTATGTATTAAACTTTGTTTAATTGTAGCTCTTTTGCAGCTTGCTTGCTCCATTTATAGAGTTAAGAATATTTCTTTTTTATATGTAGGACATGTACTATACAAACACAAACACAGCTCCTCTGAGAAAAGGTTTGATGAGACACGCAATGACCTACAGGTCTGTAAAACTAATGTGTATGAGGTGAGTTGGTAGATGAAGAACAGAAGTAGTTGTTATGTGCATAAATATAGAATACTGGAAAAAATCAACATGGCTTTTGGAAAATGAAGTTTTGCCTCACTTACCTTGTCAAGCTTGAGAATACTGTTAACCCCATTGAAATATATTGTTAGGTTACCAAAAGGCTTTTGAAGATTACAAAAAGGCTTTTGACAAGGAAAGAATCTTAGAAAAACTTAAGCAGGCATTAGATGAGAATGAAGGTCCTTGCATAGTTACAAGATAGAAAACAGAACGTGCAGATAAATGATTAATTTTCATAGTGGAGAGAGTTCACAGGGGAAGTCCACAACAATCTGTGCAAGATATGCTGATTTCACCTTTGACAGCAGTGAAATGACAAATTTTCTGATGATGCAGTGTTATTCATGATAGTAAATACAAGGTCTGTCTGTGAAGAATCATGAGAATTTCTTGCAATACTGGTAGGCAATAAATTCATTAATAAGTGAAACTCATTATAAAAAAATGTAAAACAACATACATAAATAAATAAGCATATCACTTTGCATACAAAATTATGTACTCTCAGCTGACCACTGGAACCCAATTTGAGATCTGGGGGTTAAAATAAATTGTTCCATATGAATATTTATTCAGCATTTAGTAGCAAACTATTGTAATGTTAAAAATTATTTGAAAGGAATAGAGAACTATTATACCATAGTATGAAGAATTAGGTCACTATATGAATGTACATGCTGGATTCCTAAACATCAAAAAAGGTATATTAGAATGGAAAGCTTCAGAAAAGGGAAATAAGGGAAATGTATGAAATTACTTCTGTGTGAGAAATGACTAAGCCAGGATTAAATAAACTTGGATTCTTCATTATGAAAAAAAAATTTGAGTAAAGGAGGACTTGACAGAGGTATATAGGATCAAAAGGGGCATGGAAAATATGAGCAAGGGGCAAGGAGGGTAGGGATTGATTTTCCATTGCTTTTTCCAACACAAGATTGAAGAGAAATTAGATGAAGCCAGGAGGAGACAGGTTCAAAACAGAAGGAGGTAATTCTTCAAGCAATGGGTTGTTAAGCTGTTAAAAGTTTAACAAGTTTGGTGGAGACTGACAATTAATGGAAGAAAAATCACTGAATGTCTGAGGTTGGAAGGGGTCCCTGGATATTGTCTAGTTCAACATCCTTGCTCAAACAGGGTCAGCTACCGAAGACTCCACACCTTGTTTGGGCAATCTGTTTGATAACCCTCACGGTATTTTCTTTTTCTTATGCTTAAATGTAACTACCTGTATTTCAATATGTGTTCATTGTGTCTTGT